>NW_027556098.1:170368919-171568919 GCF_003287225.1 Phascolarctos cinereus
TACATCATTTCATTTTATCCTTCCAGTAACTCTTTGAGGTAAGCATTACAAGTTTCATTACCCTCATTTTACAGAAGAGGAAACTGAGGCTTATAGAAATTAAGTGATTTGCCCTTAGTCCCACAAACACTGTGTGTCAGAAGTAGGATTCTTGATTCTAAACCCAATCAACACTATTTCCACTATACCATACTGCCTATTAGAATGGTAGAAACCATTTTGGTGGGGACCATTGAAAGCAGAAACAAAAGTAGTAATCAATCACTATGAGCCAGTATGGGTCTATCAAGAATAAGCAATGACAGACTAAATTCATTTCCATGCTTGACAGTTACTAGATTAGTAGGTCAGGGAAATGTGGTAAACGTATTTACAATATATTTCAGCAAAGTATTTGAAGACGTCTTCTTATATTCTGTTTGACTTAATGTCTATTTAATTTGGAAGTTTTTTATCAAGTACATGACAAAATCTCTCTGCTTCCTCATCCTCTGCAATAGATGATGGTGCATAAACTACAATAATTTTCATGATGGTCAATTTTGCAAATGCTCATCATGAACACTCCAATGCAAGATGGCCTAATGTCCCATGAAATTATATTCCTTGTTGCCTCTGAATGCACAACAAAACCAACTTCCAACTTCTTTATTTGCTTTTCCAAGGAAAACCAGTAAGTCATCTTTCTGTTTTGCCACAAATTCATCTTACTATTTGGTTTTGTTTGTAGCAATTACAAGATTAATACAATTCAGTTTATCCAGTAGCAGCACATCCATTCTCTCATCACAAGATGAGCATCTCATATTTAGAGTACCAAGAGCCAAGTTAAGTTTTCTGGATTATCTAAAAATTAATTTTTTAGCATCTTCTCCCTTTTCCACAATCATTGTAGAAACAGTAGTGGGCTGCACAGGATTGAGGGAGATTTTATCTTTTTCGTTTTATGGATTGTTAGGAACAAAGAATATGTCACCAAGTGGCCAGCCTACTAACAATGAGGCTCTTTCTGCTTCAGTAGGTTTATTCTTGGAATTAAGAAGGTCAGGTCCTAGGACCATGTGTAAAGTTTATCTGGCATGAAGATCGAGTGTTTACTGGTTGAATTAATTTCTAGGCACTTTTGTTCTCATTGGCGTGTTACACTGTTACTTTACATTGGTTAAAAATCCTTAGGAAATGGTGGAGATATATGTCAATGTTTTTTTCTATTTTCCATTCCTCTATTTGGAGGTGTCAAATCCTTGTGTCAATAGATAATGTTGGAATTGCCTCAGTTGGACAAAATATCTTTTCTCAATTTTATTATTTCTTCCAGTTTGGTGTCAGTTTTCATCTTTGCCCAAACAAAATTGGCGGTCTGTTGGTACACAGACAGGTGATCCAGAAATATCCTCTACATCAGTAGTCAATTGTTTCCTGTCTTTAAAAAATAGTAAGTTTAATTTTGGTTATGTTATATAATATTAATCATATTTAATGCTTCACAACTTTTTCTTGAAGAAAGTAGTCATGATATATAGATGTAAGGCTTCTGTATAATCTAATAAGCTTTTAATGTCTCTTGCTTCTTGCTTCCAAACCATATTTTCTGCTCCCCTTTATGCTCCTCTCTGCATTCAAATCAATGAATATTAAAATATATTTTTATTTAATGTGCAGGATCTTATCCTCCACTAAGCCCTGCTCTGATGCTTCATTGTGACAAGGAGGTGACTGTGGGTTCTTGAAGGAGATGCCAGTGGAGAACATGATCTGGAAGGTTCTGCCATGCTAATGGATAGTAGTATAGTTAAGTGGATTTAGAACTAATTGAGTGTTAATACCCAAAATAAAGGAGAATGATGATTAGATATAAATTTACAAGAATGTATATAAAAGAGAACCACCAAGGGCTATTCTTGTTCCTGTTCTGTTGAACATTTTGTCAATTATTTGGATGCAGGTATTCTTATCAAATTTTTGAGTGGCATGAAGCTGGGACAGAAGACTAACATGATGGAAGGCAAAACTGGGATTCAAAGGAGTTTTTATAAGTAAAATGTTAGACCAAATCTATTTAGACAAAAGTTGAAGGATAGAAATACACTGCTATGGTTTGGTTTGGTTTTTAAATCAATTTTCCAAGTGTAGGATAGAAGAGAATGAATAGATGACAATTTATGTGAAAAGAAACTATCGGTTTCAGTAAATTCAGTATAAACAACGTGACAAGACAACAACAAAAAAAAAACTAATGTGTTTTTCAGATGCATTAATAGAAATGTAGTGTCAGTGCCTCAATATTCTGCCCTGGAGAGAAAATACCTGGAATACTATGTCCAGGGCAAGTTACCAAGTTTATAAACATTGATAAGTTAGAAATATACACAGAGGAGGAGGCTTAGGGCTGGTGAGGGGCCTTGAAACCATTTCATACTTGGATCAGTTGAAGGTATTAGAGAAGTAAAGCCTGGAGAAAAGATGACTTCTATGGGACAAGATAGTTGTCATCAAATATTAAAGGTTATCATGTGGGAAAAGGCTTAGACATGTTTTGTTTAGCCCCAGAAGTCAGAATTACAACACATTGGGAAAACTTCACCCACAATCTCTGTTCTGCAATACATCTGATAAATTCATAGACTAGAACAATAAAATTAGAACTAGAAGGAAACTCAGAGAATGTATTGTCCAAACCCCTTATGTTATAGATGAGAACTTAAGTGTGCTTAAGCGACTCTCCCAGTCACACAGATAATGGTCATGCTTATTTTGTTTGAAGACTTGCACTGAAGGGAAACTCCATGACTTACCAAGGCATCCTATTGTATATCTAAATAGATCTAATCATTAGGAAGTTTTCCCATGAATTGAGCCTAAACCTCAAAAAGTCAACAAGACCTTCATTACTGAAGGTATTCAAAATGAGTCTGGTTGACCATATGAAGGGTATTCCTACTTTGGTATGGAATGCAACAGATTACTTCTGAGATATATTGCCACTCTGAGATTCTATTATTCCACCGTGGGGCCTCCAGTTTCCTTCACTAGGATCTCAATGTGTCAGTACTCTTCACTTCTATTCTCTCAAACAGAATGACCAGCTTCACCATGAGGCAAACAGATGTCAGCAGTGACATGCATGAATCCATGGTGAATAAATGTAATTGTTTATTTTGCCCTATGAGGATGGGGAGACAGGCATCTGTCATCTTCTTTACTGTCCTATAGCTAGGATATTCATTCATATTATTCAAATTAACTCAAGTTGACAAGCACTTATTTATTTATAACAACACACTTGGTTTATTGGGAACCTGGGAACTTTCTCTAATCATCAAAGCAATCTTAAGAAATATCGGCACGCTATCATTTTTTCAATAAAACCGTGACAATGCTGGAAATAATGCAAGGCTATTAGGGCCTCGGTTGACCCTCTTCCAGGACTCTCAGATTCATATCTCAGAAAAGAACTAGAATGATTGATCCCTCCCTTCCTCATTTCCAGAAAGGCCTTATTTTCTTCTACCTTTAAACAATGATGAGTCCTTCCCCAGAATCAAGGCCTGGACCCTAGGATTCAATCCCCTAGAAGCATAATCAAACCTGAGAGCCTTTGCCCTCATCCAACTAAAAGGTCATTATCCCTAGAACCAAAAGAGGGCCATGAGGATTGTCATGCTGTCCTTCATGAACTTAAGATATTTCTAGTGGCCCTTCAGAAAGTCTCAGGTGGTAGTGAGGGACCATTAGGGCAATTTTCTAACTCAATATCCATAAGCCACTTATACACAGTCTTCCTTTTCAAGCCTTAGAACTTCTGCTATTTATCTTTATTCAAATTTCAAATGTACCTCATTTACCTCATTTCTAAATTCATATGCTCTATAATTGGTCTGGTCTGGTCCCTGATTACCTTACCCCAGTTTTAATTTTTGGTCTGATTCCCAGCTTCACTTACTGGCTACTCAATTTCCATACCTACTACATTATCAGCATACTCACATGTCTACATACTTCTCTCTATCTCTCACCCACCTTTTTTAGCTCCTATATATCTGCACTGGGTCCTTCAACCTATAGCTCTTAAGTGTTTCTACACAGGGATTTAGTCTCTACCTTAAGATAAAGGAAAACCAATAGTGAATAAGGAATCTGAAAGAAAAGAGTGAATGAGGAGTTCCGCTACAAGGTATTGCTCTCTATCCAAGAGAAGTTTATATGGGCCACCCTACAGGAGAGCTGTGATTGGGATTCCTGCCTCAGAGAGGACTCAACTTCTTGGACAGGCCCAGAACTAACAAGAACTTCCCAAGACTGGTCTGAGCCAGACCATGTCAAGTCACATTATGTTTCCACAATCATAAAATACTAGATCTGGAACAGATTTTAAAGATCATCTCTTTGTACAGGTGTAGACATCTTTGTACAGATGTTGTTATTAAATGACTTGCCCAAGTAAATTAACTCACATGTGAATGAACTTATTGAAACCCACACTTTCTGACTCTAAGTCCTATCTTCTTCCACACAACCCCAAAACTTTTATCTAACTAGAAATTACCATCACAGGCAGCCTCAAAGGAACATTACATCAAAGCGTTAAGAGCTTGTTTAATTGGATTTAATTGGCATGGGAATTCCTTCTACCAAGGCCAAGTGCAGACAACTTATGACCTTAGAGACTCACCTGAGGCTCGGAGGGGTCAAGTGTCATATTTTAGACTTGAAGCTCAAAAGGACCTTAGAGGCCATTGAGATTTAACAGGTAAGGAAACTACTGAGATACAAAGAGGTTCAGTGTCTTGCCCAGAGTCACAAAGATTACATGTATGTGCATGTGTATACCCACACATGCATATACATATGGAAAGAAAAGAAGAAGAAAGAGGAGGAGGAGTAAGAAGAGGAAGAGGAAGAAGAGGAGGAAGAGGAAGAAGAAAAGTAGAAGAAGAAGAAGAAGAAGAAGAAGAAGAAGAAGAAGAAGAAAGAAGAAGAAGCCTTTTATTGGGATCTCCTTATACCAATGAAATCATAGGTTCCATCCAAGTCCCATACAAATAATATACACATACACATAATTGTGTGTATAGATATAGATACACTCATACATATATGACATCTTTCTTTAGCATTAACTGGTATAATCACCTCTTTTTCCCAAATAGTCACCTCTTTTTGCAAAGCTAGTTGCTTCCTTGAGTCACTACACAGCAGCATGAGCCTCTACCCTTAACGTATTATACTCAGGGTAATTTACTATAGTCACCATGGGTCGGTCGGGTGGGGGTGGGGTCAAAAAGGAGAGGGAATCTGTTCTGAATCAATAGTGACCTGGGATCAGGACAGAGCTCATGGGGCTACTTTGAGCTAGATACAGGCCTTCCCCAACCCACAATCCTGTTCTGGTATGTATTTGCATCCCCAGAAATTTTCTCAGAACTGAATGCTCCTCTGATGAAAGTATGAATACAGCTAGAATCTGCCTCCTTCCTTTGTTTCACTCTGGAATTATCGTTGTTCCTTGCTTTCCAGAAAACCCAACAAACACTCTAATGAAGAACTAGGTCATCACAAAAGGAGAAAATAAGGAAGAATTAATCACTCCATAAGCATCTATTAAGCGTTCACTACTTTTGAGTTGCTGTGCTAGGCTCTCAGTGTACAAATACAAAAGTAAGATAACCCTTGCCCTCAAGGAGCTTACATTCTAAGTGGAGTGATATTACTTGCTCAGAAATCAGCAAATTTAGCATATATACAAAATAAATACAAAGCAACTAGGGAGTTTAAAGGGCCACTGAAAATTGGGAAATCAAAACAGGACTTTTGGAGCTGAGAAAAAAAGCCATATGAAAGTCAGACAGAAAAAAGAGAGGGTTTTAACTTTGACTAAGAAAGAAAATCAAGTCCCTAATATTTCTTTCTCTAAATTAATTATTTTAATATTTCTGATGTTTGATAACAAAAAGATCCAAAACTCATGACATACTTTACATCCCTCAGAAAATACCCTTCATCAAGTTTCCAAGATGTTGGTTCAGACAAGTTCAAATCATAATAACACTAATTAGTATTTGACATTTACAGCCTCTTCACCAACAGTATAGAATGTTGCTCATTTGTCAACTTATAGTGGCTATGTAGAAAAATATTTATCCTATATGAAAATTTTATTTTGAATCATTTGTGAACATTTTGATATACTGAACATACTGAAGAGTATCTTCACCCCATATTTTTTCCTCTCTGAGCTATTTCTATTCTGTTAAGATGCAGCTTTACAAGCTAAATAACTTTTTTTTAATTTAAATTCATGAACATAGGGTCTGCCATATTCCTGGAGCCTAGGAAGATGCCAAAAAGCAACTATTATTTACATTTAAGCATTCCATCTATTTCCTCTTTACCTATTGCAGCCTCAGTGGTCAAGAGAGATTCCCATTCAAATATATGTATATATATATATATATATATATATATATATATATATATATATATTTTAATGAGTCTTAAGTCAATTTCTCCATTTCTCTACAAATACATGAGCCAAAGTCTTTCCTTAGTCAACTGAAGTCAGGTTTATTTTTAAAGGGTTTTTTTTTATCATTTTAAATTATCATATTTTTTTTCTGCCTTTGTCATCAGGATTTGAGTCTATATGCCCTGATTCAGATATTAACTGAATAATTCTCCCATTTATCTTTGCTGTATAAATCTAACCAATGATTGTAGTGTGTTTTGAAGAGGAGGGAAAAGTTATCCCTTATTTATCACCTTTCAGTCTTGGAAATGAATTGAACAGTACTTATGTTATGAGCAGTATCTATGCCTCCAACTACCCACCAGCTCAGCAGTTTCTATAAGATTTCAGATTTAGAGGTGATAAGTCATCAGGAGCCATCCAGTCCAATGCCTTATTTTAACAGGTGAGGAAACTGAGGCTCCAGAAGGTTAGACCAGACACTGCCCAAGTCCACAGAAGTCATTGTCACGAGTGGGATTTAAACTCAGGATCTTTGACTCCACCCATTAGTTTCTTTGGTTTCCCTCTAGACACAGTTTAAATCCCAGCAGGCATTTTAGATTTTTCCTTGTGTTTGGCTGAACTTGTCAATTAAACATGGGGCTTGGAGACCATTCTTTCAACCTCTGGGTAGAAACCGGTTTCACTTCCAAGTTTAACAAGGTTAATCAATAATTTGTTTATAGCTACAACTACTTTCTGGCAGCTAAACTACTCTTAGGCCTTCCTGGCTCTAGGTCAGTTCCAGGGGTGGTGAGACTGCAACCTGGCCTCAAGGCCCCACCCCTAGAGGTTCAGCACCTGTGGAGTTCAGTGGTACAAGCCACTGACATAGGAGAGCATATAGAATACTTGATGACTTCACCACAGCAAGTTGGTCTCATCTAGTCAGTTAGGAATTAGTCAATGTGGGAAAAATGGCAAAAGTAGTGGTGTTTATAGAAAGTCATAACTTATTTGGATTTCATAAATGTGTTTTGGTAGAGTCCCCCTCACAAGATACTATAAAAATAAATAAGTTGTAGGCAAAAGTTCTTGAAGAGAGAATCATAGAAAATCCTACTTTTCAAAATAGGCTTCCAGGACTTTCTATAGGATCTCCTAAGTACATTCTTCTGAGAAGGAGATGGAAATTAATATAGTAGAAAAATCAGTTGAAAGAGTAAATTCAGTGGGGGAGAAAGTACAATTGAATTGAAACACACAGAGGGTATTAGGTCAGAGAAAAGTAGATGTATCGTTCAAAAAGAGGGTTTAACGAAAGATTATGAGTCATCAAATGTTTTCCAAAGGTATAATTATCCATCTAAAACTTGAAATAATAAAAGGAGATATTCCTGTATCAGAGGTAGCCTGAATTATATGAATTTTTTCTCGTAGTTCTAATACTTCAATTCTAATAGGCAACTGTAATATAATAGAAAAGCACTGGATTTGGAGTTAAAAGAATGGTTGAGGTAGAGTCCCAACTCTCCCACTTACTAGATGGGTGGCCTTGAACAAATTTACTCATCTGTAAAATGGGGATGGTAAAATTTACTATCTAACACTGTCTTTGTTAATATCACTCTACAGATTGTAAAGAATGTGAATATGAGCTATTATTATTGTGTGGCTTACCATAATTATCCTTAGTATTATTATTATAAACCATACAATGAGTTCCCTAGCCAAGAAGCCTAAAAATAAAGAGTCACCAAAGGACAATGTGGAAAAGGAAGAAGAGAAGAACAAAATAAAGGAGAGATAGGTGACAACCAATAGTAAGTGCTGACCATTTCTGTTACCAGTTACCTTAATTTAGTGCATTCATGGAGAACTTTCATGGGATAAATGAGTCCTGAGAGAGAATTAATGGATGAGATAAAAAAACAATCTGCCAAATGGATAGCTCACTCAACTCTCAATTATCTGCTTCCTAGATTAACTTGACAAACTGGGTTGTACTTATTACTCTGTGGTCTGGGCAAGTCCAAAAACATGAACAATAGGGTTGAATTGGGCGAGTGAAAACACACAGTGATTTCAGTGTGTGTGTGTGTGTGTGTGTGTGTGTGTGTGTGTGTGTGTGTGTGTGTGTGTGTGTGTATGTGTGTATGTCTGCTTGTGTGTGTGTGGTGTGTGCACTTCTCTTGGGAAATATTCCTAACTATTCCTCTCTGGATTTCAAACAGATGCAATTTTTTGTTCAAGTATGCATTATTTCATTTTACCTTTTCTCTTCCCTTTCATGAATGTAATGACAGGAGCCATAGAGCATTTGTAAGTATATTTGGATGGCTGTGAAAGAATGGGTAGATATCGGAAATGTGAGAAAATGGATTGGATATAATTTTTCAACAAATTGGAGGAAAATAAGTTGAATTATATGATCTTACTGCTAGGAGGAACTCTAAGAGATCAGTGCAATCAACCCCCAGCTAAGTACATTTTTCAGAGATGGGACAATGAAATCAGTTGGCATTTTCAGATATACCACAGTTACCTGAGCTTCAGATGCTAGCCATCATCCCTCAGTTATACCAGTCAACAGTCAACAAGCATTTATTAAATGCCTACTCTACACCAGGAACTGGGCTAAGCACTGGGAATACAAAGAAAGTTAAAAAATAGCCCCTGCTCTCAAGAAAATCTGTTTCTACACTCTGGAGCATCACAATAATACAGCCGTAAACCCCACACAATCCCCAGGATGTATGTATACATCACTAGTATTCTCAGTCACCTTTCATAAAATAAGTAAAAAAAGTCCTTTCAACTGCTCAGTTTAAACAGCATCTGCAGAGATACAGTATTATAAGAGGAGAAACCTAGAGGTTAGCTTCCCATCAAGTCCACATGGTTATGTGAAATGGACCTTAGTCCTTGGCCTCTACATTTGTTCTTTTCTATTTTGAATGAAGGTAATTGGAGTCTTTCACCTTGTAAGTTTTCAAAGGTCAGGAGAGTGAGCTATAGTAACCCATGAGTCAGATCTATACTGGATTTTACTAGCAATGATGCTCAAAGGAGCAAGGAATTACTTTTAGGAGTGACTTTTGAGACTCAAGTCCAGCAGAAGTTGAGGCAAGGGTTCATCCAGCAGACATAATACATATGAATGTGAACCTGGTGGACCCAATGCTATGTAGAAACTGAGCTAAGTTTTGAGCTCACTTCCTCAAGAGACAAAGGTAGTATAGGGCAGAAGGGTTAAACTCATGACCCAATGACTATAAGGGTCCTCAGATGAGGCAGCAAGAACCAGATTAAAATGTAATTGATAAATGTTTAACAAAATAAATGAAAGTGCAATATATGTGCTTCATTTGTGGTTTTATAAATCAATATGTAGAGATTTGCTTCAGTTTAACATCACTAGTGTAGGAGAGAGTATGACATCAAAGCATTGGAAGGGAGGAGGGAATATTTGTATGTTTGCTCTCACTGTATCTTCAAAGCAAACATCCCTTAGGAAACGCTTGGAAAAGAGAAAGAAACTAACCACACACAAACATTCAGACAGAAGGAAAAAGAGCTAGGTGCTCCAGATAAACACTGTTACTGCAGTGGAACTGCTGGGCCATTCCTAAGACTTACTTAGCTGCAACTCCAGCTTCTTATAGTCTTCACCCAAAACTCTCTGCCCAACAATGTATGGAGCCATTTCAGTGCCCTCAAATTTAAAGTCCAGCTTCTTCCAATTTTTACATCCTATCGATAGAAAGCTCCAGCATAGAATAGAGGATAGTCAAGTTTTCAGCATAATGCCTAACACATAGCATGTATTTATTAAGAATAAATGCTTGTTGTTTGACTGATTGATTTGTGTTGTAGTCAGGGGACACTGGCCAAGCAGTCTTCTTCCTACTCCTACAGCCTAGCTTCTCTGCCTTCACCACTATGCTAAGAGAAGATTTCAAGTCAGAATTTCACTGAATATAGCTTTGCAAATATCAGAATCTTTACCAGCCCACAAATACCTAGCCCAGTCAATTCTCCCCTCCAAGAGATAGCTAAATGCTAAAGAAAAAAAGGCAATATTTTTAATTATTTTCCAAGTACAAATTTTCACTCTCCTTGAACTAATAGCCACTTGCATAAGAAAAACATCCAAAGGTAAAATAAAGATACTCTCAAACCTCATTATTATCTGAAATATTATCTAAGCATGCTAGCAAGAACAATGAGACATCAAAGAGAAATTAAAGGCATAAACATCGCCCAAGAAGAAATCAAATTATTGCTATTTGTAAGCAACATGATGGTATGTTTTAAAAACCACAAGGAATCAGCAAAGAAACTTTGATGATTAATAGCTTAGTAAAGTTGCAAGATAGAAAATAAATTCAAAAAGATCATCAACATTTTTATGTGGCAACAGCAAAATAAATAGTAGGAAATGGTAGAAAGGGGAAAAAATTCCATCAAAATAACTACAAAAAGCATAAACTATCCAGGAGTCAACCTACCAAGGCAGACTTAAGACAAATACAGTTACAAAACACTCTTTATAGAAATAAAGAAGCCAAATAACTGTAAAGATGATTGATCATGATTAGGCTGAACCAATATGATAAAAATGCCAATACCACCTAAATCAATTTATAGATTGAATGCCATATCAAACAAACTACCAACAGGCTACTTTACAGAACTAGACTAAATGACAAAATTCATTTGGAGGAATGGCTGAACAAGTCATGGTATATGTTTGTGACAGAATACTAATGTGCTGCAAAAAATTATGAAGTAGACAGTTTCAAACATGGTAAGATGTACAGGAACTAATGCAGAGAAAAATGAGCAGAACCCAGAAAAAATGGTACAGTAATAACTATTATAAAACCAAACAACTTTGAAAGACTTAAAAACTCTGTTAAACACAATGACCACCCACATTTCCAGAGAACTCAGCATGAAGCGTGCCACCCACCTCCTGATAGAAATGATAGACTCACAGTAAAGATTTATACACACACAAATATGCATATATGTGTATATTATACATATATACACATATATATGCATGTATATACACACATACACATGCTTACATATAAACACATGCATATATTTGTACATATATATGACATTGCCAATGTAGGAATTTGTTTTGCTTGATTATATATGTTTATAACAGGGGTTTCATTTTTATTACTTTCTCAGTGGGGTGGAAAGAGGTAGGAGAGAGAAAATGTGTATCTGAAAATAACAAAATTTTATTTAAAAATGCATTTGACTGGGGCAGCTACATGGCGCAGTGGATAGAGCACCGGCTCTGGAGTCAGGAGGACCTGAGTTCAAATCCGGCCTCAGACACATAATACTTCCTAGCTGTGTGACTCTGGGTAAGGCACTTAACCCCAATTGCCTCACTAAAAAAAAAAAAATGCATTTCACTCAGCAGAACAAGATGCACTCTCAAAGGCTTCTTTTTTAACAAAGTCTTTTTCAACACATTAACATCATAAAAGATTATATGACTGATACAATTGTCTTCATTGCATCTAGATCTTCTTCCAGTCCATCTCATCATGGGCCTGCCACTACTGACCTTCTCCTCCCTATGTGGGCCAGGACCTTCTTCTCTGGGCCTGAGACCTAGATGGCACCAAGTTACAAAATCATTACTTATGTCTTGGGCTACAAATGGACAATTAGCTGAGGCTAAAATTAAATAGGAGAAGAAAGCAGTATGGGCTGCATTTTGAAAATTATGTAGTGGCTTCAATGTCCCCAAGCTTCTCCATGAAGCAAAAACACCCCTTTTTTAACATTAGCATTTACTATGAGAAGAATAATTTACTTTTCCATTATTTCTAAGAGAGGCAACATGGTCAGTAGCAGATAGAGGACTGGTTTTAGAGGGGGGAAGACCAGAGTTCAAGTCCTGCCTTTAACACATATTTTCTAGGTGAGTATAGCCAAGTCATTTATTTTGCTCTGCCCCAGGCAACTAGAAGTTGCCAATGAGTGGTCATGTAGAATTCTCTAAACCAATGAAACCACAGGGACAGATCAAAAGTGAAACAAATCACTATGATCATAGAATGCTACACACTTCAAAAAGCCAAAATTCCAAATTGCCTAAAAAGCACTAGCTAAACATATGGTGGGTCTACATAAGCTATAGCATATTGTCAACTATGTCTTTCTTGCGAGCAATAATCAGTGTAAAAGATATCATCCCATAGATATAGAACCAGAAAAGGAAGTATGTCAGCCAAGTATTGAGGGTGAGGTATAACAGATGGACAGTCTATTTGCTCCACTGGTACCCACATAATATTAAAAGACCTATAGAAAAGCTCCTAACCCACTGAATAGATCCTTTATGGAGGACTCATGATAAGACATGGACAAGGGCCACCCAAAATCAAATAATCATAGACTTAGAATTGTAAAATACCATAGAAACCATCTAATGCAACCCCTTCTTTTTACAGATAAGAAACTGAACCTCAAAGAGAAGCCCTTGGACATAAAGCTAATATGGTACAGTGGAGAGTCTCTGGAGTAGAGAACCAGGGTTCAAATCTCACCACTGATGCATACTATCTATGTGATATTAAACAGGAAATAGCACCTCCCTGAGCCTCAGTTTTCTCATCTCTAAAATGAGTAGGTCATACTGGGTGGACTGGGTTACTGCTGAGGTGCCTTCCAACACTACATATATGTCTATGCTCCTGTCAATCTAGGGAATCCTGATTCCAAGCTCAGCATACTAACCACTACACAACACTACCTCTATTATGATGAGAATAAACAGATGGTTGTGAAGGAAGTTCTTGCATCAATGAGATCATGGATCCATTGAAATATTCAGGGTGCTTCAAATATAATAATGGAACCATTTTTTCTTGCATATGAATATTATTTCATTAAAAAACCTTGAAATAAAAGCAAAATTATTTTGAGGTATTCCATATGGTTCCATTTATATAGAACACTCTGTAGAGAGGAACTGATTAGTCTCTTCTGTATAATTTTATATTTCAAACTGTGCCCAACATAGCTTACTGAAAAGTAAATCAGGTTAGACCCTAAAGTAATAGCCCACATAGATAAGGGAAAAGGTGTCCAGTGTCATACAAACACAACTGTTTCCCATATGAATATTCATAGCAGCAAGAAGCTGTCCACAGTTGAGATTCATGCAGAAGGACCAGGAGAAGGGGCAGGGTTAAGCCCAAACATTTAAGTTTAAAGCATAATAACCATGTTATACACTTAAATTAGAAAGAAATATATCACCTTGTATGAGCTCCAACCTATTGTACCCCCAGTTTTCTGTCTTCCTACTGTCAGTGCTAGCTGAGGCTTGTCTCTGTTAATGTTGTTCAGCACTTCCAATCCTGTCCAACTCTTCATGACCCCATTTGAGGTTTTCTTGGCAAAGATCCTAAAGTGGTTTGCTATTTCCTTCTCCAGCTCATTTTACACATAAGGAAATTGAGCTGAACATGGTTAAGTGACTTGACCAGGGTCACACAGCTAGTAAATGTCTGAGATTAGATTTGAACACAGGAAGATGAGTCTTCCTAACTCCAGGTCTGGCATGTTATCCACTTGGATACCTAGCTGCCCCTATTTAATTTTAGCCTCAGCTAATTGTCCATTTGTAGCCCAAGACATAAGTAATGATTTTGTAACTTGGTGCCATCTAGGTCTCAGGCCCAGAGAAGAAGGTCTTGGCCCACATAGGGAGGAGAAGGTCAATAGTGGCAGGCCCATGATGAGATGGACTGGAAGAAGATCTAGATGCAATGAAGACAATTGTATCAGTCATATAATCTTTTATGATCTTAATATGTTGAAAAAGACTTTGTCAAAAAGAAGTCAGCTTCCACCAATACTTAGGCAAATGAACATCTTCTAACCTGCTCCCTCCATGTGCTTCCTTCCAACATTTTTATCATCTGTAGTTCCTTGACCCTAGCCTAACAAATAATAATCCTGGTCTGATTTTATTTATACATCATATCCAGTTTTCCATTCCTCCACCAATGGACAAGTACACCAAAGATCCCTGGGAATGACAGTGCCTCCATGGACCACAGGTCCTGCTTCCAGCCCAACCACCACCTCCATCATCCCAGGAAAAAACCCTGTAAACGTGGGACCTAGAAACGGCTTCCGCTGGTGTTTTAGCCCTCAACATCCTGAGCAAACACAATTGCTAAAGACTTGGAAAAGAACATTCTCATCATCCAAACTCCTGGCACTGTCAATTGGTTCAGTATCAGAAAGAAATGCAGTTATATGAGTGTAAATGACATTAAAGAAGATGCATTGCCATCTAGTTTGTCACTGTCCCACTAAGGACCATGGGCTTTCCATCTTACTTTCAACTGAAATCTCTCTCTCTCTCTCTCTCTCTCTCTCTCTCTCTCTCTCTCTCTCTCTCTCTCTCTCTCTCTCTCTCTCTCCTCTCCTCTCCTCTCCTCCCTCTCCTCTCTTCTCCTGTCCTCTCCTCTCTCTTTTTTCTCTCTCTCTTTCTCTTATATATGTACATATGAATATGCATTGCCTCCTCCAAATAGAAAGAGAACTGCTTTAATTTAATTCAACTCAATAAACATTTATTAAGTGCTTATTATGCACCAGACACTGTGATAAGGATGGGGATCCAAATAAAAAAAAGGAAGCCCCTGCCCTCAAGGATCATACAATCTAATGAGGGAAGGCAACACACAAAAAGAAGCTGAAAGAGCAGGAAGAGGGGGTATCTTGTTCCATGGAGTCTAATTCTGTGCTCTATAAAGGAAAGCTTTGCCAGGTGTTTAGGACTCCACTCTCCAGTCTTCCAATCAGAGGCGAGAGGGGGCTGAGGGAGGCAGAAAGGTGTCTGAGTACCCAAGACTAAATTAGCAGCATGGTGATGAGATTAAAAGAGATCTGCTTATCCTGGGAGGTGAATTTTATTCCATGGAGTTGAGACCAAGTTAAGCTGCAAGATGGAGAGTAGAGGATAGGGACTGTCTCCACTTTTTCTGTCCCATGTGCTAAGGATGATGCTTTGTATACAGTAAGCATTTCATAAGTGCTTTTTCTTTCATTTACTCATTCATTCATTCATTCATTCATTCATTCATTCATTCATTCATCTACAAACTGAATTCCAGCGAAGCACCTTAATTCAAAGTTCACCCAACCTTGCTGATTCCTTGGGATCTGCCTCTTGTACTCCTGACTTTTATTATTCTTGTAGCAATTTCCAATTTGAATTAAGATCTAGGTTTGAGATACCCTAGCTGCCTTTAAGTCTGAACCAATGGTCAGACTGAGCTAGGACTCTTGCCTGAGCTTTGGTCACAATTGTTGGTTTTGCCCTTTCTATGCTCATGCTGGAATATCATATTTCAGATCTCAAACAGGATTCCAAATTCTTGGTTCCATTTGCATCTTACTTCATGCATATCCTGACCCCTTTCCACCTTCCCACCCTTGTACTCTTCAATCCAGTGCCACTGGACTCTTTGATGTTGTTCCTCACACAAGATATTCCATCTCTTCTCAACTCTGGATATTTTCAATGGCTGTGGGCAATTCCTGGAACTTTCTCCCTCCTCATTTCTCCCTCCTGGCTTCCCTGGTTTCCTTTGAGTTCAAGCTAAAATACCACCTCAGAAAACCTTTCTAAACCCCTCTTAATACTACTTCCTTCCCTCTGATAATTATTTCCAGTTTATCAGATGTGTACTTGTTTCACCCATGATGGTTTACATTTCATTGTCAGTTCCTCATGAGCAGAAGCTACCTTTTACCAGACACATACTAGGCACTTAATAAATGTTTTTTGACTGATTGACTACTTAATTGACTTTTTGTCTTAGATGACTAATTACTTGCCTCTTGTCCTTTGGTACCTGAAATGTTGTTGTTGCAGATATTACAGCTATCTTGCCTTCATGAGATCACCATATTAATTTCAGTCAGTGCCCTGGAAGACTACACCACAACCACAATTCTGGATACACCAGGGGAACCACTTAAGAGTCATACATATTATCAGTTAGGATATTAAGAAGATTTTTATTCCATCATGAAAATGTAATCTAATATAGATGTTCCAAAGTTTACCCCCTTCTTATGAATAAGCAAAAAGCTGCGGTTTTGACCCTTCTGCTATTCAATGGGTGAATAACTCATTTGAGGGTTGCATTCAAGGAGTAGTTATCAATGACCTAGATCCAACCTAGAGGGATATATTAAGTAATACTCCATAGGGACCAGCCTCAAATCCCATTCTAGAGAATAATCATATTGGTGATCTGGCCAAAGGAATAAAAATATCTCATTAAGTGTGTAATTTAAGCTAATTCAGTATTAGCATCTTCAGCAACATTCCTGAGTGTGACCTAAGCTAGATTAAAATGTAATTGTGAAATACTTATTATACATTTCAAAATAAATAAAAATACAACAGAACATAGATAATGTTATTGTGTGTGTGTGTTTAAAGTCAATATGCAACAGACATATTTACTGTCCCTGTTTCTATTTGAGTTTGATACCAAGGCTTTAGAGGACAGGAATAAATTCAATGGCATTGACCAATTAGAAACCAAATTTCATTGATACAAATTCAGGGAAGCATCTTGAGGGAAAACAACAACACTATAAATCCAAAATGACAAGGGAACTAATTAGAAACAAATGTAGATGAAAAGGACTTGAGGATCATGACTAACAAGGAGCTAAGTATGATATGTCATTGTTTTTTGGTCTTTTTTTTTTAAGGTAGCATAGTGCTTTCATGTGTTAAAAGGAATACAGTACGTGGGAATTTAAAAAATATTTCTGTCAAACTATGTATTAGTCAGACCCTTTCCAAATATCATGGAATGTTTTGGTCATCACATTCTTAAAAGAATTTAGATAAACAAAAGGACATTTTGAGAAAAACAAAAATTATTGACTAGGAAAAGGAATGATTCCTACAATGTTTATTGATATAAGAGCTATCTATCTATAATGTATTATCTATAGAATTTAGTAGCCTAGATAAAAGAAACCTAAGTACTAACAATTATCTTGACACATACAAAGGAATTTTTAATGATTATGATGATGATGATAATCAGTTCTTCTCTATGTGATTGGAAAACCAAAAAAGAAACAATTGTCTGAAGGTAAGATAGGTTCTGGTTGGAGACAACCAAGAATCAAGAATCAAGAAGATAAGATATTGATTTAGCTACTAAGTGAATTCATGAGGTTCCTATCCTAGAAAACAGTACAGAAGATAATAGATAATATCTGTCCTTTCCCACCCCACCCCCCATCTCCTGATCATTGCCTTGTGAAGGCAGAGGGGCTTATGTTGCTCAATGAAACTATGAGCTATGCTGTCAGGGATGCCCAAGATGGACAGGTCATAGTAGAGAGGAGCTAATTAATATCCTAAAACATTAAAAATCCTAAAGTGCTTCACTCAACATGCCAGCAAATTTGGAAAATTCAACAGTGGCCTCTGGACTGGAAAAGATCAGTTTATATCCCAATCCTAAAGAAGGACAATGCCAAGGAATGTTCAGATTGCCAAAGAATTGCACTCATTTCACACACCAGCAAGATTATGCTTAAGATTCTGCAAGCTAGGCTTCAGCAATATGTGAACTGAGAATTACCAGAAATGCAGGCTGGTTTTCAAAGAGGCAGAGGAATTAGAGACCAAATGGTCACATTCACTGGATTAGGGAGAAAGCAAGAGAGTTCCAGAAAAACATCTACTTCTGCTTCATTGTCTTTAACTGTATGGATCACAACAAAATGTGGAAGTCCTCAAAGACATGACAGTACCAGATCATCCTACTTGCCTCCTGAGGAACCTGAACGTGGGCCAAGAAGCAACAGTTAGAACTGAACATGGAACAAGACTGGAAAAGGAGTATGACAAGGCTCTGTGTTGTCACCTTATATACTTAATCTATATGCAGAGTGCATCATGCAAAATGCCAGGCTGGATGAATCAAAAGCTGGAATTAAGGTTGCTGGGAAAAATATCAACAATCTCAGATGCTCTGATGGCAGAAAGTGAGAAGAAGTAAGAAGACTCTTGATGAAGGTGAAGGAAAGAGTGTAAAAGCTGACTTGAAACTTAACATAAAAAAAAAAACTGAGATCATGGCAACTGGTCCCCTCACTTCCAAGGAAATAAAGAAAGAAGAAATGGAAGCAGTGTCAGGTTTTATATTCTTGGGCTCAAAGATCACTGCAGATGGCAACTGCAGCCACGAAATTAAAAGATGTTTGCTTCTTGTAAGGAAAGCTATGGCAAATCCGGACAACACACTAAAAGGCAGAGATATGACCTTGCCAATATAGGTCCATCAATCAAAGCTATGGTTTTTCCAGTAGCAACATATGGCTGTGAGAGTTGGACTATAAGAAAAGTTGAGCTGCTACAAAATCAACACCTTTGAATTGTGATGCTGAGAGTCCCTTGGACAGAAAGGAGGTCAAATCAGACAATACTTAAAGAAAGTAATTCAATGGCAGATCAAATACTGAAGCTGAAGCTTAAATACTTTGGCCACATAATGAGGAGGACTTATTGGAAAAGACCTTATTGTTAGGAAAGATTGAAGACAAAAGGAAAAGGGGACAGCAGAGGTAGAGATGGATAGACAGTGTCACAGAAACAATGAACATGAACCTGGACAGACTTTGAATAGTAGAGGATAGAAGGATCTAGCGTGCTATGGTCCACAGGGCATGAAGAGTCACACACAACTGAATGACTGACCAACAAAAGCTAATATCTGTTTTGGATAATTTGTGCAGTCAACTTCCTGCAGGAGGGAAGCCATACCAAATAGTCTCTTCAGGATGCCTCCATTCTTATCATTTAAAGATATTATAACAGAAAGGAAGTATTTATTAAGCAAGTACTATGTGCCAGGCACTGTGCTAAGCACTTTACAAATATTATCTCATTTTGAAACTCACAACAACCCATAGTTGCTATTATCCCCATTTTATGGCTGAAGAAACTGAGGCAAATTGAAGTTAAGTGACTTACACAAGGTAACACAATTAAGATATAGGTGAGATCAAATTGAACTCGGATCTTCCTGAATCCAGGCCCAGAGTTCTACCTACTGTACTACCTACCTGCCTAGCAGCAACTTAATTTGCTTCTATTAGCAAATTAAACGTTTATTTCTCATGTTTACAAGCACTAAAGAATGCAGTCTTTTAGAACATCAGAGTTGAGAGGAACCAAAAGATCAACCATTGTAAATCATTCCTTTCACAGATAAATTAACTAAGATCCCAAGAGGGTTAAGTGACTTGCCCATGAGCACACAAGAAATGACCAAGCTAAAATTAGAACACGTGATTTCAGTCTTCTCACTCATTGCATCTTCCACTACGCCATGCTGGCTCTCAAGTTTTTCTTTTCCAAGCACTATTTTTTTACTTCTTTTATAAATCCTGGGTGGGTTTTTTGGTCTGTGTTTCCTTTTGCTACATCGTTAATGTGTAAATCTTTTGCTTAACCACACATGTATAAACCATATCAAATTGCCTGCCTTTTCAAGAAGAAGTAGGAAGGGGTGGGGGGGAGGGAGTTTGAAATTCAAAATTTTAAAAAGTAAATGTTTAAAAACATTGTTTACATATAATTGAGAAAAAATAAAAACAAACAAGTAAAAAAGTTTCTCTTTTCCAGAGTATTGTAGAATATTAAAAGTGGAAGAGATGAAAGTCATCTTATCCAACCCCATCATTTTACAAATGAAGAGCTTTCAAGTGACTTACCTAAGGTAAGTTAGGTAGTTAGAGGTACCTGTGTCTCTGCCACAGGTTCTAGGGGCACAGTCAGGACTAGAATCCACATCTCTTGAACAACATAAAACTTCCTCATAGACTGTATATTTTACTACTTTGACCAGTTTTGTTCCCATCTTCTAGACCTTTCCAAACTTCTCTACTACCTTCTTGCAAATATGGAACAAAAGAATTTACACAGTATTCCAACTAAGGCTTAACCAACTCCAAGTTGAAGTGGGAAGATTACTTCATGGCTCTTGTATGTCATACTTCTATAAATACATCCCAGTATCATGTTAGCACTTTTAATAACAACACCACTCTGTTGACTCACATTCAGGCATGCCACTGCATTCCTGGTGCCTAGCTTGTAACAGTATAGTTTATACCTCATCCCTAAATGTGCTACTTCTCTCGAATCGCAATCTGTTTCACTCCACTTTCTCTCTCATTTTTCAAGGGCCCTTCAAATCCATTTCCCATTTTCTAAGTGTTGGCAACTCCACCTGAATGAACACAATCATTCATAATTCAAATAATCATTTGAATAAGAGGGAGGTATGAGGAGAGTTCTTAAGATGAATGAAACCTTCAGAGTGGTTTTCCTAAAGCACTGGTCTATCATGTCATTCCCCTACTCAGCGATTCCAGTGGTTCTCTACTACCTCTGGAATTAAATATATTCCTCCCTATTTGGCATTTAGAGTCTTTACAACCTGGACCTAACCTACCTTTCTAGGCCTATTACATATTACTCCCTTTCACACATACTTTGATTGACTCAAACTGGACTGCTTAATCTTTCTCACAGTTGACATTCTACCTGCCATTGCCATGCCTTAGCACTGGTTGAACCCAATCCTGGAGTCATCCTCTGGCCTCCCTTCCACCTGAAATCCCTAATTTCCTCCAAGATTTAATTTAAATGCTACTTTCTACATGAGGCCTTTCCTTATTCCTTCCTCTGTTTATTCCTTCTCACTTCCAAAAAAAATAAGAAAACCAACTACTACATACACATACACACACACACACACACACACACACACACACACATACATACACACACACACACACACACACACACACACACACACACACTGAATAAACAAATATTTATAAATGTTGTCTCCTTGATACATTGTTATCTCCTTGAGGGCAAGTCTGTCTGACTTTTTTTCTTTATATTCCCAGCATCTAGCACGGTGCTGTCTGCTGATTGGAATCAATATTTCCTATCCCTCTACTCTCCCTCTCTTAAAAAATTCTCTGTAATCTGGTCTCCAACACCATCATTCAACTGAAACTGCTCCAAAGTTACCAATGATCTCTTAATTACCAGATCTAATGGCAATCCTCATCCAAAGTTACCAATGATCTCTTAATTACCAGATCTAATGGCAATCCTCATCCTTCTTGCTTTGGCTTTGACATTATCTATCACCCTCTTCTCTCTCGTCTCTCTAGGCTTTTGTAATACTATTCTCTACTGGCCCTCCTGATACTTGTCTGATCATTCCTTCTCAATCTCTTTCGCTGGATCATTCCTAACTGCGGGTGTTTCCCAAACCTCTGTCCTGGCCCATCTTCCCTTCAACCTCTGTACTATCTTGGTTGGTGATCTCATCAGCTGCCTTGCATTCAACTGTCATCTCTATGCAGATGATCCTCAGAACTGTCTACCCAGTCCTAAACGTTTTGCTGTCCTCCAGTCTCACATCTCCAACCACCTATTAGAGATTTGAACTGGATATACTGTAGACATTTTGAACTCCATATGTCCAAAAATTAAGTCATCATCTTTCCTTATGTCCCCTCCCCTCTTCTGAGCTTCTTTCTTACTGAGGGCAACACCATTCTCCCAACGACGCAGGCTCACATCTTAGGTGTCATCTTCCATTCCTCACTCTATCTCTCCCTAATATCCAATCTGTTGCCAAGTCCCTTCATTTCTACCTCCACAATATCTCTCATGTATGTCCCTTTCACTGCTCTGATACAATGACCACCCAGTTGCTGGATTTTATTACCTCATGCCTGGGCTATTTTAATAATCTTCTGGTTAGTCTCCCTGTATCATCCCTCCTCACTCCAGTCTCTCCTCTACTTAGTTATTATAGTGATCTTCTTAAAGTGTAGCTCTGATCGTGTTAAACCCTTCTGTCATTCAACAAACTCTAGTGGCTCCCTATTACCTCCAGGATGAAATATAAAATAGTCTATTCAGCTTTTAAAGCTCTTCATAACCTGGCCCTTCCTAACTTTCCAGTCTTCCTACACCTTATCTCTTCCATGTATTCTATAATCCAGTGACACTGGCCACCTTGCTATTCCTCTCACGTAACACTCCGTCTCTCTGCTTGGGTCATTTCACCCTCTGTCCCCCACACCTAGAATGATCTCTGTCCTCATATCCATCTGGTTTTCCTGGCTTCCTTCAAGTCTCAGCTCAAATCCCACCTTCTACAAGGATCCTTTCATTCTCTCTCTCTCTCTCTCTCTCTCTCTCTCTCTCTCTCTCTCTCTCTCTCTCTCTCTCTCTCTCTTTCTCTCATATGTATATATATATATATTATATATATATATATATATATATATATATACATATACATATATATATACATATATACACATATACATATATATAAAATATATATATTATATATATATTATATTATATATATATGTGTGTGTGTGAGTGTGTATGTATGTATATACACAGTCACACGCTTTCTCTACATATCTACATATAGATGCACATACACATACCCACTCTCTATATATGATGTGTGTATAGATAGATAGATAGATAGATAGTGTACATATATGTGTGTGTATAGATAGATATAGATGTATGTATGTATGTGTATATATGTGTATGTATGTATGCGTGGATAGATAGATAGATTAGATAGATAGATAGATAGATAGATAGACAGTATGTGTATATCTTGTATGTACATGGCTATTTGTGAATTGCCTCCTCTATTAGAATATGAGCTCCTTGAGGGCAGGAACTACTTTCACCTTTCTTTATATCCCCAGCACTTAGCACATTGAATAATAATGATGATGATATTGATAATAATAAATATTTAACATTTATATAGTACCTACTATGTATCAGGCACTATGCAAAGTGTCTTACATATATTATCTCATTTGATCCTTATAACTATGGGAGGTACATGCTATTATTATCTCCTTTTTACAGATGAAGAAACTGAGGCAAAGTGACTTTTTGGGGGTCATAGAGCAAATAAATATCTGAGGCTGGATTTGAACACAGGTCTTCCTGAATCCAGACTCTGTACCCTATCCACTATAGTACCTAACTGCCTGGTACATAGTAAGTACTTAGTAAATACTTATTGATTTGTCATAATAGGTGCTTTGTAAGTTGCTTTTTGATTGGTTGTCTATGTGTCTAACTACCATAGTTTTTTTTATTTTTTGTGTCCTAGTCATCTCCCTGTCATAAGAAGGTAAGGTGTAAAATAGAGTATGAGAAGACTACAAGTGTAGTCAGGAGAAAGGATACTGAAGATGGCAGAAGTAATTGCCTGATACACTTATTGCCTTTAGGTCTGTGGCCAGGGATGGCCTGAAATTGCTGCCTTTATACCAATCAACATCAAATATAACATGAGAAGGAATCAAGTCTTAGTCACATCCAGATATATGACTATTGCTTTTTCCTGACCCTAGCACTCATTTGTGGAAATAAATTGGATTGATTTTGACCCAACTCTTCAAAGCCATTCTTAAAACTACCTCAGACCTTATATTCTCTCTAGGAGTTGGCAAATTGACTGTCCAATAACTTGTTACAGTATCTTCCCAAGTACCAAAGTTATAAAGTTACAATGACCTATCTATATGTAATTCCAAGGCCAGTCTATTCCCCTTTTTTAAAAAATGAGCACTACATTTTTCCATTTCCAATTTTAAGGCATGACTTATGCGTCTCAAATGTGTGTGTGTGTGTGTGTGTGTGTGTGTGTGTGTGTGTGTGTGTGTGTGTACATAGCTAAGAACTCTACCAATTACTTCCACCAATTTCTGAAGTAACCAGAGGGTCCATTTGGGCAGCTTGGTGATATTGACTGCATGATATGTAATGGCAACTTAAGTTTAGGAAGCATTAAAAAAAGGAAAAAAGAAACAATCCAGAAAAGAGACACATAGAGTTCTTTAATAGATGGAAGTTTATGTCCAATTCAGTCTACCTTAACCTAAGATAGTCATGACTTAAATAAAATAGAAACCAAAATTACTGTTAAAACAATAATTTAGGCTAATTTCTTTTTAATCACCTGAAAAAGATGATTCAGTTCTATCCTAACTGGTTTCCCTTTGATCCCTGCAACAGCTTCCATAATCTCCACTGGTTATTCAGTTGATTTTGGATAGAGGTCTCTTTGGTGTCACGTGGCACTTGAGTAGTCTGGTAATGCCTTTGGACCCATTCTCCACATCATGTTTGTTTGTTTGTTTGTTTTAATAAACATTTCCTTTTTTTTTTTTGGTGAGGCAATTGGGGTTTAAGTGACTTGCCCAGGGTCACATAGCTATTAAGTATCATGTGTCTGAGGCCAGATTTGAACTCAGGTCTTCCTGACTCCAAGGCTAGAGCTCTATCCACTGTGCCACCTTACAGCCCCAATCATGTTTTTAAGTACACAAAATAAAGTACATAGGAATACAAAGGAAACAAAATTTAATGAAATGCTCTTATCAAAATATTTCTAAAAATCAGGTTCCTAAGAGCTCCTGGCTCTAGAAGAAATCAACACAATAGCTGACAGCTAAGGGTGCACTAACCTTTCCTTCCCCTACCCACCCACCCACCAGCTATACTAAGGTATGTAAATAGCTATTCCTTCCCCCTGAAATGGTTTTAAGGCTTTAAAGGATTGTTTTGCTAAAAAACTAAAGGAATAAAAATGAAGGAGTAAAAAAGAACACAGAAAGGGTTATATATGGGATAAATAACATTAAAAGTAAGAAAGATCACTATAGAATACAGGCACACATATAGCCAAAGATGCTAAACAAATACTCCTAACCTAACTAAAATTCAAGTTTATGCTACTACTAAGTAGGATTTTTAATCTCTCCTAAAATTGCTTTGTAGTCTTATTTTCTGGTATAGGTAGCAAATCCTCCTCTGGTTCTGAGGTGGAATGGAGGAAAAATACAAATGATTGATGACTGGAAAAAATAATTTTAGGTTCCAGGGCACATGAGCAACAAGACGGAGGACTAGACATTTTCTCTGATCCCCATGACATCTCAGACCTCTCCAAAACAGAAAATATGTGCCAAAAATAAAACAAAGTCAGCTATGTCCGTAATCTAGAACACTCAGAACCCACAAGAAAGTTAAAAAATAAAAACAAAACTCATGAATTGACACTAACTGACCTGAACTCACTCAGAATCTTTTTTCCTGTGTCCCACGCTGCCAGCAGTAAGGCTGCATAAGCAGACTCAAGGACAGGACACAGACTTCCAATAAAATCTATGCCCATAGCCCATTCCCCCTCCCTCTTTCCAGTGCTTTGGGGATAATGTAGCTCCAGGCTATGGAAATCTGCCCTGGCCATAACAGACAGATAGAGTTGCCACAATCCTACAGGAACAAAAGTCTGTTGGGGTCCACAACCCAATAGCAGCAGTGCTGCAAAGTTCCAAACTCTCAGTGTTAGACTAAAAAACTAAGGAACAGAGGGAAAGGGACAGGACACTAGGACAGGATACCATGCCATACAGGATACCATGTGATATAAGGGGGCTGCCAAGAACTCCCCTAAGCCTTCAGAGAAAGAGCAAATCATCCAACTGGGACCAGTTTTGACTATGCGAAAATCACTTAGGGCAGATATCTAGCCTGTTGAATTGTAAATTGCCTAGCACAGGAGAAGGCTAAAATACTTTGCAGCCCCCAAGGAAACCACAATCAGAAAGGAGAGAATCAGAAAGTGAGTGACAGAAAAATAACCAGGCAGGGGGAGAGAGGAGAAAGGCTAAAATTATCAAAGATTTCAGACAAAAGAAAACTAAAAGATTTTGAATAAAAGTTAAATTAACAGGAGTAAGAGTAACAATAGAAGAAAAATGGCCTCTAGATTTAGTAAAGGAGTAGATATTTTGATGACTAAATACTGTAAAACAAAGGAAAATGATCCAACTCTTGATGAGACAAAGAGCATTGTGGAATATGAGGAGAATATGGAACCACAATAGGTTGTTCTTGAGTGGTCCAAAGAAGAAATGAAAATTATGAGAGCAGAATTTATGGCCTGCACAGTAAAAATCATGTTCAGAGTAGAAAAACTGAAATATGCAATGGCAAGTCTCACCAAAGAAACAAAGACAAAATAATAGATTAGCAATGCAAATAAAGAGAAGTGAGAAACAGTATAGAAGAGAAGCTAAAAACAATATTAAAAGTAAATATGCTAACTATGCAAGCAAAACATCACTGTTTGTGAAGACAGTATGCATAGAGAAACATGGGTAGAACACAGAAAAACATAATAGGACAAAATACCTAAATACCCTAATGCAGAAAATAATTGAAGAGAACTGTCCAGAACTTCTGAACATAGAAAATGGAATACCAATTAATAGAATTCATAGATCATCTCCAGAAAAACAAGCAAAAAAACAAACAAGACTGCAAACTCCAATATACTTAGTGGTTATTTGGAAATCTGGAAAAACAATTTTAAGTAAAGAGAGTTGTACAAGTGTTCCTCTGAAGTCCCTTTGGGCTCTATGAGTTTGTCCGTTCCTCACGGCCTAAATCAGGTTCCTCCTCCATTAAATCTTTTCTGATACCCCCAGTTAAAAATGTTTTCTTTCCAAAGTTTCTCAGAGCTGGAAGAGACCTCAGGGATCATCTAAGCTGAGGTAGGAAATCCCGTTATGACAGCTCCAAGTGGTCACCCGGTCCCTAGCTGAAGAACCCAGCAATGGGAAATTTGCAATTTCTTGAGGTTAGTATTTAGCTCTGATTGTTAAAATGTGCTTTCCTCTTATTATTAAAATGTCTCCCTCAGCTTCTACCTATCTGTTCCAATTCTGTCTCTGATTCCAAGGAGAACAAACTTAATACCCCTTCAACATGACAGCTTGAAATCTCTCATGTCACCGCATGACATGAAGTCAAGTCAATAAGCATTTGTTAAGATCCTGCTATGGGCCAGCCACTGTGCTAAGCACTAGAAACACAAATACAAGCAGGAAAAGATAGTCCCTGCCCTCAAGGAATTTACATTCCAGTGGGAGAAGACCATACATAAAAGGAAGCTGAAAAACAGGGGGAATGAACATACCTGCAGCAGGGGGAATGGAGGCAAAAGTCAAGGAGTCAGGAATGAAGCTCCTGAGAGAAGAAGAAATGATTGGTTGGGGCATCGTCTTTAAAATGGAGTTTCTGGAAGGAATCTGCCAGAAGGAGAGGCCACAGAGGTAAAGGGTACTTACAATGTGAGAAATAGCCCACGGTGGAGTTTTTATTCAAACTTGCTTTCTGGTTATGTGTAGCTATGCTTTATCTCCCCCTTCCCCCAACTATATTGTAAGCTCCCTGAGGGTGGGGACTACCTAATTTTTCATCTTTATTTTCCCCAGTAGTGTGAAGTTCAGGGCATAGTAGTCATTTAATAAGTGTTTGTTGAATTAATAAATTAATTAATAACCCAAACCTAGGAACCCTTGGGAAATCCATAGCAGTTAAGCACTATAAGATTGAGGTCACAACCTTAATAATTATTTTTTTATTTAGTTTTAAAAAAAAAAATAAGGTCCAACAGTACTTACCTGAAGTTGGGCCAGGAATCTGTTTGTTTGTTTTTTAAGGGCTCCTTTTTTCCATCCCTCTCTACCTAAGGCTAAGATTGGTGCCTGCATATGAGATAGGGCAAAGCTTCCAAGTGGATAGAGGATGAGGTACATGTCTACTTACCCTTTCAGGGTAAAAAGGATATGAGAAGAGGGAGCCAAATAGACCGTAACAGATTCAGCTCCCTAAAAACCTTAAAAATCCCATGTGGTAGTCCTTAGGCATTTGAGTATCTGTTGTTAAGATATCCCTGCAATTTTCCATGATAGATGGGCAAGAGAATTGTAAATACTTGATTATTGAATGTATCTCATTGTGTGAGGACTGCCTTCTTTGATGCTTCTTATGACCTGTCTCTGCTTTCTTGCTCTGTATGATTGTTGATGTGTCCTTCCAAAATCCCCCACAGAGGACCTGCCAGACCTGCCATAGGCCTTAGAATTATTGATCATGGCATCATAGAGTGAGAGCTGGAACAGGCCTCAAAAACCAAATGGTCCAGGAATTCCTAACTTGGGGCCCACAGTTTTCAGGGTGGGAGACTGTGAATTTGAATGGGAAAAAAAACTATATTTTTATTTCTACTAACCTCTAATTGAAATTTAGCATTTCATTCCATTTTGAATTAAAAACAAACAAACATTACTCTGAGAAGAGGTCCATAGGCTTCTTTGTTGTTATTCAATAGTTTCAGTAGTGTCTCTTTGTGACTCCATTTGGGGTTTATTTGGCAAAGATACTGGAGCAGTTTGCCATTTCCTTCTCCAGTTCATTTTACAGATGAGGAAACTGAGGCAAACAGGGTTAAGTGATTTGCCCAAGGTCACACAGCCAGTAAGTATCTGAGGTCAGATTTGAACTCAGGTTTTTCTGAATCCAGGCCTGCCCCTCTAACCACTGCATGACCTAGCTTCACCAAAGTACAAAGGGATTCATGACAGAAAAAAAAGGTTGAGAACTCATGATATAGTGTACCCCCCTCATTTTATAATTAAGGAAATTGAAGCCCAAGAAGTTAAGTGACTGGTCCAGGTAACAGACATTTTAACATTTTGTGGATGTTAATGCACTGCAGAGCTGATCTATTGGTTTCCTGCTGTGATCTCTATAATTCCTCCCTACTTCTTTTCTTAGTCCTTGGTATGTAAAAAAACACAAAATAAATCTGAATACCTCTGAATTATGATAAATTCTTACCTGACAAATCAACGAATTACTAAGATGTTATTTCCTTTTCCAGGCTAAACAAATCTTCCAAAAGAAAAAAAGTGCATACTGTAAATACAAATTATGTGTAAGTCTTATATAACATTCCCAGGAATATCACAAGACATAGTATAAATACAGTATCATCATGTTATTTATAATACCAAAATATGTCCACAAGATCTCCGGGACAGGGAAGGGGATATATAAATAACAAAAATATTTTGCTAGTAAACACAAAGCAAAAATACTTATGCCTCCTATGCAGTAAACACTATGCTTCTTTCTTCCCTTGGTTGGAGCAATGGAAAAATGCATAAAAGCAATCAGTCCTGATTTTTTCCTTTTAGTTATTGACTTGAGACAGCTGTAATTTACTAAGTAAACTACCTGGCATTACTAGCCAAACTCAAAAGTCGACGCTTTCCATTACTGCTCAATTGTGAGGGTATCTTTGGCAGACCCAATGCATATAAAGTAATCAATATAAAAAAAAGAACAAATTAATCAAAAATTATGTAATATAATACCCTGAAAAGAGATTGATTTAATCTCCATCTATTGTAGCCATTTCTAATCTGGTATTGTACAGGTGTTTACAATCATTTTCGTGTTGACCTCAGGTGCCTGAAGTATAGTTTTAATTGCTTACCAAAAGTAATTTTATTAGAGAGATAAAGATATAGTGAGTACTAATAAGCTACCTTTGAAGTATAGAGAGCTTTTCAAGATGGGGTTTTTAGTTAGCTCGCTACTCTCTCTTTAGAGTTTAATTGATTTTCTTGACATCTCTTTAGCCTGGCAAACTGCCTGCCTAAGTACTTTATCTGACCTTCAGGCTGTTTGCCAGGTATTGATCCAAAAGCTACAATGGCTGTGTTGTACTGGGCTCTTCCAACTTTGATAAGGGCTAATGTACTAGCGCCAGTCAGACAGGAAGTCAATGGTCTCAAAATTTCTATCGTCCTCTCTGTCTATCTGTATCTTTCCTCTTATGTAAGTATTTCAAATCTTACTGAAATCAGATACTAAGCAGACCAGATGGGCACTCGGGCCTAATTTCTTTTCCAGGAAATAAAAACAAACATTTTGGTAGAAGCCTTAAGAAAGCAATAAATAAAAATGTTTGATTTCATTATCAAAGCTAAAATAACTTTACTGCTTATGTGTGTGCGTGTGTGTGTGTATTTTAGAAAAGAAACAATAATGGAGCAGCTGCATAAAAGTCCAAGAGATATGATGGAGAAGATAGAGAAAGGGTCCATTTACTTCCCCCAGCAAATTCATAACTCACTAAATCAAAAGAATGCAAAAATTTTTAAGCATAATCCATATCATGAAGAATTAATATTTGACTGAGTATGGTGGGTATATTATAAAGCAAGTGACGGCAGGCTCTTAAAGTGATACATTGTGTTTCTGATTCATTTTCTTCTAGCCAGAGGGATGAAACTAAGGAGAAAAGTAAGGAAGAAAGGTTTTGTTGTTGTTCAGTTGTTTCCTGACCTCGTTTGGGGTTTTCTTGGCAAAGATATCAGAATGGTTTGCCATTTCTTTCTCCAGCTTATTTTATAGATGAGGAAACTGAGGCAAATAAGGTTAAGTGACTTGCCCAGGGTCACATAGCTAATACGTGTCTCAGGCCAGATTTGAACTCAGGAAGTCTTCTTGACTTCAAGCCTGGAACTCTATTCACTGAGCCACCCAGGTCCCTGAAGAGGAAAAGTGCTATTAATATTCTGAAGAGTGTGTGTGTGTGTGTGTGTGTGTGTGTGTGTGTGTGTGTGTGTGAATGATTTCAGATGTGTTGACCACTACGCCCTGACCCCTAAACTCTCATGATCAGAGAATTCCCATGATCACGGAATTTGGATGAGAAGAGAGGTCAACTAACTACTAGAAATCACTCTTGGAATTAAAGGGGAAAGATCAGGCAGGATGTCTATCTGCTGTTGATTACCTACCCTTACATCCTTTAATGGATCTGTGATGTGGTTATGTCATCACTTGTGATATTTGCCAAAGTTCCCTTGTATATTCTCCACAGAAGATCCATCTCAGACTGGGAGACTTCTTCTTGCTCTCTTGGCATTTTCATTGCATGGATAGCAATGGGATGCACCAGCTGTCCCATCTACCTTGTGTATTCATCAATCTTTCTGATGGCATCCCTTAAAACCTCTACTATAAGAATTTATAAAATGCTAATAGAAGCTTGCCTTGGAAGTTGAAAAGTTAATGGTCACATCATTGCCCTGAATTAAATGCAATGTCTTCAATGAAAGTGGTGAAAACAACCCAAGGACAGTATAATAATATTCTGCTATTGGACAAAGATGGTGACTGACTCTGGATCTCTGATCTGAGTTTGTTTTTTTTGTTTTGTTTTTTGCTTTTTTAAAATTAGGAACAAAGAAGAGGACCTAGAAAACACAACTTCTCAAGTTTCCCTGGCATGAAAGAAATTCACAGGAGGAGGGAGTGTTGTTTTAAAGAAGAAACATTAGTGATTATGGGACTAGTTCACCCCCAGTCACTCCCTGGGTGTCTGAAAATTTAGAGAGACTTTAGTGACTCACTGGAGCTGTGGTGGGTTAGGCTAGGTACACAGGGTCATCCAGGGCCAGCATGGATCAGCCTAAGAAGTTATACTTGGAAAAGAGTGGCCTAAGTTATTTTCAGCTCCACCGCACTATCTAGGGGCCATTGAGACATTTACAGAGCTTCCCTTCCTTAATCTGATAGGCCCACAGGCCCAAATGATCCAACAGATAAGCCTGCAAAATTGACTTTCCTGTTTCTCCCAGGGCAGCAGGAACCCTTTGATGCTTAAATACTCCCCCCAACCACAGAGAAGCAGTGTCAACACCATCTTGAGGATCCACTTAAGGCTAAGGAGGGAGGAACTCCCTAAAAAGGGAATAGAAAGCAAAGCAGAGCCAGAAGGGACCACAGCAGCAATCCAAGGCACCAGAAATTCCTCCAGAGACCTTGCTTGTTCAACACGAGCTTGGAATCAAAACATGCGAACCCCTTTGGCACACAAAGAAATAACCAAGTCAATGACTTCTTGGGGAGGAAATCTTGAATAAAGAGGTCACCGACGTGAGACTGTAAATGTTACAGGTTGTTTTTCTCTCCTATCAGTTAAATCAGGCCTGCTATTGTAATAACTATAATGTTTGTCCCTAACAGTTTGATGCACAAGGACCTTGAAAAACAAGGACAGGAAGCAAAGTGAAATTTAACTTAGAAAACTTCAAGCTAATATACCTAGGGGAAATAAGGCAGAAGGCTATGAGGCAGCAGCAGGGGAAACTTTGAGGAGCCCTGATGCCTAGAGATACCGAAGGGAGAGCCAACAGGACAGGAATTTGTGATGTGATGGTAGAACGAATATTATTCTGCAGTGCAGGATGAGACCAAATTAGAGAAAGAAAGAATATTCTCTTTGCATACAGGGCTGGGGAGATCAGGCTTAGAATTCTCTGCCCATGTCTTGCTAGCGCAGCACCAAAGAGGAAAAGCAGTAAAGGTGCAGTGGAAAGAGCTGGAGGAGAAGCAGTGAAGGTGTGGTGGAAAGAGCTGGAGGAGAGGCAAGTACTGTGAAAAGAGTGTTGAATTTGGAATCAAAGGACAGGGGTTCAGATCCCAGCTCTGCTACTGCATACCTCTGTGCCCACAGGAAAATCATGTAACCTCTACGACCCTTAGTTTCTTCCTCAATAATATGATGACTAGATGACTTTTAAGGTCCTTCCAGCTCTAAATGTATGACCTGACTGAGAATCAGAATGTCTGGGTTCAAGCCACGTCATTTGCTGACCCTATGATGTTGAGCAAGTCATTGCTTCCTGGGTCTCAGCTTCCTCATCTGTGAAATGAAGGTTTGGGCTAAATGTTATCTGAAGTCCCTTCCAAATTTAAAAATCAATAAAAATGGATGTTAAAATAGAGGAAATTCACCCAGAAAAGAGTTTGGTATGATGCACAAAATGTTAACAGAAGAAGAGTATGTGAAATACAAAATTAAAAAATTACCAAATGCATAAAGATTTATTTTAAATTGCACCTTTTTTTTTCTAGGCAGGAACTCAAAATCTCTTTTAAACCTTTAGGTCTTTTAAAATCTGGCTAAAATTCTTCTCTGATGAATAATAACAACTCACATTAATATAGAGCCTTTAAAGTTTGCAGAGTGTTTTCATCACAATGAACCCATGAGATAAGTATTACAGCTATTATTGAGATAAGAATATGGACTGGACCTAAAATTTCTTTGGAATAGACAACTCCCAGGTGAGTAGTTCCCCTACCAAGGTAGGGGGAGTTTTCTCTATGATTTATGACCTTAGACCATTGCACGGAACACTAGAAGTTTATAAATGACTTGCCTAGTGAAGTCACTGTGTCAGAAATGAGACTTGAATTCAGGTCTTCATGGATTGGAAGCCAGTTTGCTAACCACTACCTCCTACTTTCTCATATACTGTGTAGCTATTGTCATCCCCATTCTGTGGAAGAAATGGGCTTACCCAAGGTCACACCTTGTAAATGGCAAATGTAAATGGTATGTAAATATAAATAGTAAATGGCAGAACAGGGGTTTGGAATCAGGTTCTATGGCTCCTAATTAACACTCTCTTTTTGGCACTTCAGTAACTTTGTACATTTGAAATGGAATTCAGGATGGATCTGCTCCATATCGAATTCTGCTTTCTTGTATACAGCATTGTGTGGGAAGGGATTTTAGAGATTATCCAATCCAATTCCTTCATTATAGAAGTGGAAAAATGAAATCCAGGAATTGAGCCCATGTAATCTACCTCTGCATCCTGTGTTCCTGCCCTTGCACCATAGCTGTCTGCCAGCTATGGCAATACCAAAGTTCCTGTGCATTGCATATGGCACAATGACTGGCTTTTTACCAACTGATTTAAATAGACAAGGTCCCTGCCCAGCAGGGACTTCTCTACCTCCATTACTGCAGAGGTCAGGGACCAAACAATGAAGAGAAACTGAGCTTCTGAAGCCCAAGTCTGCTCCCCCTCCAATAGGTTAAGTAATTAGAATTCCCCAGATAAGCATCAAGAAGGTAGAGGATATGCTTGGAGTAGTCAGGAAGCACACTCAATAAAGGAAATTTTCAGCTAGATGCTATAGTAAGAGGAAATTCCTAGATGCCAGGCTTACTAGATTGCAGAAAGTTCTCCCTAGACAACTGGTTGGCACTTTACTCTGCAAGTCATTTCAAAGTGGATTTGAAAGGAACACTAGAAAACAGTAAATAATTTTACAGTGGTCCCAAGTGGGTAGATGAGAGGACCAGCATATGTTTTCTTCATCTCTCCTGCTTATAGCAATCAATCTCCTGCTTTCGTTCAGATGTCTCTAGAAATACTCTCTGTATCTCCTGATGATAATGGTTTCTGAAGCTGCAAAATCTCCATTTGTTTCAAGTTATTCCCACCTTCTCATTCTCTATTCCATGCTGTCCTGCATTCCTTTAAGACAGAGGTTCTTCACCTGGACTCTATAGACCCATTGAATTTATGGACAGATTTTTGAGGAGTCTCTGAACTTGGATGTATGAGGGGGGGGATATATTTTCATTTCCATATAATTAATTTTCATTATAATGTGACATATCTGTTTTTATGCATTTAAAAAATTATTCTGAAACCAAGTCCATAAGTTTTACCAGACTACCAAAGGAGTCTGTGATCCAAAAAAACTTTAGAACCACTGTTTTGATGCATCCTTTTAGGCAACCCTGATTATTTGGAGTCATGTTGACAGTAAAGACTTTTTGTTTGCTGCCAATATCATGAACTTATTCAAGATTAGTTTCAGATTTCTCTGTTATTATTATTGGGCTGTGTTTTATTTTTCCCCCTTTCAGTCATTCCTAGAAATTTCTGCTCCAGAAAACAGTATTTTCCCACATAACAGATTGGCATCCAGTCCTTAGGTGTTACCTCATTCTCTGTCCTGCTGCCTTCGAAGGCAGCTTGCCAGGATAGCCAAAGTAACTACCTACAGGTAGAAAGCTTCCATGGAAGCTTGGAGACCTGTTAGCAAGAGACCTGAATCCACTTGTTTCTCTAGATAATACTATTATTCAAAAGATTTCATGCTATTGAATAGACTTGTGATTTCTATGGTGTAGGGAAAGGCCAGACGCTTATTCTACCAAAGCAGATCAACAACTTAAGCTCACAGGGAATTGTCTGGGACACTGAAAGGTTAAGTGACTTGCCCAAGACCACACAGTCTGAATGTGAAAGGCAGGATTTGAACCAGACTTAATTCAAACTCATTATATCATACTGCCTACAGCTAGGGTAGAGGACAGGAAAGGGGGATGGAGAGGAAAGGGGAATATTTCAAAGCATTAAAATAGTAGGTTAGACCTAGATTTTAAAGATCATTAAATCCAATTTCCTTATTTTACAGATGAGGAAAATAAGGTGCAAAGATGTGGTTATCTGTCCAATATGAATCAGTAAATCAGTAGCAGAGATATGGCAAAAAACCTCCTAACTCACAAGTGGCTTCCTCATGATACCACACTCTACTTCTAAAATATTTCAAGGATCTGTAATTTTGAAGGTTTAGGTCCTCCCTCCACTAAAGCAAGTCACAAGGAAGGAAAGAAAGAAGGATGGAAGGAAGGAAGGTAGGGAGGAAGAAGGAAGGAAGGAAGGAAAGAAGGAAAAGTAAAATAAGCATGTATTAAGCATTTACTATGTGCCAGGCAATGTGCTAAGAGCTAGACATACAAAGAAAGGCAAAATCAGTCCCTGACCTTTAAGGAGCTCACAATCTAATGAACCTGGGTTCAAATGTCACCTCAGATACTCAGTAGAAGCCTCAATTTCCTTTTCTGAAAATGGGAACACCAATAATAACACCTCACAGGGTTAATGTAAAGGTAAATGTGAATATGTTTGAAATGGTTTGCAAACTTTGTCACATTTTATAAATATCATTTTTTTTTCTATGTAAACCAATTAAGCTTACTGGCTTCTGAAAGGTAGACACAAAAGAAATGGTTTACATGAGCCTCAGTATCTCAGTTCTTAGACAATGTTTATGGGTATATAAATGTAAGTTATTATTATTATTATTATTATTATTATTATTATTATTATTATTATTATTATTTCTTAACTAGTGAATAAATTTTCATTAGTCTTTTACAACCATCTTTATAATTATTGTCACCTCTGTTTTCTCCTTTCAATTTCATACTTCTAAAAAGGGTAGTTAACACAGTGGTTGTGATCCCTACCACAGCTCTAACAGGGGCTTAGACCAGTGTTCTCCAAAAGCTGTAGCAGCAGCAGATCTCTAGAAAAGGCTTCTACTATTCCTTTGCAAGAGGGACAGCTCCCACCCCCACTCCACCCAGCCACATATACACATGCAGAGTAATGTGGTACTTTGGAGTGCTTATTTCCCCTTCAAGTGCTAACCAAACCCAACCTCGGTTAGCAGATAAGGGCATTTTAGTCTCTGCCTGGTCACTAAGTGACTGATGACTTCAAACAAGTTCCTCTTAGATGTACTGTGTTCAAAGGTCCAAAGTGGAGGGAAATGTCTTCCCTTTCTCCCTCAACCTCCCTCAGAGAGATAGAATGAAAATAGACAAGATGCTTAAAGTAATTGGAGCTCTTTCAATCAAGCCACAAAGGATTATATTCACCAAATGGCCCAGGAGTCACTCAATTCGATTTTCTTCTTCATATCATAGAACAAATATTGCCTACAAATGAAGGATAAAGAGGCCTTTTTCTGTCCCTCTTCTTACATTTTCTTTCTCTTACTTGTTTGAGGTTTTTTGGTTATTTATTGACTCGTGTTTTTGTTTAGACTGGGTTTCCCTATCTTGCCCAGGCTGGAAGTGCAGGGCTCACCCATCTGCCCATCCTGCTCTGATCAGCAAGGTAGCTTTGATGGCCTGTTCTATTTCCACCCTGAGTCAAAGCACCCCTCTCTCCCTAGGCAAACTAGTGGCTTCTGCTGCCTTGGGGTTATCATATTAATACCAAACAGTGAGGATGCCAGATCAGCATATCCCACTGAAGGACAGAACTGTAAGGCTCAAGAAATTTGCCAGCGTCAGTGTCTCTGGAAACCGGGACTATGGGCATGTGCTACTGATGAGGATGGGATCTAGACCTCACAAAGGAAAAACCCTGGACTTTCCCACCTGGCCAAATCTCTGGCATTCACCTGAGTCTATAATCCCATCAACTGGCCTTTCATCGTGGCTACACCCAATCTCCCAATTCTGTTACTTTTAACCTAGCCTAGTCCTCCATTGTCTTACTTCCCTATGGCCCCTCTGCCTTTCGCACCCTTAATCCTAGCTAGGCTCCTTTTTTTCTTGGCCATGTGGTCCAGGTCCCAGGCTTTCTTTCACCCTGGCTCACTGGCCACTCCCATCCAGATCCTCCTTAGACTCCTCCTCCAGTCACTCCAAACTACTTGGCCACTCCTAGATCTCTCCCACAGTCCTTCTGTATGTAAGGTCTATCTTGTCTCTATTAAGGTGCTCAGATTCTTACAATCTAGCCAATAGCTCACAGGTGCTCAGATTCCCTAAGAGTCTGCCCAATATGGTGTTCTAATAAACCTTGTCTTTGGCTGAAAGAAGGCTTGTGTCAAATTCTTTGCGTGTTGTGATTTTAGAGTCCCAGCACCCCTAAACCCCTAAACCTCAACACTACCATGCCCAACCCCACATTCTTTTCTGTCATCTTTGGCTTCTGTAGTTGATCACAACTCTCTACCCTCTAGCAAAACTTAGCACAGTACTTCATAGGTACTTAATAAATGTTTGTTGACTGACTGACTTACTGACTGACTAACTACTCTGTTCCAAGTCTTCATACTTTCAGCTCAGGGATTTAGCCACTCAATTTAAGTGCAGAAAACTATTAAAATGAGTGCCTAAAAGTCACTCAGCAAAAAAGTCTAATGTGCTCCCAGCTCCTGAAAAATATATATTGTCTTCTGAATGCTTTAAAACACAATTTCAACAAAATAGAAGAATTTTTAAGTTACAAAGTGGTCCCACCTCACACCACCAAATGGGTGGTAGAATCAGACCTAGAAGACCATAAAGCATAATTTTTCATTTTAACCAAAAATAGTATATGCCGTCATTAGCTCTCTATCGGTAAGGTAAGCAGCTGGCCAACTTTTGCCTCTAAGGCACTGCTGAAGGCAATCCAGGTTGGGATTTTACCTTTGTACTGACTAAAGTGGAGCTCACCTTGAAGCTGGTAGGAATTCAAGACTCTAACCAGTGCCACAGTGGGCAGAGAAAGATGAAGATCTACAATATCTTCTAACACACTCCCAGGAGGCCCCAAAGCAGTGATGCTAGCCTTCAGTCTCAATAGGCCTGGTGTTTTGATGAGTCACTAAGAAAGAAACTGCTCACAGAGGAATGAGAACAACCCTTAGATGTCATAGGATTCTAGGAAAGAAGCCTAAAAAACTCTAAGAGATCTTCTAGGTCCAGAGTTCTTTTTTTTCTCACATTTATTTACTTTATTTTTAATTTATGGAATAAAACAAGCATTTCCATAACACAGTATAATTAAAAAAAAGATGATTGCACATGAAACTGCAAATCTATTATTTACAACTTGCTATTCCTTTTAAATATATAAAAGTTATCATGTAGATTGCTTTTTTCTTTTTTTTTCTTTTCTCCTCCCTCCCCTCCCTAGAGATGGCTACCATTAGACACAAATAGGTATATGTGTGTATATATATGTAAATTACTCTATACATACATTTTTTCTCAGTGGTTTCTCTAGATTAATATCTGCCTCCGTTTGTCTCTAATACTTTTTTCTGAATTAGAGACTGTCCTTATTTTTCCTCTCCCTCTATAAAGAGAGACATTTCTTTATTTTCTATATTAGTGTACATGTTGTTTCCTTCCAGAGGAATGTAAACTCCTTGAGGCTGCTTTTCTTTTTGTATCTCCACTGCTTGGCACATGGGGGTGTTTAACAAATAGTGGAATTGAATGAATGAGGGCAGAATAGTGCTATTGAAAGCGCCTCAGATTTGGTTTCAAAGGGCCTGAGTTCAGATTCTGCTTTTGATGCCTATTACCAATAGGAACCTGAGTCTTAGTTTCATCTGTAAAAGAAGGAGGTTGGAGTTCTTAAGCATTGTTGTGACGTGATTCCCTTTGGCAGTATGGGGAAACCTAAGGACTCCTCAGGATAACATTTCTTTAAAAGCATAAAATAAAATACATAGGATTACAAAGGAAATCAATTATATTACAGTTATCATTTTTTAAAATTCACAAATCTCTTGAATTGTATCCACAGATTCTCAAGAGGTATATGGGCCCCAGGATAAGAATCCCTAATCTCTTCCAACTGTTTTATTTTGCAGATGAGAAAACAAAGCCCCAGTTTTCTTCCCAATTCTCCATCTTCAACAAACACTGCACAGCCATTATGTATTAGACACTATGCAGGCAAGACAAATGTATGAAACTGGCCCTGCTCTCCAGGGTCTTAAAAACTAATTTGAAAGACAGTAGATATACTTAAAAAGGTAAACAGATATCTAGTTACTCACAGATTAATGGTTTCCAGCAGAGATTCTTAATCTGGAGTCTACAGACCACCAAAGGGTCTGTGGATAGATTTCAAGGGGTCTGTGAACTTAGATGGGAAAACAATTATGTTTTTTTATTTTCACTAATCTTTGGTTTCCTTGGTAATATTGTATAGATTTTATTTTATGTACTTAAATACATCATTTTGATGTTTTTACACCATAGGCTTTACCAGACTGCCAAAGGGGACCACGAAACAAAAAAGATTAAGAGCCCCTGATTTACACGAAAAGTATTACAGAATTTCAGAGGAGGAAAAGAAGGGAAATGAGAAGACTTAAGGTGATGTGGTATAACGGCAGTGCTATGAGCTTGGAGTACTTCTCTTGAGAAGATTTCAATTCTTTTTCCCTATGCATCCCATGCAATGATCTACCCCAGTTGTCTCTTTGCTATCCACCCTGCTGCTGCTCTTTCTAGACTCCTTGATCTCCTGACACTATGCCCTGGGTGGCACAGTCATCTGGAACCCAGGCCTAAAATTGTGCCTGATTGCTAAGCCAGCCAACTGAGAAACACATGACACATTTTATATCGTTCAGTCGTTTCAGTCAGGTCTGACTCTTTATGGGTGACTCCCAGACCCTAGCCTTTGCTGCTCAACAAATCCTCCCTGCTGTCTTACCTTCCCTTTCTCCCCTGCATTTCCTACCTATTACTCTAGAAATAGTAATCAATTCAATACAATTATTGCTTCTGGAAGGGGCATAGCAATTGATTACCTTATGGCTCTATTCACAATTTATCTAGCAAGTTTTTATATCTTACTATTGTTTTGATAAGAAGGAGGAGAGAATTGGACAGAGTAAGAGAAGGATATTAGGAAAATGAAAGACACTTGAATCATATCTATTTATCTGTTTGCATGTTGCATTCCCCTCCCCCAACATATACACTAGAATGTGTACTACCCTGAGGGTAGGGAAGATTTTATTTTACCTTTTTATCCCCAGCACCTAGCACATTACCATTCATATAGTACATATAAATATGTATTATAAATGTTTGTTTTTTATGATCTTGAAGGTTAAAATTCAAAAAAATACATTCCCAAAATAGAGTCGGGGAAAAAAGAAAATAGAAAAAGAAATCACTTATTTAAATATCCGTCATTTGAAAAAATGTATGTTAATTTCTAGGATCAGGCCTCAGAGAAAGGACGTAACAGCAAAGTGTGTGTGAGTATGAAAACACCCCACACCTAAGCATGCTAGAAGGATGCCTCGAAGTCTGGCTGGCAGGCCCCCAGCAGGCCATCAGCAAACTCTGAGATTAGCTCTTGCCCAGCATGTGGAGGGGAATAATTCTGATATAACTCTAACTGACTGTGACACAGGATTCTACAATATGTCTAAATGACTGTGAAATAAGCAGGATTGTGAAAAGTGGCTGCAATAACAAAGGAGCATTCGTGTGTGGAATGTCTCCACTTTTCCTCTAATCCTTTACCAAAATGTGCTCTCCTTGAAGATTGAAGAAATTTCCCATTTTCCTTTTGACAAAATTTCCCTGGGAGTATTTGGTGAACTCCTTACCATTGTGTTTTTTTGTTGTTGTTGTTGTTATTGTTTGTTTTATTTTCCCATGAAAGTAACAAATTGAAACACATAATTCATCAATTAATAAGAATTTACGAAGTGCCTATTCCATGCTAGAAACTGGGCTCTTAGGTCCTGGTGATACAAGTGAGGCAGTTCCTGAGCTCAAGGAAATGATAAAAAAAAAAAAACATTTTAAGAAATTTAAATAGAGCATATATACAAAATATAAATATGCAGTGATTTAGAAGGAGTCACTAACTGCTGGGGAGGAACACCATCTTGAAGAGATAGCATGTGAGCTGAATCTGGAAGGGAACTAGGCATTCTAAGAGACAGAGGGAGGCCTTTCTAAGAGGCCTTTGCAAAATCGCAGAGGTAGGAAATGACATATAAAGTACAGAGAACAGTAAATGGCCCAGTCTGGCTGGCTGGAAAGTAGAATGTGTGAGGGGGGAATGATGCATAATCATATCATGAAGATAGGCTGGAGACAAATTACAAAAGACCTTCAATGCCAAACAGAAGAATTTGTACTTTTTTATCATGGAGGCAATTAAAACTTCTTGAGCAGAAGCATACCAGAGTAAAAGATGAGCTTTAGGAATGTACATTTGGCAGCTCCATGGGAAATGGTTTAGGAAAGGAAGAGGTTGGATATTGTGTGGGAGACCAATTAGGAGGAAACAACCAAGGTAAAAGCTGATAAGGACCTGGACAGGATTAGTTGTGATGAGAACAAAAAAATGACAAAATTTGACAACTGGTTCTCTACGAAGGTTAGATAAGAGTAAAGTGATACTTTGGCAGTCATGAATCTTAGTAACTGGAAGAAGAACTAAAATGGGTAAGTTAGGAAAAGGGGTAGATTTAGGGGGAAAGATAATGAGTTCTGGTTTTGGACATGCTGAGTTTGACATCTAAGGGACAATGAGGTAGAAATATTCAGCAGGCACTTAGAACAGAATGGAACATAGGAGCTGGATGAGATCACTAGGGGAAAAAATGTAGATGGAAAAGAGCACAGGATCCATACTCACATATAAGGAGAGTCATGGAAAAGGGTTGAGAGGTGAGTAGGAGGTGAAGAAGTATGGACAAGGCATGAAGACAGCTTTTTTCTGGGAGTTTGTTTGTGAAAAGGAGGAGAAATATAAGAAAATACCTTGAGGAGAATGGTAGGGTCAAGAGTAGATTTGTTTAAGGAACGAAGATATCTGAGTATGTTTAGAGATAGCAGCAAAGGAACCAGTATATTTGGAGAATTGTATACATTTGTTACAAAGGTTTTGTTTTTCTTTTCCATTGGGAGATAGGTGGGAAGGAGATAAAAATAAATAAATGCTTATTCATTGACTAAAAAGAAAATTCAATCAGAAAAAGAAAAATAGGGCAAGAGGAGATAATTTAAGTGGCAAACTGCTGGAAGAGATGGGACGGAAGGGAATCAAGAGCACAAATAAAGAGGAGTTGAGAAGAAAGACCCCCTTATCCTCTGAGACCACAATAAAGGACCAGAGAATAGATCATGTGATGTGAAGTAAGGAATGGGGGGTAAAGGAGCTCACAATAGATGGTTTCGATATTTTCCATGAAGTATAAATTAGTCTTCCCTCTGCTGAAAGGAAGGGGAAAGGAATGCTACAAGTGGCTTAAGAAGAGAAAGTTTGGAAGAGAAATGTGGGTATTTGGATAAAATTTTAATCTAGGACAAATAAATGAATTGGTAGGCACCAGTGAAGGCCCATTTGGACCTTAAATAACAAATCCATAGTGGGGCTAATCTGAAGTTATGTGACTGCCTCCACCTGCTGTTAGCAGCACCCAAACAGGAGAAAAGAAGGAAAAAAGGAGTCAATCAGAGTTGGTAATTTGCAAAGCAATAAACAACAGTAGGATAATGGGGTGAGAGATTCTCAGATGGAAGACAGTGCAAAGTTGAACTGGCTGATCAACAAAGGGATGGAACATACTAGAGTAGGGATGATGGCCTGGGAAAACCGAGAGATACAAAGTGATTGGGGGTTGCAGTGAGAATGGATAAGAGGTTTAGGAAAGATGAAATAAAGAGAAAGCTGGAAGGATGAGATGTTAAGGTGAAATGAAAGAATTTTAGAATTATGGATTGTGGAAGTGGTTTAATTGTATATTTAGTTGTGTATTTAATAAGATCTAGGTGTGTGACTGAAAAAGAATGAAGGTTCAGGTAACATGAGCTCAGGCAGCTGATGGACTAGGAAGAAAGGATGTTTGAGGGGGTTTTTAACATATAAATTTTAGGGGAAGCTCATTGGTGCAGTGGATAGAGTACCAGGCCTGGAGTCAGGAAGACTCATTTTCATGAGTTCAAATCCAGCCCATAGACACTTATTAGCTGTGTGACCCTAGGCAAGTCACTTCACCCTGTTTGCCTCAGTTTCCTCATCTGTAAGATGGGCTGGAAGGAAGGAAATGACAAACCACTCCAGCATCTCTTCGAAGAAAACCTCAGATGGGGTCACAAAGAGTCAGACGTGACTGAAAACAACTCAGCAACAGCAAAAACATCAATAAACAACATATAATTGAAGTGTCCACACATAAGGTCAGGTGTTGAGAGGAGTAAGACTGTGAGGTGCATCCTAAATTCCTTAATAAAGAAGGGAGAATGGTGATCTGAAGCCTGGCAGAAAAGACCTACCAGGATCTAAGCAGGGTAATATGGCTGAAGTGCACCTCAAAGGAGAGGTTGTTGAGTGAAGGCAACAGCAGAGAGCCTAGATGTGGCAGTGAGGCACAAGAGGCATATTTATTACTCTTCCTAGGGGGCAATAAAGAAGACGTGTCCCATACTGGAGAGGGCAGCCAGGGTTGTAGTCTGAAAAAAGCCAGGTTTCTATGGATGCAAGGAGATGAAAGAAAGAAGGCTCTAGGAGAGTTTGTTAAATAAGTAACAAGAATTCCATTGGGCACCATGGAAAAAAAGGAAAGAATTGGATGGGGATATGGAAGGGATGGGGATGAGATGAATGGATATGAAAAAGTAAAGGGTTGTAGCTGGAGAAGGGAGCTTTAACCTAGGTAACCTATGCTTCTAACCTTGCCTTCATAGCCATCACCCAAAGAAGCAATTCCTGTGGATAACAGCCCAGCCCTCCCCACCAACTGCCAACTCAATACCATCCACTGGCAAGCTTAGCTGAAGCAGCAGGGTACCTGGAAGGAGAGATAGGAGGCAGCGAGTGCCAGGCAAATCAGACCACCACCATTTTGATCAACATCTTTCCTCAGACACTGATGGAGATAGCCCAGGACCCTGTATCACAGAGCCCTAAGAATAGGCCTCCAGCCCAGTGCCTATAGCCAATTCTGAGAATCTAGGGTTCCTGCAGGTGTTATAACCACAACTACTGAAGACCCAAAAAAGAAAGCTCTTGCCACCAAAGTCCTTGGTGCTGCCAAATGGTTCAACATCAGAACTGATATGATTTTATCATTGAAAATGAAATTAAAAGAAAGATAGTGCCACCTGCTTTGTTGCTGTACCCTAAGGACCGTGGGACTTTTCACTCTGACTTGTAGCTGAAACCTTCCATATGTGTTATTTCCCCCATTAGATCATGAGCACTTTGAGAGCAGAAACTATCTTACTTTTCAGCCTGTATTAAGCATATAGTAAATGCTTAACAAATGCTTTTTCATTCATTTATCCTGTCCCATCCTCTCTACCCCAAGGTGGCTAATCCACTCAACTTTAAAACCAACCATCAGCAGAACTGCCTTTCACATATATAGAAATCATGGTTGCACAAAGTGCATGTCCTTTGATGGTTCCCCTAATGGTTAGATCCCTGGACCTGGCGTCAGGAGACCTAGATTCCAATATTGCCTCTACACTTATTTATTCTATGACCCAGCACTTCACTCAAGTCCTTCCTTCTACAGGAGACCTGTCCTCCCCCCTACTCTCCCCACCTACTCCCCTGCTAGTATCATTCCCCTGAAATTGCCTAATACCCTCTGTATGTATTTTGGATATGTAGAGTTGTTTTCATATTGTATCCCTCACTAGAGCATGGGGTCCCTTTGGTCAGGGACAGCCCTAGGGGCATAGGCCTGTCTAGGCCTCCTCCCTAGAGCACCAGGCCTGTAGTTAGGAAGATATGAGTTCAAATCTGGCCTCAGACACTCATTAGTTGCATGACCCTGGGTAAGTCACTTCACCTTCTTTGCCTCTGTTTCCTCATCTGTAAAATGAGCTGGAGAAGGAAATGGCAAACCCCTCCAAGTATCTGCCAAGAAAACCCCAAATAGGGTCACAAAAAGTCAGACACAACTAAAGTGACTGAACAACAATCCACATTGTTTTTTGCCTTTCGTTGTATCCCCAAAGTCTTAGTGCAGTTTTAAGTTATCAAAACTTAAGACTTGGGGACAGCTAGGTGGTGCAGTGGATAGAGCACCAGCCCTGAAGTCAGGAGGACCTGAGTTAAAATCCAGCCTCAGACCAAACACTTGACACTTACTAGCTGTGTGACCCTGGGCAAGTCACTTAACCCCAATTGCATAAAAGCAAAAAAACAAAAACAAAAAAAATTCAAGACTCAGTGAAAGCACAAACTATTAAAACTTAAAACCACACTAAGACTTTTGGCACACCCTATAAAAAGTGTCTAATAAATGCTCATTGACTGACTGCTTCAGTTTCCTCCTCTATATGACAAAGATGACAATCCTTATAGATCACAGGACTGTTATGAGGCTCAAATGAGATTCTATTTTAAGGCACTTTGTAAACCCTGAAGCTGTTGTATAACACTGTGTGATCCTACCTCTACAGACACACCCGAAGAGGCAGGTTAGCAAAGTGGAGAGAGTTTGGAATTAGAGAGACCTAAATTCAAAAACTACCTTAGCTTTAGAGTGACCCTAGACAAGTCATTTTCCTCTCTGTGCCAGGGTAGGGAAGGGAGAGGAGGGAAACACAGACAAATGTACCTTTACAGCTGGGTATCTCTCCTGACAGACTGTAGAGGGTGGTTCATTCATACCAGAGAAGAAAAGGCACAGTCTCCAATTTTCTAATATGATGCCTTCCTGGAAATTGTGTCATAAAGTAAGCCAGAGTGTCCTAAATTTGGACTGAGCATGCCCTGGTTGTGGTCATCTGCTTTGAATATATTTGTCATCACCAGCAGAAAGTTTTGAATGATCTGATAAAGGAATAAAAAGGAAAATACAAATGCTTCTTCTTAGGTGACATCAAATGGCAATAATTTATATTTTGCAAAGCATTTTTTTTAAACATTTGCTTCTCATAACAATCCTATGGAATCGGCAGGGCAAGTATTATTATTCCCATTTTACAGATGAGGAAATCTAAGATCAAAGAGCGGGTGTCCAAAGTCACACAGGATCAGAACTCAAACTCGTATCTCCTGATTCTTGGTCTTCCCACTAACCAAGGCCATCTCTCAAAAAAGCCTAGCAGTGAAAAGTCAGGAGGGAGGGCCTGGAACAGCCTTCAAGGACATAAAGAAATATTGTATAAATCATATCAAGCAGCTGCTCTCTTCTACCACGCACAGGCTTTTCAGTATAGCAAAGGAAAATCCAGATTTAGACTCTAGAATCATATGGAGAAGGACTTCCTCACCCCATGATTTGAGAAGCATTAGAATGTTACAGGATAAAATGAGAATTTTTTAAGAAAAATTACTTAGATCACTGGTTGTCCTAGGAAAACAATACTTAGGCAGATAGGTGGTGCAGTGGATGGAGCACTGGGCCTGAGTTCAAAGCCAGCTTCAGATACTGAATAGCTAGGTAACTCTGATCAAGTCATTTAATCCCGTTTACTTGTTTCCTTATCTGTAGATGGGGATAATAATAGTACCTTTCTCCCAGGATTGTTGTGATGATCAAATGAGATAGGAATTATAAAGTATTTTTCACAGTGTCTGGAACATACATAGAAGTTAGGTATTGTTATTCATTTTATTAAAATAGGTCAGGACCTCAGTGACCATCTAGTCCAATCAGCTTTGAAATACAAAAGAAGAGGGGACAGCTAGGGGGCACAGTGGATAGAACTCTGGCCTTGGAGTCAGGAGGATCTGAGTTCAAATCTGGCCTCAGATACTTGATACTTACTAGCTGTGTGACCTTGGGCAAGTCACTTAACCCCATTGCCTCGCCAAAAATAAATAAATACAAGAGAAGAAAGCAAAGCCCATGGTGGTATAGAGACTTGCATGTTTGACCTTAGGCAGGTCACTTCCTGTCTCTGAGTCTCATTTTCCTCATCTGTACAATGAAGTGAGCAGACCACATGGCTTCTGAGGTCCCTTCCACTTCTAATCTAGCTATTACCCTTTCTAATCATCCCTAGGAAGGAATCCCCAATTACAGGGTTAGCTGATCCCTCTCCTAGAGTTGTTTGTATTTTACTGAGTGACTCCCCATTCCCCCAAAAAAATTATCCCATATTTTTGTGTTTCTTTTGTAAAAAATTTAGCATCAGAGCCAATGCTCTTTTCATTTGGCCTGCATTTGTGTGTATGGGGGAATGAGTGTGTGTGTGTGTGTGTGTGTGTGTGTGTGTGTGTGTGTGTTCTGTGAGAGTTAAACACAATCCTGACTAAAGGCAGGGTTATGGACTACATAAGCTCTCAAATTTTCTTCCAGCTCTATGATTTATTGTATCCTGTGTCCAACACTTCAGTTCCAACTGACTGATGGCTGTATTCATCATGAATTACTTTTAGAAGGGCCGGTCAATGCCTTCCCTCATAGAACTGGTTAAAGAAATATCCCTGTAATTTCGGCTGCATTTCTTCCTTCCCACCACTTTTCATATCCTTTTTATTTCCCCAGGACTCTGATTTCATTCCTCATCCTCTGTTTTCTTAATCCATCATTATTTGTGAGACACTGCTGGCTGAGCATTGTATAATAGGCCTTGTCTCACCCTATTTACCATGCCCATTAAATCTATTAGTCTCAGTATACCATCAGCTTTTAAAAAGTGCCCCTTTCACAGGCTCTTTCTTACCTGTTCTAATGACATTGTTCAGTCTCCTGATGTCCTTTGAACACTCATGTCATTAGGCTCCAATTTCACTTTCCTTTTGATAATGACAAGATGGCTGACCTTTACAATCTTACTCTTGAGGCCTAACAGAGTATCCTTATAACAGGCACAAGCAGAGAGATACCTACTGAATGCTTTTTCTTTCCCTCCCTCTGTCCCTACCACTACCCCACCCTGCCCCCCAGGGTCCAAGAGTAGCTGCCACTGAAACTGTTCCCATTAGAAACAGACCTTTAATTACTCTCTCCCTCTCTGTCCATGGTTTAAACCTCCCCTCCTCCCACCCATCTACACCACTACCCCCCAAAAATGAGTGAATGAATACTGAATGTTATATTAGAAGGCTAGGACATACCTGTGAGAGCCTACTGTCCCTTACCTCATCTTAACATTTAGTCTCCTATTCCTTGCCTTTGACCCTCCATCCTGACATTTAAATCCTACAGCAGGAACCAATAGCAAAGCAAGCCTTCAGTAAAACTATGGGAAGGCTGAAGCTCATCTTGGGCACCCTTACGCTTCCACTCTGAGACCCTTCCCACCAGCCCTTCTGTCCTGACTCTGCTGTGCCAAATTTCCACAAGTCCTTGTTCACAGCTAGAGGCAATGTGATAGAGGAAAAAAAATTGGCCTGAGACTAAGACCTGTATTCAACAAACATTTCTCAAATGTCTAATATGTTCAAAGGACACAGGTTAGCTACTGTGGGATATAGAGCAGATGATTTACTTTCTCGGGACCCTTTTTCTCATTTGCAAAATTGGGAGACTGAGCCAGATGTCCTCTAAGGTTAGAAATGCAGCTTGGTACAGTGGAAAAGAGCCCTGGGCTTGAAGTCTAAAGGACCTGGTTTTAAATCCTGGCTCTGCCAATTACTGCATGTTTGGCCTTAGGTAAGGTCAAAATTCCTGTCTCTGAGCCTCCCTTTCCTTGCCTGCAAAATGAGGTGAGTGAACCAGGTAGCTTCTAAGGTCCCTTCCACTTTTAATCTAGCTATTACCTTTTCTAATCATCTCTAGGAAGGAATCCCTATTACCTGTTTAGCTAATCCTTCTCCTGGGGTTGTTTGTATTTTACTGAGTGACTTTACCTCCCCCCCCCAGAAAAGAATCCTGCATTTATGTTTATTTTGTGTATATATTTCATAAACAATATGTACATATTATTTCCTCTACTAGAATATAAGCTCCTATAGGGCAGTGGCTGTGTAATTTTGGCTTTGTATTCTTAGCACCTAACAGAATGACTGGAACATAGTTGGCACCCAATACATGCTTATTGATTTAGCATAAACCCTTTGGTTTAAGTCCTTGGACAACAAATCTGGAGGTTCTTATTAACAAGTGAAGAAAAAAGGAAGAAAAAAAATGATGCCTTTTTATTTCATTACTTTTTTTTTATATTTCCCAGAAATGCTTTCATTTTGAGACACTACTTCCTTCTCCCAAACTCCTTCCCTCCCGCATCCTACAGCTGGTAATCCTTCTCTAGGTGGGTGGGTTGGTTTTTAATAAATAAGTGAAACCAGCTTCTCTTCCAGGGGTGCTGAGACAGCATGGTCAATTCATTCTCTAGCACCTCACCTCTGGAGAACATGGTGTCTATCAGTCTTAGGGCACAAGTGGAATTAGTTAGAACCTCTTCTGGGTATTTATCCATGTCATAAACCAGAACCAAATTTATTGCAGCTGGCAGTGTCTACTCAAGGGAAGCCAGGGACTTGAACAGCAAGGGTGTCACAGGTCAGAACAGAGATGTATTGACAAGGCTGTGAGGGTAATCTAGCAACACCTGCCTGAGCTCCAGTGAGCTTAAATCAATCCCCTGCTCTATATTCTGCCATCAAAGAAATTTCTTCCAGAAGTTAAAGAACTTCAACAAAAAGCTCATCATTATCATCCCAACAATTGATTGTCATGCCAATTAAAGTACAATAAAACATGACTATTGAGTCATTTGTGGACTATGCCAGCATTTTTAATTACAGATCTCGAACATAACCCACAAAAAAAGAAACTTTTTTTATCTTCTTTTTTCCCCCTCCCATATTCAAGATAATCTTATCCGGATTGTCATGAAAGAATAATACTCCAGTCAAAAGAATATTCAATGCTCCTTCAGGCACTTTTCAGAATTCAGAGAACTGGCATATATTTAAAAACCAAATAGAGAAATCATGCATAACTTACTGAGCTAGGGGAGCTAAATTAGCAGAAGCTGAGTGAGAGGGTGATTCAGGGATAATACTTCAGCAGAATGCGGCCTACCTTTTAGCCCCAACTTTTCAAAGCCTCATCAGTGAACTGAAGGTTTATGTTGATGCTAAAATCATCTGCCAATTTGCGACTCAATCCCAAGCAGTCATAGATTCCCCAAGAGTGTCTATTTTTACACACTGGCGGCAGCCCCCTCAGGAAGAGCCAGTTTCCTTTCTGATGATTTTTCTGTGGTCTTCCGAGAGTCACGCTCTCCCATGGATGTTCCTTACTTTCACTAGAGGCCTTTGAGAAGTTGCCTTAATGTTGCTAATTACCTCAAGCAGCTGCCTAATGCCATTCCCAAGCTCCAATGTAGGCTGAAGTATTTATTTTAGCACTCTGCTGTGTCTTTGACTAGTGTCAAGGAGTGATTGGTCCAGCAGCACTCAGGGTGACAACAGGTGTCATATTTATTGGCTTTCCCTGGAAAGTAGGAAGGAAAGGCCCTGTGTCACTCTAAGATTTTCCTTCTGGGAACACTGGCTATCATGAAATCAGGCAGACTGAAGAATAAGAGTTTTGTCCTGCCCACTTCTCTCCTGGACAGAAAGTATAACCCTTACTGGCCAACCACAAAACTGCAGAAAATACTTCTTAGGTCAAGTGTTGAAACAGCAAATACGAGCACCACAATACTTTAGGCTATAAGTGGGTTTGGGGGGAAAATTTTTCTTTTTGCTATAAGATTACAGAGATTTGCATTATAATTTTTAATCACTTAATTTGACCTGTGGGCTGATATTTTACAGATGGCAAAGGCAATTTCTGAACTCCCTAATTTTCATATGAAAGCCAGGAAAGCTTGTTGAAGTAGAAAGAGACAGCTAAAGCATGGAGGGTAAGACATTCTTTCTGGCCCTGCTACCCATCCAAATTTCAAAAATGTTTCATCATCAGAGTATATCAGTGCATCAGACATTAAAGTAACGATCATTTAAAACAAATGTAATTGATAGTAGGTCCATTTTCAAAGAGGCAGTTAGAAACAATAACTCACAGTTCTCGAGTATTTTAATGATTACAAAGAACTTTCTTCATGACAATCCCATAAGATTATTAATGAAAGTATTATTGTCCCCATTTTACAGGTGATGAAACTGAGGCTCAAAGAGGTTAAATTGACTGGCATATTCATACAGCTAGTAAATACAGGGACCCCCATTCTTCTTTTTTTTTTAGCTTATGAACATTGAAACTGCACTAAGACTTTTGGGACATATGGGACTCAAGAGTCCTGAGATTATCTCCAATGTATCTTGTCCATTAGATTCTGAACTCCTTGAGAGAAGAAGCTATCTTTTTACTTTTCTTTGTTTCCCCAGCACTTAGCACAGTTGCCTGGCATGTAGTAGGTACTTAATAAATGCCTGTTCACTTGACTGTTGATTCCAAGTTCATTGATCCTTCCACTGTACCATGCCGTCTCCTATCTGGGGATTGTTAGTGCTTCAGCCTTCTTGTTTAGCCTTCTCTTCCTTTCTTTTTGCCAATGCTTTAAAATGCAAACCAGCTGCCTTTACTTCTCTTAGGATCTCAGTATCATAAATTTACGATAGAACTAGAAAGTATCTTAAAAGTCATTGAGCTCAACTCCCTCATTTTATAGATGAGGAAACTGATCCCAAGAAAGGTTAATTGAATTGCTGAGGGTCATAGAGCTAGGAAGCATCTGAGATACGATTCAAACTGGTCCAGACTTCAAGTCTAGCACTCTATCCACTATATATTATAAGCACCTTCTGAATTCTAGGCACTATTCAAGGTTCCCAGGAAAAAAGACAAAAATGGATGACAGTCCCTGCCCTAAGCCATTCTGCTGGTTGGTTACAGATTGAAAGAGCAGAAACCTTTATTGAGAACAAAACTGAAAGCAAGTTTCTGAAATTCAAGAAAACAAATGAGCCCCAAAATTTCAGTTGGAAAAACATATTGCTGTGTGTTACTTCCTTCCCCTTTCTCTTAAACTAAACAGTAGGGGATGGACAGCCTACAAAGGCATCTGGGCTTTTACCTGATGACTCATAAATAAACTCTACTTATACTTTTCTAAGAAAGAAAAGTCAAATGTTACCTGGAAACCCTGGAAAATCTGCCTACTGGGTTAGTATTACGAAAGCATTCCCAGCCTACATAGGGAAGGTTGTCCAGCCTTAAGGCTTCCCTATGAAAGGTCCATCTAGACCAGGCCCCCTCTACTGACTTTCCACGGAATCTGATCAAATTCAGATGTAGAACACAACCAGACTGGGAGTCTCTCCAACACACACACATACACACACCTATGTATGTATGTATATGTATGTGTATATATGTGTATGTGTATATGTATGCATTAAGAATAGCCCTGGGAAATGTCTAGAATGATAGCAAAGTTGTTTCCCTAAAGATATTTTTTTTGTTGCTTAGCTATTTTCTCCTGGAACCAACATGCTAGGAATGTACTGCGAAACCTGTTTAAATGAAGTTACAAATGGTAAAATCCACAACCAGCAAGAGCCCATATGGCATGAGGCAAATGGAACCCACACCTCAGCAAACATTTATTAATTTATTTGCTAATTCCCTTTCAATTTTTAGAAATTTTGTTTCTTGCAAAATTGCTCCAAGGCACAAAAAGCAAAGAGAATGCTTCTTATAATAAATAAAACAATAGCAACTAAAGAATTTAGAGTAGTAATAATAATAATATTAACAGTAATTTAAAAAAAAGCAACTGAAGTCATTGTGGTAATGCTGTTCTACTGGGGAAGATCAGATGGAATACACAGCAGAATATTATATATCAATAGATAGGTGAAAAACCATGGAAATATAATTTCACCAATAAATGTCTAAAGATTCACTCCCTCAATCTATGATGAATTTCTTCTTCGAACTTTAGATACTTGACTCTTTTTCTTGGACTTTTCTCTCCCTTCTCTTATCTCCATCCCTTTCCACCATCCCAATTACCCAGTACTATGTTATACAGCAAAGATCAGTGTATTTGGAGTCAGACGACCTGCGGCTAAAGCCAGATTCTGGTATTCATTATATGTGCCACTTTGGCCAAATCATTTTACCTCTACGGGCTTCAGTTTCCTCATCTGCCGAATGAAGCGGTTGAACTAGACGGCCTTGAATGTCTCTTCTTGTTCTAAATTTGTGATCCAATGAACTCACAGATCTTCTTTGCTCTGGGCAATGGTAGAGCATAGTACCAATGAGGCCAAGGTTATAGTTTTGATACCTTAAAAGTTCAGTTATCTGTACTCTGTTCCATGGGTACAAATTATACTCTAATCAAGACCAGCCAGATTGCAAACAAATATCATTGTTCATCACTGGAGCTGAGCATTTGAGTTTCTTTGATTTTTCCTAGTCTGTTTCTCTACTACTAGAAACACACTCATCCACTGGTCTATAAGGATATCTAGAGATGAACATTCATCAGTGGCCACTGGCCTGGGTCATACTGACTAGCTTAGAATTGCTTTCTAGCCCCACAAAGATACACAGAGACACATAAAAACCATCCGCAAAGGAATTCTACCTTCCTAGGGGTTTGGGAGATAAGACTTGAGTCTCCTAGAAGAGTGCTCAGAACGTTACCTCAAAAAGAATCATCCAGATTCACAAAGCAAAGGAAAGAGGACCTCACCACTGTATGCTGCAGGAGCAGATGTATGTATGTCAATGCATTCAAACGTGAGATTCCTAGAATGTCCTTTTTCTGAGGCATAGCTCTGAAAATGACTCTCCAATGCTGGAGGAACCAACCACATTCTATAATGAGAACAGGAAGACGTTTTCCTCTGGGCTAAGCAGTCGTTGTCATATAGCTGCTTGTGCTTAGAAGAGGAAATTGTCTTGTGGTGGAGTTGTAGGTGTGGGGCTTGAGTTTCTTCAGCATCTGTGCAGAGACTGGAAACAGATGTGAGGGCTCCAACCATGTGGATGGCTTATGAGTTCATCACTACTGGAAAAACAACTTAAAATATATGTTTTACTGAAATTGGGCAAGTAACGTAATTTTTCCTATATTAAGAACAACATTCATATAATTTTTCACTCAAGATTTCTCAGAGTCATTTATGGTCTGCTTAATTCAGATCACTAAATCCCTACCACATTTGTAGCAATGTCCAGAAGAGAGTTTCCCCCAATATTTAAATTATTCTCTTAATGGTAGTGACACCAATGGATGACTTGCAGAGAAGATAAAGAGTAATTTAAAAACTAATCGATGTCCAATAGCTGCCCTTATGATTCCACATCTTTCGTCATCTTATCTATTGTTTCGTCCTTTGCTACAATGACTCTCTTATTGCTGACCCTTTGGTAGAGGGTGCTGGAGCTTCAGTTGTCCTTTGGGAAGTATGTTGAATCCAGCGCAAAGGTAGGGACTCGACAAGGAGCATAAGGTAGTGGTGTTTAAGTGATTTCAAAGGTATCTGGAACTTTAGGGTTATAGACTACCTTGACCTGGAAGGTTCTACCCTTTGACATTTGAGAAGGGAGAAGGGAGAAGGGGGAGAATTTATGAAGGAATATGATTCCAAGTTTCTAGGTCACCTTTTCCTAAGTGGAGGTAATTTGGTAGAGTTATTTTTGTAGGCAAACCAGTGAGTTCAAACTTGACAAATAAAAATGAAGACAACCTAGTGCAGAAGAGATCCTGGAAATAACACAATATTCTTGAGGCGGGGGGGGGGGGGCTGCATACAGAGGCTCCTGTTTGTAGCTGTCAGGCTTAGATTAGAAAATGGCAAAGGGACAGTGGCTTTGGTCAACCCAAACCTCTAATGGAGTTCAAAGGGATATAGAAGGGATTAGAGCATGCTTCAGTAAGAACATCTGTACCTTTGGATATTATGTATGGATGGGGATGAGGGATAGGGGACCAGACCTGTGATGTGATGAGTATCGGAGATTCTTAGATAAGGAAATTCCCTCTGCCAAGACAAGTTGATAATTTCATTACAACCTATAGTCAGAGTTGCCTAGATCAGAGGTATCAAACTCCTGGCCAAAGCCTGCTGCTGGCCTGCAAAACTTTCAAATGTGGCCAAAACCAGATTAAAACATAGAAATAGGTTAAAATGTAATTGAAAAATGTTTAACAAAACAAATAAAAATACAATACAATATAGTGTTAATTTGTAGTCTTCTCAGTCAATGTGCTGCGTGCTGGGATTTCTGTTTGGATTTGATTTGACACCATTGACCTAGAGCACTGAGGTTATGCCATTCAGTCAGTCCACAAGCGTTTATTAAGCACTTATTACACATCAGTTGGGGCAGCTTTTTTTTTTTCTGAGGCAACAGGTTAAGTGACTTGCCCAGGGTCACAGAGCTAGAAAGTGTCAAGTGTCCAATACCTCATTTGAACTCAGGTCCTCCTGATTCCGAGGCTGGTGCTCTATCCACTGCGCCACCTACTGGCCCCTGGTGATGTAGCATTTGACTCCATTGACCTACCTTCCTATCATACTCTTTCCTCCCTCAGCACAGGCCCCACTCTCCTGGTTCTCTTCCTAAACTCTCAAATGCTCCTTTTTCTCTTTGTCTGGCTACTTGTCTACTTCCCAGCAATTTAAAGTGGGTCAGCTCTTGAGCTTTTCCTTTACTTACATTCTATCCATTAATAATCTCCTCCATTCCCACAATTGTCAGTATTACTTCTATGCATGTGACTCCAAAATATCTGTCTCCAGCCTTCATCTCTCTTCTAGGCTCCATAATCATATGTCCTACTGTCTGCAAGACATCTTTATCTGAATGTCACACCAGTACCTCTATACAGATATATGTGTGTATGTTTGTATATGTAAACATGTATATATGCATGTATGTGTATGTGTATAGATATACATATACATATGTGTGTGTACATATGTATATGTATATGTATATGTATATGTATATATATGTATATGTATATGTATATGTATATGTATATGTATATGTATATGTATATGTATATGTATATGTATATGTATATGTATATGTATATGTATATGTATATGTATATGTATATGTATATATTCTTAACTGAACTTTGTATCTTTCTATGCAAACCTTCTGTACTTTCTGGCTTTATTACTTAGGCTTATGGCACTACACCATTCACTCAATCTTCCCAGAACAAAACTTTGGTGTTACTTTTGACTATTTCCTCTTTTTCCGTTTTCCTAATCCAATCAGCTTCCATATCACTCCACCTCCGCAGAACCTCTTAGATCCATCCCCCTCTTTTTAATTTTACTACCACCATCCTAGTACAGATTTTCATTACCACTTACATGGTCAGTATGACAATAACTTCCCAATAGGTGTTCTGGCCTCTACTCACCTGCTCGCTCTTTATTCTGATGTCAGAAATCTTTCTTATGCAAACATCTAAACATATTAACTCTCTGCTTAAACATCCAACTAACATTCATTTCAATTCAACAAGCATTCATTAAGTGCTTACTACATACCAGGCAGTATGCTAGACACAAGACAAAAACAAACTTCCTTTGCTAAAGGACATTTGCCAATCTCAAATCCCATAGAACTTTTCCCATTCTTCTCAGTCATTCAAAGATCATTGATGGTGGCTCAGCAATTACATCTACCAGTTCTTTCAGTGCCCTAGGATATAGTTTCTCTGGGTTTGGTGATGAATTTGTCAAGGGCAAGGAGATACTCTCTTCCTAGTTCTCTACTCATCTTCCTTTGAGTCTGCTCTGCAGTGAGCAAACAGAATTCCCCCTCCCCAGAAGTGATTAATAAACAGGCTTACAGAATGACAGCTACTAATCCCATCTCAGCCCTCTCCATCACACCTGCCCACACAGCAGCCATCACTGTCACGAGCAGGCTCTTGGACCACACAGGCTCTCGGACAACTGCACTTGCTCTAACTCAACTGCACTTGCTCTAACTCAATAAAAGACATCTATTTAAGGACTACCTGATAACCTGTTCTATCCCAATTCAAGAATATAACTTGCTCAGACATATGGTTCACTTTTATGGGAACCCATCATTCATCCAAGCCAAACAATACATAAATAACTAATCAGTCATGTTAGAAAACTTTTTTAATCAAAGATTTTACATGCATAATCACCTCCAAATCTACCATACATTAGAATCCATTAACTCTTTCAAACAGGAAATGCAGTTGATTAAGAGAGCTGTTCTGTAAGGTGTAAAGAGATATAGGTGCTAATCCCCATGACTCTAATCTCCAACATGACTCTGAGGATTTCACCAAACTTTCTCAGGCCTTGTTTTTTGTGTTGGTTTTTTTCCCCCCATTTTCAAATAAGAATCACAAACTTAGCCTCCCCTAGCCTCCAGGAAAATTATAGGGATTAATAAAACAATAGCCATGAAGTTCCTGGAAGAATGTATTTGGCTCTTGGGCTTCTCTCGTTATTTCCCCTTAAGTTAGTTTACTCAGGAATTACTCCTCAAGCTTAAGTATAAACACCACGAGGCTGCCAAGTCCTAATAAGTTCTAAGCTTCCTTGAATGGCATAGCGTGTCACTTTCCTTTATTGCTCATTGTCTTTGGATGATATAAGTAATGAGATCACCTGCTCTCTGCTTTTTCACAATGACTTTTAACTCTAGAATATCCTGTTAGGAAAAAAGTTGTGTCCCCTTCTCTACAGAGTACAACACAATTTTCAAGAAATCAGTTTACTGAATTCCTTTTTTTTTCAATGCAAAGAAAGAATCTACAAGCATTTGTTGTCTACCTCCTACTGTGCTGTTTCATAGATGATGACAACAGGTGGACTTAAGTCCTAGGATATGAGATGATAGCGTATATGACAAGCCAAATTTAGATAACCCAATTAAAACAGTCCCATCCACTCATACCAAGGGAAAAAATGGCTAGGGAGGGCCACAGCAACTGCAGATTATCTTCTCAGGATTCATTAACTATGTGTGTATTTCTATAGCATAACTAAGTTTTACAAGACAACATACTTATGCCTTTGGCCTGTCACTCAATGTGAGAGGACAGAGGTGAGGGCCTATAAAACTCTCACAGCTGTCATAAACAGCAGCCATTTGGAAGAGACGAAATGACTTCAGTAATCAGTAAAGACCCTTCTCCCCTTGCAAGCCTGGCTCTTTGGTCAACACATTCTCCCCCTTCAGCCAGAGAGGATCCAGCATCCCTGTTGAAGCTCCCCTGGGTGAAGTAAAAAATAGGAGTTCTTGGGCCAACCAAAGCTCTGTGCAATGGTTTTCTCAGCAGGAAGTATCTCATACAGGCAGCCCATAAATATTTAAACAATGGGAAGCCAACAGAAGGATTCTTTCACGCTGCAGGATTAGTGACTTCTGAAATTATCACAATTATCATTCCATTATTGCAAAGCAAATGACCTGATTTATTATGCTATACCTCTGCTCATCTCTGGATCCCTTCCTGACATATTACACAACCGGTTACTTAGGCATTCTACACAAACAGCATTTGTATCGACTACTTCATTAATATTTTGATTATTATAAATCTCAGGAACTCAATTCACATCCTAGCCCAGAGTCAGCTTTCCAGAGCCTCTCTCCCAGAAGATAATCATCAAAACTCAGGAGTTGGAAAGGAAGCTTGGACCTGCAGGATTCTGGGTAGTGAGGTAAAAGTAGCTCACCATATACCTGTCTCTTCAAAAGAGAAAAGAGCCTAACCTTAAATCCCAAAGAGGAAGAACCACAGTTTTCTAGACCATCTTAAGAAATGAAGTTCCACTCTTAGCAACCTGGGGAGATATATTACTACTCCCTAGTATACTGCCAATACCATTTGTCAGAGTACATTTCCACCAAGCTTCATCTAGAGAAGGCAGGTAGATGTCTGTAAGGGAAAAAACTATGGACAGAAAAGAAGCAATGAAGTCCTCCAGCCACATAAGGCAGATATGTGCCCTGTTTAAAACAGAATACAGGATGTTAAATGTGGTGATCTGTCCCCTTGGTTCCTACTTAACACACTTCTCTCACCTATACATTAAGAAAAAAAAAAAAGAATGCAATAAATTTAGTCAGAGGACCTGATCAGACTCAAATCCTGGTTCTCTGTTGATTACTCAAAATGATGTTGGAAAAAATCACTCCCTCTCTGCAAGCCTCAGTTTCCTCATCTGTAAAATAAAGGGGTTGGACTAGATGATCTCTGCTTTAAATCCTCTTTAACAAAGGAAAATTGTGTAAATGTGTTGTTGTTTAGTCATTTTCAGTCGCATCTAAATCTTTGTGAAGTTTTCTTGGCACAGATATTGGAGTGGCTTGCCATTTTCTTCTCCAGCTCATTTTGCTAACGAGGAAACTGAGGCAAACAGAGTTAAGTGATTTGCCCAGGGTGGCATAGCTAATAAGTGTCTAAGGCCAGATTTGAACTCAGGTCTTCCATCCACTGTACCACCCAGCTTCCCCACTTGCATAAAAGCTTATTCTGATTGTTGGGTTTTTAAAAAGTTTTGTTGATAACTTTTGCTTTTTATATAACATTAATTTTCTGATTTACATATACTCTTCCATTGATCTCTTCCCTGTAAGAGGACAATAAAATATATGCCTGTCAGTATATCCAGGGTTCCTTATCTATAGACCTCCACCTCTCTCCCAACAAGAGGAAGAATGTTTCATTATCTATTCCCTGAAACAAAGGTTGGTCATTGGAATTAGTCAGAGTTTGGCAGCCCTTTAGTGTTCTCATTTATACTGCTGTAGACGTGAAGGATCAAATGAGACAATGGAATTAAAATGCTTCACAAATCCTAAAATGTTACATAAATGACATAGCTATTCTTGTTGTCGGCTTTAGTGCTCTCCTGCTTCTTCTTTCTTCATTTTTCATTAATTCAACTAGTCTTCTCACACTTCAGCAAATTCTTCACATGCATCGTTCCTTATGGCATGTTCCATTGCACTACACTGCCAACCAATTCTGTGATTATCAATGTCAGTGCTAAGTACCTTGCAGGCTAGACTGCTGGTAGTGTCTCAGTCCCAGCAGGCCAAAGGATCAATGGGCATTTATCAGGTATTTTCACATTGACACCATAGGCATAATGTTGACCATATGCCACCCACATGAAGCACACCATATAGTGGTCTGTGCTAGGGAGAGTCACAATGTATACAGTATGTGTTGATGACCCTAACCAAAACTGGTCTTTCATAACTAAACCAAGTGGAAGCCTTCAAAGTGTCTGCAACAAAAGTAGAAGCAGTAAGTGAGGTTAGAACACAGGTTCTTAACCTTTTTGTGTGTCTTGGACCTCTTTGACAGTCTGGTGAAACCTACAAACCCCTTTTCAGAATGCTTTTAAATACATAAGATAAAATTCAAAGGACAACAAAGGAAATCAATTATACTAAGTATATATTTATCAATTTTTTAAAAGTCTACAGACCCTAACAACAATCCCTGATCTGCAGGAGGCAATTCACATACTCTCTATAGTCATCGAGAGCTGTTTGCTGTCACCTGCAAACCTGTCACTCAGGAATGCTACTGCGGTTTCTGTCCTCTTTCACCACGAAGGCTTAGTCAAGTAACTTTGTCCTTGGTAGAACATTTTATAAAGATGTTTTGGCTATTCCCTATATTTAACCTGGAGGTGGAAGTTGCTCATTGGTATCATCCCAATAGTACAAATGGAGATGGGGGTTCAAGATCACCAGGACAAAGTAATATAGTAACTCAATTCCATTCCAAATTTGGCAAATATTTATTAAGAATCTACTATGTGTAAGAGACTCTGAAGGGCCACTAGCATTGGGTCTCAGAACTTTTAAAAATAGCTTCTAATCCCCATACTATAGATTTCCATTCCCAGAGTGCTATACCTTGCCTTTGATGAATTAACTCAATATTTATCGGACATCCATAATGCAATTGTTACTCTACCCAGTGAACATCAGAAACAGAAATAAGAGGCCACTTAGAAAGTAAGGGCTTAGTTTAAAGAAGACACAGAGTTAAGAAGAGAAGAAGCCAAATCAGGAAGCATGGAAGAGAGCCATTTTGCTTACCACAGTGTGTTTTCTTTTTCACCCGGTTGCCTAGCTCTACTCCTGCCTACACTCAAGGAAAGATAGAGTTGTCTATCTCTGACAACACCAATCTGACAACTGTACTTTTAATCTAATTACACAATGACAATAGGACCCCACTTTCCAAGGAAATAGTACAACCAAGTCACAGACCCTTGGAAGGGCACATTCAGCCAAACAAGGCTAATACCTATTCCCCAGATACAATAGTTAATCTCCCACCTGTGGGCATTCACCTATGGTGTCTTCATGCCTGTAATGTCTTCTCTCCTCTACCTTTCAGAATCCTTACCTTCCTTCAGTTTAATGAAGGACTCCATGATGCCTTTCCTGATTCATCCCTGCCGCAACTAAACTCCAAGTGTTCACTCCTTCTTCAAAATACCTTGTATTCTACTTATCTGAGAACTTGTCAGATCTTTTCAATAGACCGTAGGTTCTTGGAGGACAAGGTCTACAGCTCTCTAACCTAGCCGAGTATCTTGAGCAAAGTAGGTAGCTAATAATTGTATATTGAATTGAATCAAAAAATGGATGATGGATGGTATGCTTTCAAGTCCTGTGATCCTCCCTAAAGACCATACCACATAAGTCCAATACAAAATCAGGACCAGCACAAAGGATATAACTTAGGCAAGTTAAAAAGTATGAGAACTAGTAATATGAGAATTAGTAAACTACACTTATCTATGGGTTCTTAGAACTATCTTTGACCTATCACCAGGTCAATTGATCAAACATTTCTTGTTAAGCACCTTCTAGGTGCTAATTACCGTGACAGACACTAGAAACACAAGCACAGAATCAAGAAGCCCCTCAAGGAGTATTTGTTGTTGTTCTGTCATGTCAGACTCTTTGTGACTCCATCTGGGGTTTTCTTGGCAAAGATACTGGAGTGGTTTGCCATTTCCTTCTCCAGCTCATTTTATAGATGAAGAAACTGAGGCAAACAGGGTTAAGTGACATAGCCCAGAGTCACATAGGGAGGGAAGAGTTTGAGGCTGGATTTGAACTCAGGAAGATGAGTCTTCCTGACTCCAGGCCTGGCACTCTATCCACTTGCCACCTACCTGCCCTCAAGGAACATATATTCAGATAAAAGACTAACTACATAGAATCTAGAAGGAAAAGGGAACCTCTGAAGGTATATAGAGAGGAGATGGTTGCACCGATGGGCACAAGACCAGCAACAGTTAAGAATTTGTGTATGAATGGTGGAGGCACCCCAAGACCCTGAGCCCAATAACCCGGAATGGCAACACTCCTCCTCAGGCCATAGGCCTCGCTTCTAGTCTAGTCCTTGCAGCAGTCCTGCACAAGAACAACCCTGATGGATATAAGGACACATCATTTGCCCCTTTACATATTGCACTTTGCCACCCCTTACCCCCATTCATAGCAGTCATAGCTACTCAAGACCCAGAAAATAAAGTTCTTATCAAAGTCATTGGCCCAGTCAAATGATTCAGCATCACAAATGGATATGGTTCTATCAATGGAAATGACACTAAGGAAGATGCATAACTATCTATCTGCCTTGCCATTTCACTCTAAGAACCAATGGACCTTTCCATTTGCCCTAAGTCTGAGCTCTCCTACACATGTAGTCTTCCCCAGTTAGAATGTGAGCTCTTTGAGAGAGGCCATTGTTTGACTTTTCTTTCTGTATCCCCCAGTGTTTAGCACAGTGCTTGGCAAATAGTGAGCACTTAATAAATGCTCTTTTTATTCATCTATTCATTTATTCACAAAAGTTGACTGGCAGACACCAGTCTCTTAAGCTCTGCAAATAAGTCCAGTGACACTACCAGCCACCCAGCCTCCAGAACACTTAAGCACTGTCAGCAATAACCACATGGTTGGCTGGCTATGCTCCTGGAATGGTCCAGTTATCAGCAGAGTCTCAAGAGTGGGTGTGAACTCCCTGGACAAACCTGACCACTGGAACCAAAGGCATTGATAGGAATAAGTGGAAATCTTGAGGAGGAACAAAGAACACTTATTATGGAAAGATCTTTATTCACTCTCCTGCTTCCTCCCGTGTTCTCCACCTCTCCTTCCAAAAAAAAAAAAATAGAAGTCTAGGTTAATGTTGTTGTTGTTGTTGGAGCTTTTATTAATACTTTGAATTGATAGAAAAGAAGGCCATTGGTGACTGCAAGACCAAATAAATGACTTGAAAGAATGGATGCTGATGATTTTCTTGAGGAAAACAGAGATTTTTTGATTAAAGGCATAAAACCAAACTGAACAGCAACACCACAGATTAGTGCTATCTAATCTCCATTGGGTCTTTGATGTAGCTCAATATTCATTTTATGTCTCTTTAGTGGATTATACATTCCCCACAATAACTCTTCCAACTACTTTTCACCCTCTGTAGGCACCAAAGCTCATCCTGCTCATCTCACTGTGTTGAACTTTGTCCCTCCTTTACTGAAACTTCAGTCTAGTCCTCTTCTTTCCATTGCCATAGCCACTAGCTTCCTTATAACCCTCATTACTTCTCAGGTGGACTTTTGCATTAGCTTTCTAATTAGCCTCTTTGTGTTCAGTCTTTCCTCCTTATCCTACACACTTCTGTCAGATTGATCTCCCTAAAGCAGAATCTAATCATGTCATTCCCTCCTCTGAATATTTCAGCAGCTTCTCATTACTTACCAAGAGAATCTCACAATGTTAGAACTAGATGGAAATTAATAGGTCATCTGGTATAGTCACCTCATTTTGAAGAGGAGAAAACTGCAGCCCAGAAAAGTGAAGCAACCTGCCTAGTGTCACACAGCTAATAAAAAGCAAAACAAAGACCTAGGCTTTCTGACTCTAAATGCCTGCTGCTTATTTCTTTCCTTCTGCAAACAAACCAGATGTATACAGTAGATTGTATTTAGATTACATCTGTGCTTACCTTAGATTAGATTTCAAAAGTTTCTAGTTCACAAGGTGAGTTTTTGGACCAAAGGACCTAATATTCTTATAAAACAATGGATCCCACAGACCAAAAAAAAAATTCAAGACTTCTAAATGCAATATTGAAAAGTTTTCATCTTCTCTGAGGAAGAGTACTTATCAAGAGCGAGGCTATCATAGTAACATTCAGGATACTTGCAGGAGATATTGTAATTGTATTGAATCCCTGCACACTAATAAGCCTCTTCAGCAAAATTCTTTGCAACATGAAAAAAAAATTGTCTAACTATATACACCAGGACAACAAAATGGATGAATAATTAATTTTTTTCAGGCCATGACATGCAGTTGACTAGAGAGCCTATCAAGTTATTGCATCAGCATGCACACATGTGTATGTATACATACACATATGTATAACGTGTGTGCATACATGGTTGTGCACATGTGTGTATACATGTATACACACATGTAGACACTAGTATGGAGGATGGACAACTCAGACTTTTGTTTGGAAGATAAAGGATTTTTCATGCCATTCCATTGCTCCAATCTGCTATAATTGAGGGAGTTTTCCCCACCAAGAGTTCCTTATATCCAAGAAATCACAAGTCCAGTCTAATACATGTGTATAAATATTGCATATATTGTATATTAGTATGTTATATATACATACATATATGTGTATTTATATGTGTATATATGTATATGTGTGTGTGTGTGTGTGTGTATATTTACACACACATGCATTGAACAGAATTGAGTAGGAGGAAGAGATACAGTTAAATCACATTTGGGAAATTGCATGACACATCCAATGACCCAAATTGTTTACCATGTCAGTGATGCTATATGACTGAGAATCAAGGAACACCAAGTTTGGGGAAGAATCCAAGTTACCAACAAGGAAAGATACAGTACAATAAAACAATAAGCAATTTTAAGCACCCGTTGTTTGCCAGGCACTGTGTTAAGCCTTGTTTGTATCACTTTATGTCTCTTTAGTGGATTATATAATACCTTCCCCACAATAACTCTTCTACCTACTTTTCATCCTCTGTAGGCCCCAAAGCTGATTCTGCTCATCTCACTCGTTGTATTGAACTTACGAATAAGATACAAATGAGAACAGGAAAGAGAGCCCTCCCCCAATGAGCTTACACTCTAATAGAGAAAGCTAATCTATAAAAAGAAAGCTAAAGAAGGGGAGGAGGCAGTGATGGTAAGTGATACTAAGCAGTGTGGGAGTATGATGATGGTAGAGTGTAATCTGAAGAGTGCAGCTGGTGGAAACTGAAGAATTTGGCTAGGTTTCTGAGTTTATATGGAGGTTTTGGGAGGAGATTTTTGCTCTACTCTTCAGCTCTCCAACCAGAGGGGCAAAGGCTTCCAAGGGTTCTTATGAGATGTAGGTAACGAAACTGAAGCAAATTCTGTGATGAGTTTCCTGCTGATGAGCTTTTCCGGGTGGGGTCTGATGGAGGTGGAGTAGAATCCAAAGAATGTAGCTGATGGGAAATGAAGGTGGAAAATGCATAGTGGACCTAAGCAGGCAGAGTATGCTACCCACATGGGATCCTAAATCTAGAGCTGGAAAGGACTTCAGAATCATCTAGTCCGATTCATTTACAGATTGGAAAACTACGGCCCAGAGAAGTTAAGTCACTGTCCCATAATCACACAGGTAACAAGAAGAGTTGATTTGTATTCAGCTCCTCTCAGTCCAAATTCAATGTTCTTTCCATTTTATTCTGCTGCCTCCTTGACTTGTGCAACAGAAGTGACATGAAAGATGCATTATTCAGGACAATTTTGACCAGAAAAGGAGGATTAGTCATGCATTGAGAAGGAGAGCCAACAGATGGTGAGCCTCAGTGGAATTCTTTAACCTGGCTAGCATTCAAGACCCTCTGTTGGGTCTTGGTCTACTATTGCAACAGTAGTCTGCTGGCCAGTCTTTCCAGTCTCATTCAGTTGCTCTCCTTACACGCCATACTATGCTCTAGGAAAACTAGACTATTTGTTGTTCCCTCACTGATTTCTAGTCCTGCCCCTACCCAATACCTACAATTGTGGATCTAGAACTGAAAGAGAGACCTCTAGTTCAAATGCTATCCAACCTTTAAGGTGCATTCAAATAGCACTTCCTCTATGAAGTCCTCCTTGATCCTCTCAGAAAAAAAAATCTTTTCTTGTTCAGTTCTTATTGCACATTTACAATAAACTTTATATTGTATAGCCTTAATTCCACACCACACCACCCCCACCCCCTGGACTATAAATTCTAGAGAGGCAGGGATTCAATCTTATTTGTTTTTGCTGTTGTTGTTTCTTCCAAGAAATATATTATAGAACCTCATGCATGCTAATCACTGAACTTCACTGGAAGCTCTCAAAACCCTAAGGGAAGATGTGATAGCAGTACTACCTAAACATTCGTCTATCTCAGGGGTCAGCTCATATGCAATATATACATTATTTATACATCTATTGAACTGGACTTGTGATTTCTTTGGTATAAGGAACTCTTGATGGCGAAAACTCCCTCAATTATAGCAGATTGGAGCAAAGGAATGGAATGAAAAGCCCTTTATCTTCTAAGCAAAAGTCCATCCCCCCATACCATGTATATGTGTGTGTGTGTGTGTGTGTGTGTGTGTGTGTGTACACACACATATGTATATATACATGTATGTATATTGATGGAATAACTCGATAGGCTCTCTAGTTAGCTGCATCTCACGGCCTGAAAAACGTATTATTCATCCATTTTGTTGTCCTGGTGTGTATAGCTAGACCAATTTATTTTCATGTTGCTAAAAATTTTGCTGATGAGGCTTATTAGTGTACTGGGATTCAGTACTATTACAATGTCTTCAGCAAATATCCTGAATGTGACTAAGATAGTCTCACTCTTGGTAAGTATCTTTCTTTGGAAAGGATGAAACTTTTCAATATTGTATTTAGAAATTAGCCAAATCAACCACCTATTTTGTATATGACCAGTGACCTAAGAATATTTTTTTTATATTTCTAAATAAAACTGTATGGTATTTTAAAATATAAAAACTATTCTTAGCTCCCCAGCCACACAAAAATACTCTGGGCCGGATTTGGCCCTTGGGCCATACTTTGGTGATTTCTGATCTATCTTATTCAAACTTGATAAAAAATTCTTGAAGAACAGGTATTGCCTACCTCTTCTCTAATTCTATGTATCCATTTCCACAACATACTCCTAGTCCAGTGAAAACTATAGACACATATTAAGTGTTCATTTGAATCAAAAATCTTTCAGAGGTCCATTCTATGTACCCTACCATGCAATGTTCCTTCAAAATTCCCCAACATTCTACAAAGCACACTTCCCCCAAGATTTGGATATGGTTTCCCAATTAAATTGCCTTATTAACCAAATTATCTATATTTCCCCCAATGCCTTCTGAACTCAAGAATGGTTTCTTTAGCCCAGGAGTCAGAATTGGGGGTGGGTTCAAGAAAGAGTTCCCAACAGTTTCCAACTGTTGACATATCCCTAGAACAGGGAAGCTTGCTTTATCCTCTTAGCAACAATCCATGTAAGCAGTCACTGGATGCCAGTGGTAGATCAGGACAAAGGAGGAAGTCTGGGACAGCAAACACTTGGCAAAGGCAAATCAGAGCAACATGGATGTTCTAATGAGATGACTGCTAAACTGTGAGTCAAATTCCCACTTCTTCCACCCAAACACTATCACAGTTTAAAACACTTGGGGGAAAAAAAAGAGCATGACTGTGATGTACTAATGACTTTAAATGGGCTCATGTGCCAATTTCTAGTCGGGGGGAAAAAACTGAAAGTACTTTCAACATTTCATACCAGCCTCACAAGTGGTTTCCAGCTTTACTGAGGCCATCAAAATTTTCAGCAACCCCTTCCTTAATTTACGTCCAGGAAACACAGCATTCATATCTACTGGTCCATTCTGATCTAGAATATAATCACTGGTCTAGGTGTATTTTATCTGAAGTATCAATGACCTCTTCCCCCAAAAAAATAAGTGGAGAACTAGAACAAGAATCATAACCTGCCTTGGAATCTTAGGATGAAAAGACTTTAGGTTGAAGGGATGATTGAGAGCATTGGAAAAGGGACAGAGAGGTCAAGAAAGAGTAGAAGGCTTTCTTGAGAAGAGACTATCTACATTGATTTGAGAGAGCTTGTTGCACATTAGTAAGTCTGAATAAATAACATGTAGATTGATTGAGTCTTTCATAAAGGGTGAAATATCCAATGAATCTGTGGAAAGGAGAGTGTTCTGTGCCCACTCCTTACCGGTGAGCACTCTTTCTCTGGGGGCAGGAAATCAGAAAGTATGTCTAGGCTCAATCTGACCATAACATTCTTCATAACTTTTTCCTCCAATACTAGTTCTCATAGGTGAGGTCTCTGGAACACCATCAGCTAGCACTATGGATTAACATCCTACACTCAGGGCAATGGTACAAAAGAGGACAAAGAGCTGCAACAAAACACTACAAATGTAGCAACTGTAGCATTTACCCTAATCTTACTCGGTCTCACTCTCCCCCTGTATTCACTGTTGCTATACTCTCTCATCAAGACAAATAATCCATGCCAACCCAAGATACACCAGCACCCTTTCCACTTTCTGCTCTCCTAAATGTTCACATGAAGGATCAATGAAATCAGCCACTGGTTACTTCAGCCGTTTGTAACAGCATCCTTTGCAAGCAGGAGAGTCCCAGGGAATTGCAACATAAGCAGCTGTCTGTACCTTGTTCTGCCTCCATACCCTGTAGCACTTTATTCCCTGTATAATACTGCCAGAGAAAATACGTAAAATCGGTTTTGTGGCTAGCAGTACTCACCAAGGTATTCTGATTCTCTAGTACAGTCACGTAAAAATAAAATTTAAAATAACTCTTTGCCCCAGCTTCAACTCTCCAACTATAATGTGAATTAGGGGTTTGGAACAAACTGTGAGTAGAAGCAAGCACGGAATTTGAGAAGGCCTTCCAACTGTTTGTGTTCCTACTTCAAATAGACATCCAGGAAGGTCTGTACCCAAAGCAGAAGCCACATCATGTTTTCTTCCAAGATGGAAACAGTAAGAAAGGGGCAGTGCCCAGGAATGTCCATATAGTAGAGTGGTAGCCAGACACACAGCCCCCTGGGAGAGCCCTACATAGGATCCAGAAGTTTGGTAGAAAACAGGAGAACCTGCAGACATCCCAGAAAGTAGGACTGCTTAATCTGAGGGGAGAGACTCTGCCTTTCATCACTCCACCACAGCCAGGGAACTATGTTGAGAAACTGCTAGTTGGTGAAAGTGACCTACTATTCTCCTTTCTACTCAGGCACAAAAGTAAGTAGAGGAGAGAAAGTCTAAGACAAAGAAACACTCATTTCCCTTCTGTACCTGAAGCCAAGCATGGAGGAGGTTTTGAACATTTGTAAAACAGTGAGCTCTTTGGAAGTAAGATATAACAGAATGATAGAATAATTTTAAAGACCCAAGTTATTTTACAGTATGAGTGTCTAAAATGTTTTGAGCAAATCTATTAAGTAAGAATCTCAATCCCTAAATAAACATTGCTTGAAAAGCTAGTTCTCTTATCAGCCAATAATGATAAAGCACAGGATTTTAAAAGCCTTTAAAGGCCATCGAAGGTAGCTGAGCTAAACACACACACACACATACACACACAATACCAGTAGTGTAAGAGAAGAAAAAAAAACTTTTTGGAAACATGCATCTTGGAAATAAGTATCCTAAAAGATCAGGCTGTCTTCCCTAGATTGTGAAAATTCTCAATATTGTATTATAGTCTGCTATTGTCTGAGTCGATTACCACAGAACATGTTGTAATTGGCCTTTGGCTCCATGACCAGAGCCATGGAGATCTTTTTCCAAGGAGAAAAGCCTTTGGCACATGTCAGTTAACATTTCTTTCATTGTCTTCGTCAAGACATTATTGCTCTTTTCTTGGAGCCCATATGATTACTTTTGAACTTAATGTAGAAGATTATTTTAGAACATATTCCCCATTCCAGAGACTGGGAAAGTATACTTCCCAATGCTCTTTCTTTCCATTCCCAGACTTAATGATGCTTTCACCACTTGAGATCCTCCTGAGAAGAATGCAGCAAACTCATTACCCTGACAAGGGACAAAGGTCCCTCACCAAAGAGACCTATGAGAAGACATTACACAACTGCTCTCCCTACCCCCATATTACCCAGATTTGCTTTTATTCTGATTTTCATCCTGCATGCTTCTATTTTTCCTTGTTGTCTACCTGGCTCTGTTGATTCAGTACTCAGTGTCTTTGCAGGTCCATGAATCCTGGCTTTATCTCTAGCTATGCTCTTCCCTGGCCTGCTAATGCTCTTTTAGTTACCCCTGCTCCCTATTGTCCTCTTCAGTTAGATTCTCTTAGTATGTGACTAACGTTTGGGTTTTCTGGCCCTAAGGAAGAGCCAAAACATGGCCCTTTAATCAGCCACTCAACTCAGCTATTGTTTCCCTTTGCCAATCCCAGAAAAAAAATTATTGCCTAAGTTAACCTCATTTCTTCACAAGTTTCTTCTTGGGTCATGGCACCTTTTATTCTATAAGTCAATGATGGTGGAATGGAGGGGGGGAAGGAGAGATGAAGGATTATAAAAATGTTGATGAAATGTATCCATTCTTCATGTTTGAACCAGTGACATAGAAAAAAAAACCATGCGGCCCACCATTGTCAGAGATGACCAGATGTCTAAGACTATATAACGCTGGATTTAAGCAAAGGATAAAAATTGATTTTAAGCAAAGCCCATAAAGCTGATGCCTTTTTTCAAAGATTTTGCAAATTCTATTGTCTCAGGGAGTTAGAAGAAAAGGATTGAGTAGAAATGTTAGTCTTTTTGAAAATATGGTATTTTAAAAATTGCCTGATTACACAGTTTTAAAATATTGATTTGTCATTTGTCACTACTATAATGTCTGTTTTTTGATGGAAGGTCCCAATATGCAAACATGATTTCCATGCACTCACTCTTCTGCTACCCTGGCTTGCTTATTGGTGAACAGATGATTTCTAAAAGAGAGCTGTTCAATTTAACTCTACCTTAGGGGCATCCCACAAAGCAGCAGGACTTGCGAAAGTCTCACTGTGAAAGGAAAAATGTTCCAGAGGTTTCACAAGCATAGGGCAATGTGAACTCTTCCCCCAGAACACAGCATGGCATGGACATTACCTCACCCAGGGCACTGCCATGGGAGGGGCATGCTTCCTGTGGTGATGCTGTCCCTAATCCTATGGCAGCACCTTGGAAGAAGGAAGCACAACATAACCTTTTCCCTCACCTAGTCCAATGTTGGTACTGTCTAAGAGTCCTTGGGCCACCCGCCTCCACTGCCATTCAAATATTACTGTACCCAACTGGCATAGACTGAATGACACCTGCCTAGGAGATCTGTGGTATGCTAGGCACAGCAGGAATAAAAAGTGATGGCTACATGTGCCATCCTCAGTGATCTTTGTCTTCACCCTGGTAAACTTGTCCCAGTAGGTAGAATTAGCAGTTACAGCTCCAAAAATTCTAGCTTTAAACAAGAGCTTAGCCAGCTCCCCATGAGGGGAAAGAAAAGCAGTGGAAAAGATCATAGATCTGGAGCTGAAAGAGACCTGAGAGGTCAAGGCCAACCCTCTGAAGCTCAGAGAGGTTAAATACTTACCCCAGGTCACACAGCAAGTAAATGTCTGAAGGACAAGTTAAATCCAACTCTCCCTGACTCTAAGTCCAATGCTCTATCCATTGCACCCCCTACTACATTACTTAGGAAATGAAGAGAAGAAATTTGCTCAAGTTTCTCATTAGCGAAGAAGGCCCTTCTCTGTCACATCCCTTCCCAAAAGAGAAGGTTCTGAGGGTTGTCTCCATCTTCTTCCTGCCCTTTATCCTATAAATGTTAGCAGACTTACAAAATACTATATGAAGGAAATGGGAACAGGTTACGATGACCTTAGGAAAAAACTGTCCGCAGCACCAGCAGAGGTCCCTATACGAGAGGCAAAGCTAACTTTGAAATGTACCCTTTTCGCTACAGAAATACATCATCTTCATAATTTCCTATAAATTTCTCCTCATTTTGGGTGGTACCTCCTTGAAGTCCCCTCCACCTCAGTACAACTAGAGAACATGTTCACTTAGTGATATACTCATTTCTCTCCCAGACTGCTAGATCGGAAGTGCTTTATGGAAACACTTTATTGAAGAATTTCACCTTGTGGATAAGTTGACATCAGGAGAATAATGTAACAGCAGCAAGTAAAACTGTCAGATTGAAGCACATTAGATTGATCATTTCCCAGAACAGAAAGTCTATGGTTCACCTCACACTCTTCAACAAACTGAGGAAGATTTGAAAAGACCTTTTGAGGAAGGTCTCTTTCTAAAGACAGAAGAAACAAGCCCCAAATGTGTGTCAGACTATTTTCCTACCCCTCCTCACCCCACAACATATACATGAACCAGAAATCCATCATTTCTCTAGTCCATTGGACCCATGGAGTTAAGCAAAGTGCTTAATCCCATATAGTGTCTGCTATAAGAATTTTAGGTCCTTTGGAAGGCCATTTATTATTTTCTACACCTCTTTGGAGCACTGGAATTGGGAGTCAGGAAGAATCGAGTTTAATACATCTCAGCTTCTCACTAGCTGTGTGAATCTAAGCAAGTCACTTTTCACTCTTGGTTTCTTCATCTATAAAATGGGTATAATAATGGTGTTTACCCCACAGAGTTCTCGTGAGGGTCATATGAGATGATATATGTTTTCTACAAACCTTAAAGCACTATATAAATGCTAGTGATAAGATTGACTTCCTCTATGTCTAAGATCAAATGAATAACATACAAATATATCTGCTAGCCAATCTGGACTGCCAACAAGAGTTCTGAATGTGAGACTTTGCCTATAACCTTCCTTTGTCACTAGTAAGAGTATTCTCACAACTCAAAGTAGGCTAACCATGTTGGGCCTAGTGGTAATCAACATTCTAGTCCAGAGGTTGACAAAGACCAAAGGACCAAATCCTGCCTGCCTGGTTTTTATACAGCCCTGAGAGATAAGAATATTTTTATGTAGCTAAGAATGCTTTTTTTTAATATGATAAAATCTTTTTTAAAAATATACAAACCATCTTAGCTAGGAGGGGTGATGCAAAAACAGATGAGTAAACCTGTTGACCAGAGTTTGCCAACCTGTTTTGGTCAATCCAAATCAAGATGGCATGACAACTAATTCTGTCAACTGTATAGAAGACTTAGCTGCCATTTATTAATATAAAGTCCTGATGGGAGAAATCAGATTCTCCTGGTGAAGGTAGTAGGCAGCTGAAGAAGGCCAGGAGGAGAGAAGAAACATGGGAGTCTAAACTATGTCATAGTTGGAGTATGGCTCCCATTTCCCTTCTGTTAGATGTTCAGAAGCTCTCCAATCCCCACTGAGAGCCTGCCCAGTCTACCCCAAAAGAAGCCACCTCATAGATGATTAGAGTATAAGTGGATAACAAGCCATTTGAATGATCTGCTGTAGTTCAAACACAGGCGGCTGCCAACATGCCGTGGCAGCCAGCGAACATCTGAGCATCTTTAATTTAAATTGCATATACTTAGCTTGAAATGGCATCTATACTCTGCAACTCACAATTTACTGCACCGTCATCAGATCAGATGAGGAATCATCTTTTCAGGGATTTCCCAAATTTGCCTTTTTGCCGTGCTTCAATCACACTATAATGTAGTAACAACTTAACGCCTGATGGTACCCAAGCCAAATATTTTGTAGTGTGAGATACAGAGCCTATTTCAATCAGTTTGCTAATACACAGGCTGTTCATTGATTACATCAGCTAGGGAAATGACTGTCAGCAGATTGGGGCTGGTCTTTGTGACACACTTCAAATCTTATCTCTATCATGAACCAACAAACACGTTTATAAAGCCACAGCCTGCAGGAAATCTGTCTTTCAAGGGCATGCCTTTCAAGGCAAAAACATCTCAGGAGGACATTTTTTAAAAATATTAGAACAGTCATGTGGTACAATACTCAAGAGATACTATCCTAAGACAGGAAACCTAAATTACCCTAGAGAGCTTGCATAAGCCTCAAATCACAGAATTAGGATGGGAAGCCCTCACTAGGAGATTGGACCAAGCCATTTACTTCAAGTTTCATTAAATAATGAAAAGCAATCTTGGGTATTATCATCCAGAAATCATACCCTTAGACATAACTAAGACTTTGGGACTGACAGACAAATAAAAAATCAGCAAATGCCCCCTTACCTGTTGTTAATCCCAAAATAAATAATTCTCTAGTCACAAGAGGAATCATACTGATTGGGGCAGTATTTTCACCTAGAACTTTTGCAAACTTCCTTCAGAACTGGAAACATGTATATAATTACACTTCAATCACAGTAATGACAACTCCCCTAAGTAAGTAGGCAATTTGTCTAAATTTGGAAGACTCAGCTGAAGTGGGCATTGTATATAAACACTGTGTTTGCTAAGCCCCTAGAAATCTTTGGTGTTTCTATGAGGTTTGGGGCAATTTGTTGGAACTCCTTAAGGTTCTACGTCCCTAAGTGATTCAGGATTTATTGGGGCAGTGGCTACATTCATCATCATCATATTCAGCAGCAGCAGCATTTATGTAATGCTTTAAGGTTTCCAAAGCACATTACAAATATTTTGTTTTATATTATCCCATTCTCAATCATGCTATTGCTATAGCTAGGGGCATAGTGAATAGAACTTGGATCTAGAGTAAGGAAGACCTGAATTCAGATCCAGCCTCAGACATTAAAGCATTATAAATTCTATTACTATTATGACTAAGTTTCCCCCACTACAAATCAATATGTCAGAACAATTCCAACAGTTGAAACACATTTTGCAACCATTTGTCATTTACACTAACATGAGCATATGTCAGGTCAATTTGTACTCCGAACTGTTGCTGATTACCATAGCTGAAGATGTTCTCTCTCTCTCTGTCTCTTTGTCTCTCTGTCTCTCCTCCTCCTCCCCGTGTCTTTCATAATGTGTGGCATTCCCCTTGGACACTTATCACATTCTAATTGTAATGTATTTACCTGTGTCTCTCTCTTTTCTCTTCTGACCAGTTTGTAATCTCCAAGGAGAGGGAAAACCATGTCTTAATTGTCCTTGTTTATTTCCCAATTCCTATGCACACATTAGGTGTTTAATAATTGTTTGATGAATATATGAATGAATAAATAACCAGTATAAACTTTACACTCAGTCTGGGCTCCAAATTACAGTAGGGTTATTGATTAACTGTCCAAAAAAAACTGTCAAGAAAGAGGAATCATTAGGATAAGGAAACTAAAAAACATATCATCTAAGAAATATTTGAGACAGGATTTAAAAGGAGCAGCAGATTCACATAGTTAGACTCTGGTGCTGCCTGTTCCATTTTCCAAGCCACGTATCTTTCTTGATAGCTGGATGGTGTGATGGATAGAGAGCAAGCCTCTGACTGAAGAAGAACTAGGATTAAGTCCCACTCTTCTGACATAAACTGGCTACATGAATCTAGATAAGTCATTTAAACTCTCAATGCTCAGGAACAACTCCCTAAGCCTGTGAGTTGCAAAGAAAGTACTGGCTTACATAGTAGGCAGATGGATTTTTTTAATCATGGAATTTCCCATAACAAAGATATCACAGGTCCAGTCCAGGGCTTAGTACAGTGCCTTGCACACAGTAGGCACTTAATAAGTGCTGGTTGACTGATTATCCCTATCCTTCCTTCTTTCAGAACCCCAAAACCCATGTCTAAGGGCAGTTTAAAAAAAATTATTCCCTAACATTGTCAAAACTACAGCTCATTCTTTCCAAAACCTTTTGGCAAGAGAGTACTTACTAACAAAATGCCCTTGTAAATATTATACTTTGAAAAGCCCTTTTTGCCACATCACCACTGTAGATGGAAAGTTTTCAGTTAGCTAAAGAGACAGTGTCCAGGTTGATGCTGCCAATACAACAGGCATAAAATCACAATACTCAGTGAGGAAAAAGCAGAGTAGGCAAGAGGTAGTAGCTGTGGTTGTGTGGTAACAGCAAGGTTGGTCTTACGAATAGACAGCTATAAACCTAGTCCAAGGACTTGGGTTCAAGTTCTACCTCTGACCTTAACTACCACTATGATGGGTAAGTGGTTGCATTTGACATGTAAACCTCTTTTTTATAATGATCTTGGCTATAAAGTGCCTGAAAAATTCCAAGGAACTCCACTGAAAATATACTCCAAATTTCAGAAAAAATATTTGTCCCCAAAGGAGCCAAGAAACCAGAAGACACTACCAGTTATCTCAAGCAGTTTAGGCAGTCAAAAATAGATGGCCTATGGTCAATGCCCATTGCCAATCCTTGGCGAAACAGTGAGGAAGGAGGAACACATATTGTTCATTTCCATTTCTGTGTTTCCTTCTATTTCTTGTTTTTAAAAAATTTAAACTCAAACTATTGATATCATTTATCTTTATATGTCATTTTCCAAATATTACCTTCACATTGACACCTGTGCTATGACAAAGAAAAGCAATTAAGCAAAAATCCCCTATATAGAGAAACTTTGTCTGATCATGTATATACAGCTGTATCTTTCATTTCTCCTACCTCTCTATTGGATAGGAGAATATTTATTTCATTACTTCTTTTCCAGGGCCTACTCTGGTTTTTCCATTGCTCCACTGAAGTTACTGAGCTTTTATGTGCATGTTATTCTTCTGGTTAGGCTTATTCCACTCTGCAATACAAATCTTTCCACATAACTCTGAATTTCTCATATTTGTTATTTCTTTTTGTTATTGTTGTTGTTCAGTTGTTTCACTCCTGTCCAATTCTTCATGACTCCATTTGGGGTTTTCTTGGCAAAGATACTGGAGTGGTTTGTCATTTCCTTCTCCAGCTCATTTTCCCGATGAGGAAACTGAGGCACACAGGGTTAATGACTTGTCTAGGGTCATATAGCTAGCAAGTGTCTGAGGCCAGATTTTAACTCAGGAAGATGAATCTTCCTGACTCGAGGCCCATCAGGTCCTCTATTCACTGTGCTACCTAGCTGCTCTTAGATATCTTAAACTTAACATGTCCAAAATTGAACTCATGATCTTTACATTCAACCTTCTACCCTCCCAGCCCCTAGGTTGAAAACTTAGATGACATTCTTGACTCTTTACTCTCTCTTAACCCCACATCCAATCAACTGCCAACTCCTGTTGATTTTACCTTTGCAACAGTTCTCCGGCATTCTCTCCTCTGCCACTGCCAACACATTGGTGAATGCCCTCATTACCTCACACCTGAACTACTGCAGTAGGCTGCTGCTTCATCTCCCTGCATCAAGTCTCCATCCACTCCAGTCAAAGCTTCAAATTGATCTCTCTATAAAGTACTTCTGACCAAGTCACTCCCCATTTAATAAACTGCAGTGGCTCTTCAGCATGTTCAGGATAAAAAAATATAGAAAATCTTCTATTTGTCGTTTAAAGCCCTTCAAAACCTGAGTCTTTCCTATCTTTCTTGTCTTCTTAAACCTCACTCCCCGTCAAGGTCTCTGGGATCCAGTAACACTGGCCTCCTCACTGTTCCTCATATAGACAGAAGACTGGATGTCTCCCATGCCTGGAATTCTCTGCCTCCACATTTCTAGTTTCTGTCCTCCTAGCTTCTCAGGCTGCCTTCAAGGTCCAGTTAAAATCTCATCTTTTAGGAAGTCTTTCCTGTTCCTCTTTAATGCTAGTAATTTTCCTTATTTAATTAGTCCCAACCAATTTCGCATTTGAATTGCTTGTACATAGTCACGTGCATGTTGTCTTCCCCATTATATCTGGAGATTATCAAAAGCAGACTTGTTGTTTTTGTTTGGTTTCTGGGGGTACCTTGTTTTGTATTCCCAACACTTAGCGCAATGCCTGACACACAGTGGACACTTAATAAATGTTGACTTCACAATTCCATCAACTATACATCTGCCTTCCCACAGCCCCTCCAATATTGACTGTTTCCATTTTGCCTACCTACTTGGAGTAAGCTGAAACTTCAGTATTTTTGTTTGTTTGTTTCTGTTCCTTCTACTGCTAGGCATTTGTAGCTTGTTTTTATGTGGTATTTGCAGTTTGTAAATCTTCTGAATACTGCTTGTTTTTTTATAATAAATATAATGAAATATGATTTTTATAGTAATTGATATATGTGTAATGATTATACTAATAGATTAGATTTTTATAAAAATCAAAAATCCCTTCACAATATCATCTGACCACCTATGAAAGGAATGGTTCTTGGTAAGTGATATTTTTAACAATTTCCCGTCTGTTTTGAAAATCAGACTGATCAATGATGTCTGATACAAATGTTTTCCCATTACCATTTTTTCTTCTTATTGTCTTAATCTATTTTATTCATGCAAAAGCTTAATTTTATATAGTCCAAATTATCCATTTAACTTTTTATCATATGTCTTTATTGCAAATAATGTTAGTTCTTGGTTTTACAGGTGTGCTTTTTATCATATTAGTTAATATAATAAATAATGTGAGTTCTATCAAGGGATTTTCCCTACATTTATTAAAAGTTTTATGGGGTTTATTTTTATTTTTATTGTTTATATTATTGGAGACATTTACTGTTTTCCTATTAGGAAATGAACCATCCTTGCAAGACCTGGGATGAATCCAATTTGGTCATACTGAATCATTTTCTGAATAAATTTACCTAGTCTCCCTGTGGTCATTTTATTTAAAATTTTTGAATCAATACTAATCAATGAAAGGAAGCTATGTTTTATCCTGATATATTACTTCACTTCTTATACTTGTTCTCCTAAAATTTGGCTATTATTATTAGAATCAATATTTTTCTATAAGAATTACCTTGTAGAGGTAATTCTCTTCCCCTTTCATCTTGTAATTGGTGAGCCCACTGAATTTTAAGATATTATGTGAATTGCTTGACATGTTGGAGCCAACTGAATCTAGGAAACCTCTTACTCTACTAACTTTCCAGGATTCTTACACTCTTCTTTATTTAGGCCAACTCCCTAGACCATTGGTTTTGTCCTCAAAAGTTTCCATATTCTTTCTTTTACCTTTCTTATACTGTATTCCCCTTGCTTGGTAAGTGGTGGATGAACTAATTTCTGAGATATTTATATGAAAAAAAGATTGATAAAAGAATTGTTCTCTCAGAGAACTTATGTACATTTGAACACTTACTAGATATCTGTGGGATATTGAACAGATCTTTTTTGGACAAGACAGACCTTTTGGAAAACCTCAAATCATAGGTGTTCAGTGTCTAGCTACTCCAGCTATTTATGGAGCCAGCCCTGCATCCTCCCATCTGCCTTGCTTTTATCTTAGTTCTCTTCAGGGGCCTTCAGCAAAGAAACAATGTGTGTGATCCAGTCAAATGTGTACCACTCACTGTATTGAGAATTAAGAGACATGAGTTCTAGTCCCAAGCTCATCATTTACTAGCTGTGAAATCTGGCGCAAATCATTTCACCTCTTTGAGGGGGCTTCTAGTTCTGACATGTTACAATGTGATTGTAAAGTTAATCCCAAAGCAAGCAGAATGCAAAACTATCCTCCCACAAACACACACACACACACACACACACACACACACACACACACACCCCTCAGTAATTCCAAGGAATGTAGCTTCTAACTTTCCAAATTGCAGAAGCTTGAAGCAAACCACATGTATCACCATAAGTGGGATTTCAGAGCTGACCAGAGTGGATTACACTTTCAAAAGATATCAATATCCACTCATATCCAAGTGCGGCCAATGTCTGATTTTCCTCTACTGAGAAGCCAATGGATTCCATCAGAGGGGCATAATTATTTTTGTAAAACTACCTCAATATTTTCAGCTCTGAGGCTATGTGCTTCCTGGGCTTTTAAATGGCATAAGTGGGAAACCTCAATTTCAATAATAGATGTTTCCATTTTCTCAAAGGCTCATTAAAATAAAAAAAAAATGCTGTTATTCAGGACCAGCCTTATCATTAGACAGAGTAGGTAGTCAAACCTATGTGGTGAGATAAAATGTCTCCCTTCTCCTCAAAAGGTGACTAATATTACAAATTTCACTATTAGATAAATATAGAATATTAAGGATGTTAGATATCACCTTGTCTAGCCTTCAACTGTCCCCATTTTACAGATGAGAGTTAAGGCACGTTAAAATCCAAATTCTCTGGGGAAACACAATACCTTAAGCCATTATCTCCTATTAAAATAATTCAGCTTATTTTATCTAGATCCTCACTTAGATGAGCAGCTGAGAACAGCTATGGGACATATATGAGAGCAGCAGAATGAGACACAACACAGGTAAGTTTAATTGAAAGGAGCACTGGCCCAGGAAGATTTTGGTTTATGGGACACTGTGGGAAGCTTAAGGTCAATGTGAAGGCACCATATACCAAAGTTAGGTGCCAATAGGGAAGGATCAAAAGGTACTTTATGGAGATGAGGGAGAATACCTAAAATAGTCTTCACCTAATTTACAATTGTCTAGGGATAGCTCTGTTCCTAATACAGTGATTTTCTGTCGAAAAATCTAGACTACTGTATCCAACAGTCTTTGAGATTAGCTTAAGGCTATTTGCGCAGGTTCACATATCAATTAGAAATATCTGAGTCAGATTCAACCGGAGGTCTTCCTGACACCAAATCCATTAAGATAATCAAGACATCTCAGGAGTGAAATGTAACAGTTACCATGCACCTAGTTAATGATGAAACCAAGATAAAAATCCAGGCTCTCTGAGTTAGATCTGGTATGTTTGTGTAATCCATGGCTCAGACCTCTAAGTTCTGGAATTACCATGTTCAATCTTGGGGGCAGTAATCCAAAACTGTATCTCTTTGGTTTTTTTGCATCCATTCAAAGTCTACTCTGGGAAATCTCCAAATACAGTGTCTCTCAGTCTCCACAGATGTATACAAAAAGGTCTCCAGCTCTTCATACAAACATTCATGGTAATAACATATATATGGAATAGAACAGAAAATACCCAAACCACATAAATAATTCACCATAGCCCATAAACAATCAATAAGGTTCTCCTCTCTCCATAGTGAGTCCGGCTTTCCCCTCCTTCCAAGGTGTTCTATATTCTTCCAGATAAGCTACTCTATGGTTTGAACATGTCTGGAAAGGGAAATGAATTTGGGGTTGCTAAAAAAGGCAGACTTACTCCTCCCCCACCAACATTCTGGGTTTGGTGTCCCACTTTCACTGCAGAAACTCATAAATGTCTCCAGTTTTATGGTACTGATCTGAGAGTTTAAAATTCTTCCCTTCTCCCCCCCAAACAAAAGAAATCTAACTTGAAGTTACTTGAGAAATAGTCCCTCCCCACTGGACCTTTTTTTTTTATAATAGTATTTTATTTTTCTCCAATTATACCATTCTTTTTTTTTTAAGTTTTGAGTTCCAAATTTTATCCCTCCTTCCCTCCCCTACCCATTTCCTGAGATGGTAAGCAATCTGATATAGGTTATACATGTGCAATCATGTAAAATACATTTCAATATTAGTCATTTTGTGGAAAAGAAAGAAAAAAGGAAGGAAGAAAAAAAGGAAAGAAAGAGTATAATTTGGTCTGTATTCATACACCATCAGTTCTTTCTCTGGAGGTGGATAACATTTTTCATCATGAGTCCCTTAGGGTTGTCTTAGAATCTTAGATCATTGTACTGCTGAAAACAGCCAAGTCATTGTACAATACTGCTGTTACCAAATGCTCTCCAGTATAGTTGGATCAGTTCACAGCTCAACAATGCATTAATTCTGGACATTCATTATTCAAATAACTCATGATAACAAAGAGATTTCTGCCATCTACAACAGTCCAATCCAACATAGTCATTCCCCAGCCATTGAAACTCAATCACTCTATCTCAGTTAGGCATGAATGGTCAAACACTACAGTAGTCAAAGGTCTTCCTAATTCCAGGGCTAGGACCCTATCTGTCCATTATGATCCTTTCCTTCCTCACAGAGCAGAAATCTTCTCCATCCCTTCCCATTACTTCCAGTTTTGCCATCTAGCACAATGCAGATCCAATCTAATCCCTCTGCTATACCACAGTCCTTCAAATACTTGAATTGGGCCATCATGTACCTCCTAAGTCTACCCATCTCTAGGCTAGAAATCCTCAGTTTGTTATAAGAAAAGACAGAAAAATTCCCTCAACTAGCACTACCCCATCCCCCATAGCATTTTTTATTTGTGCATGGCTCACTTTCTAACTGCACAGACTTTTTCAAGTGAAAACTGAAGATCTTAGTGCAGAGCCCATCCTCCATACTCATATAGACTCTTGGAGTAGCATCACACATAGCCACCGAGGCTACTCTAACATGACAGCAAGCAGTTTTCACCATTGGCCCCAACAAGGTTTCAACCTTTATAAAACAAATGCTTTCTCCTTCCAGAATTTCCATCCCTTCCCATTACCATACTATGTGTCTGGTACATTCCTGCCAAACTAAACAAAGAGTCAAAAATAGATCCTGGAGCCCCTACAGTATGGGTTGGGAGCTGCTAATCTTACCCTACATGTTGCTACCATTTGGGGCTTCATCATTTGATATTACTATAAGATTCCTCAGCATCTCTCAAATTTTTATTGAGCCTTAGATAATTGCTTAGGAAAGTCCTAAATTTGGTTACCTGCTAGTTGAAAAATCCCTAGTATCTTCCCTAATCCTTCTTTCTTTCCAAACACTGTAAACAAAATCAAATGAAGCTATGTCAGCAACAACAAACTTTCCAACTATACCAGATGGATCCAATCCATCTCTGTAGATAATATCTCATAAATGTTTTAACCTAGAGCCTTTTGCGTTCTGCACTTCCAAGAGAATAACCATTAGTAAGCTTTATGCATTGTACTGTGTAAATTATCTTTTATCTGTCATAATCCAGGGAGTAGCATTGATATTTGGGGAAAAGGTCTGTAATTTTATTTCCATGCTGTATTTCTTCCTCTGTCAAAAGCTTCAGGCCATGCAACAGAGATTCAACGCCTAACTAACCTCCTGCCGCTCTTCTTTAATGTTTACCAATGAAACGTCCTTCGTACCTAATTCTTTACTTTCTTAAGCAATTGAGAAAGTTTTTTTTTCCCCTTCAAGCCCTAGAGAGGCAGCATGGCATCATGGTTGTGCTGTTGTACTTGGAATCAAGAAGACATAGTTTCAAACCTCACCTAGGATGCTTCTTTCCGAGCCTTGAGTAACTCTCTCAGACTATCTACTAAGTTATGGATGGTTTGTGCTTTGCATTAGTGGAAGGAGTTCCCATAGCAGTGAAGTCACAAATCATTGACATAGTAGTAGTTATAAGCTATATTTATAAAATAAATATAGTATATGAGTGACAGATACATCCATGCATCAATGCATGAAGAATATTGTTTAAATATATCAACCTTTGCTTCAGCGAGAAGCTTGTGGTCACTAAAAACACAATGTAATCCAGCCTATTCTTCCTTCTGTTCAGTTCTGGACGTGGTTCATTTCCATGTACAGTATATCCGATCTTTCTCTCTCTCTCTCTCTCTCTCTCTCTCTCTCTCTCTCTCTTCTCTCTCTCTCTCTCTCTCTCTTTCCACACACACACACACACACACACACACACACAGAGATATTAATGAGCCTTCTTCATCCACTTGGTTTTTCCTGTGTGGATAGTTAGGGTGAATTATATTGAGTAATTATGATCTTAAAGTACCAAAGTGGGTAACAGATCCATATGAATTCTTAAAAACACTTAAAATACAATTTAAAAGACATAGCTTGGTATAGGTAGTTTTTTTTACAGAAATATTACCCTAATCATTGTTTGGTATAAAATATCATTTTTCAAATTAATGGACTCATTCAACTAGCATAAATATGAAGCAAGAGATAAGCCTTCTCATGGCAAAGTTTCCTTTATACAACAATGGAGCAATTAAGCAACAATACCTTGAAGTCATCTTCTATAAAAAGCCAGGCAGCTTTTCTTATAACAAAGACCCTTAATTTTAAAATATTCAGTGTAATACAATTCAGCATCACTTTAATGGCTGTTTTCCCCTCCTCTCTGAGGACACTTAAATGCTTGTAGAACTGAATTTGTTGAAGATCGAATAAAAAGTTTAAGAGAAGAGGTAGCTAAAAAGTGTGGTCTGATAGGAAAGTAGTACCACAATAGAAAGATCACCACTTTGCAAATAAAAATTCTTGAGTCCAAGTCGCATCTCTTCTGTTTATGAACTGTGCGTTTATAAGCAAGTCACACATGACCTCATTGATCCTTCACTTTTCCATCAATCTAAAAAGGAGAATACTTCTATAATCTACTTCACAGAGTATGAGGAAATACTCCATTGTAAAGCCCTATATAAGTGAGAATTATTGTGATTAGTTGAGTTCACATCCTGTCCTCAGTAGACCTGAAAAGGAGATTATGGTTGATAGACAGTATTGGCTTTTCTGCATCCTTAACTCCTTGCCATTGTCTTCTCTTTGTGTTAAAGGCATTGCTTTCTTCCCCCATTAGAACTTAGGTACACAAAAATGAAGACCCTCAAAGTAGGGTCATCTCCCTGCTCCCTGAAGCAAGCTTAGGGCTTCCTGTTTCATTAATGACTAATTCCATAAACTAATTCACAATAAGGTATAAGTGGCTGATAATTCTAATGTATTTTCCCTCTCAAATAACATTTCTTTCACTTTCACTAAATTAATCAAAAAGAATGACTAATGGTAGGAATTTCAATAACCCTAGCAGAGACAGTGAAAAAAGATAAGAACTTTATAACATCCTTCATAATGTACCAAATAGGTAGCCATTTATTCTATGTACTCATAAGGCCAATCCTGACAGAGGTTCTAAAACTATGAGATCAAGGTAAGTGTATCAAAAAATGAGGTTGCCAATGTGTTAATCCTCAAGATGTGGGCATGATATTTTTCTTTTAATGTTCCAATCATGAAGGAGGTTGACAGATGTAAAAGGTTATAGGAATCTACTGAAATGACAAGAGATTATGAAGAGGAGGGAAATAAAGAAAGGCCATTAAGATAATGAGGGAAAAGGAGAAAAGTTTGCAAGTGGATGCAATTTTAACAATTCCAGAGAAAAAGCACAAACATTTCCAAATGAATTGACTCTTGCCCTGGTTCTGAACCATGTTGATAAATAAAATAAAAGTGGCTAATTAGCATGAGTAGGGCTTTTAACAGCACACCACCCTATGAGTCATTTTATAGTGTTCTTAACAAGGCAAGTGCATTAATACAAGATCGCCAAACCAAATAAATGATTTGGACACAAGCCTGAGATACACATCTTTGGGTCCATTTTTATGGCCTTTATAAGAAATGTATCTTAAGTACAATTACTTGCAAAGAGGAATGAAGTCAGGAAGAAAAAGCATCTTTCTCCTTCTAAAAAGGAAAGTGTACAGTGTGCTGAGGGACAATAGAGAATGGAACATAGGGAAATAGGTAGCATTTGCCCTAGTCATGCTGCACTCTCTTCTCCCCACTGAGACCCATTCTTCCAGGTCCAGGATGATCAAAGATGAGGTTGCCAAGGGCCGGCATCAAGTGAGAAAGTGTGAGATCAGAGTAGATGAAGGATTCTCCTTTCTCAGCGTGAGTCATCTGTAAACTGGTGAGCAATGGAGGCAAGGGGCGTTGGAAAGAGTTCTTTCTAAGTTCCTTTTCTCTAACAGCATTCTATTGAGTTGTCCTGAAAATATATCCTTTGGCTTTCATTAAAAAAAAAATAAATTCTACAGTCATTCTATAAAGAAGGAATTTAAAATGAGGTCCAAAAGTAATACAGACTAGGGACAAGACAAGACAAGGAGAGGCAATTGTCAATGGCCTAAATGGTCAATAGATTACATATGGGAAGGGAAATCAATAACTTTAGGGAAGACGTGATGGAGGCCCTGACAAGAAACCTGATATATGCACCAACTCTGACACCTTATTTTAGCCTGAGAAGTGAGAAGCCCTGAGGACTGTCAAGATACCCTCCTGTGCTTTATCCTAATAGAAACACTTCACTTAAATAGAACTTTACAGTTATGGAGCACTTTACCAAAATAATCAATGACAAATACTTATTGTGCACTTAGTACTGTACTTGGTGCTATAGGGGATATACTTAATCTAAGAAACACTCCTGAAAGATGTGTGTATCTCTATCCCTACTTCACACAGGGGAGAGGGCAGACAAAAGGATGCATTATTGTTGAGTTTCTTTTTATGTGTCCTCAATTCCCATTAATTAGCTCATTCAGGAAACCTACAGGTAGAAAAGACTTGCAGGGAAAAGAATACGAGAGCTGAAAATGGATATTCAACACATTTCAAATCTTCCAAAGGAAGAACTAGCTGGACTGCAGAGAACACTAGAAAATACCTGTTTCCTTCTGGTCAAGATGGCAACTTGAGTGCTATATAGATTTTACCAAGGATGGTGAGACCCCAAGATTAGACAGAGCTGACAGACCACATACCTTCTGACAGACAAGTGATAGTTCATAATATAGAATGAGAGATGGCCAATGGATATGGCCAATGTAGGAATTCATTTTGTTTGATAATATGTAGGAAAGTTCAGAAGAAAGATAAATTTTGGGGAAAAGGTAGTAAATCCTGTTTTCAACTTTAGATGTATATGGAATATCTAATTCAAAATGTTCAACAGGAAGTTTGATGTGGGACTCGTGTTCAGGAGAGAGATTATGGTCTAGAAGTCATCTTCATGGAGATAATAATCAAAGCCATGGGATCTGATGTAGTCACTAAATAAGAGAATGTAAAGAAGTTGGAAGAGGGCCTAGAACTGCTGGGATGGGGGGCTATACCTTCAGTTAGGAGGTGGGATGTGGATGATGACCTAACAGTTGAGACTGACAAGTGGTCAGATAAGTAAGATGAGAAGCAAGACAGAACTGGTGTCACGACCCAAAGATAGGAGAGTGGTCATCAGTGCTGTTGTGGGTCAGGCTTAATTCAGTGAGTCAATCAGTTAACCAGCACTTATTAAGCACCTACTATATACCAGGCATTGTGTTAAGCTTTGGGGATACAAAGAAAGGCAGGGAAAAAAATGAAACAAAACAAAAAATCCAGATCCTCAAGTCAGTCTAGCATCAAGATTGGGATGAAATGAGAGACTCATAGAAAAGCTAACATTGAACAAAAGGAAGATTATTTAGCCATGGCAAAGAAAGGATATTCTACAAGGGTATAACATTGATTTGTTTGGGCATAGCTTCTCTGCCTCTTTGTTGGTCATATTGGTCTAAAAGTAAGAAGCCCAAGGGTGGAGATGCTTACTCTTTATGTGCTGCCTTTTTGCACAGAATCCTATGTCAATAGCCTGAAACAATTAAATCTCAAGAATTGTTTCAATACCATTTAAGGAAAAACTAGACTAGCCTACATGAGAGATATTGTTCCTACTACACTCCATAATTCAATGACAAGGCACCACCCCCCTTCCACCCACACACACACCTTGGAGAATGTAGTCTAGACAGTAAGTATTCTTCATTGTCTTATATTTTCCTATGGGGATAGTTAGGATAAAATATTTTTTAGTGGTGAACCTCACTGTCCACCAGAGAATCCCTCTTTGACTTGGACACTCCAGTGACAGTTGTCACATGTTGTCCAATAATGTTAATTTCTTGTTTTACATGATTGCTAATATATAATATATCAGATTGCTTACCATCTCAGGCAGTGGAGAAGAGAAAAAGGGAAGAATAGAATTTGGAACTCAAAACTTAAAAATAAGAAATGAATGTTAAAAATTTTTACACATAATTGGGGGAAATGAAATATTATTTAAAAAGAAATTAAAAATAATATTCATATCTGTAGTGTCTTTATAACATAAAACCTGACCAACATCTGTAGCATACAAGAATAATAAGATTTATGAATCACCCTTTGAGGCAGCTACATGCAGTGGATAGAGAAGGCTGGGCCTTGAGTCAGGAAGACCTGAGTTCAAATTCTGCCTCACACACTTATTAGCTATGTGACCCTGGGCAAGTCATTTAACCTTTGTCTACCTCAATATTCTCATCTGGCAAATGAGGATTAAAATAGCATCTATTTCCCAGGGTTGTTGTGAGAGTAAAATGAGAAAATATGTGTAAAATGCTTTGAAAACTTTAAAGCATTATATAAATACTAGCTAGTAGTAGTAGTAGTAGTAGTAGTAGTATGCTTCAATTTTAAAAGCTAAAAGATACTTAAGTAAAACTTTATCACAGCTATTCATCAAAGTGATTAACCTGTTCTTTCTAATTTTTAAAATTTTATTTTGATTTATAAAATAAAACAAGCATTTCCATAATATTAGTAGAATAAAAAAAAAGATTGCACACAAAACTGCAAATCTATTATGTACAACTTGCTATTCAATTTATATATATAATAAAGTTATCCGGTAAATCTTTTTTCTTTTTTTTTCTTCCCTCTACCCCGCCAAAACCTCCACCCTAGAGATAGCTACCATTAGATACAAATATGTATTTGTAAGTAAAATCATTCTATAAACACTTTTATTTATCAGTTCTTTCTCTGGATGCAGACAGCATCTTCCTTCATAGGTGCCTTGTAATTAATTTTGGTATATTTGGCATATTTAAGACTTAAGAAATTCAAAACACAAAAATTCAAACAAGAGCAATTTCATTTGTGACAGGCTAATAATGATTAGTAACCAAAGTAGAACCTGTAGTAAGATCATTTCTACTTCAGTTACCGTGGTCTTGGACTTGGAGTCAGAATAATGTAGGTTCAAATCTTGCTTCTGACACTAACATAATATGTGTCAATGGGCAAAATACAGAACCCGGTTTTATCATCTGTAAAATGGGGATTATGATGATAATGAGAATACCTGTAGTCCTTACCTTCAGGTATTGTTGAGAGGCTCAAGTAAGATAAAGTAAACAAAGTGCAAACATCAACGCAAAACTATTCATTGTTCTCTTCTGCAGAGTAGATTTCCATTCTTAACATTTGGCCTTTGTTTTGGTCACTTTCAATAGCTTTGTTTTGTTTTACATTTATATGCATTTACAGATTACTCCTACTTCCCCACAACTCTTTTCTGAGGGAGCAAGAATTACATTAAACTAATAATATAATGACTTCATCTGAAAGTACTTGTAATATTTTATGTCTGTGGCATCCCCCCACTTCTCTATTTTTTAAATGAATAGAAATATATTTTCTTTCCCTGTCAACCCCTCCCACAACATTGAAAAAGAAAAGGGAAGGTGGAACAAATTTCTTGTAACGAGAAAACAAGTTTCTTGCATAGCCAAGGAAAACAAATTTGATCAACATAAAGAAAATATATGTCTCATTATGTACACTAAATCTATCACTTCTCTGGAATGGAAAGCATGTCTCATCATCAGTTCTCTGGAACTGTGAATAGTCATTGCATTGATCATAGTTTATAGTTTTCAGAGTTGTTTGTCTTTATAGCCCTGTTGTTATCCAATGGATTGTACTCCGGGTTCTGTTCTTTTCATTCTTCATCTTTTTAATAAAAGTCCTCAAAATTGTTCATTTTTATAATGTTGCTATTTTGGCATAAAATGTTCCTCTGGTTCTGCTAATTTCACTCTTCATCAGTTTATGTAAGTTTTTCCACATATTTTTGAAACCATCTATTTGCTTACTTCTTACGGGGATGTTCCATCCCATTCATACACCACAACTTATACAGCCATTATTTAATTATTGGCTATCCTCTTAGTTTCTAGGACACTTGACCTTTACATATCTATTTTCTCACACACCTAGTCATCATTACAAACCAAATCCCATAGAATAGGTTCCTTGAAGGCATGAATTCACTTCATATGGGTCAGCATTAAGATGAAAGAAGTAGTTTGATCCTCCTGTTTCATCATAGAATCCATCTCAGTATTAATAAATGGAAAACATAGTTCAAAGTTGAATTGAAAGCAATGGGCAAAACAACTTAAAGTAAAATGAATTTCTGTAGTTTATCCCTCAGATAACCACGATTGGATTAACAGCATTGTGGTTATAAGACAGAATTTGCTATTTTACTTTAAGCCCATGTTTGAATTACTGCTGATGTGGCAACATGAATACACCTGATAAACAATATGCAAAGAAAGATCAGTGGCTAAAGTATTCAAACATTTGTTTCCCTGTCATTTAAGCTACAATGTATTTCCCAAACTGACAATTCACATGGCATGTAAAATCATTCTGTGGTTTATTTTCTGTAAAAATATGCCTTTAGGTAGGCTTTTGTAGTCTGAAAAGCATGTGTGTGTGTGTGTGTGTGTGTGTGTGTGTGTGTGTGTATAAACACATGAAAATCCATCCTTCCAAACATCCTATTTAATTGCATTTAAATGAGCTAAAAACAATCACCTTTCCCTCCCCCACCAAAAAAGAAAAAAAAAAGATTGGTCACATCTGCAAGCAGCCATGATAAGCTCCACTTCCCTGCTAAGAACCCCACTGTTTTTGAAACTTAATTGCCCAGCACCCTACTGAGACTGTGTTCTCAGAAGCATAAACAAAGCTTTTCTGTTGAGATTGACTATGGTATACCAAAGGCTAATCTTGAGGTTCTTGGAAAGCTATTAAAATAATGGATTTGAAAGCTACCAGTGAAAAAACAGGAGACACAAAATTAAGGCATTTATCTTATTTTATATGTATTCCCATTTTCAGCCGTGTCTCCAGAACTGGAGGTGAATGGGACCAATATGTGGCTGGACTGGGTCATTGTTGCCTTTTGATGTTCAGTCATGAGTCACGTCCAACTCTTCACGACCTTATTTGGGGTTTTCTTGGCAAAGATACTGGAGTGGTTTTCCATTTCATTCTCCAGTTCATTTTCCAGATGAGGAAACTGAGGCAAACAGGGCTAAGTAACTTGTTCAGGGTCACACAGCCAGTAAGCATCTGAGGCCAGATTTGAACTCAGATCTTACCAACTCCAGGCCTGGCACTTCGTTCACTTCACCCCTTACCTGCCTTGGGAGTTGCCTTACTGTGCATAAGACAAATGTTTCTCATTCCTGAAGGCATGACAATCAAGTCATGCACGTAGGGTCTAGATTCCCACTTTAAATGACCATGCTCAAGGTTGGATATAATGCTCAGTGTTTTCAATACCAACTGGTTGGTGTTGAAAACACCATCCATCTTGACCCAGTAGGATGGAAAGTGTGTAATTTAGCAACAGCATTGTCAAGAGGACACATAGTTCAATAGGTAGAACAGGGGTTGGCCCGTGGACCAAAAAAAAAAAAAGTCAAAAGTATTCTTACCTTGTAGGGAATATAAAAACAGATGGTAGAGTATATTTGATACACAGCCTATAGTTAACAAAAACAACAACAAAAGACAATCTTCATTCGCAGGCCATACAAAAACAGGCACTGGACTGGAATGCTAACCCCTGGGATGGAGCATCACAGAATCACAAGATTTCAGACTTGGCAGGGCTCTCAGTGGCCAAATGGTCTAGCCCATACCCAAAAAATGAATCCCCACAACAACACAACTGACAGACTCTGCTTAAAGATCTCCAGTGAGGGGAAACCCATTACAATTCTATGACAGAACTTTCAACTCTTGCATGGCTCTCATCATTGGGAAGTTTACTTGTTGTTTTTGCTGACATCAGGCTTAAATTTGCTTCTTCAGATCTTCAGATTGTCATTCCTTATTCTTCCCTTTAATTCTGAGAAAGAGGAATCTAACTGCTTTTCTACCAAGAAGCCTTTCAAGAGCCTGAAGACATTATCTCCAATCCACAACTACCCCTCTTGTTCCCAATTTCCAGATTTTTCTCTTCTCCAGGCTAAACGTCCCCAGCTTCTTCAACCACCCCTCACATGGCATTGACTAGATGCCTTTCACCCTTCCAGTTGCCCTCTTTTGGGAATACTTTCCAGATTATCAATGTCCATCCTAAACTGGTTTGTCCAGAACTAATCCAAATGTGGACTGATCAGGGCAGAATATTGTATCAAAAGATATCACCTACCATATAACATTTACTGCTCTGTTCTTTCCAGTCTAAAGACTAACCACCACCTATTTCTTCTACTTCTCTTTCCTTGGCTTCTCTTTTACCTCCAGACAAAATCAATGTTCCCCAAGATTCAAACCTTCATCCTCTGTTCTTCATTTTTGGTATGCTTCTCCTGTGAGATCTTATTCACTCCCACGATCTCAACTATAACCTTTATGTAATCACTTAGAAATCTCTAGCCCTGATCTCTGCTGAGCTTCAGTTTTAGTTCTCAAATTCTACATTAGATGTTTCCACTTGGATATCCTGCAGTTACCTCAAACTCAGCAAATTCAGCCTAAAATAGAATTTTTAGTCTTCCCCAATGGAGCTACAAATAATATCCCCACTTCCTAAACTTCCTAATTCTGTCACTGGTACTTCAATGCTCCCAGGTACCCAGGGCCAAATGAGAAATTCATCAAGGTAGGTACTCTATTACTATCTCCTTACTTGTTTCAGGTACCAACTCCCAAGCTGTCTTTGTTGTTCTATTTCCTTGAGTCTACAAATTGTTCTCATAGTAGAGAAAATAGTAACAAAATAAAAAACAAATGACCCCATCTTCCCTCTTGCCAGTTATCCTCATCTCACCCATTCAAAGCAGCAAATCTATTCTGTTATCCTCCAGGCTTCCCCAATAAGGCTATTAAAAAGCAAACAAAGAAAGCAAGCAATTGTTTATTATCCTTAGCTTTCTTTGAGCATTTGTACTTCTGAGTTTTAGCATGGCTTGACACTATACCTACAGTACTGTCTCATGATTTTGTCTTCATTCTTTGTTACCTTCCTTATACATAATCTTTTTTAGACTTACTTTCATGCCCTGCTTCTGATATTTAAAAAACGGTGTAACCCTGGAAAAATCACTTAGCTTTTATGTCCCTTAGGAAATTCCCTAAGACTTCCCTACAAAGGTAAAAATGTATTGTAGTCTTTGTTGATGGAGGGAGTTTCCACACCAGAAGTTGCCCGAGAAGTCAAAATCACTGATGCTTCAAATATTCTTGTATTGACAAAAAAGGCCACCATGCCAGCAATCCCTGTCACTCGGAAATGTTTTCCTGAGCCTTTAATTTCCAATCTAAGACAAGTAGCAACCAGTTTGGGGGCTAGAAGGTTGTTTTACTTATCTGCATGGTTGGCTTAATTTGATCAGTACTTTTGACTGTTTCGTAGAGATATATGAACTTATTTTCTAGTCTCTCAGGAATCTATCCTCACTGTTTAAATGCTATCACACTGATATGCTGGTGTTTTATATGAAAAGCAAATAAATGTGCTATTGTCCTATTATAAGAATAAGGTGGATTTTGAAGATAGAAATGTCTCCAGAAAGGGGGAAGAAAAGATAGATTTGTTAAGTACCTACTATGTGACAGGTACTGTGCTGGGGAAATGAAGACCTAGTTGAAATAGTCTCTGCCTTCAAAAAGCTTACATTCTAACACTTAGGCATATTATAGAAGTATTTCACAACATATGCAAATAAATATACAGTAGTTTAGAAGGCATTAATAGCTGGGGGGCAGGGGACAGGAAAGGCTCCCTGTAGAAAGTGGTGCTTGAGCAGATTCTGGAGAAAAAAAGGATTCTAAAAAGAAGAGGCTTGGGCATATAAATCAGGTGAATAACTTTACACTAATACTGAGTTTCAAATTTGGATTTTCATGTTTAAATTGTCAGCTGGGTGGGACAAGAAATTAACATATTTAACTTTCACCTTCATAGAACAAAGTTATTTTCAACCTTTTTTGAAAAGGTGTAGGCACTTATTACAATCCAGAAAAATTAATTTATTTAATGAATGATCTGAGAACTACTAACTCCAGTAGAATGTGATTATTGTGTTTATGTTGAAGCAAACATCAAAAAGCTCATTTATTTAAAAAATAAATGTTGACTGGACCCATGTGACATTTCAAATACCTGAGGGAAAAGATAGTACAAATATAAAAAATTTGATAACTTCTAAGTACAAACATCTGAGTTCATACATATGATTCATGGGGACAGGGTGGGGGAGATACAAGATGATAAGACAGAAATGGTCTATTTTAACCAAACCACTAGTTATTTTGAATTTTTAAAAATAAGTCATTGAATATAAACAACTAGTTGTTGATTGACTCCCATTAATAATTTTTTTAAAGTGATTTGTTAGTAGACACACCAATATGTGCTGGATGCTTTGGTTGACAAATGTTCTTAATTTTTTCATCCTGTGTTACCTTTTTCTCAGCCTTTCGCCCAAGGATCCTACAGTCCCTAAAGCACGTCTCACATCATTGCTATACCATGGTCAATATTTCATAGTGATTCACAGTCTATCTTTCATGGGGCAGGAAACATTTATCAAGCATTTACTGTGTGTAGAGCACACTGTGCTAGGAACCAGGAGGGATATAAAAGTTAGCTAAGACCTGATGATCCCTGCGCTGAAGGACTTTAAAGTCTAGCCTCAGGATGACACAAGCATAGACATCTCCCTACATACAGTGGAGAGATTTTTGAAATTTAGAGCACAATAAAATGTGACAAGAAATGTCACTGCTAACCATGGAAATCAGGGATCATGAGATTACATCTGAAAGGGACCTCAGACATCCCAGGGGTGGGGAACCTGCAGCCTCGAGGCTACATGTGGCCCTCTACATCCTTAAGTGTGGCTCTTTGACTGATTCAAAATTTCATGTGGCCTCAAGGCCTCAAGGACTCCAACCCTAAATCATACAGATGAACAGTGACCAAGCCCAGGGAGGTATAATAACTTACCCCATGTCACCCAATAGTCAGAATTCAAACTGATCCTCTGACTCAAAATCTGATGCTCTTCTACCCCATGCTGCCTCAAGATGACCTCATATAGAGAAAGCCCCATTTCAGAGTATGGGGCAGGCTAGGTAGCACAGTGGATAGAGTGCCAGACCTGGCATCAGGAAGATCTGAGTTCAAATCCAACCTGAGACCTTTATTAGCTGTGTGACCATGGGCAAATTACTTAACCCTGTTGCCTGTTTTCTCATCTGTAAAATGATTGGAGAAAGAAATGGCAAACCGTTCCAGTATTTTTGCCAAGAAAACCCCAAAATGGGTCCTAAAGAGTCAGACACAACTGAAAAATCACTCAACAACAATAGCAAAAAACATTTCAGCTGGGTTTGAAAGGATATAGAGCTCTGCAGTGATAATTTCCCTCTGTGGATCACGTAGTATTGGGAAGGGGTAGATTGGGAAGTGGGAAAGAAAAAAAAAGAGGGCATGAAGTAGAAAGCCCAAATCAATAAAGAATTTAAAAAAAACTAGACTATTGCATGAACCATCCTTAATATGCAAGACTTAATGGATTTACAATAGACTAATTCATCTTTTTTATACAATGTGTAGCTTTCCACAGCCTCCATCACCAAACTCTACAGTTCTCATCTCCCCATCACCATACTAATCCCTGAACACCCTTTTTCTCCTCTCCCCCTAGATTTTCCCTAAGATTGTGTGCTGACTCATAGTGGGAAGCAATGTGGCATGGGGAAAAGACTACTGGATTTGGAGGAAGAGAACCTGGGTTTAAATCTCAGCTCTTCCACTCAGTATCTGCGTGACCTTGGGCAGTCACTTAACCTGTATAGGTCTCAGTTTTTTTCACCTGCAGAATGAGATGAGATTATATAACACCTAAAATCCCTTCCAGAGTGAAATCTCTGGTCATAATGTGAAAAAAAAAACCACAATGGTCTAAATTATGGGACCACTTGGAAGTAGCTTAGTCTAGAAGAAAAGGTTTCAAATATTGAAGAAGTCAAGAAACCTCAAATTTGATATATAAAACTACTAACTATCTAACCCACAAGATATATAAAACTACTAACCCTCTAACCCCCACAGTACATGTTTTGAGTGCTTTCTCAGCAATAGAAGCCAAATATGTCAGGTCTCTCATATGGTCCTTAATGTGACTAACTGCATGCATTTGTCAGATGGCTAACTAGATTTGGAGTGAATTAGGCTGTAGCTCTAAGACAGTTTCCTGCTAACCTGGGTGGATAATCCACCACTCCCTTGATTTATGAAACATTTTGCTTGTCAGATTTTCTTCCCATTACTACTCTGCTACGCACTCTTTCTGCTTTGCTGACCTTTGTTCTTTCTCCCATCCTCAAGGGCTTTCCCCAAGGTTCAATGTTGGCCTTTTGCTCTACTCTTTTCTAAGTCAACTGATCCTTTTACACTAAGCTTGCCTCTATGCTGACAAGAAGTCAACTGGTCTTTCCCTTCTCCCCATGTGACAATCAATCTTACATAACGCAGCCACACTAAATATCCTAAAAAATTGTTTCCATCATGTCATTCCCCTGCTTCAGAGCCTATAATGGCCCCTCATTCCCTACAGGATAAAATTCAAACTCTTTGACTTGGAATTTCAAGGTCTTTCAAATTCTGACCCCACCCCCATCAAGCCTTATCTCTTATTATTCCTCCAAACCTTCTGTCAGACTGATCTCCTTTACTGTACTCCAAATAAGACACACTAGTTCCCAGCTCCCCACGTACCCACACACAGAGACTATTCCCCACCTAGAATACCCTTCCCTCTCCACTATACTTATCTGAATCTTCCCCTTGATTTGGAGCCCAGCTCAAATCCCACCTCCTCCACAAGGCTGTCTATCCCTAGCTACTCCAACCCACATTAGTGTCTCTCTCTCATCTAGATGCCTATATATAGCACATATCATCTGTACTACTCATTTTGGTACTTAATCCTATATTGCCTAGAAATGCTACTTAACTACTTCTTGTGTGTGTGTGTGTGTGTGTGTGTGTGTTTGTTCCCAATTATATCCTAAACTCTTAGACGACAGTACTCTTCTTGTATTCCTGTGTGCCCAGTTCAGTACTTTGCACATAGTATGCATTGAATAAATACTTAGAATCTTTACTATTTACAGCTTGAAGAGACCTTAGAGATCATCTCATCCAAGTGTTTCATGTATAGATGAGGAAATTGAGGCATGGAGATGCCAATTATTGTATCTAAGCTAGTTAGTGCCTGAGGGATGAATATGATCCAGTGTCCTAATTTCCAGGTCTGTATTCTCTCCACTACATTATGCTGATAGAATCAATGAATTCCATGATGAATTTTATCACTCATATGTTTTAACCAACTGAGCAGAATATGTCAATGTCTTCTCATTTTTACCTGAAACTCTAGTATCTATATTTTGTCTGTAGAAAAGTCCATATGACGTTCAGCAAAGTTCATACCTTCTCTGCAGGCCAGATTGGATATTGCTTGGGTCAGTTCACAACTTCCATTCAGTTGACAGGTGAACTCATGTCAGTAGAATTGTTGCCCACAGACACCGAACAAAATTTTGGTCCGCAACAGTTTTAAAAACAATGTTCTTAATAGTGTTCCCATACTGACCACTCATAATCTCCAAACTACAGATCATTATAAGATATTAAAGTAAAGAGGTTTAATAGAAGAAATTAAAACCATGTGGCAATAGGCATCCTATGCCATGCACATGGCATCCCAAAGATGCTTTTAGCAAGTGTATTGAAGTGGAGCTTACATTTCAAACTCTCATTTAATTGCCATTATTTCTGGCCCCTGTGCAATAGTCCACAGAACATTAAGTATAAAAGAATAATAGCAGTACCTTCTATCTCAATTCCACTGAAGAAGATGAGAATGAAATAAAAAAATAATAGCGATTATAACAATTATCCCCTCAAACTACAACCCATGATCCAAGTTGGGTGGAGGAGATATAGTGGCTATGTAGTGTGCCATAGAAGGTGTACTATGACAAGGATTCTGTGTGCCCTGAGACTGATATGGTAGCCATGAAGTCCTGGAAGGAGCCCTCAAACACTGGCCATGTGAAATGTGACACCACCCCTGATTGTGCTCACATCATGGTCATCATTATATAACTGTTTTAATTAATCTAAGAAATAAATGGCGTAGCATGATATTGCAATTTGGATTTACTCAAAACCATCATGATAATCAGCTTGACCCAGAAGCAATGTGATATTCCTTCCTATTCTGGACCACAGGAAGGCAAAATTCATTGGAATACATGAAAAATGCCAATAAGGCACCAGCTAAAAAGCTTTGGTGCAGACAGCACCAACCAACAAAATTGACAAACTACAAAGGTCCATGAAATGTACTGAAGATATGAATACTTGTATTATGTGCAAAATTACAAAATTGGAAATAAATTTTTCCAGTTACAGGTAAAGGCTTCATAATGATTTTTGTCAACAATATCTTCCTGTGTAAGTCAATTACAAGAAATACCTTCATTCTTAAGGGCAAGCTAAATGAAATAAGCATAGGCATTGAGACATGACTTAAATCTATTGGAGAACAGCTGAAGAATCCAAAAGCATTAAGAATCGACATTTAATATAAACTCTAGAAGTGCCCCATAATAATGAAATGAATGGCAAATAAAATGCTAGTGCCTTGGTGGCATTGAAGAGGAGAGGAACACACTTAGAATGGAATTTTGATTAGCCATTTTTCAGTCTGATGACATTAATCTAACTAATAGATCACCTACACAAAAATAGAATAATTTTAAAAAGTTGACATATGCTTAACTATAATAAATAGATGCATTCTCCTATAATATTCAATGCATTTCAGGACATATATTCCATAGTATATGCTGCAACCCTTCCCATATATAAGGTCAGGCATGAAATACTAACATGGTAGAAACAGCTTATGAAAACTACTGAATATCTAGGGAAAGATATTGGCAGAAGATATAACCCTAACCATTCCAATCTTCTTCACACTCCCTCCACCACCTCATACTCTTTGATCCAGTGACATTGGCCTTCTCACTGTTCCTTGTGGGAAAACCTATATCTCCAATCACTGGGCATTTTCACTGACTGTCCACATTGCTTGAAATTGTCACCCTCATCTCTACCTCTTGGCTTCTTTCAAATCCCAGCTAAAATCTCACCCAGAACAAGAAGTCTTTCTCAATGCCCCTTAATACTACAGCCTTCCTTTTGTCAGCTCCAATTTATCCTTTATTTATCTCATTTGGACATAGTTGTTGTATGCTGTCTCCCTATTAGACAGTGAGCTCCTTGAGAGCAGAGACTGTTTTGTTTTGTTTTGTTTTGTTTTGTTTTAATTTCTCTGGATCTCTAGCACTTAGTACAGTTCATGGCACATAGAGGTTGCTTAATAAAAGCTTGTTGGTTGGCTGACTGATATCATCATCTAGCTAACACACACAATGAAAACCCTGAATACCAAGTCACCTCATCAAAGGCAACAAAAAAAGAAGTATGCTCAAAAAATCCAGAAAACCAAAATATAGTAGAAATTCTTGGAACTCAATTTAAAAAAAAATGAAATGGAAAGCCAAAAGGTCAAGGAAATTCAAGGAGTCAAAGCAATGCAAAGAACCAAATCAACAATTCAACATCAATCAAAAACTATATTATACTCTCCGTGCCATGACCTCAGCCCCTGAGGAGAGTGTGCTCAGATTTAAAATAACTGCTATGAACATTCCTCTAACCAAGTTTACTTCCAAATGAGGCAGAGTCAATGGACAAATCACTCCCTTTCTTTAGTGCCCAGCAAGATTACACAGGTAGCTCTATGGTACTGTGCTGGCTTCTCACCCAGATGGCTGGCTATGGCTATCTCTGCCATGGATCTCCTTCACGGGACTTCTGGACCTTTCCAAGCTCATGAGATCATTCTGTTTCTAATATTCCTTTACCTACAATCAGGAAAGAACAAATAATGGAGGCTGCCAAGCCACGCATTGATGGGCCATATAGTGCCCTGAGATGGTGCTGTTTATTGTTCATCCTTCATTTTTGAAGAGGACCAATCACAGCGTGGTGTCTTGATTTGGGAGTGAATTAGACTTAAGTGAGGCAGAATTGCACAAAGTTGTCAGCCTCACTCTCTTCCAGAGTCATTGAACTGGCAAGACAAAAGCCAGGATGACTGGTGATGGTCCAGGATGTAGTGGATGACCTTGGCATCTTTGATAGGTGGGGAGATAAGAAAGCTCAGCAGTATCTGTCACTGTCTCCTTACCTCCCAAGTACAGCACTCAATCTGCTATAAAGCCACAGTAAAACATGTATGTAGCTCAAGGGTGATTACCTGGCTGTTAAATCCCAAGGTTTAGTGAGAGGAGGGAGATTTAGTTGACAGTGAGCAGAAGAGAAGGACCAACACAGAAAATAATCAGTTTTTACTTGATTGAGAGCTATCTGTTCATGGATGATACTAGGGAAGCAGTGAGAGAAACCATAGAACATAGTGTCAAAATAACCAACCCTATTGCTGTTCAGTAACAAGTCAGAATAACAAGTAAATTGAGAGAATGGATTGAATGAGATTTGAAATTTATGATATAACTTAGTAACTGCTGCTTCATGGATGAATGAAACAACGACATTTAAAGACAATCTTGTTACTTGTGATAGATTGGTTGTCAAGCATCATTTCTGAACAACCACAGTAAGCAAGGTTACATTTATATTACTTTAAAACTGTCAGAAGAGTGGAGAGTGAAATTAACTTTGTTCTCTTTTTCACAAGAGTAGATACTGGTAGATTGCTTTACTAGATGAAGGAGAATATACGTGATGGCTCTAAGATTAAAAATGAATTTTTTTATAAGCACTGAAAGTTTGTGTACAAAGAATGAATTTTTCCCCATTTGGCAATATTATAGGAAACTGATGTATTGTAGGTAAGAATCAAGAAAGAAAAATAGTACTAGCAACAATGTAATTTCCACTCAACAGGCATGCAGAGGCAGAGGTGAGTACTTTCTACTTATCAGAAGCTTCCTTTTAAAAGAAATGTCAGATTAAAAACACAGAAACTGAAACTTGCACAGAATTGCTTACAAATATGCTCTGCTTATGCTTCCTATATTTTCACAGTAGTATATAAATCAAGAAACATAACATTAGCATTGCTAAGCAGTATAGAAGGTGCATCAAAGGATCAGGAAAGATTAAAGGCTATGTCTGCACATCCTTAACCAGTCAGATAAAAAGCAAAAATCCAATCAAAGGAACACAGCTAGTCCATATTACATCAACTATCTGGATATATTCAAAACGTTCAGATTTTTTCCTGAATTTTTCATCTGGATATCTGACATATAAACACAATTTTATTCCTAAATGTCATCCAAATAAGAAAAATTCACAACAAATACAAGCAAACGAGAGAAATGATTATTAAAGTGATTTAGCCCACATGTAGAGGCTGTTTCATTTGAGAAGAGACTAAAATAGTGTTGCTGTTGTTGTTTTTTTCAAAACAATAACAAAAATCATTTAAATTCCATCTTAGCATACTAGGGAGAGATGGTGAGAGAAATGATAATGGTGTTGTTGTAGCGTTATCTTTTAACCAGCAGTATCATTTTGATTGCAAAAGTAAACCATGAAATTTAAGAACCCATAGTCCAGATTTCTTTTTTTATTTTTAAAGATAAAATTTTGTTTTTAATATTAATTAATTTCTTTTTAGTTTTCAGCATTCACTTCCATAAGTTTTGAATTCCAAATTTTCTCCCCCACGCCAACACAGTATGCAATCTGACATAGGCTCTACATATACATTCATATTAAACATATTTTTCACATTAGTCAGGTTGTAAAGAATTAGAACCAATGGGAACCACAAGAAAGAAGAAACAAAAAAGAGAGAGAGCGCAAATAGTATGCTTCTATCTGCATTCAGACTCCATAGTTCTTTTTCTGGTTGTCGATAGCATTTTCCTTCATGAGTCTTTTGAAGTTGTCTTAAGATCCTTAGTTATTGCACAATGTTGCTGTTACTGTATACAATGTTCTCCTGGTTCTGCTCACTTCACTCAGCATCAGTTCATGTAAGTCTTTCCAGGTTTTTCTGAAGTCCACCTACTCATCTTTTCTTATGGAACAATAATATTCCACTACATTCATACACCACAACTTGTTCAGCCATTCCCCAATCGATGAGTATTGCCTCAATTTCCAATTCTTGGCTACCACAGAAAGAGCTGCTATACATATTTTTGTGCATGTGGGTCCTTTTCCTTTTGTCATGATCTCTTTGGGATACAGACCTAGAAGTGGTATTGTTGGGTCAGAGGGTATGCACAGTTTTACATGCCTTTTGGACATAGTTCCAAATTGCTCTCCAGAATGGTTAGATCAGTTCACAACTCCATCAATAATACATTAGTGTTCCAATTTTCCCACATCTTCTCCAACATTTATCATTTTCCTGTTTCATTATATTAGCCAAACTGATAGGTATGATGTGGACCCTCAGAGTTGTTTTGATTTGCATTTCTCTAATCAATAGTGATTTAGAGCATTTTTTCATATGATTATAGATAGCTTTAATTCCTTCATCAGCAAATTGCCTGTTTATATCCTTTGGCCATTTATCATTTGGGGTATGACTTGTATTCTTATAAATCTGACTCAGTTCTCTACATATTTTAGAAATGAGGCCTTTATCAGACACACTGGCTATAAAAATTGTTTCCCAACTTTCTGCTTCCCTTCTAATCTTGGTTGCATTGGCTTTGTTTGTGCAAAACCTTTTTAATTTAATGTAATAAAAATTATCCATTTTGCATTTCATAATGTTCTCTATCTCTTGTTTGGTCATAAAATCTTCCATTCTCCATAAACCTGACAAATAAACTATTTCTTGCTCTCCTAGTTTACTTATATAGTATCAGCCTTTATATCTAAATTATGCTTTCATTTTTACTTTATTGTTACATATGGTATAAGATATTGGTCTATGCCTAGTTTCTGCTGTCCTATTTTCCAGTTTACCCAGCAGTTTTTGTTAAATGGTGAGTTCTTATCCCAAAAGCTGGAGTTTTGGGGTTTACCAAACAGTAGATTACTGTAGTCTTTGACTACTATGTCTTGTGTACCTAACCTATTCCACTGATCCACCCCTGTATTTCTTCACCAGTACCAAGTAGCTATGATGATTGCAGCTTTATAATACAATTTAAGATCTGGCATGGCTAGGCCACCTTCCCTTACATTTCCTTTCATTAATTCCCTTGATATTCTGGGCCTAAAAGATAAAATCTTGAATCAGCTTTATGTAGCAAATAGAGCAATGGGGGGCAGGTAGGTGGTGCAGTGGATAGAGCACTGGCCCTGAAGTCAGGAGGATCTGAGTTCAAATCCAGCCTCAGACCAAACACTTGACCCTTACTAGCTGTGTGACCCTGGGCAAGCCACTTAACCCCAATTGCCTAAAAATTAAAATTAAATTAAAAGTAAATAGAGCACGGATCATCAGGACACTTCAATTTTTAAATATCCATTAGAAGCTTTCCAAACAATGAAGAAAGTTTTCAAAAAGGTACCTAAAGTTGTTAGAACTTTAAATCTATTGGATGCTTGTGGCGAGGGTGGTGGACCAGGGCATCCCTCTGGATTATTGTGTCTCTATACCATTAGTTGACATTATATCAAGTCAGAGGGAAGATTTAAAAATATAGAATTATCTTTAGTTCGTAATGAATAATCATAGCCTATATTTCCATAGTGTTCTATGATTACAAAGCAAATTGACCTCATCCCTTCATTTTATAGCCAAAGATTCTTAAGGAGAGAGAAGAGAAATTATTTGAGTTAGGTCACACAGCCATTGAGTTTGTCAGGTCTTAAATTCAAATATCTGAAGATCCAGAGCAGTACTCATCACCCTATGTCTTCATTATTCTCTTCCTCCTCCACGTTCTCTGATGGCCCTACTATGTAGAGAATGTGTCATTAACTTGTGGAATATGATATGGTTCCATAGCATGTTAACACCATACAGATAATGGTGACAATGATGATGAAGACGATGATGCTTACATAGCATTTTAAGGTTTGCAAAGCACTTTACATAAATTATCTCATTTGATCATCACAACAACCCATGAAGTAGGTGCTACTATTATCCCTATTTGACAGATGAAGAAACTGAGACTAAGAGAAGTTAAGTGATTTATTCAGTGTCTGAGAGAGGATTCAAACTCAGGCCTTCCTTATTCCAAGTTCAATGCTCTAGCCCCTATGTTACTTAGCTAAGACAAAGATCTAAAATAGAATACCTGCCTTCCATGAATAGTATTAAAGTATAAAGCTCACTGTTAAGAATGCATGAGAAGAGGAAACAGCTGCAACTCATTCTGTGGAATCAAACAAATATTGTCTTAACCTTGCTTGAAAAATCTAATCACAGAGGTGGCAAAAATTCTGTTTCATAATATACATTTGCTAGTGTAAAATCATTTCTGACTTCTCATCTCTAAAATGGCTAGTAAGTAACAAGTTATATATCACATTCAAGATTGAAATGGAGATAGAGATTTATCATGATCTTCCTATTTGAAGACTTTTAAAGATATTTTCTGTGTGCTTAGCAAAAAAAAAAAGAGAGAAAGAACTACACAGTTCTTTGACATGAATGTTCACAATTTTGGACAAGTCACTAAAACCTCCCTGACCATCAGATTCCTCTTCTATTAAATAAGAGGATTAAATTAGTTGGTCTCTTTGGTCTCTTAGCACTTTAAATTCTTTGATCCTAGGAATCATGACAGTCTAAAGTAATGCGATAGCCATACAATAAGACAGGTCTTAACAAGACAGACATAATGCATGTTTAGCTGAGATCCCAGATGGTTTTCTAATATGAGGTTTTTGTGATGGTTAAGAGCAATTAACTCAGGTTCACAAGTCTTCATCTGGTCTTAATAAGCCTTCTAAGTCACAGGATAGCTACTGCTGGCCCACCTATTAGGGATATAACAGAAGATGAAATTGTGTATGTATTTAGGTAGAATGCTACTGGGCACTATACAAAATGATTTAAAGGTTCTCTAGCAACTTACAGTCTAGTACAGACAACATTGACTTAAACACAGAAATAACACAAACTCAAGCTGTTACATGGCTCTACACTTACAACTTTTCCAACTTCCATTGCTAATACGTCTCTCTAGCCCACTTCTCCACTTCCTGCCTCCTTTACTCCTCTGGCCCACAGCTATCTACTAAAAGCAAACCCATCCTCCCTCTTCTTATCTCTTACCTACTCTCATCCTGATTTCACTTAACACAGTGAAACTTAAGCATTTTTGTCATGAATTCTTTTGGCAATCTGATGAAACTTGCAGACTCATCAAAATAATGTTTTTAAATTCATAAAATAAAATTTTCAGTCTTTTTCAGTCATGCCTGACTCTTCATGACCCCATTTGGGGTTTTCTTGGTAAAGACACCAGAGTAGTTTGCCATTTCCTTCTCCAGATCATTTTACAGATGAGGAAACTGAGGCAAACAAGGTTAAGTGACTTGCCCAGGGTCACACAGCTAAGTGTCTGAGGCCAGATTTCAACTCAGGAAGATAAGTCCTGGCACCCTATCCACTGTGCCACCTATTTGTCCTACAAAATAAAATACATAGAACTTAAAAGGAAATAAATTATACTGAAATATTGTGTTATCAATTTTTAAAAGGACTTGGACCCCATATCCTAATGAATTAATAATACCTGGCATTAAATGACCTTGGTCCAGAACCATAGCACTCAGGATGATTCAGTACCTCTACTAATTCCATCTAATGTGCTATGTAAAATTAACTATTATTATTGTTGTCATTGTTGCAATGTTCCATGTTATCATTACTATTACATCCTTGCTCATTCTTTGAATACTGCCCACCTTAAAAGAATAGCTTTCCCCTAAGATGACAACATAGGGCAGCTAGGTGGTATAGTGGTTAGAGTCAGGGCCTACCATCAGAAAGACTCATCTACCTGAGTTCAAATCTGGCCTCAGACACTTACTAGCTATGTGACCCTGGGCAAGTCACTTAACCCTGTTTGCCTCAGTTTTCTCATCTGTAAAATGAACTGGAGAAGGAAACGGCAAACCATTGCAGTATCCTTGACAAGAAAATCCTAAGTTGGGTCACAAAGAGTTGGACACAACTAAACAACAAGGTGACACCATACCTCTTTCTCAGTCCTCTCTGATACAGGGCATTCCTCTGTTAAAGACCAACTCATATGATAGGGAGGAAGTAGGATACAACAAGAAGTTTATTCCTAAATTCCCAATGCTACTTCCAGATTTTTATTTGATCACCCTCTTTTAACAACTTCTCTTTTAAAGACCATGGCATTTGCTTATGTAGCCCAACTGATCATGGAAAACCCAACTGGGCTTCACCCACCTAACTTTGGAGCAAGGTAATAATGGGGAAAAAAACTAAAGGTTGAGAATTTCAAAGAGAGGCTGAGCTCAAGTTGGAGAGACAGACTTGGGGAAATAGCACCCAGTTAAGGGGATGCTATGTATTCTTACTCTCTGGTCATTTCAAACTGGAAAAAAAAATGGACCTATAAAAAGAAATCACCTTCCCTTCAGAGCTGAATGAAGATCTGAAAAGTGACAGAGACATGACCGATTGAAAGTACAAGAAAGGAGATGCAAAAATTAAGGGATGAAGACAGGACATCTGGACATGGAAATCATCCCCAGTCTAGATTGCCAGGAAGGGCCAAGCTCAGGAGAGAGAATAACAGAAGATCCTTGAGTTCCTGAGTCACCTCCATTGATGCCCTGGAAAGTTTTTCTGTGAGTGGCAAAACATTAGAATTGACACCTTACTAAGTGAAGAGGAACCGAGCGCTTTGGTTTAAGACTCGTCCTAGAGAAAGTGAACTTTATTTGGTTGTAGAACCTATGAGAGCTGAGATAGGTGGTTGTTCATAGCATCTCCCTGGTGGTGTCTCTTATAACAACTGCTGTCCATCCTCTTCACTATCATCTACCAACCTACTAAAAAAGGATCATTGTTAAGTAATATGTATGAGACTTTTCCAATAAAGGGGCAAGCTGGACACTAAGTAGAAAACAAGGAACCAGATTTAGGGTAGTAGCAGTGGGAATAAAGAAAAAGTAAAAGATATGAGAACTTTTGGGGAGGTGAAATGCACAGACTTGGTCATGGGGGTGAAGAACAAACAGTTTATCTAGGAGTGACAATGTGAGAAAGGAGAGAGAGAAGCCTACAGTCAAAGAAATTTGAGAGTTCAAGGTCTTAAAGACAGAGCAGTTCCAATTCAGGACAAATAACAAAGTAGGGCTAATTTTTAAGTAGGTGAAGTTAGTAGAGATGCAGGCCATTGGAACTGAGGTTTGAATCCTGACAAATTACTTCCCAATATAGTGAGGGGAAAAAACAGGGAGATACAATCTCCGGTCCACTTTCAGTGAAATCTGAAAGATTCTGAGGGGTGGGGAGAAATAGTACCAGACTTCTGTTCCAATTTTCAAAATAAGGAAGGAAAGAGTCTCCAAACCTGACCCCAGTGAGCTTGACTTGTACTCCTGACAAAAGTGAGCACTTAGAAAGGGAAACCATAGATACTACTTCATAGCTTCAACAATGGGTCAGGTCATACTAATTTTGTTTCCCTTTATTTGACAACGTTACTACTCTGGGAAAATAAAAGAATGCTATAGCCATAGCATATTTACATTTCAGCACTTCATTTGATGGTCTCATGTGGATAAAATGGAGAAAGACAGATGTGGTGATAATAGAGTTAGCTAGATTCAGAACTTGTTAAATGACCAACACCAAAGAGTAGCTATTGTCAACCTGGAGGGAGCTCTTGAGCCAAATTCCCTTGGACTTAGGCTGTTCAACATTTTTATCAATGACTTTTAGGAAGATATCATTGTTGTGTCTGTCAAATTTGTAAAAGATAACTAACACTTTGGATGACAGAATCAGCATCCCAACGTATTTTAACAGGCTAGAACAATAGGACCAATTGAATAGGCTAGCGTTTGAAAGAACAACTTCATCAGTAAAAGACAAAGAAGGCATGGGTGGACATCAGTTGTTTTGAAAAAGATCTCAGGACTTTAACAGACTGAAAGCTCAGCCTGGCTGCAGGGCAATATGATAATCAAAAAACCCAGAGGAATTTTAGGTTGCATTGAGAGTAGTTGATTCTATACAGGGGGATAGCTTCACCATACTTTGCCTGAGCAAACTACAATGAGAGTATAGGGTTTGGTTTAGATACAACATTTTAGAAAGTACAATGACAAGCTGGACCACATCCAGAAAAGAGTGACCAGAAGAGAAAGGTGCCCCTAGAATATGCCATAGAAAGGTCAGTTGAAGAAAATGGCAATGTGTAGTCTATATAAGAAAAGATTTGAGGAGAGCTGTCATCAAGTACCTGAAGGATTGTTACGTGGCACAGTGGATAGAATGCCTGGCCTGGAGCCAGGAAGACTCATCTTCCTGAGTTCAAATCTGGTGTCTTGACTGTAGGCTTCTCTCTCTCCTTTCTCACATTGTCACTCCTAGATAAACTGTTTGTTCTTCACCCCCATGACCAAGTCTGTGCATTTCACCTCCCCAAAAGTTCTCATATCTTTTACTTTTTCTTTATTCCCACTGCTACTTAATTCTGGGCAAGTCCCTTAACCCTGTTTGCCTCAGTTTCCTCACCTATGAAATGATCCCAAGAAGGAAATGGCAACCACTTCGGTATCTTTGCCAAGGAAGTCCTAAGTGGGATCATGGGGTCAGACATGACTGAAAATGACCGAGCAACAACAACAAAGTGAAGAGTCTAAACTTGCCTGACTTGATCCCAGAAGGCAGAGCTAGAGCTAATGAGTGAAAGCTCCTAAGAGACAGATTTAGCCTTATTGAAGGAAGAACTTGAATAATTGGAGTTAATCAAAAACAGAACGAGCTACCTCGTGGTGTAGCAACTTCTTTGTTATTGGAGCTCTTCCATCAGAAGACAGATGACTACTTGTTGAGGATGTTGCAGACAGGATCTCTGTAGAGGAAAGGTTGGACGTGATGGCCTTTCCAGTCCATTCTAGCTCTGAGATTCTATAATTCTTATCCTCTTTTCTATCTTTCTCATTGATCTTCATAGTCATCTGAGTCATTGTCCCTGCCATACTTCTGGGTGACTTCAACATCTAATTGATGAATATTCAAACACATCTACCTCATAGTTTTACAACCTCAACCCCACGGCCTTCTCTATATTCCATTTCAACAAGCTACCACATAGCCACACTCCAGAATTTATCATCATCTGCAGCTGTTCTATCCTCTAGTTCTGAAACTCCGAAATTCTTCTTTCTGACCACTCATATAGAATCTATCCTTTGTCCCAATGACCAAGTCTATCCATTCTATCTTCATACTATTTCTCATATACATTCCCTTTTCTCCAGTCTCACTGCCACTGCCCTAAGTCAGGTCCTCAATACTGCTGTGTAAACAAGAATCCTGACAGCTTTCCTTCTGAGCAAAGAAATGTGAAATGTAACTTTGTGAATCCTGGGAACTCTGGTCCAGGAAATCTGCCTGAACTCTTCTTTCTCTCCTGCTTTCTCTCTTCTAATTCCTCCTCCACTGCCCTTAAAATGACACTCCAAAGCACAGTTCAAATCATGTTAATTCCTTACAAAAAAATGACAAAGCGAAATAAAAAACCTTCAACATTTTTCTATTATCTACATAATAAAGTCCAAACTCTTTAAAATGTCATTCAAGACCTCCATATTCTGGTTCCCATACCTGTCCACCATCACCCCTGATACATTCCAGTCAAACTGGACTAATTCCTTTCCCCCAATTATACTTCACATTCAGACCTTTTCTTCAAGGTGATTCTCCCACTGAGAATGACCTTTCCTCTTGTCTCATGCCATCAAAATTCTATCCATTGTTTAAGGTCCATCTAAAATGACCTCTTCAAAGCTAAAAAAATGCTTCCCGTACTCTGTGCTTCTATAAAACACTTCATTGGTACCATTCCTAAAAACTATCACATCCTGTCTTGTGTTAGAGTTACTTGTATCTTGTATTAGAGTTAGTTCTCTGCATGTACTTCCTAGATTATAAAAAGCATGAGGCAGGAAGTCTGTCGCTCATTTTTGCATCCTCCATAGGGACTGGTACCCACAGTAGGAGCAATTGATATTTGTTGAGTTGAGTTGAACTGAATGGAGATGATGCTGAGCTAATTGAAATAATTACTATGCATTGAGTACATACAATGGAGCAAGTGCATCTTGTGGGGTAGAATTGAAGAGGAAGTCATAATTGGTACATGTTTAAGCAAAGTAGGGTTGGAGGAAGATTATGGCTCTGTGCTTTTTCAGAATTGCCCAGAGAGCACCATAGCTGTGTAGCCACCCACTAGCTAACCGCAAACCAGCTAATCAGGGGGCCAGCTCATCTCTCAACAGCTTCACTTAGGTTTCTAGGTGCTTCACCCTGAACCCTGGCCAGACAATTTCTCTGCCAGTTAATTGATGCTTCCATTTCCTCTCCTGCAGATGAGAACTTTCAACTTTTAAAATAAATGCCTTGAATATCATTATAACACAAAGGGTTATGTTTTTTAAGGATTCTATATACACAATATCTATGCAATTCGTACAAAAGCTTCTTTGGCTCTGTTTCCATGACTCCTGATATCCAATGTTTAGAACTTGGTCCTGGGTATGACCAGTGCATCATACGCTCATAGAGATTGGGAAGGAGATAGATTATTTTGTTGTTGTTGTTCTTAAATGACATTTATTCAGTGGAAATCATTTTTAAATGCCCCCAAACCTTGGAGTACCTTAGACAAGAATTAAGTTCTGAGGCTGAGAAGGCTTAGAGTCAGTGGAACCCAGTCCCACCACAGGTTCAGAGAAGGTAGAGAATATGCCTATCAGCCAGAGATGAAGCATTCAATGAACCAGTGATCTCATTCTACATGTGGCCCACGTCCTCTACCATGAAAGGATTGAAAGTCAAGACCATTTTTGCTTTCTCTCTTTTTGCCTCTGCTATGGTGCCTGTAAAGCCTGCCTGGAAGAATCATTTCAGGTGGTTAACAGCTCACTCAATCTTGGCTGCCAATTCTCCCTTTCCCAAGTTAACTTTTTTCTATTGCTGTAAAGACTTTTTCTAATTACTTTTTGGATTAAAATCCTTCTTGTTGCAGAGGGAGCTGGCTGCTCCTGTTCCAGCAGGCCCAGGCTTGGAGGATGCCTTTGTGCTGCCTGACAGCTGGGCTCCAGCCAGGTGCATGTGAAGACCATGCAGATTAGGAGCTGTGTTGGGAGCTTTGTAACCAAGGACATTCCAAATGCACACTTAACATCCAACCCCCCTGGCCCCTGAGAATCCTTGAAGGGAGGGGCCTTTCAAAGTATCTCTGTTCTAAAACACATCTTCTTATACTGCTTTTGCTCCACAAATGTAAAGCTTTCATTTTTGGAGACAGACATTAAGAAGGCATCACTTTATATTATTGGAGATATATTTAATATCATGTAAAGTTTCCCAATCCTTTTCATTTAATTCCAAACTCAAATACAAAACAGAAATAATACCAGTGTCCACTACTCTACTGTGCACTGTTCCCCAGTCATAACCTTGTAATTCCTTGTGGGATGGTCAGAAATCTCAAACATGGTACATCTAGAGGTCTATATAGCTTTTGTCTAGGATGAAGATGAAAGACAGTGGTTCTATTGTGACATCTCTGGAATGTGACTACCCAGAAACTGTCTTGGAAGTAACTGTTCATCCATCATGAAGCCTGTGAGATCTCATAGGCCTTCATCCCTTCCAATGTGAAAAGAAATCGTAAGGTGTTTCATCAACCTAAGAATTAATTAATTCATATGAATAAGAAGGGAACAAGCATTTATTAAGCATCTAATATGTTCCAGGTACTGAGCTGAAGTACTTTACAAATATTATTTCATCTGATCCTTAAAGCAACACTGGGAGGCAGCTGCTTTTATTAATTCCCATTTTAAAGTTGAAGAAACTGAAGCAGGCAGAGATTAAGTGATTTGCACAGGGTCACATAGCTAATCAATGTTTGAGGTTCAATTTGAACTGAGATCTTCCTGACTACAGACATGAATGAAAAAGCATTTATTAAGTGTTTACTATGTGGCCAGGAACTACATTAAGTGCTAGGGCTACAAATACAAAAAAGCAGGACAGTCATATTTGACTCTAAATCTCATGTTCTAATCCTCAATGAGCTATTACCAAAAACACTTGGTTGCTGCATAAGAGAGGAGAGATTGAATAAAAAATAAAGATAGGACAGATAAAATAAAACAGATAAGATGATGGTAGATGGAAAGAAACACTGAGAAAATATGAACTAGCTGACTTCTTGTTCCCCTCTAAGTGGTATGCTTACACTAACACTCCGATATATTGTGGCTCATCCTTCATTTTTGAAGAGAACCAATGACATCATGAGGTGATGTCTTGACTTGCATGTCGACTGGATTTAAGTGAGGCAGAGTTGCACAAAGTTATCAGACTCACTCTCTCTTCTAGAGTCATCAGAGTCCAGTGGCAAGACAAAAATCAATACAACTGGTGGCGGGATGCAGTGGATGACCTCCAGATCTTTGATGTCTAATCACGCTCTAAGCTTTCCATGATGCCTACTTCTGCCACTGCCTTCCTGGCCATTGGAGCAACTGTTCTCATCTGTCCATTCCACTGGAAGGAAGTCTTCACATGCTTGGGGTAGACATCCCCCTACCTCACCAATGGGTTTGAAGCCTATGGGTTACCCTCAGCATGGTAATTAGCCCATCTGCCCAGATGGTTTTACCAGGGTGCAGCTGCTGTGTATACTACAGCTTCTTGGAGCCTCAGGGGAGAGTTGGGTGAAAGTGGACACCTAAGGTGGATGAGCAGCCTTGAAAAACACTCAGCAAGCCATCACACCAGAGGTGCTAGTCCTGATAGCATGACCTTATACTTTATAGAGCTTACTCTTCAGTTAATTATTGTGTTTCAAATTCTAGTTGCTATGGTGGCTAATATCTTCTTCCTTTTGCTGCACAGAGGCGTCATAGAATAAAGGAAAGATGGCTTGGACCCAGAGTCAGAAGATCTAGGTTCAAATCCCACATCAGAAATTTCCTGGCTAGACCATGGGCAGGTTATTTAACCTCTATGACTTGCAATTTTCATTATCAATCAAATGGTGATAATAAATATTGACTCACCTCACAGGATTGTTGTGAAGTAATCATTTTGTCAAACTTAAAATTTTACAGAAATGTGAGCTATTTGTATTCACCTGCATAGATGACATAAGGTTGTCCCCTCTCAAGCATTGACTGTTGCAACAGTTAACACCTTACTATTTCCAGATTGACAATAGCAATAGTCTTTTTTGCAACCATCCAGAAAAACCAATTAGTTTACAACACACCAATTCTCCCACCTGAAATTTAGAAGTCATGCTGCATCTCTTCTACTTATGCTCCAAGACCTATTCTGGTGACCTGTACACTTCTCATCATAGTCCAAATGGGGATGTCAGCCTATAAATTCCACAAGATTTCATTCATGGTGACATTAGAGATTACATCTTTCAAACAGTTACTACCTGGTAAACTTCACAAAGCTTCAAGGAACTAGGATAGAATTAATCTCAGTGTGTGCTATAATAGTGCCCACAGAATGTTACAAAACCCAGAGGAGGTTCTCCAGCACAGTAGGTAGATCTTCTATGGAGGACAAGCATCACACACAATGAGAAGGCACAGTCTGGTTGTGATCTGTACTATTACAATATGTACCACAGGGACGAAATCGCAGATCCACTAAAGTTCTGAACTAAGGGCAGAATATTTTCCACAAAGGGTTCCTATTCTTGGAAGTGGGTCCAGGCATTATTAAAAAATAAAAACAGCATGTGACCATTCTACTTGGAAGGGGTATTCTGGACCCACTTGCCCATGTAAATACACTTGCTTTTTAATACTTTAAATCTTGTTTCTATTTATATCATCTCAAGGATTAAAAAAAAATCAACTTTTCATTTGTGTGCACATTCATTCCCTCACTCTAAAATATTAGTGTCCCAGGAAGCTCTTAATGGCATTGGATGAAGTCATAATAAATCGTATAGATAAATCAAAACTACCTTGACTACATAATACCCAAAAGGATTTACCTCTAAACAAAACCAGATGATGCAATGACTGAAAATAACATTAGAATATTTAAAAGGACATTTGCCAAGGTCCTTAAGACCTCTAGATTGATTGAACTTGGCATGTGTCTTACTTAATAGGCCTTATCTTAAAGAATTCTGCCATTCTCTTATCAATTCTGACTACAGCTTGACATTTTAACACCTTTATTAGCTTCAGACTAGATAGGGTCATAATAGACACAAAGGAATCTTTCCTTTCCTCTCTTCCTCCTGAATGTTTTTAAATTCCCAGGTTGAAATGACAGAAGGGACCTTGGCTCAAAGGACAGAGTGGCTTTCTTTAAGTAAAAGTTTTCTTGTGCCCACACTTGAATCTTAATAGGAGATACTTAAAGTAGTCTTCGGTTTCTTTTACCTGGGAAGAGATAGAAGCAGTTGCTCTGAACTGGGGCACAAAATGTGATGATCTCTTGTCGTGATTTGGGTTAATATGCCTAAAAATGGTGTTCTCACCTCTGAATTACAGTTGATTGATCAGTGGCCCCAGCCTCATTTCAGTGGATGTGCTTTTGAAGCTCTTTCATAAGGATAGTCTGTTTGGCACAGTGGAAGGCAATTGACCACTGAGTTTCACCCATAGTCTAATCCATATTAGTGGACTGAGCCAAATACGCTCCCAGGAGTTAGTTCTAAAGAAGTTCTAATGATCCAAAGCCAATTGAAAGGATAAAAGTATAGTTTTTCCATTAGCATCTTTACTGCAGCATCCTCATAAAGAAAGTATATAACATTATGTAAAAGTAGATGTGTTATTGAAGGTCTGCTAGATTAATAATAGGACTTGGAGCTAGAAAGAGCCTTAATTAACCATTAGTTCAGGGGTTCTTCATCTGGGATTCATGGATACTCAAAATATCCATGGTTAAATTTCAAGAGGCCTGTGAATTTGTTTATATATATAATTAGAAATTGAGGGAATGCCCATCAATTGAGTAATGGCTGAACAAGTTGTGGTATATGAATGTAATGGAATACTATTGTGCAATAAGACATGATAAACAGACATATTTAAGAAAAACCTGGAAAGAATTGTACAAACTAATGAAAAGTGAAATGAGCAGAACCAGGAAAACATCGTACACAGTATCAGCAACATCATGGAATGATCAACCATGAAGAATTCAGCTCTTCTCAGCAACACAATGATCCAAGACAAGTACAAAGGACTCACAAAGAAAAATGCTATCCATATCCAGAAAGAGAACTGATGGACTCTGAATGTAACTGAAGCATATTTCTTCCACTTACTTTATTCTTTCTCACATTTTTTTCCTTTTGATCTGTTTATTCTTCCACAACTGTGATGAATATGGAAATATGTTTTACATGATACCACATGTATAAACTACATCAAACTGACAAATATATACATATATTCATATATATGTACATATATATACATATATATTTCAATATAACTGCTTTGCTTTGTAAGCCTGAACATTGTATTTTATCACTTTCATTGTATATTTTATAAAATTAATTGTTTTATTAATTTAAAAGCATTAACCAAAAAGGGTCTATCCATTGTGCACAGATTATCATATATCAAATCTGGGGACTTTTGTGGATTGCAAACTCAATATGAGTCAACAGTGTGATATGTCAGTCAAGAAAGCTAGTACAATTTTATGTTGTATTAAGAGAGGCAAAGTAGCATGGAATAAGGAGGTGTTAATTCTTAGGTGTTCTCCTATGGTCAGATCAACCACATCCAGGGTACTGTATGCCATTACAAACACCTCATTTTAGGGAGAACACCGATTAACCATAATCGTGAAGGAGCTCAAGTCTGTGCTTTATGAGGAGTAGTTAGAGGAAATAAAATTGTTTATTCTTGAGAAAAGAATTAGAAAGGACATGAGAGTTGTCTTCAAGTATTGGATGGCTTGTTACATGGAAGAAGGATTGGCCTGACTCTAACTGGCCCCAGAGGGTGGAACTAGTGAAATGGGTGGCAACTGCCAAGAGACAAAAACAAACTCAATACAAGGACAAATTTGTTAATAATTAGAGCTACCTAAATGTGGAATGGGATGCCTCAGAATATAGAGGATGTTTTCTTCATTGGAGGTCTTTAAGCAAAGGCCAGATGACCACTTATCCTTTATGGAGTCCAGGGTATTTTAGTTCAGGTCCCTCCCAACTCTGATCATCTGTGATTCTGTTTTCCAGCTAGAAATATTTTTATACATCAAATATTTCTTTCTACTACAAAAAAGGAGTCTTCTCAAAAAGAGTAACATTCCGCACAAAGAATGTTTATAGTAACATTTTTCAAATGGGATAGAATAACTAATTTGGAGTTGGAAGGGATATTGGAGATCACCCAGTTCAATCCTTTCATTTTACTGAAGTCCCAGGAAGGTTAAATAACTCATCAGTCAGAGATTAAAAAAGAAAGAAAGAAAGAAAGAAAGAAAGAAAGAAAGAAAGAAAGAAAGAAAGAAAGAAAGAAAGAAAGAAAGAAAAGGCCTTATATGTACAAAAGTATTTATAGCAGGTCTTTTTGTGGTGGCAAAGAATTGGAAATTGAAGGGATGCCCATAAATTGCACAATGCCTGAACAAGTTATGGTATATGATTGTGATGTAACACTATTGTGCTATAGGAAATGATGAGCAAAATTCTTTTAGAAAAACCTGAAAGACTTGCATGAACTGATGCAAAGTGAAGTGAGCAGAACCAGGAGAACACTGTACATGGTAATTGCAATAATGTAAGAAGATCAATTGTGAATAACTTAGTTATTCTCAGCAATATCATGATCGGAGACAATTGTGAAGAACTTAGGATGAAAAATTCTATATACCTCCTGAGAAAAAAAAACTGATGAAGTCTGAATACAGATCAAAGCATACTTTTTAAATTTTACTTTTCCTGGGTTTTTTGTCTTTGTCTTCTTTCATAATGATTAATATGGAAATATGTTTTTATGACTGTACATGTATAACCTATATCAAATTGCTTGCTTTCTTAATGAGAGGGGAGAGAAGGGAAGGAGGGAGAGAATTTGCAATTTTAAAAATGAATGTTAAAAATTTTTTACATGTAATTAGAAAAAATATTTGAAAATAAATTTCATCTGCATCTCTGTGAATAAAATAGTCCAAATAAAATAGTCCTTTACAATAAAGAAATTTTCATTTCTAACCTAAATCCCTTTGTTTTCAAGTTAGATTATGGCTTACCCTTTGTAGAAACAGAATATTCTTATATTCATTCTTTTCATTGATGTTAAGCAGTTATCAAGGCTTCATCCTCCCAACATGACATAAACCCAATCCACTTAGCCTTTTTTTTTAAAAGACAGAATTAATCTAGTCCATTTTCCTCATTTGACATAAACTGAGGCCCCAAGAAGTTAAATATGGCCACAGAGCCAATCAATAGAATGTTTCCAAGTCCTCCATATCATTCTAGAGCTACAGATCCTTTGAATGTATAAAATTCTTCTTTTTTAACTTAGTTAAGCTAAGAACCAGTGATCTGAAAAGACAACATATATGACTCACAACGATAGATCGTCTATTGTCGAAGAACCAATCTAGTCAAGACTTCACATCAACATCCTGTAACCTAAATTACAGAAAGTTTGTGATCTATACTATAGGGAAGTAGCCACAATGAAATTACAGATCTTTGGTGCACTGACGCATGTCAGACAGAGCCATAATATCACTTCACAGTGTCTATGACTTCTGGTCCTACACCCAATGCTTTTTTTAAGATTAATGCTACATCAGGAAATTACATTTATCTGGAACGCTAACGTGATGCAATGGCAAGACTGAGGGTCTTAGATCCAGGAAGACTTACATACACATCCTGCTTTTGACACATTCTAGCTATCTGATGATGAGCAAGTCTCCTTGATAAGCAAAACTCTCAGTGCTCTGGGCAACTCTCTGAAATTTACAGAGGAGCAGCCAGTCTGCTTATCCAAAGGGAGTTCCTGCACTAAAAATTCCATGCACTGATAAAAGCTTGGGCCTAGACCAAAATAACTAAAAGAAAAAAGTTAGAACATAAGTTTTCAACCTTATCAGTCATCTAGGCCAACTACTTTATGTTACAGCTAAGGAAAATGAAGCCCACAGAGGTGAAATGATCTGTCCTAGGTTATACAGGACACAAGACATAAGAGTCAAGATCAGATTCTCTGATTCTAAAAACAACATTCTTCCTACAGTGTTCCATTGGCTCTCGTGATGCAGTCTGTACCCAAATTTTGCTCTACTGGGCTTACAGTCATTTCTTCCCACACCTTACTTTGATTAGTCTGTTTTTCTTAAATCCTAAGAAGCTTTGTTCAAAGTATGACCATTTGGGGAATGGAGAATGAAAGCAAATACATAGTTGGTATAAAGGACAGGATGGACAGGTTTAAGAATTCCACATCCTAGTAGGATGGGATAAGTACATGAGTTTTCAGTTCAAAAGTAAAACTGTATCATAAATACATATTCCTTTTTTTGTAGATGGCATAGTGACTGCACCAAACCCCAGAGTACTACAGGCCCTTTTCAATCAGCTTTCCATCTACTCAAAAGTGTTGGGTCTAACAACCTACACAAGAAAAATTAAATGGATTAAATGCTGTAAAAGCTAAGATATACAGTTGGATAGATAGCTCATTGAGGTAGTGCATTATTAGTACATGTATCTCAAACAGACATTGTAGATGGACAAGAAGCTGGGTCCAGAACTAAAAAGGAGGGGGAAAGTGGGTTACAATGAATTGGAAATAACATAGAGTACTTTGAATAATTCCAAGCTACTCCCTGGCACCAAACATTATAAAACAAACATTTTCTCAGGGATGCTATAGGGATTTAAATGATGGAACACCACACCTCAAAGAATCAAACTTTCAGATGACCCAAAGGGCAATGAAGAAATGCATGGTGGGCATAAGTAGGCTGCTACACATGACTAATGCTGACTTGCACACAAGGTAAAGAAAGGAATATAATCTAGGAAATAAATCCATGATCAGGAAAGGTGGTGAGACAATCATGTTTCAAGAACAAAAGATTACAAATAGACAACCTAAGCGGTTCATTAGTATGCATGAACCCTTTTTAAAAAGAAAACCACAGACCTAAAGGAAGTCCTTTAGCACACTGGGTCAATCCTCTGTGGAGGATTTATGAGAGGAAATAAACAAAAATTGTACAGAATGAGAAGGCACAGATTTGTCTTGATCCCCTTGGAAGGAGTACTCACATTGATGAGATCACACATCCATTGAAGTATGTCTCGTTTTCCTAGAGCAATCTAGGAGAATTATTTGTGTGCAAGTGTTAAACTTCCCTGGAACACCTTTCTAATCATTTCAAGTTGCAGAAAAATATACCTTTATCATTTTAAAAAAAAAGACTTCTATGACTTAAAGTCAATTGCATCTCTTACTGCAAGGGATAATTTCTACTTTTTAAGTATTGACCCTAGCTCAGCAACTACCATAACACCTAGAAACCTGTTACCAAAATCAGAGGGATTTCTTTTTAAATTAAGTCAGGAAACTGCTTAAAGTAAAAGGATATAGGGAAATCTGAAGAACAAGATTTATGCTGCTGAAATCAAATAGCTGGTGCTATTTTTATGATCACATACTGTACTTGAAAACATCTAGTTAGAGAAAACAGGAAAGGTTAAGAATTCTAAAATAACATTTTGAAACTGCTTTGTTCTAGTATCTGTCACTACAGCTTTTGTCAGATGTTTGAATACTGGTAATTGGTTTGTGCCAAAGGAAAGTGGACAGTTATTTCAAAGCTTTTCCTCTCCATGTGCCATAAATTGCCAGGAATTACAATCACAACAAAGTGACACATAATTTAGAAAGAACGCTATGCATGCTTTTAATTAAACAAAGAAACATCCCTAAATTGTTTGGAAATGCCAGATACAATGTTGAAACTAGAGGTAAACAATTTTAAAAAGTAGGTAGTTGACATGGACAACAGTGAATGATATATTCATGGGCTAGAAGAAGCTGGTTTATTCCCATTGGAAATATGACTGCAAATGTAAATTGCTGGGTTCTTGAAAGACCATGGCTATTAAACAATCAATATAAAAATCCTCCCATTTCAGAATTGTAAAAGGGTTCTTTCAGGCAAGAAATTCAAGAGCAACTGTAAAGCTGTCTTCATTCATATCTTTTGAAATATAAAACGGTGAATTTGGACCACCAAGAACTGCAAGGAATGCCAGCTGATGTTTATTACAATGTAGACATGTTCTTCACATGTGACTTTCTCATGTTTTATTAAATGTCTGTCAAAAAGTAAATTTAACTTTGATCTTTCAAATACAAATTCATTATATTTCACTTTCATTCTCTATTTTAACAGGTAAGTAATGAAAATAATTATTTGTGTTCTTCCTTCTCACCTCAGGCTTTCTCTGCATTACATAGAGTTCTGCTGAGGTAATTGAAGTGGGGTTTTGTTTTTTTCTCTGATTAGTATGAAGTCTACTGAAAAGGCAGAAATGTCATCTAAAATTGGATTAGAAAGGAATCTACTACATACCTGTGAGTGGCAAATGAAAGAGATTTACAATTACTTACAAAGGGCAATCCATTTAAAATAGGCCCATTTCATGTAATATAGACTCAAATAGGATCTTAAAAAAAAAAAAAAAGGATGACTTTTGGGAGATATAGATGAAACTGTGTTACAATGGAGTCTTTTTGGATGTTTCCAGCAATAAAATCCTTTGAACTTTTAAAAAATGAGCCATGTACAAAAATGGAACTAGTTGCCTCATAAAGTGGTAAGCATCCTGTCATTCAAGGGGTAGAGGGATAGCCCAAGTGACCATCTATTTGGAATCTTGTGAAGGAGATTTTTGCCACTAAGTGGGATATTAGAATAGATAACCTCTCAAATACTTTCCAACTGTAATATTCTATGAATCTGTGTAATCTTGAAGGTAAAACTAGTCCATTTGTGAATTAGCAGATGTGAGAGGCCCAAACTCTTTAAAAATATTAGAGATAGTAAACAAACACTGAAATTACTTGAAAATAGACAATGCATTTATTAAGTTAAAACAATTAAATTAAAGTCATTAAGATATTACTTTTTAGTTTAAGTATTTAAGATTAATTTCAACTTTTAAAGTCAATACTAAAAAGTTTCATTGTTGTTATTGTTCAATTGCGTCCAACTCTTCATGACCCCATTTTGGGTGTTCTTGGCAAAGATATTGAAGTGGTTTTCTACTTCCTTTCCAGCTCATTTTATGGATGAGGAAACCGGGACAAACAGGATTAAGTGACTTGCCCAGGGTTACACAGCTAGTAAGTGACTAAGGCCATATCTGAATTCAAAAAGATGAGTCTTCCTGACTCCTGGCCCAGCACTCCATCTACTATGCTACCTAGCTTAAGTATTTCAGATTAATTTCAACTTTTAAACTCAAAATTAAAATTTGTATTATTTCATTTTGAATTTACTGTTTTTAATTCAATAAAAGTGAAATCAAAATAAATGATGAATTCCTTTCTTTTCAGTCTCTGAATTAAGCTTTGTATATGGGAGATCTAATTTGCGACAAGCCATTTTCTCCATCTAAGTTTCAACGTTCTCATTACACACATATTTTCAAAGGTTCCTAACTCTTGCGTGGCATTTTTATAGATTCTGCCCTACCAATGGGCCAGTCCAAGACATATGAACTAATGGTCCAAGTTAATGGGCTGCCTTCTCCATTGTACATCATTATCTGCACAGTAGACATTCTTTACCCATTTGATTTTTCCTCTATGGATTGTTAGGTTGAGCTCTTTTAAGTGGTCTTAGATCTAATTGAGGAGGCTCTATGGTATTTTGCATAAATGTGACCAACACTATGTCATTTGCTAAAGGGAGTATCTGGAAGATTTCACTATCCACTGGAAATTCCTCTTCCATTCAGACTCTGTGAAGGACATCCTCAATGATGGGGTGAATATTTTTCAGCAAGCATACATCTTCCTTTTTTATGACTCACTTGCCATTGATTTGATAAACAGAGAATTTTTGAACAAAATCGTCATTCTGGTTACATTTATCAAGGAATCTTGAATATTATGGAGACATACATGGGAGAGACTACTGAAGGTGTCAAGGAACGAATACTTCACTGTGCTCTCCCAAATCAAAACCATTTTTATCAACAGACAATAAACAGCAGGATTCTTTATTCTTGACATTCTTCTGTCAATTAAATAATAATAAAGACATTGTCTATAACAGAAAACCATTTTCAAAAGCCTATCTATTCCCTTCTCATATTTTCATCGTGATTGCCCTTGATGCATGTATAGTTCATTTTCATAAAGACTTTATAGATATATGACGATTATATGAGTTGATTGTTGCTAGTGTCTTCTTGATCACTTTGGCTTCTTTTCTTTCTGCTAATCATACTATCTGCAATTTTTCCAACTGATTGGCTTCATCTTCTCCTTGAAATATCCTGAAAATCTGTCTCTGATTGATTTCAAAATTACATTACTTCCAGCACAGATTTCTCCTCCGCATATGTAGTCTGGGCTAACCAGTCTTCTTGATTTCACCTTCCTGATTCCACTTCTTTATATAGTACATGGGGACCTGCAATATTAGAGCCCTGATGCTGTGGTTTGGTTGTCATGAATGATGAGAATAGGTAGCTACAGAAATGTTAAAAATCTTTTCTATCGTCTGTCTGTTTGTCATCTTCCTTTAATGGCTGGATAATTTTTATCAACTTGTATTTACTAAACACTCACAAGAAAATGGCCACTGTACTGTGAATCTGACAACATCTAGAGCAGATATGTAAACTGTTCCCTTGATGTAATTAATTATAAAAACTAAGAAAAGATGTCAGGGTTGGACACACTAATTTCTAGCTTTGGCTTGGCTCTCCTTGGCAAGCACTGGCTGTTAGCAATTCTCTCTCACCACCTAAAATATGACAAAGTGATCTCATAGGAAAAACCCATTTGGGAAACATTTCCACACATCTGAGTTTACAGAAATGTTTAAGAATACATTGTCTGTCTTTGATTCTCTTTTCCAATGAATAAAACAAATCATCTTAAATGGAAACCCACTTTGATTTACTTTCGCCCTACACAAAATATCCTTATCTACCAACCATACCTATATATTTTTGGCCAAAACAAAACAAAAAACAAAAACAAAGACCAAGAACAACTCCCTTTGTTTAATTCACTTATAAATTGAACCTGCAGGCAACTGTATGACACATTTATATAAAGAAATCACTCTATTTCACAGTTGAATACTGCCTGAGTCTTGAATACCTCTCCTCTCTCCCTGTTATCTTTCTTCCTTCTTAGCTCAAATTTTAAAATGTGATCTGGAAAGATGAAAGACATTTTTGGCTTGTAAAAGTAGGAAGGCATGGAAAGTCTTTTGTCTTTAGTTATTCACAACCTGACAACAAATATTTACTTCCATAACCTTGTAACTGCCCAGTGAGATTGAATGAGATAGCCTGAGTTTAATGTGGTATACCTCCAAAAGGGCTTTTGTTAAATGAGTTTATGCCATAGTCCCTCATAAGTCTCTTACAGAGCCACTGGCTTAGAGGAACCACTGTGCCTTAAACAAATTGCCTTTAAAAAAAAACACACTTATCTAAGCGGGCACCAGAAGCAGCAATGGTAAAGTGACTAGGGGTATCAACCTTAGAGTAGGGAAGACCTGGATTAAGCTCTAACTCTGGAACATACTATCTTTGACCATTAGCAAGTCCCTCAAATACTCAGTGCCTCAGGCAACTTTCTAAAACCCGAAATTACAGATTAGCTACCTATCTACTTCAGGGGAGAGAATTTCCACACTGGTACTTCCCTGGACTAATGAAATTAATAATTATTATAATTATAATGATAATCATAACAATAGCCAGCATTTATATGGCACCTACTATGTGGCAGGCTCTGTGCTAAGCACTTTACAAATATTATATAATTTGATCCTCAAAACATCTCTGGGAGGTAAATGCTATTATTATCTTCATTTTATAAATGAGAAAACTGAGGCAGATAGAGATTAAGTGACTTGACCAAGGTCACACAGCTACTGAGTATCTGAGGCTGGATTTGAACTCAGGTCTTTCTGACTCCAGGTCCAGCACTGTATCCACTGTGTCTGGCTCTTAGCCACCAAAAAATGTATAACAATAATATTCTGTATTTTCAATACTGCTTTTAACTTTTTCAAAAACACTGGAATGAGATTCTGGACTCCTGGTTTCTAATCCCAACTCTGAAACTGACTATCTATATGACCTTGGGTAAAACATTTCATCTTGCTCAATCTCAATACTCTTCTCTGTAAAATAAAGGAATGGAATGAGATGAGCTCTGACCTCGTCTAAAAAGACAAAGCTACCAAGATTCAGTTTATTATGTGATTATTCTAGTAATGTTAGTTATCCATTCCTTAGCTTGAATAATATTCCTCTAAAGAGTCAAATGGGTCAGTTGAGTCGACTGACGCAACAATTTTTAAAAAGATATTTATTAATTTACTGTAAAATCTATCTTGCAAATATACTTTAAATAACATAATTTCAAGCAAATATTATCATTTTATTTTGAAGTAAAAAATTTCATTCTCCTATCTCTAGAACGTGCCACTGCATTGAGTCAATTGATAAAACTTGGCCTTTCAAAGTATTCTTAAATTTCCATCTTTCTTAAAACATGTATGAAGTGATCTTTATATACCTATACTAATACAGATATAAAATATAGTATATATACTAATATAGAGATATATCATATGTATGTACATATAGATATTTACATGCATCTAGATTATCTGTGTATTATATAGTAAGGTATTATATCATATATGTATACATAATAACATATAAATAGTGTAAGCATATATCTATAGTATATATGTATTAGTGTATCTATAATAATATAGATATGTGATATATCTATATGGATACATACATGACATACATACCTTTATATATCTATATGTAGGCATAGTGTAGAATATATATACACATCAATCTGTTAATGTAGATATGTACATATCCATGTGCATATAGATCTACTAACATAAATATACATGTGTCCATATGCATATAGGTCTACTAATAGACACACATGTATTTCATATAAACATGCATCGGATATTACCGAGTGATGTCATTTTGGTCCTTTTCAAGAACAAAGGACAACAACCAACATATATCCATAGATAGATAGATAGATAGATAGATCTACTAACAGATATGCATACATGTATATATACATACATTATATCTAGATTTTTACTAAGGATATAAACTAATTTAGGTATACATTAAGGAGATAGGTGCAAACAGTATATATACTAATATATTTTATGAATATATTATACACACATACGCACACTCCTACACACACATATACCATAAGGCTACCAAATAAATTTCTGTTGGACACTACAAGCATCTACGTTGAAAAAGCAGTTTCCATTTTGGTGACTATCCTCCAATCATAGTCTTCTTTTACTTACATATGTGATATGAATGACTCGTGACTAAGCAATCCTCTTGAATCCTTCACAATTTGTCCAGTTTTCTGTTGCCTATGTGTGGGAACAATGAATCTGTGAGGAAAGGGTCATCAGAAGACCCTCCTCCACTCTCTATCCTTTCTCATTACCTAGGTTGCAAAATAACAGAACTGGGACCCCAAAAGACCTTGACCAGCTGAAAGAGTAGAGTAAAACAATGTCATAGGAATAAATGTGAAGTTTCACATTAGGCTCCAAAATTCAATTATATAAATACAAGATGGAGAAGATATCATTTGTATGAAGATTTTCTAGAGATTTTGTTGAATTCAATATGAATCAGTATAGTCAAAAATTAATATAATATCTTAGGGCACATTAATGAAAGTATGGTTTCCTAAGTAAGAGAGGTGATAGCCTTTCTATACCCTGCCCTATCGAGACAAGATCTGGAATATGGCGTCCAATTATATACACCATGTTTTAGAAGGGATAGTGACAAACTGCAGCACATCCAGAGGAGGGCAACCCAATAGTGCAGGAACTAGAAAACATGTCATACAAGGATGGGTTGAAGAAACTGAGACCTCGTGTAGAAGAGGGATTAAACGTTCTTAGTAGTCCAGGAGGAAAGATCAAGGACTAATTAGCAGACGTTACAGGAAAGCAGGATTTTGGCTTAACCTAAGGAAAAACTTCCAAACAATTAGAACTATCTAAAAATGGAACAGGTTGTCTGAGGAAATGATGAGTTTCCTGTCACTGGGTGCCTTAAATTTAAGTGGAGGATAAATTAATATTTGCCAAGCATATTTTAGGTAGAATTCATGCTTTGTCTAAAGCAAGAATTCTTAATGAAGGGTTCATAAACTCATTTTCTTAATCTTTTAATAATTGTATTTCATTATATTTTATTTCCTTTTTAATCCTATATATTTTAATGTATACATTTTAAAATATTGTTCTGAGAAAGAATCCATAGATTTCACCAGGCTTCCAAGGTAGTCTATGACAGAAAAATGACTAAAAACTTTCGGTCAAGAAATTGGATTAGATAATCTCAATAATTCCATGATTCTTTCATTCCCTGTTTGAGAGATGAGGAAAACTCTGAGTCAAATAGATTAGTGACTTGCTCAAGTTCACATAACAATTTAATGGCCAACCCGGGATTTCTAGTCCTGTGAATTTTCTAACTGCTTCCTAATGGATTATAGAAATCACTCTAAATAAAGATGCAAATAATTGTAACTGTATTACTTGACTGTTAAAAGGGATTAAAGGTTAGCAATAATGAATTCATATTAGCAAAACCAACGTTAACTGTACCACTTGACAAAATTTAATATGAGTATCACAAGCCATATGTGAAGAACACTGTTAAAATAATTTACATTAGGATTTCACAGTATCCACAAGCCATGGATTTACTCTTGTGTTGGAAATGAAAGTCTGATAAGATTATGAAAGTCTGGTAAGATTATGGAAGGCTTCATGGAGGAAGTGGCCGTTTCCTCCATGAAGCCTTCCATAATCTTACCAGACAAAAATATTTTTTCTTTCCTTGGATCTCTGACAGCACGTTGCATGTCTCCTGAGCATTTGTCACATCCCAATTTGCATTATAATTCATTGCGCACCAGATTTCTTTCCCCAGTTAGATTTCACTAAAGTCCTACTCCAAAGCCTTACTACGGCAAAGAAGTGAACCTATATGCGTTGCCAATAGAATACAAGTCCTGATAGAGCCTACAAAATTGGAAAGATTTAAAGGTATGGCCCAGTATGACTGCTGTGTCAAGACCCCTCCTTGCTAAGTTTGGGAAGGTCTTTCAGCTATTGTGAATAAATGATGAAATATTTGAACAAAAGTATTTTAGTCAATTACGTTTAGCATGAAATGTAGTAACGGAGCTTAGAGAGGTGGGGAGAGCAGCAGAGTGGTTATTAAGTAATCCAGGAGTGAGGTGGCTAGGGCCTGGGTCCTTGTGGGTAATTGTAGGACTAAAAAGAAAGGGTCTGAGCTGTGCAACTACTGAATAAGGACAACCATTTTTGATAGGATGATCTGAGATATATTGCAGAGAAAGGGTCCACAGCACAAAATTCAGAGATAGAGGATGGGATATAAGGAATGAAGGAGATAAATGCTTAAAATAATTCAAAGGCTATAAATCTGGGAGACAAGGAGAATGTTTACTCTTAGCTTATTGGATTGTTGTGAAGAAAAAATGAGATGGCAAATGTGAAAGCTTCTAAAAGGAAATATTTGTTCAGTGAAGAAAAGTTACAAAGTGCTAAGTACCAGTCTTTATGCCTAGTAGGTGCTTGATAAACATGTGTTGAATGAATGAGTGAATAATAGATAACATTTATACAGCACTTACTATGCCAGGCAATGTGCTAAGTGCTTTAGAATTGTTAGTTCATTTGATCCTCACAACAACTCTAGATGTAGTGCTATTATCCCCATTTTATTACCATCCCCATTTTACAAATGAGAAAACTGAGGAAAACAGAGGTTAAGTAACTTGCCCAAGGTTCCAAAGCTAGTAAGTATCTGAGGCCAGATTAGAATTTAGGTCTTCCTGAGTTTAGGCCCCAAACACTATCCACTGCACTGCTAGACGCCCTCATGAAGGCTCCTTGAAACATTAAAAACACAACACAAATCCATAATGTTATCCTATCGATGAAAATTAGAAATCTAGAAAGAGGTGTTGTTAGTCCTACGGAGGTCAAGATAAAGCTTTTTGATCATTGTTATTAAGTATGAAAGGAAATTTTGAATTAGGAAGACTAGGGTTCAAGTCTAACCTCTTGCTGTCTATTGATTATGTGTCTCTGGGTAAGTCATTTAACCTCGCAATGCCCACAGGCAATTGCAGAGTAGGCACCGATCTGCTTTGACAGAAAGAATTTACTCACCAGGAATTCCCTATACCAATTAAGTCATAAGTCAGGATCTCTCAAAAAATTAGAGGCAGCATGGTAGAATGGAAAAAGGCCTGTGATAGGAATCATAGGATCAAAGGAACATAGAATTAGCAATAGAAGAGATCTTAAAAAGAATCTGTTCCAACCCCTTTGTTTTATATAATGTGTATCAAAAGTCTTGGTGCAGTTATGTTATTAAAACTTATAGTGCAGTTATAAGTCTTAATAACTTAGAACTGCACTAAGACTTTTGGGACAACAAGAAATCCAGTAGTTTGCCTAAAACTCACAAAAGGCAAGCACTTACAGGAAAGTCAAAAGAAGCAGTACAAGGGCACTCTCAAGGTCTGTCTGAAGAACTGTGGAATCTATGGCAAGACATAGAGACCCTGTCATGGGACCGCCTAGTATGGTATGCCCACATCAAAGAAGGAACTTAATAGAAACGTGAGATGCACAAATTTAGAGACATCTCTCCAAACATTCATGCGGACTATTTGTACCTGAGCTGTAGTAGAGCCTTCCAAGCTCATACTGGTCTGATCAGCCATGTATATACATACATACTTACATACATACATACATACATACATACATACATACATACACACACACACACACATACACACACACACACATATACATATAGATATACAAAGACAGAGGGGAGACAGAGACAGAGACAGACAGACAGAGACAGAGGGAGAGAGAACCCCTTCAATGTCCAGAGAGATTAAGTAATTCACCCAACAATCCAGAAGCAGTAATTGGCAGAGCCAGGATTTTAATTCAGATGCTGGATTCTAGTCTCACTCTAATAATTACCGGCTGGATGACCCATGTATAAGCCAATGATCTGACCTCTCTGAGCCTCAGTTTCTTCATTTTCAAATTGTAATAACATAAGCATGTGTCTATCCTGTAGGGTTGTTATGAAGAAAGCATTTTGAAAACCATAAAGTACCACTTAGAGATGAATTATATTACCTCAAAAGAAGGTCATCCTTTCAGATGGCTGGAGATGAGCTAACAAGAAAATGAGCAGTCAGTGCTGGAGATGTTGGCTTGGAAGTCATGGAAATGGGGGAGTGAGGGGTGGGTAGTTACAGTGATGTGACTACCCTGCAATGGTATGAGTGTGAAGGGTGTTTCAGATTGAGCCCTGAGATACATTCAGAAAGAAAAGGCTCTGTAGAGTAAAGATGACAGGAATGGGCATTGAGAGGGGAGCGTGAGAGAAGGGAAGATGATTAAATTCATCATGAAAGGGCTGCCAAAAATACATAGTGTTTAGAAAAACACAGAAAAGAAAAATTTTAAGCTAGACTAATCTATAACATGGGACAGCTAGGTGGTGCAGTACATAAAGCACTGGGCCTAGAGTCAGGGAGACCTAAGTTCAAATCCGGTCTCAGATAGATCCTAGGCAAGTTGTTTAATTTCAGTTTTTCTAAGAGGCAGCTAGGTGGCTCAGTGGCTAAAGTGCTAGGTCTGGAGTCAGGAAGACCTGAGTTCAAATCCAGCTTCAGATACTTATTAGCTGAGTGACCCTGGGTAAGTCACTTAATCTCTGTTTACTTTAATCCATTGAAGATGGAAATAGCAAACCACTCCAGTATCTTTGCCCCATGGACAAAGAGTCAGACATGACTGAACAACAATCTACAACATGCAGTTCTGCATAGATCAAAAAGAAAGAAAAGTAAGAAAGGGCAAGCTGGATTCAGCCAGGAAGCAATACCCGAAAGAGAATCTTTTAAGCGGTGGAGTGGGAATGGAAGCCCAATTGCAGATTGTGGGGTCAGAAAATGGATAGCAAAGGTGAAATCAACTCCAGTTACATTGTATGATGCTGTTTTTCCAAGAAAAACCTTGCCCCTGATTTGAAAACCTGTGAAGCTTCTCTTTATTTGTCAGAGAAAGAGGGATTTGGGGCCCACCTATAACCAGTAGGACCCTCTCTTCATTTGCAGGTAAGGCAGACTGGTCTGGCAGTTAAGCCCAAGGCAAACACAAATTCTAGAGCAAAAGACCAATATACGTCACCTCTCCAATAGCTGTGGAAGGAAAGCTCCTGGTACCCCACAGAAGATTTAAGGCTATCCCCTTCCCATCTCATCAGCATGACAACAAAATGAGGAAAGCCGGTGCCCAAGAGTACACTATACATGGCACACAGCCTGGACTAACTTGAGGGAAACTTTTCTTGTTTTCTAGGATATAAGGAAAGCCAGTAGAGGCAGCATGGGGTTGCAAGTAGAGTGCTTGTTTTGGAGTCAAGGATCCATGGGTTCAAATCTCACCTCTGACATTTTCTGGTTATATGACCCTGGACAAGTCATTTAACCTCTGTGAACCATAGATGACCCTTTAGGCCTTATCTAGTAAGTCATAGATGGGCTGTGATCTGAGTTAGTAGTGGGAGTTCCCACATCAGGAGTCTTTATCTTGACAGAATCACAGATCTTTTACATTTGGGAAATCTAAATATCAACCCTGGAAGAGCCCATAGTACCACCAACCTCTTCTGGAATCCAGAGAAGCCTTTTTTCACTCTCCAAATTAAGTGATTAGTTTTCAAGATTTCTACTGCCTGATTTGCCACTTTGCCCTGACACTTTATTGATGGCAATGTTCCAGTGGGAATCATTAGATCATCACTATGACTAATCATAAAAAAGAATCTTAAGCTGTAGACATTGACCATTAAGCAAAACACTTGTGGCCTCATTTTGTAGCTACAATGCACCTGAAAAATAAAGGCCAGGGATCAGCACGACATTAAGTTAAGTGGCTGGAAAAAAAATTTTAATCTTTTGATCTTGTATCTTTTAGTGACCTGAGTGACCTTCTTTGTCATCGAAGTCTACAGATACCTACAACTTAACAGTTCCCTGTTTCTTGCCTCAAACAACCCTTCAATAATTCAAAGTGAGAAAACTAATGGCCAACAGAGTAGCATCTTTTCTACCCCAAATATAACGTCTCCAAGACTTGAATGAGCAAAGGGGATCAGGTTAGATTTAGTGTATGTACCAGTCCTTCAAACCCAAATATTCTTTGGAGGAAAAAAAATAAAAATGATGTTGATTGTACAGTTTTGGCATGGGCTTGCTCATTTGCAGGAAAACCATATTTTTCACCACATCCTCACATATTGATATGTTGAGGAAATAAACAGCAAACATCATTTCCCATCCATCTGCTAAGCTTGTTAGGAAGATGAACACCCAGTGTTCAGATGTTTTCCCCTCAGGTTCGAAATTCCGAATTCAGCATAATTTGCTTTTACTTTGCAAGACAAATTTTTATCCAATACAGAGTGAGTGCAGCTACTTGGGTGAAAACAAGGGAAACACATGAAGTAAAAAGGCAATGTGTGTGGGATATCAGTCAACAGATGGCTACTGTTGGGCTAACATTGTGACATAACTGTACACGATAAATCCAAAAAGACAGCAATTTGCCCTCGTTTTCTTATAAATATGAGTATTGGTGACTTTTTTAAACGTTTATTACATTTTTACATTTTACTTTTTTAATAATTTAACAAAAGCCCCCAGATGAAATATTAAAATTTGAAGAGAGCACTTAACCTATAATTTCTAACAAACCATTTTAATAGAAATTTACACTCACTCACCAGGACTCAGAATTATATAGATTCTTTTATGTCTCTAACCATCTAAAAAAACTTGAAGCTAAGCAATAAAAGTCAATTAAACTACCAGAAAGCTGGCAAAAGTAAGGAAAATGTCCAATGGTAGTTAAGCCAAATACTCCAATGTAAAATACAGTGAGAATGGACAGTACTTGTATCTTTCCTTTTTTGCTCCTCTAGATATTTTTACTTCCTGAGCTTCTACTCATATTCAAGTGCTTCAGGGAAACTTTGACCTTCTCTTCTGCATTTATTTGATTTTGCTCTTCATTTAGCAAAGAGGTGGAGCTGATGGGTTTGCAAATTATATGTCAGCAGGAGAGAAAGCATCAATGAAGCAAAAGCACATCTTAAATTTAATAAGAACAAGAAGCAACATACAACAAAAACCTTTGGGGCTCACAAGAAACAAAAATATTTGTTCCATACCAGTTGCTATCACTCTTTTTGTGGATATAAAATATACATTTTGGAGACATTCTAGGTTATTAGTCTGAATAGGAAACTTACTATATCTTAACCCATCATTTCACAAAATAAGGCAAGCTACAAAGTTAAAACAATTCAACAAATACAGATTAAATAACTATTGACCTACTGTGTGCATAGGAATACTAGGCACCAAAGGAATACACTAGGCATAGCGCCAAAACACAGTTCCTCATCTCATCTGGTCTACAATTTAAGAAATCCATCTCAAACCCCACCCAAGGAGTGTTGGTTCCTGGAAGTAGCAGAAAGATTTTGTTTTAACATAACATGGACCCAAATGCCTATATCCTATTAAAATTCAAATATAGGGATCTAAAGTCAAGAAGATACAATTGGACCTGGAAAGTTCTTTAAGAAGTCATTCAGTTTAGCCTACAGGCATGTGAAAGCCTCAGTCAATCTGCAAGCATATATTGAACACCTATGATGTGCTTAGCACCAGACTAGGCACTGTGAGGATACAGAAAAATTATCAGATCACATCCTCCAATCTTCAAAGAGTTTACCATAAAGTTTAGGTGATAATACAAAAACATACATGTAAATTTAAAGAATTATACAAAGAAATATCAGTCAGTGAATAAATATTTATTGACCTATTGTGTGTACTGTGATGCAATAAACAATGTAAGGGATACATTCATAGTATTCACCCTCAAGGAGCTTCTAATCTAGTTAAAGGGTTGGCAAACTACAATCCAGCTTTTGCCTATTTTTGCACAGACCATGAGATAAGAATGATGTTTAAATTATTATTGTATATAAACAGGCAAAAACCATTCCTAGCTCATTGTATAAGAACAGACAGTAGGCCAGATTTGGTCCTTGGACTGTTTTTTGCCAACTTCTGATCTAGTTTAAGTAGACAAGACACATACCCTCTAGACTTCCAGGGCTAGATATAAAAAACCTGTCATTGTGCCCCTAAGAACTCTCAATTTCTTCTCTCCACCCTACAATTCAATCCTTTTGTGTATAGTGAACTCCTCGAACACAAGGTTGTCTCATTTTTCTGTTAGTATCCTTAGCCCTTAGGACAGTACTCTGCACAGACTAAGCACTTAATGTTTTTTTTATTCATTCATTCATGAAACTATAAATCACAATATAAGGCAAGTGATAATTACCATATGTATGGATTACATAGTAAGTATTCTAAGAATTCTCCATAGGGAAGACTATATATAATTAAATGCAAAATGTGTGATATAGACTATGAGGGCAATGTGAGTGCAGAGAAGAGAGATATAAATGAGAAATGGTGTAATTAAAGCAGTTGTAATGGAAGACCGGAGACAAGCTGGACTTTGAAGGATGGATAGGATTTATTTGTATAAGTAGAAAGCAGAAAGATGGCATTCCAGGACAGTGGAACATGAGCATGGATGGCAATGACCATGGCCTTTTGGTGGGACCTTGAAAAGTCTAGCCTGACTGGAATGAAGGGTATATGCTGAGGACCAGTGGGAAGTAAGACTGCATAGGTAAGGTGGAGCCAGATTATGGAGGCCTTGAAAGCTAGGAAGAGGACAGGCAGATGGTCATTCATCTTATTCTTTAAGGAGCCCTGCAATGCAAAGGTTACAACTTCCTTTGAGAACCTGCAGAGATGGGGTTTTTTTAGTCGGTAGTTTTTGCTTATTTCTCATTATCTGTTGCTACAATTTAAACTCATTTCCTCTCATTCTGCCTCTTTGTAGATGGAGAACAGTTAGTTATTCTCTGTATAATCATCCTTCTATCACTTGAAAACAGTATTAAGTCCACCTCAGGCTTCTTTTCTCTAAATTACATAAAACAGATCTCATTTGTCCTTTACTTCCCTGGACCCATTGTTTTTTCCATTTTTCATTGTTCACAGCCACCTAAATATGTCCTGCCAGAGCTAACAATGATTCCCACCTATCCTACTCAAGCTCTTGCTCATGCAACCTTATCTGGTATTTGTGTTTAAATGTTATCACTGCAGTGCTGGCTGACCCTCAAACTTGTCATCCACCTTTATGCCCCAAGTTCTTTTTCTGCTATAGTTTTTGTCTTTCTTCCTCTATCTGTTCTTTCTCCCTTCTCCCTCTTGATAATTAAACTACTTTGGAGAAGGTGTTGCTCTAATCTGTCTTTGTTCTTCCAATTGTAATTCCAACAGAACATTGGATTCACAACCCAAAATGTCTCCTATAATGCATTGCACTACCACCAGCCTGAAATTCCCAGTCAGTTACTCCTTTGGATTTAAAACACTAGCGGTAGTTAAGTTAAGAGCTGTTAAGTTACTGGTGCTTTTTAGAAGAGTAGTTACCTTAATGATAATTAACTTCCCATATTTGACCATAGGAACAACCAGGTCCCTAAGGTAATCGAACAAAGGACTGGTAACATTGATGGGAAAGGTCAGATCCAGAATATGGGAATCTTGTGAAGAAAGATAGCTAAGTAGAAAGGGTATTATATCACTGAATGATATAACTTGGTATCTGGTGACAGGAGCAGGAAGATGTCAAAGGGAAAAAGTTGCCCAAAAAAGGGGAAAAAAAAGAATGTATTGAAGAGAAATTTTGCTATTTAGCCTAGTCCTCCTGGTTACTTCTGCTGAATTGCTAACAACTTTAGGTATAGTGACCAAGAATACAATAAATGTTCAGTTATCTTAGACTGTGCTGACCATGGTATACAAAGACAAAAGTGAGAGACGGTCCTATCCTCAATGGGTTTACCCATTCTACTGCAATACTTCATCCAATCCCAAAACTTTTCCACATTCCAAAATTTAGTTACTATATGAAATAGGCTTCAATGACAGATTTCATTTTTACAAGTAGTACATATTTATCTAGAAGTTCTATTTTGAGGCCTTATCTAGTTTTTATTCTTACCACATCTAGAGGAAGTAGATAGTATGCTAAAACGTCCCCATTTTATAGATGGGTAAATATATACAAAGAAGGTAAGTTACTTACTTAGTCAAGATGACACATTTGGTAGGAGCTAGCTTTTCTGACTACTAGCCCAATACTTTCCCTAGAGAACCAACTTTTCTCTACAGGGTAGGAAATATCAAATAACTCTCATGATTTGAAGGACTCTACAAGGAAACAAAAGTAGGCCGCATGTCCAATGCTATGAGTCTTCAAGAGACTTCTTGCCAAAAAAGTTATGGGGCCATGTTAATTTATTGACCACAAATAACAGAAGGATTCCCCAGGATTTTCTTCCCCAGTATGGACCAGAAGCTTGGCTATTGCAGGAATTAAGCTGTATTGAGTTGCCCAGAGTTGTTGATTTGCCTCAAGCCATTAAAAAAAGGGGGGGGGCATTTTTCACTTCTTCTTGTTGCAGGATCAAATATCAGCTTTGTTAAAATTCAGAAACATGCCACTTTCCACACAATAAAAAAGGGATGACCCAACCCCTATGAAGCAGTTGCAATAGCAGGAAATCTCCCAGACTCAACCCTGAAGCTATGGCATAGCAAATCTGAGATGTTCAACTGCTTTCTGATGCCCTGAGACGTCTGCGCCAGCCTATACATTAACTAGGAAAGACTCAAAGAATGGTGCTTTCGACAGAGCCAAAGAGAGATTTCCCACAGACTTTGAATCCTGATAGTTTAAAGTGTTGTTAAATAGATGAGAGAGAAAGAGAAAGAGAGAGAGAGAAAAAACAAACCACAGCTAACATGTATATAGCACTTCCATGTGCCAGGCACTGTGCTAAGTGATTTATAGTTATTATCTTGTTTAATTTTCACCACAAGAGGAAACTGAGACAAACAGGAGTTAAGTGATTTGCTCAGGGTAATACAGTTCATAAATGTCTGAGAACAGACTTGAACTCGGGTTTTCTAGACTAATGGCACACAGACAGACAGACAGATAGATGGATGGATGGATGGATAGATAGATCTTCTCTGTTGTTCTCTCCTAAAACCCCTGTCTGACATATCCAAGGTGAACAGAGTCTCTATTATTAAAGCAAGTAACAATATTCTTTGTGCCCTTTATTTAGCATGTGTGGCTGAATTCTCAACAATGGAAAAGAATGAAAGAGAGACTCCACTTGCTCAGTCAGGCTTTAGGTCTTGACTCCTCCCTGGTCAGGGGCCACCATCTCCATTTTCTTTGTCTGGGACTTTTCGGGAGACCCAGGAGAGTGTAATCCAATACTTTTGTCTACATCTGCTGCTAAAAGCCTTTTTTCCCCAGCCCTGCCACAGTTCCCAGGAGGCTCATTAGGCACATTTACATTTGGCTCTTAAAATCTTAAATAGCCCATTTCACGCCTAGGAATGGCATATTGATGAAAGAAGCACTCGGCTGATGGCCTGTAGGCTGAGGGCAAGAGTTCCTTTTGACTCCAGACATCTCTCACATAGGATTTTTACATGCTGTTAAGGACTTAAACAGATTCAGGTAAGCAATATATTGGAACTAGAGACCAGCAATGTAAAGGAGGGAGGAGGTTAGGGTTAAGAACATACTCTACCAAAATTTCCTAAACTAGATATCATTGATTCAGGGAAAAAAGAGAGAGAGAGAGAGAGAGAGAGAGAGAGAGAGAGAGAGAGAGAGAGAGAGAGAGAGAGAGAGAGAGAGAGAGAGAACTCTAAAATGCAGTGTAAGGAGACAAAAGGAATCAAAGAAGAAAAAGAAAAGGGAATTTAGATCTGGATCTTAATTTTAAGAAATATCCCTCTCATTATAGGACAAAAGATTAGAAGCATAAAAAAGCGCATGAAACTAGTACCTAAAATGAATGAAAAAGATATGTCAGGCCAGAGTCATTGGAGGAGGGTTGAATGAAAAAAAAAATTGGGTTATTAGGCTCAAACTACCGTTAGGTACAAGTTGGGGAAAGTGAGGAGAGAAACAGAAGACTGAGTAAAGAGCAATGTCTTTCATTCTCAAGAACCTCTCCCTACAGAGTAAGACCTATTTGTTTCCTTCCAATTTTGTCTTATGGGACCTTACTAAGCATACAACAAAAAGGATGCCTACGTAGTTCCGCTACCACAGAAGATTCAAAGCCTACTATAGAGTTAGCATGGTGTAGTGGAAAGAGGGCTGAACTGCCTAGTCGAGATCTGGGTTTGAATCCTGCCTTTGATCCTGGCTGAGTGACTTCTGTTAAATGGGAGCAATTTATACAATCTAGTACCTCACATACAAGGCAATTGTGATTAAGGTACCTTATAAGTCATGAAGTGCATCCATTTCTTTAAGAAAGCATCCCTCCCCTCCAATTGATTTGGCCATATGGAATTGACTATATACTCTGTACTACTTTTCATACATCAGGCAGCCAGGTGGTACAGTCAATAGAATGCTAAACTTGGAGTCAGGAAGGACTGAGTTCAAATTCTGCCTCAAGAGACTTACTAGCTGTGTGTCCTGGGCAAGTCACTTAACATCTGCCTTCCTCAGTTTCCTCGCCAATAAAAAGGGGTAATTATAGAACCTACCTACCTACCTCAAAGGATTGCTGCATGGATGAAATTAAATAATACTTGTAAAGTGCTTTGCCAACTTTAAAGCACTGTATAAATACTAGCTATATAATATATAAATTCTAGCTATATGTAACATATATAGATAGCATTGTATTATATTTGTATATGATAAATTAATTATATATAATAAATATAAGCCACAATAGAAATATCCATTATTGGTTTTGTTATTAATTTCCATATATAGAAAGCATATTATATATATATATATATGTATATATGTATATAACATAGACAGAAAGTATAATATATATTATATGTCTAGATAATGTTAGATAAATAGAAAGATATGGCCTCATCTGTAAAAGGAGAATGATAATACCTGTAGTACCTACCTCAAAGGGTAATAACATGAGAATAGTAATACTAACTAATACTTACATAATACTAATTAATACTATTAATACTGAAGTGGGAAGACGTATGTATGTAAAGTGCCTTGAAGACTTTAAATCACTATAGAAATGTCAGTTGTTGTTACTTTTTTCTCTAACCTCTCAACTAAATTACAAGTTCCTTGAGAGTGATATATACATTCCATAGCCATATGACAGGGTTGTGACAAAGGAATAAGTAGTTGATTATGAGATATCTATGCAATAGTACCCCAGTCTGTCTTTTCAAATAGTCCATAGCCAATAAATGTTGTCATTGTTATTCTGAAATGTCCAACTCTTTGTGACTCCATTTGGGGTTTTGTTGGCAAACATGCTGGAATTGATTTGCCATTTCCTTCTCCAGCTCATTTTGCAGATGAGGAAACTGAGGCAAACAATATTAAATGACTTGCCAAGGTCACTCAGCTAGTAAATGTCTGAGGCCAGATTTGAATTCAGGTCTTCCTGACTCCAAGCCTGGTACTCTATCTACTCCCTACACCACTCAGTTATACCACCTACTTTGCTCTAGGAACTGTGCTAATTGCTAGGAATACAAATATGAAAATAGAAAGACAGACCCCTGCCCTCAAAGAGCTTACAATTTAATGGGGAAAGACAATGCTCAAAAAGAAGTTGCCAAACTGAGATATTAAATGATTTACCCTGACACTCAGCATATATATACACACACACATATACATATGTGTGTATATATACATATATGTGTATATACATGTGTGTATATGTCAGTGTATGTGTGCATATACATGTACATGCATACATATACATATACGTATACGTATGCGTATGCGTATGCGTATGCGTATGCGTATACGTATACGTATACGTATACATATACATATACATATATATATACATATACATATACATGTACATATATGTCATTTGACCCTCACAGCAACTCTTGGAGGTAGGTGCTATTATTATCCCCATTTTACAGATGAGGAAAATGAGCTAGACAAGACGTTACATGACCTACCCAGTGTTACACAGCTAGTAATTTTCTGAGGCACTTCCTGACTCCAGACCCAGCACTCTTAACCACTGAGGCACCTAACTGCCTAGCTGATTAAAGTACTATAATGATAAAGAACAAGTCCTGTATCCCTCCTGTGGCCAAAGTCAAAAGGACATATTCCCCAAAAGAATCTCCTATTACAATACATCTGAGTGAAAGTCATCTCTGCACTCTGAAGACTACCTCCCTCCCATGGGGAAGATCCTGTCACCTGGGACATCCCATTCCATTTTTTGGCCAGCTCTGTTAGGAAATGGGTTGTTGTTGTTGTTTTAAGTTTTGGTCTTTTTCCTAGGATCAAAGCTAAATTTGCCTTTTTTTTTTCAATTTCCATCCATTGCACCTCATTCAGTGCTCTATGGCTAAACAAAGTTTAATCTTTCTTTCGCATGGTAAACTTTCAAAGAATTTGGCCTTTTTAGTAAGTTAGACACCAAGGGTCCATACATAAGGCATAAAAATAGAATGTAGGAATAGTGTGGGGCTGGGGGCGTAGGAGTGTGGGGGGTATCATAATTCCAACCTCTTCTTTTTACAAATGAAGAAATGGAAGCCCATAGAGAAAAGATGATGTTTTCCTAATGGCTGAGCTTAGACTAAAATAAAAATCTTTCACTTCCCAGTGTAGTCCTTTCCTTTCTGACATACCATTCTCACTTTCCATCTGTCTGTGTCTCTGAGTCTCCTGAATTTTAGGGTTCTGGCAGAGGCAGATTTATACTGCCCCTGCATGCATACACCCTCCCAGAGAAGAAGACACGCAATCCACAAACAGCAGATATCCTCCAAGATCTGGGCTGAGCAATAACAATCCAGACAGCACAAGCGCTCCAAAAGATGATGGTTTCCATCAGGTCCCAATGGTCTATTTGTGCTCTGCATTCTTTGGCTGTAAATAACACCTTAACAGCTCTTCCTTTCAGTTTGACAATTCAGATTTGAAAACATTTGCCAAGGATAACGGTACAGTAAAAGACTCCAAAGAGAAAAATTGTATAGGTTCACCTCGGAGGACATTATTCACTTCAGTTAGGCACAGCTGGCAGTGTCTGCTTAGGAGACTGAGCAGTACAGATACTCAATTAACTCTCACACTTAGAGATTTCTATAGGTCAGGGCAAGAGGCAAGAGATGTTTTCTTCATGATTGCCTGCATGGAGTCAGGCTAGAATGGTAGCAAATTGTGGTGTTCCTGCCTCACAGATAGCTCTCTTAACACCAGTAGCTTTTCCATCAGAATTGAAGCTCTTTTAAACAAATTAACAATGAGAGATTAGCAAATGGGCCCTTATAAAACAATTTCTTTTCATCATCTGTCACATAAAGGATTTCGATAATAAAATCACTTTATTACTTACGGCACTTCTTTTCTGAAATGGCCCAAATGTTTTCAAGTTGTCAACCTTATTTTCCTAAGAATACCCCTCTGATATAACAGGCAGTTGGTATAAACAGTCAGGTAAACTTCCCACTCCCCATCCTATCCACCCCTCCAAGAGTCCCCCAACTCCCACCCACTCCCCCTACCCTCCCAATCCTAATCCCTACATTCCAGTCCTACTATCAGTGGGATGCTGGGCATGTCACTCAGCCTCTGTATGGCCCTAGGTAATTCTAAACCATAGGTTTCAGAGTAGGTGCTGAATTTCATTGGTAGAGAGAGTTCTTCACTGGGCATAGTGATAAAGCATTAATTAAACTCTTACTGTGTACCAGGCAATGTACTAAATGCAGAAGATATAAATATAAGGAAACAAGACAGCCTTTTGAACATAAAGAGAATATAAACAGAGAATAGAATATAAATAAAGAGTTTATATTCTAAAAGGAAAAGAGCACACATAAGAAGTGGAGGGGGAAAGGAGGAGGTGGTGGAGACAGATTTCTGCTAGGCCTAGGACAGGGGGTTCTTTATTTAGGATATTAAGTGAACCTGTACGAGAAAACCATAACATCTTTATTTTGACTATCTTCTACTGAAATAGAGCATACCACGTATTCTATTTTATGCATTTATAAACATTATTCTCAGAAGTCCATAGGTTTTACTGGATTGCCAAGGGGGTCTATAAGAAAAAAAAAAGATAATAACCTCAGTCCTAGGGTAAAGGTCCCTGCTCCTTCTGAAGGAACACAATACCCTCAAATTATGATTACATCTGAGCCTGCAGCTGGAGGCAGTAGAACAAGCTCAGGGAATCTAGCTAAGTCGATGCTAAGAAATGCCATATTGTATGAAAAGCAAGCCCAGAATCATAGTCCAAAAAAAAAAAGCCCTGTCCAGCACAGATGCCACCAGCAGACAGAAAGCAGTATGAGAACATCATAAGATATGGAAATACCTCAAAGCCCCATAGTGCAAGAAGCATGAGTTGTTTGACCAAATAAGTTTCCTCACTGTATATCTCACTTTCCCATGTGTACTGGGTGTATTTATAAGAGACTCTGCTCCAGATTTATGGGAGAATGTCTTGTAGCTACTGTTTTTACTATGCCATTTTAGTAAATGCTATTACTTTAAATTCTTTATGTCTACTGGCTACTTGTTAGAGGGACGCACACTCATGGGGGCTCATAAGCTATAGGAATACCTTTCTAGAGCATTACCCCTAAAACATAAGGGAATAGGTGCTGCCCTCTGAGTTCTTTTGCAAGTTGTGGAAGTAGCTGTGAGAGGTTACTACATAAATTTATAGAATAGTCTAATTTAGAGCTGAAATGCACCTTAGAGATTATCTAATACAGTACCATTGTTTTGAAGATGAAGGCACAGAATAGTTAAGTGACTCACCCAGTGTCCCATTTGTCAATTGCTTTGCTGCAATCCAGATACAATTGGTATATGTGTATTCCCCTGATCTAACAATCTAACAACCCTGTTGAAAAAAGAAATTTAGCTCTGTTTGAAATAACTACTTATTAATGGACCCATAGTGACTTGTAATATTCAAAACTTCTTAATCTAAATGCACAGAGACATTTTCTCTGATCATCTCTTCTAGAATTTTGTTAAGTTCCTGGTATCGATTTTGTTTCTAGAATCGCTTTTCCCATGTTTGGCAATCAGAATATTTCCCCATCCTCAGTATTCTTGAAACTCCCTAGTTTTCAAAGACAACAGCTTTGTGATCACATCTTTGGTGTTTTTTTGCTCTAGGATGTGACTTGTCTAAGCCTAGAGACTGAACTCCTTTAAAGTTGCTAGGTGCTGTCTTACTATCACCTCACACACCTTGGACTTCAATTGCCTTTTCATCATGTCTGTTCTACCCTTAGATGATCACTGTCCTTGATCCAGGAGATGAGAGCAAAGTAGGGGTTGAATGACTACATATATCCTTTTTATTTTCTCTCTGTCATCTGTTAACACGACATCTGCCCCAAGCAAAAGGCCCATCCCTTACTTGCTGTTCTTTCTCTAAACAGAAACCCTTTTCATTGTCCTCAACATATTTCCAACCCAAATCCATTCTGGACTTTTGTGTTCCCTGACAATGTTCTTTTAGTTTACTGCCACTCTTTTTAAAAAAAAAAAAATTCAACCTTAGTTATATGCCCCTCCTTTTCATCTTTTTTGACTATCCTTTTAATATCTGAGCCCATAAAACCTGTGTAGTCACTCTGGTTTCTTCAGACACTTTCCTCATTCACCTAATTTATGACTCTATCGCCATAATAGAGTTGTTAGAAATTCTGTTGTCAGAATTTCAATTTTGATAACCACTAATCCCTTGAGACACTGTCCTTTTTAGATATTCTATTCATGGACTCAGACTTACCTTTCTTATTGAGCTTTTTGAATGCCAATTTCCTAAAGTCTAGTGTAACCATTTGACTATAATCTCTTCCTTTGTTACTATGAACTCTAAGATAACAAAGTCATTCTCTCCCAAGGTTGCTATTACTTCCACTTCCCCAACTAATTCATCCTTAACCATCAAGATATATAAGTTGAATCTTGCAGCACCTTTAGACTTCTAGGTGATGTAATTGCTAGTAATAACATCCAAGAATTTTTCAAATGTTCTTTCATATGTCCACATGGTTGAAGTTCCCCACCCCTATAACATATTGCTTCTCTGCCATTTTTGTGATCTTTATTTGGAAATCATATCTTCTACCTGGCTGAGCAGACTGCAATATGCACCCACAATAATATCACTTCCATTCTTTGCTTTTTTTAATCCTCATTCAATCAACAAATATTTATTAAGCATCTACAATGTGCCAAGCATTATATTAAGTTCCTTTCTGTCATTCACACTTACACAAACTATAGAAGGAATATTTTCACCTATGGAAAGAGAAGTACTATAGAAAATTAGATCAAAGAGGTCACCCTTGTTCTGATTCTATTATGCCATTTCTAATTTTCCCATGTAGACCAGAGCTAAGATATAATGACAGTAATAATGACAACAACAATAATAAAGACCAAAATATAGCTTCAATACAAAAGACAAAAATTAAATAATCTTTACCCTCAAGGAGCCTACAATAAGACTGTTTTCTAAGTTCACAGTTTTCCATATAAATGTATATCTTGTAGTTATCCAGTGCTAATCACATAACTCTTTTATTAGCTGTGTTTCAAGGTGATACTACATAATGAATACTATCATACATTTCCTTTATCCTTTACCCTTGTTCTTCAAAATTCCTCATTGCTTCTATGTTGCAGCCTGCTCATACTCATTATCAGCCTTTCTATTGACCTCTGGATAATTTTCATTTTCAATTCTTTAGTGACTATTATGTCCCTACAAGAGCTACTCTAATGTCTCACTGTGGGTTGGAGGTGAGACTGGATTCTCAAAGGCTATGCAAACAGAAAATCAGCTTTGGCAGGTTCTACTGCACCAGAAAGGCTGTTAGATATGGTCCTGAAAATAGATTGTTTGCTTTCTGAGAACAAGCCTAGGTAAGAAGAGAGACTCCTCATTGGTAGGCTGGTCACTAGGTGATGAATTCTTTGGCCATGGCAATCTAGGAAACAAAAATTAACAAAAAACATACAGTTAATCAGACAAAGATCTTCTTGCAATAGCTAATTTACTCTTTTCAGTCATTCAATAGTCAATGGTCAATAAACATTTATTAAGTGCCTACTATGCACCAGTCTAAGTTCTGGGGATAGAAATAGGAAAAAAGAAAGAAACTGCCTGTCCTCAAGGATCATATAGTCTAACGGGGGAAGACAACAAGCAAAAGGCTAAGGGGGGGGGGGTAGCTAATCTGATGCAAAGTCATGGTGGAAGATTCAGAGACATCCTAGAGTTATGCAGCCAAGTGAAACAATAGAAGGTGTGTGAGCTGAGCTCCCTCCTTAAATGGAGATTCTGGGGTTCATGGCTCCACCCTCCAATCAGAGGCACAAGAGGGTAGTGATAAGAAGGAGTGCCAAGGCTAATGGGATAGATCTTGCAGGATGATGAGGTTTTCCTAATAATGAGCTTTCTGGGGATGGTGGAGAAGTCAGAAGTCAAACCTACAAGAACTGTATTGTTTAGTATTTATACCCATGGTGAGAGAAATACTGTCCAGAGGCAGGTCACAGATGTCTTTCTTAATTGATTCTAACTTGTTCTTTGCTATCATTTCTCATTAACCCTTGCAGACCAAACCTAAGCTCAGTAACTAGTAATAATGAGAATAGGTAACATCTATGCAGTATTTTAATGTTTATAAAGCACTTTATCATTTGTAATAAATCATTGCGTTTGATTCTCACAACCTTATGAAGTCTTATGAAGTAGGTGCTATTATTATCCCATCTTCCAGATGAGGAAAGAGAGGCTGAAAGAAGTTAGGTCACTTGACCAGGGTCACACAGCTAGTAAGTGACTGAAGTAGGATTCAAATTCAGACCTTTCTGACTACAAATCCAATGCTCTATCCCCTAGCCCCTTAGCCAAGTTTGACTGAAGTGGGCATTACATGCAAATGCAGCATTTTGTGGAATCCTGACCTTCCTAGCGACAGAGCCTCGCTTCTCTTTGTTGTTCAATAAATATTGGTGAATCAATGAAGTCATTGAGAATGAGAATGAGATGAGAAACATCCAGAAAGGCATTCTGGATTATGCAAATTTCAAGGGTTGTTATTTGTTGTATTCTGGAGAATTCCTTTCCTGACAACTGGAAGATCTCTTCAAGAACTAAAAACATGCTCAGGACCCCAGCAGCAAAAAGCTTTTTTCCACCAACATGGCAGGCAGTCAGCAACCACTAATAATTACTTAGTGCTCATTGAGCACTAGGCAATGTGTAGAAAGACCAGGAGGAAAAAAAGATGCATTTTAGCTCCTCAAGGACCTTATAGTCTACGAGGGACATAGGACAGATACATGAAAGGGTCATAAGCATGGCTTTCAGAGAAGCATATTAACAAGTATAAATCATGTACCTCATAACTGAAAGATGTCAATCCCTTGTCATTTGTATGGTTTGGTAATAGAAACCCATCAAAAAAAAGTCAGTGACTATTACTAGGAACAGCCGCAGGTTACTTTGTTCCCCTTTGATGATCACTTTTCTCTCCTTTTCTTTTTAGTATATCCTGCTATCCTTTCTGTCCTTTCCTTTTAATACCCAGCCCATCTAATGTGATATCTCAATAGTAGAATATTTTCCAGCCAAGCTGACTGATTTTCTTGTCCTATTCTCTCCTATCAACATGCCTTTGATACAGTTTTTCCCATACTTGGAACAGACTCCTCCCCACTTTCACCATTTCCATTTGTTGATGCCCCTCCTTTTCTTTTAAGTTCCAGTGTCTGTGTCCCCATGAAGACTTCTGATCACTTCTCTACCGGGCCCAGCCTTAGGTGAAAGTGATCTCTCCTAAAAATGTCTCACAGCACATTCCCTAGACCTGTGCCCTGCATTTACCTCACTCTAGTTCATAACACAGTTTATATACCAACCTCTTCCTTTCCTTATTTCTTATTTCCATTAGGTTACAACCTTTTTGAAGAGAAGGTCTGAGTCACCTTCGTATTCTCAGCATTTGGTATAGTGTCTTGATAGTGATTCTGAGAAAGATTTTTTAAAATTATATTGCATTTTAGGGACAGCTAGGTGGCTCAGTGGATAGAGCACCAGCCCTGGAGTCAGGAGGACCTGAGTTCAAATCTGGCCCCAGACATATAACATTTACTAGCTGTGTGACCCTGGGCAAGTGACTTAACCCCATTGTCTAGCCAAAGAAAAATTATATTGCATTTTAAGATTTGCCAAGTGCTTTCCTCTCAAAAAACTTATAAGATGGGCAGTGCAAGTATTATTAAACCCATTTGACAGATGGAGAACTTGAATCTCAAAGAAATCAGAGCTCCAGAATCAGAGACCTTTCTAATAAATTTTTTTGGATTGGTAAACTAATGTGTTAACCCTACCATATAGCATGTGCATTGTAAGAATAACCTTCAATGCCTTAACCTAAATAGAGATCCACATGAAAATGTCAGGACTGTGACATGCTGCTGAGGGTTTGACTAAAGTGAGTTATTGTATTCAAAGACAGCATCTTATGTCAAGAGCCTAGCCACAGGACTCTGTAAGCTTATCAAGGGAACTCTCCTTGTCAACTCACCAGGTTCAGCAAAGGTTCATGAATGAATAAGTGAATAAACATAGGTTCAATGAAATTACAAATAACACCATGTTTGTGATGGTCAGTAGAGTCCAATGTTGGACAAGAGAGCCTTTCAGAGCCCTCTAAATCATTGTATGTAAATCTCCAATCTAACCTCTGTACAGGACCAATACTGACCATCATTCTATAAAGTTCTTAAACTTCTGAGCTGGCATATTTCCTAGGGGGAAAAAAAGCAATGGTACTGAGAACCAGCAGAGAGACAAACCCAGAAACTTGAATACATATGCAAAGCACTAGATTCATATTCATCATGTCATTAGGATATGTAGCCTTAAAGAAACATAATGGTACAATATATTCTTAAAAGCAGGTTTATACCTGTGACTAAATGTAAGTTAAGGTTAGCTTAAACACTGTAATCTCTTTTCATGCATTTTTAAAATTTTAATTTGTGTTTAAAATATTTAAAAGATTCCTTCATGCTCATGAATAAATAATCTTGTATATGCTTTTTTGGATGGGGAACAGAAAGGACTGATCTGCATTTTAATCCTTTATTATCCTACCAAGGAATTTGAAGATTCTCTAGTACCTGAGTAGGAAGGAGTAGTGATAAGAAGGCGGAATGGAGAATCTGGTTTCCCTGAGTGGGGAGGCCTGTCCCCATCCCCACCGGCCTCCAACTTCATATCTTGTTCCTTTCTTCTATGAATCTCTCCCATTTATCCTCTATGTGTCTTGTATGTACATAGTTGCTTGCATGTGGTGTCCCCCATTAGAATGTGAACTACTTGAGGGCAGAGACTATGATTTTGCCCTTTTTTATATCTCCAGAGTTCAGCACAGTGCCTGGCACATACTATGCATTTAATAAATGCTTAACGATGATGGTAGTAGTGGTAGTGGTAGTGGTGATAATGATGATGAAGCAAATGGAGACAGATGGAAGTAGAAATACATTTCAAGCATGGAAAACACTGCTGCACAAGCATTTGGATAACAGAGAATAGGATAAAAGGGGGGGTATAGTCATTCAGTTAGGTTCAAAAATAGGGTGCCGGTGAAATACCATATTGAATGCCATGGGTATTAAAAGAGATGGATAAGGAGTGCTGGACACCTTGGCATGGAAATTTCCCAAAAGAGAATGGAAAAAAAGTTTTGCCTGTTTTCATACCAACATGAACAGAGAAGATAGCCCCTAGAATAGCAGATCAGTTAAATCCTGGAGGGAAGAGTCCATACCAAGGAAAGAGTAGTCTCTTGTCTCTAATGCTAGCTTTCCTCGTGGAGGTGATTAACAAAACTCAAGAGAAAGCTGACATCCATTTATTTCCCTGAAGGACCAAGAACTAGTTTGATGTGAAAGCCCTTTGGAGACATCACTGTAAGAATAGTGCCCTGGGCTTCACTGTCTCAGAAACAGCTGAGATGCTCTAGAAAGAACACAAGCAAAGGGCAGGTTGGACAGAGAATGGTGTTGATTCAGCACATCAAGAACTTAGGTCTCTAAGGTGGTGCAGGAATTACTGAAAGAAACAGCTGGAGCCCAATTTATGGAACAGATTTAATTTTGCATATTACCTGATAGTTTGTAGCTTATTAGGTGACCCAGATCAAATTTTTTAAAGATTATGTCAAGTAGTTATTATATAAAGTCATCATATAAAGTTGTATATAGTAAGTGGTTATTATATAAAATTATATTATTTATATATTTTTATATTAGAAAATATAAATATAAATTATATTTTATATATTCTATATAAATATATTTATAATAGATAAATAAAATTTTATATATTTATTAATGTATAAATATGTAAATCTTTTTATAAGATCTATATATATATTATATAAAGATTTTTTTAAAGATCATATGAAGTAAAGTTCATAATTATTTAATAGCCACATTAAAGGGACTTCTGCTGTCAGAAATGAAACTCCAACAGAATGCATCCATTCTCAAATTTGTATAATAGACACAAAATTCAAATGTCTTATCAGCCACACAAATAAGTATAGACCCTGTGGTAGTTACTGTCACTTATCTACATATTTCAGCTTATAAGTCAAGCATTTAAGTAGTTATTTTGTCTTAGGCACATTAACTGAAATCAGGCAACTGCCCGCAGTAAATGTGTTTTTATTTGGTCCATGGGGTAGAAGATAAAGAGTATCTTTTATTCAGAGATCTTGCATGAATTTTCTAATTCATGTTGTTTGGGGTTGGGGTTTCTTAAATATTAAAATGGAACTCTTCATTAAAGCAGAAAACATAATTATATTTTTCATGTCTGTATTTTTAGAAGTTAAATAGGGCAAAATATAAAGAAATAACATTCAAGGTACAATGTTGATACCTTTCCTATTAATCCTAATTATTATTATACAAAAATTAACAAAATTTTTAAACAAACTATTAAGAGGTTTCACCATAGGCCTCAAACCCCAAGGCCTAAAAAAAAAAAATTAAAATTAAAATTACAAGTGTCATAAAAGAAAGCATAGTTCCAAAAAGTGAGAATTTAGATTAAAATGGAAAGCATGTTAATACTAACCTTGTACCAAATATCTGGAATTAGAATTTGCTTTATTTTATCAAAGCTCAGTTCCTTGGACAAAATATTATCTATTATCGCAATTCCTCTTCCCAGTTTGGTAGGCATAGCAATTATTATTTCTCCCTATTTCACAGAAGAAGAAACTGAAGGACCAACAGTAAGGAAGCTTATTTTAAGAAGCTTAATAAATATTATTGAATATATGCCAGGGGAACTCCTTCACCTACTGGAGTGACTTACCTTCTGTGGAGGTTAATACAATAATAATAGTAATAATGGTAATAGCTAACATTTATATTGCACTTACTATATGTCAGGTACCTTGCTAAGTAAGCACTTTACAGTTACTATTTCATGTGATCCTCACAACAACCTTGGAAGGTAAGTGCTATTATTATCCTTATTTTACAGTTGAGGAAACTGAGGCAAACAGATGTTAAGTGACTTTGCCAGGGTCATACAGCTAGTAAGTTCCTGAGGCTAAATTTGAACTCAGGTCTTCCTGACTCCAGGTTCCAGGGGGCCAGGAAGTTGGGGATGGTATTATATCAAAGTTGGCCATTGTCTGGCTCAGAAAGATCCAGCCATTCTGTGGCATATAAGAGGAACTGAAGAGAAATAATTTTGTCTCTTTTGTGATACTTCCAGGTCTTTCTCTACCTTTTTCTCTCACTGCTACCTGGCAGCAATAGCAACTAAAAGTACCAGGCAGCAGAAATATGTGCTTACTTAAGGCAAGCCTGAATCCCTGGTCACACTTTCCTGCCTTTGAGTTCTTCTTATCCACACAGTGCTACAGCCAGAGATGAACAGTCTGGAGAAGTGGGCTTATCTAGCCTTGTCAGTAGCCTCATGGCTCAAGAGTTCCAGGGTTCTGGAGTTGGGTGCCCACTGCCCAGCAAGAGGTGGTTTCTGTAATAGTACACCTTCTGGAAGACACATTTCACCACCAGATCAGCCTGGAGCGAATCAGCTAAAGAAAACCAAAGTCCTGGCTGGCTGGCCAGAGATCTGGGCCTCAAAAGAGCTCCTAGATGAACATGAAAGTGGAGTGGCTGTTCCACCGTCCCTCAAAGTTGTCTTTACCTTCCAGAAGAATATGAGTGTGATGAATCCTTGTTTTATATTTTCATATTTGCTAATCTTGTACTTATGAGGCTTTTGTGCTTTAAGCATTTTTGGGTGGTGAATGAGAAAATAAACAGTTCTCCTAGACATAGTATTCTGATTAAATAACTTTTCTAGAAACGACTCTGTTGTCTAGATTTTGGAAAGACCCTAGACGTGAGCCATACCTCAAATTTATTTTAGAGATTTCCCCAGAAATCTGGAGTTAGGGCATAACTAGTCAGAGGAAGAGAGCAAAAGCAAAAGAGAGAGAAACAGAGGGAAGGGACAGAACAGAGAAAAGGAGAGAGGGGAACAGGGGAAGGAGGGAAAGGGAAAGAGAGAGAGAGAGAGAGAGAGAGAGAGAGAGAGAGAGAGAGAGAGAAAGAGAGAAACAGAGTTACAGAGACAGAGACAGAGAGAGAACATCTACATCTAATATCTCCCCACTCTGAAGTCAGGTACTCCAGGTAAGCCTCCATGTGAGGCTAGAGAGTCCATTCCCATGGTAGGAGCTCTGAGCTGTGAAACACAAATTAAATTACTTGCTAAATCTCACTCAGTGATGAGAATTGAGATTAGAATACAGTTCTGACTTTCAATCTGGTACTCCTTCTGCTTGTCCCTAGGGTACTTGCTTATATTCCCAATGTTCATAGTTATTAAAGGCATCATCACTGGAAAACTGGTGAAGTGCTGCTGCAAATGGAATGGGCCTCAGTGGCTTTAAGAACATGAAATGAAAGTGGTCTTCATAGTACTGTGGAATGATATTATGGAAAGAGCACTGAACCCTGAGTCAAGACTCACGAATGCTAGTTCTACTTCCATCAGCTATATGACCTTGGTCAAGTCACAAATCTCTCTGAGCCTAGATTTCCTCATCTGAAAAATGAAAGAGATGGGTTCAATGTTCTAAAATTCCTTTTAAGCCCTAATACTCCATTCTATGTATACATTCTAAATGTATACAGGCTCATGCTTACACAAGATGATTATAAAGTCACAAGACCAGTTTTCCTACGTTGTTTTTGAAAGCAAAAGAAGATTGATCATAATGGGAACATGTTTCAACTCATAGCCCCAGCATGTTGGTGTAAAAAATGATTGATAGTTACATCAAAGAATTAATATCAAATTTCATATAGAGCTATTAAATCTTCCAGTGAGGGATCTGAAATGTTTTAAAAAGAAGAAGAAGAAGAAGAAGAAGAAGAAAGAAGAAGAAGAAGAAGAAGAAGAAGAAGAAGAAGAAGAAGAAGAACTTAAGGGGATGAAGTAATGTGAAGATCAAGAGTTTTTGAGTGGCACAAAATATCTCATTGGAAAAGGATCACAGAATAACAACTGGAAGGGACCATGGTGATTTCCTAGTCAAACTCATTCTTGAACTAGAATTCACTCTATAATATACCCAACAAACAGCCATCTAAACTTTTCTTGAAGACCTTGAGCAAAAAAGGACCCAAGCAACCAATTCCATTTTGAAACAGCTCTAGCTCAGGTGTTCTTAACCCTTCTGTGTGTCATAAAGCCCTTTGGCAGTCAGCAAAGCCTATGGACAACTCAGAATTATGCTTTTTAAATGCATCAAAATAAAATAAACTGGATTATAAAAGAAACCAATTATATTGAAATGAAGGTATAATTTTTCTCCACCTAAATTAATAGACCCCCCCCTAAAATCTACCAATGGACCCCAGATTAAGAACCTCTGCTATAGAGTATTTATTGTAGTCCAGTCATTTCACCTGTGTCCAATTCTTCATGACCCATTTGGGGTTTTCTTGGCAAAGATACTGGAATGGTTTGCCATTTCCTTCTCCAGCTCATTTTACAAATGAGAAAACTGAGGCAAACAGGGTTAAGTGACTTGCCTAAGGTCACACAACTTGTAAGTGTCTGAGGTTGGTTTTGAATTCAGGTCTTCCTGATTACAAGTTCAGTGCGCTACCCACCACACCACCTACCTGCTCATTATAGACTATTAGGAAGTGATTTTCCCCCCTACATCAAACTTACATATTCTTCTCTGCAAATTTCTACCCATTGCTTCTAATTTCTGTATTCTGAGCCTAAGCAGAATAAATTTAATCTCACTTTCAAGTGTCATCTCTCCAAATACTTGAAAATAATTATGTTGTCACACAGCCTCTAAGAATCCTCTTCTACAGGCTAAGAATCCCTAGTTCTTTCTGCCAATTCTTACAGCTCATGAACCTGGGGTCCTTCACCACCTTGGTTGCCCACCCTTGAACACTCCGTTTATCAATATTTATCAATATTCTTCCTAAAATGTGGTGTCCAGAACTTAACACAATATACCAGATATGGTCTGATTAAGCCAGAGTACAATATTACCAGTGATTCCTTACTCCTGGATGCTGTACGCCTCAGAAGTAAGCCTCCGAGAACATGAGCTTTCTTAGCTATGTTACACAATTGGCTCAGATTGAGACTGTGGTCCACTTAAATCCCCAGGTCTTTTTCACCTAAACTGAAATTCCAGTAGGCTATCTTCATCTTGTACTAGGGAAGTTGATTTTTTAGATCCAAGTATAAAACTTTGGTTCAAAATAAATCTCAGCCATGCATTTTGTGTGATGAATTAAAAAGGTGAAGATAAAATATTTGTACCAATTTTTCAAGGGAATCTAGACGAAACAGCATGATTTTTGACAAAAATAGTGAACAGTGAGCAACCATTGTATATCCATTGTGACCTAGAAACAATATATCAGATTCTATCATAGCAACTCCAATAGTCCTGAGACCTGAGAAAGTGAACATATTGAAATCACAAGTAAAGACAATGTTATGAGCTATTTTGACATAGGTGACATCATTCTTATGGAATTTATCCCACAAAGTGAAAGTCAATCCAGCTTGTGAAGGAGAAATTCTTAGCCTCTAAAAGATCCCATGCAACACAAAAGAGTTTCACTGCCGTCCTGTGTTTGGCATCTCTACCAGGATGCTCTTCTGGTTCTTAGGGTACTTTCTATAGAAAGCATCTTTTTCATCAACAACCTTATTGTTACCTTGGCAGATAGGCATATGGAGCATATGAATCAAGACCCTGATTCCAGTTGTACCACAGACCCTAACTAGCCTAGTAAGTCAATTAATCTTTCTCAGTCTCACTTCCCTGTTTTGTAAAATAGGAATAAAATAATAGCATCAACCTCACAACTGTTGTGAGGATGAAATGAGATAACCCAAGTAAAGTGCTTTGCCAACTTTAAAGCACTACATATATGCTAGCTTTTATTATTATTCATTATCCAACTTATTCACCAGACTTAGCTCTGACTGATTTTGTGCCACTTCAAAAAAATCAAAGCTACTAGCAAAAGACAGAGATTGGTGACTGGTGATATTAAAAGACCACTCCATTGCCTCTGAAGGTAATCCAAAAGAGTAGATTGAAAAATGTTTTGAACAATGGCAACTTCAATAGAATAACTATGATTTCCCAAGGGAACAACAGCCTTGAAAAATGAACATTAATTTTAAGTCCCAGCATGTTTGTTTAAAAATATAAGTTTTATTACTTATTCTGTGATCATACCTTGGATGTGGATATGTTATTTTTCACATGTCTCTTTCGCTTGAACAGGCTTCAAGAAGCTAATAGAGTCAAATGTGTCATTAATTAAACCATGAAAAAAAAACCTCACAGAAACTAATAAAATATCAGAACAAAGCTATGTAAAAATAGCAGCCTCATCTGGTCACCCCCGGGAGTTCTGCCAGGCAGACCATGTGTGTGAGTTGGGTGGGGGTAGCAAAGAAGTCTGTGACTAGGAAGCAATGCTATTCCCATGGCTACTCCAGATTTTCCTTTGGCTCACACCAGGCCTCAGCCGCCCACCACAGGAGTGTCAGGAAAGAGTCAGTGAATCCGCACATAGAACAATTATGTCACCTGCACAGCAAACCAGCTCCACTGGGCTCCTTTCATACAGTCTACCGAGAGATTATGAGCAATTCTCTACACGAGAGCCCGGGAGCAGAACAAGGAGAATTTTCCCGGCTTCTCTCCCATGAGTGTGTGGAATTAGCAACCCCAAGCAAAGGCAAGGGGGAAATCCAGCTCATTTGTGTACTTGTTTTGGTTTACTAGCTAATATCCATCAATAATCAGGAATTAGGAAATTCCTTTTATTTTAATATTAATGTTTTATTTATTTGTTTGTTTTACAGCTAGGGTTGTTGGTTATAGGTTAGAAAACCATGAGTTCAACTCCTAACAGGTACTGGCTATGTGCAAATCATTGAATCTCTTAGAACCTGCAGGACACTCATGCCTGTAGTTGTAAGTGAGTTGTAACTTCCTCAGACTGACAAAATCATAAATCACATATTTAGAGATGGAAGGGACCATAGAAGTCACCAAATCCAACTTTCTCATTTTGCAGATAATAAACTCAGGTGTAGAGAAATTAAGGAATTTACTTGAGGTCACCCAGGCAATAGGTATCAGAGCTGGGTTTCAAGTCCCAGTCCTATGACTCCAAATCCCATACCCTGTGACCTCTCAGGTCACAGACTTGAGAATCCATTTCCCATTCCCACTCCATTCATTTAATCTCTGTAGCACTTTGTACCTTACAATGAGTTTTCATCTCCATTATCTCTGAATAACTGTCAGTAGGTAGATCAGTCACTATTATCTTCAGAGGAAAGTGAATCCCTAAGAGGTTATATTACTTGCCCAAGGTCATAGACCAAGTCAGTGGCAAGTCTATGACTAGAAAACAGGTTTACCAACTTGGAGTCTTTTACTTATTCATTGTACTCCCCTGATTCTCAAGCTTTTGTTCCAAATGTAATGATTTATTTAATTCTCTTCAATAAGCTTCTATGAAGCTCCGAAGGGGTGAAAAAAAATAATTAACGTCAGGAACAAAAGTCAACATAAGTCCGAAGTTTTATTTAGCCAGGTTCAACAGGAACTAACAAGAAAGAAGGACAGGACAGGACAGGAGAGGACAGCAGAGGAGAGAGGGAGGCATCTATCAAGTAACAAAATTATAAGGTTGAAAATGAAGAGTGTCAACAGAGATGGACACCATTTCTTACTTTGTCCTACACCAATGGGTGACGTGAGCATCTAAACAAAGTGAATTAAGCATCTAAAGATTCCAGGTAGTGGAAATGAGAGGTAGGAAATCCCATGACCCTCCAGTCATAACAAATGTGCTTTTGGTTTGTGTTATAATGAACTAAGTTACCACCACCATCACCATTATTGCCCACACTGATCTAATATTCAGCTAAACTATCTAGGTCCTTACTAGAGAATCCCATCACATTCCAGGGATACCATCAAGGGCTGGGACTTCTTCAATGATCTTTAGGAGTTAATTCACTGACCCACCTTCCATTGAACAATATGAAGCTTCTCAAGGAACTGATTTTGGATCTGTTCTGTACTCCTGATAAAGACAACTCCACGAGCCCCATTAGCATCCAGAGTCAAGACCTCAGGCCTCAGTCCATGCATTTCATTTCTCCACCCATGCCTAGCAGAATGAGGAATGACAGCCTTTTCCAGGAGCTATTTCCACGTTACCTCCATCCCTTCTAAATATTCAGCTTTCAACAGCTGTGCTCAGCCAGACAGCCCCAGAGCCCTTAAGAGGACAGAGCTGCTACAGAAAGTATAGCCATGGGGGATGTCTCAAAAACCAGGTTAGGGAATGAATAGGAGGCAATGAAAAGTGTAACACCACGTATTAGACTTGGCTGGCTGGTCATATACTTCATTAGTTCTCCCCCTTCCCACCTTCACACACTTCTTAGAGCAGTGAGTTCCAACCCCAATTTTACGATGCCCCAAATTCTGAAAACAAACTTAGTGTTAATTCACTTTAATTTTAAAAGTGCCACCCAGCACTTTTAAGAGGAGTGGGAGGGTGTCATGAAATCAAATGATAGGGTGTTCGCAATTCCAAAAAAGTTGGGAATTGTAGCCTGCAAGGGAGATATTTTGATCCAGTCCTGCTACCCAAACTAGTCAGTTCAGCAAGCTTCCCACTGCTCCTCAGGCCACAGGCAGAGCTGGATAGGAACAGGGGTGAGGCACCTACAAAAGAATGAGGCCCTGCCAGGGTGCATTTCAAGGGCACTGTTGCAGGATACTAGAGAGTAAGAAGAAAGGGGTATTTACAAAGGTGCCTCATTCCTTAAGTGAATTTAAATTTCAACCACTGTCTCCCAATATCAACTTCTCATATATGAAAAGAATCAAAATAAATTACCTAGCCTTCTCTCCCTGGCAGTAGGGTAAAGAAGGGCTCAAGGTGAATGTGTGTGTGTGTGTGTGTGTGTGTGTGTGTGTGTGTGTGTGTGTGTGTGAGAGAGAGAGAGAGAGAGAGAGAGAGAGAGAGAGAGAGAGAGAGAGATGCCACACTGATCTAATATTAACTATTGATCGATTCAGGGACCTGGGGTACTGTACCCACTCCCTTCGCATAAGGAATCCCTGTGCTCCAGACCCATGGTCACAGTCCAGTCTGGGTTCAGTCCTGAAGGAGTCTGACATCTCTAAGAGGGGGATATATTTCCTTTCTCATACTCTAGTTTGTTAAGTAAGATCTCTACCCTAGGCGGCAGCTAGGTGGTACAGTGGATAGAGCACCTGCCCTCAAGTCAGGAGGACCTGAGTTCAAATCCGACCTCAGACCAAACACTTGACACTAGTTGTATGACCCTGGGCAAGTCACTTAACCCCAAGTACCTAAAAAAAAAAAAAGACTTCCACTCTGACTACAGATGGAAAGCGGTTTAAGGCATAGGTCACCAGCTTTTGTCTGTTTCCCCAAAGAGACTTAGGAGTGAGTGAAAGGGTAGTCATTATGCAATATAACTCAGCTACAGGATAGGTATTTATTTTCTATACATAAGAGAAATGCTAAAACACAAAAGACTCACAAGTGCCCATTGACATAGGGACTTACTGTTATTATCTCCAAGGAGGCTGATAATTAAATGTCATCAGAATGCAAAGGAGTTTGTGAGAGTGCTATTTAGGCATTTTGTATTTCACTTTAGCTCCGCACTGTTCAAACAACTCCCAATATCTTTTGGGTTAAACAGGCCAGTCTTAGGTCAATCCTCTTGTCAGGGGTTGTGTTCTCTGATACAAATGCTTCCCTTGCCACCAGTCAGTTTCACTCATCAGATCTAAGAATCCCAAGTTTCTAGAATTCATAAAGTCACCTCCCAGCTTAGGCATGTCTACCTCTAGGTTGATGTTTTATCACCAACTCAGAAAAGGAGGCAAAACAGAAGAGGTAGCCAAGGCACAGGTGAAAGTTCACCTAGTCGAATTCATGCTTCAGACAGAAGAGGAGGGGTTGGGGGAATGAAAAAGAACAAAGCATTCACAGAGTCTAGACTATACTGGAAGCTATCTCTTCTTTTTAAAGGTCAACTGAGTCATCAGCTTAGCAGCCAATGAGGGTATCACTTTGTAATTTCAAAGTGCCCACATCCTTCAGTGTTGAGCCACAATAAGGCTGAAGTAGCCCGAGTTCATCATCTCCCTCACTTGCCCATGTGCTGAACCAATATACATGGTCAGTTGAAACCAGGGAGGGCAACTCTGTGCATGCTCCTTGGAATGGCCTTCCTTACAATGAAAATAAATTACAGTAAATCACCAGAACCACAGGCAAGAGCAATGCACACCCTGAGAGCAAGGATTGTTTTTTGCCTCTTTGTGGTGTTGTTGGTATCCCTAGCACTCACCATAATTCCTGGCACATAGCAGTCACTTAATCAGTGCTTATTGACTTGAAAGTGGAGGAGGGAGAACCTCTGAAGTCATTAAACAGACAAACGAAAAAGTATACTTATAGCCTGACTCCTGATCATCTGTGTTTTATCCATAAAGACACAGATATGACTATTACACTTACTGATACTTGGAACAATTATGGTCTTATGAGTCTAGCTTTTGCAGGACTAATGGACAGCCCCAATAGGGAAAGAGTTACATTTTTTTAGCTTGGTACCTAAAAGAGAGAATCTTGCCTTTGGTATATGTTAAAGCTTCACAGAAGCTCTGTCAACAACAAAAGGTCAGCATGTGCTACAGAAATACAACGAAGAAATTTAATAGAGGGAAAACACTATGTGCAGTGTGGATACCCCCCAGCCATTGGGAGTACTTCCCGTACTTAGGGAAACTTTGAGATCACCAAGCACAAGATTGAAATTTGAAGGCGAAAGTGTCCTTCCCAGAGTTGGTTTTGGATTTTCTGCAAATGCGGTGATTGGCCTTGAGAATTTCAAAAGTCCCCTCCCATCCCACATCAGCATGTTTGGTGCAATTTGGAGCGTGTGGGTACGTGGAAAGCTGGCTGGATCCTCCTCAAAACGACTTATCAAAACCATATGTGGTAAGAGATTGAAACAAGTTGGGCAAGATGGGGGGTAGTGGGGGAAGGGTTTTAAAAGGGTCAGATTATATTGTCCTAAAGTCCATTCAATTCCATTTTTTAAGAAAAGGGAGGATACTGAGCATAGATCACAAATAATTGGTCCCCAATTAATGTGGAAGAGTGAGCCCCCCTCTTTCAAAGAGAAGTCATCAGTCCTTTCCTGGCAGCTTTATAGACAGAGAATAGACTACCAGCTGCTTGCTGGAGTAAAGAATTACAATGTGGGAAAGGATATGAGGGCCTGTCCACCCTATATGCCAAGAAGACACAGAGAAAAGGTATAGCCAAGGAAAGTTCAGAGTCAGGCCCATTGTGTCAACCAAACCCCTACCCTCCATATTGGTATAAACAAAGCAAGAATCCTTATTCCTCATCTGAATCAGGAAATTGGTATGCATGGAACAAATTACTTATGTGACTAACTTTTAAATTACACACCTAAAGGCAGTGGGAATGGATGGAAAGAGTCCTTAATGTGGAAACAGACCTAGGACTAGGTGTAGACAAAGTAAGCAGTCGTCTGGGGTGCAACAAGTTGGGGGTGCACAATGAGGGATACTTTTAAATATTTAAATATCACTTCTTTAATTAAATTCATTAATATTAAATATTACTTTAAAATTCACGTATGTATTTTAAATGCCAGAAAATCTAATCATACTTAACATATTTATTTTAAAGTAATAAGTCAAATTGCATCTGTTATAGTAGAAGTTCAAAGCCTCTACTGGACAGAAACACACAGGCCATGATTTTGAAACCCTGGAGGTAAGAAGAAATGGGGGATTCAAACCTTGATTAAGGCATACAAATTCATTGTATGTCCCAGCTCTGCTCCCTAGGTTCACTTCCAGGCTTTGCCATTAAGTCACTATGTAGCCTCAGGAAAATCACTTAGCCTCACTGTGCCTCACATATTTCTCCTCATCATCTATAAAATGGGAATAATTTATAATTATAATTGGTCACTAAGGTGGCACAGTGGATAGAGTGCCAGGCCTCGAGTCAGGAAGACCTGAGTTCAAATTTGGCCTCAGACACTTACTTGCTATGTGACCCTGGGCAAGTCACTTAACCCTGTTTGCCTCAGTTCCTCACTTGTAAAATGAGCTGGAGAAGGAAATGGCAAACCACTCCAGTATCTGTACCAAGAAAATCCCAAATGGGGTCATGAAGAGTCAGACACAGCTGAAACAACTGAACAGCAAGAAGGACATCTGTTCTACCAACTTCACAGAGCTGGATGAGAGAATAGATGTGGTGGAACTCTGAAAAGTCAAAAGTGTTATGAAAATACAAAGCTTTTGCCTGGGATGGTGATCAGCTGGCAGTCTCTGCTTTCCCCACAGTCTGAGGTTGGTGGACTGCTTGAGCTCAGGAGTTCTGTGTGGCAGGAGTGGTGCTACGCTGATGGGTAAGCAGTAAGTCTCCAGACTTGCCAATATGATGAGCCCCCAAGAGCAAGGGGCCACCAAGATGGGGTGGGGGGGCAGTGAAGTACCCCAAGTTGGACATTGAGTACTTCAAAGGCTCTGTGCTAATTTGTAGTGGAATCCAGCTGGTGAGTAGTCACTCTACTTCCAGCCTGGGTGAGAGAGGAATACCCAGGCTCCAATCAATCAATCAATCAATAAGCAAACAAATAAATAAATGAATAAACTAAAAATAGATGAATAGATTGATAGATAAATATATAAGGGCTTTTTATTACTGTTATTTTTATTACTAGAATTGAGAAACCTATTGCTTAGAGCCTTTCTAGGGAGGAGCACCATTTTGATTAAGGCAACATCAATATACACTGTAAGCCCAGCAAAATCCTCAGTGGCTGTGCCTGCCCATGAGGCCAGTCCAGCTACATAGGAAGGAATTTTCTCAAGTGGTTCAAACTGAGGTTAACATCTCATTCCGTTGCAATTGGTAAATCCCCAAGCCTCTCTCTCAACCTTGTGTTACGTCCTTACTTGGTCATGCTTCTCCAGCACCAGAACATTCTCCAAGTGCATCCGAGGGAGCCGCTGCACACAATCCATCTGGAGATCATATCCCCCAACACTCAATCATCATACCTGACCACAAAACCTCTCAACACATTTCCCATTCCTCTTCACTCTCCTCTATGGTAAAGCAATGACATTTTCAAGCTGCCTCTCCTTCAGTCTGTTTCTACTAATAGGCTAAAAAGGGGGAAGGAGAATTTGAGGAATAGGGGGGCATGAGGAGAAACAATGGCAAAGATCAAAAGCTAATCAGCCATTAAAGGAAAATATGTAATCCAAAGTGAGGACAAATTTGCTTTGGAGTACATCATTCTAAGTCTTCTGTGGAGCAGATTCACCTTCTTAATTATGCTGTGTTTAGGCAACTATTAAAATGAGTTTCTTTTCCCTGAACATATACCATCTGACAGCAGGGGCAGGCAGCCTGTGGACTGACAATTGCCGGTGGATTATCTAAATGCTGTGGTTAACCTACCCAGGGATAATAAACAGTTAACCATGTAAAATAACTCCATAGATCTGCCGCTTTTAGGTCATATTTGCATAGAACTTACAGGTAACCATTTAATCTTTCAGCAGAGCCCTGTTTAGACCCAAAGTTGAAATCAAACATCTTATTAAAATCCACCATTTTGGCTGAATATATATTCTTGATTGGGATGCTGGTGCCTTTCCCAAACTGCATCCTCATTTAGCTGAAAACTGCTCTGAGACACGAGATCCAATCCTCACAACGAGCTTTGCCAGTAGTCATGACTTTCCTATGCTAAGACTAGGAGGGTTGGCTATATCAGGTGTCCTCAGGCAATTTCTCCAAGACTGGCTAATATCGATTGTTTTCCTCTCTCCTTTGGCACTGAGGTTTGGATCCCTTCAGTGGGTTGATCATGCTTGTGACCAAGAGAACAGCTGAGGTGCAGTGTGGTAAATGATGTGAATCAACATAAGGCGACCAGACGCTCAGTTAAAGGCAGACTTGAAAAATATTGAATAAGTGTCCACAACCAATTGTACTCCCTCTTTTTACATGCTACAGAGGAAATACAAACAAATGAGCTCCACGCCATTAACTTTCCATCAGTGGAAAAGAATTTCCCTCAAATCTCCACTTATGAATCTTGCTAAGAATTTTGGTTTTGGCCACATGGACTCACCATAAACAAGTGAGTTCTTGATTTCTATCTTTATTGGTTTGAAACCCTAATTTGAAATTCCCTTCCTTCCTCACACAGGTATTGCACATTCAGAAAAGTATAGTACAAAGTAGTATTGCACGTTCAGAAAAGTATAGTACAAAGAAGAGGAAATGGGGTACCACCCTATGGGTTCCTTGGTCTATCACAGAAAGAAAAGTGTTCTCATTCTGTTCCCAATAACAGTATAAGGACCACTTAAGGCTGAGAAGGATGATGAAATAAAAGAATGCTGGACTTGGAATCATAGAATATAGAATAGCAGTCCAACATTTGCATCTTATATATGAGAAAACTAAGACCAAGGAAGGTTAGGGAACTTGCCTTAGGTCTCCCAGATTGTTGTTGTATTGTTCAGTTGGGTCTAACTCTTTGACCCTGTGGACCATAGAGCCAATACTGTCCATGGGGTTTTCTTGGCAAAGATACTGGAGTAGTCTGCCATTTCCTTCTCCTGTGAATCAAGGCAAACAGAAGTTAAGTGACTTGCCCAGGGTCATACAGCTAGTAAGTGCCTGAGGCCATTTTGAACTCAGGTCTTTCTAACTGTAGGCCTAGGGCTCTATCACTGAGTAGCCTCACTGCCTCCAGGTCACACAGGGAGTAAATTTCAAATCCAGGATCTGAACTGAGGTGTTCTAACTTAAATCTATAGCTCTTTCCACTAGACTACACTGCCTCCTGGTGACCTAGGTTCAAAGTCTGGTTCAGCATGTGACTTTAGGTATGTGTCTCTATAAGAGACTTTTTCCTTATGTATAAAATAGGGCTGATCATACCCATACTCCCTACTTCACTGTAATGTTAGGATGGCAAAATTAGGTAACACAGATAAACCCTAAAGTGCTACACAAACATAAGTCAGCTAAAACCAACAGCACCCGCTGGGTTTAAGAGAATGTCAGTTTCCCAGTTGAATGATGCTGTTGTACTTATCATGTGGAGGAGTCTTGTAAATCGTATTGTTTTCTGGCTCCACAGTGATCGGGAAGGAGAAGAAGGTCACTGACAGAACACTGAGAAGAAGAAGCCTCTATATGCAGCTGTCCCATCAAATCTAGAAATATCCCAGCACCTCTGATGCCTAACTATGGTGGAATGAGGCCATCATGACCAAAGGCAAAAAAAAGGATCCCCGACCTCCATTATTTATTGAGTGCCAGTGGTTATGTGGCCCTCTTCTAGGTACATACAGGGAAAGCACACTGGATTTGGAGTCAGGAGGCCCCGGTTCAAAGCCCAAGTCTATCAACTACTTAGATGAACATGAGCAAACCATTTAATCTCTGTGGAACTCCATTTCCTCATCTGCAAAACAAACATCCTAAGAGTTATAGTAGCTACCTCACAAAACTGTTGTGAAGAAAGGGCTTTGTAAGTTGTAAATTGCCACACGAATGTAAGTTGCTATTGTTATTAATATTACTTAATAAGCAAAACATGACAGGTAGTGTGCAAATGTGGACAGACTCAGGACAATCTGGGTTCAAGTCCCCTAGATTCCAATCCCTGACACATTCTGGAACACACCCAGATGTGTGACCTCTGACAAGTCACTTGACAGGTCAGGGCCTTCAGGTGAGGAAGATTGTAAGTTGAAGAACAGTTAAAAATCTGCATTAGAAGAGGGGATATCCTCACCTGGAGCTCCCTACCTCAATGAAATCACAGGTCCAGATAAAAAAATCAATCAATCAAACAATAAGTATTTATTAAGTGTCAACTATGTGCCAGGCATTGTGCTAAGTGCTGTGCTGAGATTTAAAAAAAAAAAAAGAGGCAAAAGACAGTCCCTGCCCTCAAGGAGCTTACAATCCAATGAGGGAGAAAACTTGTAAACGAATATATAGAAACAAAGGATAAATGGGAAATAGTTAAGAGGAGGGAAGGCACTAGAATTAAGAGGGGTTAGAGGAAAAAAGTATTTTTTAAAAGATAAAATATAAAGTAAACTCTTTTAGTAAAGTACATAGAAATAAAGGAAAGTCTTACACAAGATTTTTTTAAAACAGGTATTTTGTCTTTTTTGTGAGGACAGGACAATGGGTGGATGTGGTTTCTACTCTTCAAGGGGCAGAGGGTGTGTTAGGAAACCAGGGAAGCAAAGACTGGGCTATCCTTTTCTCAAGAAAGGGACAGAATGATGGGATAAACAGGGTAGGAGAGGGATCTGAGGCAGGAATAAGAGAAGGGAGCAAAGAGGTGTAAACTAGGGAAACAGCATGTAAAGATAGAAACAAAAGTGACAGCCAAAGAGTCCCATGAATCCAGATTCAGTCCTACTGCCAGCTGCCTTGGGTGACTCGAGCTTAGAGCTCTATGCTTGGAGGTCAGCTGGGGATTTAGGGGTGGTGAATGACAGAGGGGAGAGGGAAGACCTAGCTATTTAACTAGCAATCACACTAGCCTATCACCTCAGCAGATTCCCAACCTCTCTGACCTGCCAGGGTCTAGTCTATTCTATTAAGATGGCAAGCTCAAGGTTTTTGGTCACCCCCTTCCCCACCAAAGGAAAAAGAAAAGTCTCTCTTTTACCAAGGAGCTGAAATAGTGGAGGCTTATTGATTCCTACATTGATTCACAGATTGATTCCCATGTGACCTAAATTAAATCAACTCCATCTCAACGCCTCAGTTTCTTTCATTCTAAGAGACTGACCTAACACCCTTTTTATCTACTTTTTTTCTTAATCCTCTTAAGGTTGGCTTCTAACCTCATCATTCAACTAAAACTGCCCTCTCCAAAGTTACCAACAATCCCTCAACTGTCAAATCTGAAGGCCTGTTCTCAATCCTCATCCTTCATGACCTTTGCAGCCTTTGCCACTATTGATGACTCTCTTCTTTTTCATACTCTGCTTTCCTTAGGGTTTCATGAGACACTGCTCTCTCCTGGTTCTCCTATGTGCCAGATTGCTCCTTCTCAGTCTCTTTTGCCGGATCTTTATCCAGGTTATGTCCACTAACCTTGGATGTCCCCCAGGTCTCTATCTAGATCCTCTTCTCTTTTCCCTTTATGCTGTTACTACTTCATAAATGCTTGTTGACTGATTGTCTTGGTTGTGATAGGACCTCAATATTCCCTAATTCTGGAGTGGTGCAATCAATGCATTTATTCTTTGTGTGCTTACATAGGAACTTGGGGCATAATGGATAGAGTTGAAGGCAGGAAGACCTGATCCTACCACCAATATTTATTAGTTGTGTGACCCTGAGCAAGTCACTTAACCATCTCAGTCTCAGTTTCCTCATCTGTAAAGTAGGGCTCGTGATAGCACCTACTGCCCAAGATTAATAGAAGGATCATCTGAGATGCTATATCTTAAGTTCTTTGCAAACCTTAAAGCCCTATAAAAACACTAGCTATTATTATTGTTATTATAGCTCTTGACATTTACCAAGGGAGAACACGATGCTGTAGGTTCTCATAGTATGGTCTCTGATTTCTAAATGGGGGCATTATGATAGTCTTGGAGGTTGCCTGGGAAAGGCTCTGCACAAGAACAGAAACTAAAGGGGGAGAAGTGAGGCCGTTTGCCTAATGGTCTCATGCTAAGGATGGGGAGTTTCCAAACACTGAGCTACTTGGAAAGGGGTTATTGGGCTGTTCCAGCTACTCTCAAGCTAGATAAGAAGCAAAAGAGCTTTCAAAATATACAAGCATACGGAGGAAGGAAATAGAAGACGGGTGGAAAAACTTGCTGAGCAAGATGTTGCGCTTCTCTCTGTCCAGGGGAATACTTCAAGCTGCTGGAGAATAAATCGACCTGGATGCCACATACCCTTGCAAGGCGCAGCGCAGAGTCCATAGCCCCCCAAAGCTCTTCCAGTCCATGTCATTCCCTCTCTTCTCTGAATGCCTGTTGCACTGAGTCAGTTTCCCATGGTTCACAAGCAGTTCTCTTAATAATTTCAGTCAACTTTTGCCTCCCCAACTCAACTTTAGGGTTCTCCAAAGCAGGAGCTCCTGGAGCAGGGGTGGGGAACTTGCAGCCTGGAGGCCACATGCGGCCCTCTAGGTCCTTGGGTGTGGCCTTTTGACTGAGTCCAAGTTTTACAGAACAAATCCTTTTATTAAAGGGGTTTGTTCTGTGAAGTTTAGATTCGGTCAGAGGGCTGCACTTGAGGACTAGAGGGCCACAGGTTCCCCACCCCTCTCCTTGTTTTTTTCACCCAACAATAATAACTCACACTTATATAGTAATGTGAGATTTGCAGATGGCTACATGATCTCATTTGACCCTCATAGCCAACCTGTGAGGTAGGCGCTGTTATTTCCCCCTGCATTTTACGACTGAGGAAATTGAGACACATTGAGGTTAAATGACTTGGCCAGGGTCACACAGCAAGCAAATATCTGAGGCAGACTTTAACCCAGGTCTCCCTGACTCCAAGTCCTCTACTCTTCCCATTAGACCAAGTTGCCTGTTACATCCCTTACTCTACTTGTGGTCTGAACACTTAACAGGTATTCGATAAATACTTACTAATTTCTTTTTTTTTTTAGGCAATTGGGGTTACGAGACTTGCCCAAGGTCACACAGCTAGTAAGTGTCAAGTGTTTGGTCTGAGGCCAGATTTGAACTCAGGTCCTCCTGACTTCAAGGCCAGTGCTCTATCCACTGAGCCACCTAGCCGCCCCTAATACTTAATTTCTAAGAACACTTTGGAAGAGCACTGGATTTGAAGTCAGGATATCTGGGTTCAAATCCAAATAGTGCCACTTCCTAGCTGTATGACCTTGGACAAGTTAATTCACCGCTGAGGGTGTCAGTTTACTCACATATCAAATGAGGGAAATAATTTCTCAGGTTGCTTGAAATTCTTACATTCTATAGTTCTGTGATGCTCTCTTTTCTCCTGCGTTTTTTCTTCTACAGACAAGACAGATGACTGATTAAGTCAAAGGATGCTACCTCCCAGGGACCAGGATGCTAGGATGCAGGCAAAATAGGTACCGATATACCTGAGTCATTTTTTTGCCTTATCAAGTTCTACACATGGCAAAAAGGAAGTATACATAGACAGAATAAATGAATGACTGCTCATGGTCATCTTATCCTTCCTATCATGGCACCAGGCGGGATGATGGGGGTAAGAAGAAAGCATCAGACTTGAGAGTCAAGACCTCAGTTCTATTTCCAGCTAGGGAATAGAACTGAGGAATGGATAAAGCACTGGGCCTGAAGTCAGGAAGACCTGAGTTCAAATGCAGCCTTAAACAGGACTACCTGTGTGACCCTGGAGGTCTTTTACTTTATTTCTGCCTGCCTCTGTTTACTTGACTATAAAATAGGGGTATTAATAGCCCCTATTTCACAGGATTGTTGTGAGGATCAAATGAGATAATATTTGTAAAGTGCTTAACAGAATGCCTGGCACATAGTAGGCATTTACTCAGCATACGTGGTGTTCCCTACTTCTCACCCTCCCCTCCTCCCCCACTCCTACCCAGCCATTAGTTGGTTTCATGACAGCCACATCAACTCACCACTTCAGGCCTCAGTTTCTTCTTCCCCAGAAAAAAATGAAGGGGTTAGACGGGGTGATTTCTAAAATCCCTTCCACAATCACAAATTCTATGATTCCAAATTTCTATCTACTTCAAGAGTTCTGAGAATTTTGTGTGGTCATTTTTGGAATTCAGGGCAGATAACCTTAAACACAACCACTAGAAATGAGAGAGTCGGAAAGTTTATTGCAAACCCCAGACACATTCCAGGCCCTACATGATATATTAAGCAGCAGTTACTTTAAAACAAAACCCTTCAGTGACCACATCACATGCCTTAAGTCAGCTGTTGATTGTCTGTTAATATGGCCCCCCCCTTCCCTCCCTCCTTCCTTTCCCCTCAACCCTCGGTGACCGGAGGACAATCCGCTGAATTTCAACCCTACATTAAGATCATTCATCCAATGAAAAGATAGGTTTTTTTTCTATTGCTCATCTGCACAACAGATCAGATTGTACACAGAAATGGAAGATTTTTCCAGTAGCTCAGTCTTTCTATCTGTAAGTTGGAGATAATACAACTTATCCTAGCAGAGTACTGCTCTAAAAACTATCTATATGTATCTGGAGGCATCCTGTGATCCTTGGAGAAAGGATACTATATACAGTGAATTCAAGGACTAAAATTATTGTTTCCTAATAATTTAAGATCAGTTTCAATTCAAAAATAAATCCCATTTATTCACAAACAGCTAATACAAGGGTGTTGAAGCACCCAAATATACTTCAACAATACTCAATTCATCTCTCTTGCAAATTGGAAGAGCTATTGTGGTATGATATTTCCTAGGGTCCCCAAAGACTCAAGAATGTGTGAACAGGCCGTAAACACAAATTATTTATAATCACAAACAATTTAGGGGAGTTTCTACAGATACACTGCTTCACTGTGACTTGGGGGTGATCCTGGCTTCTCCAACCTGTGAAGCCCCACCAGCTGTATCCCTCTCGGCTTGACACTTGCCAGTTATTACAATCTCCTCCAGGCAGGCTAAACAAGGAACACATTTGAATACAAACAAGCACACACCAAAGAACAGGCCAGACCAGTTCAAGGGTTTCTTTTGGCTAAAAAGAACAGAAAACTGGATGCAGGGGCACAGATTAAGACCAGAAGACCAGTACCAAGTCAGGCAGCAAGATACAGGAGCAGACTGTTTAGTTTTGTTTTATTTTTTTAACTCAATTGGATTTCCAAAGCCTTCAGGGTTTAGGGTGACTGTCTGCATTCCCCACTTTGCCCTACCTGATGACTTGTAAATTTTGCCATGCCCCTTCCTGACTCAGCCTTGCCAGTGAGGCCGACTTTTCAGACACTCCAATTAATCAATCAGTAAGCATTCATTAAGCACCTACTATGAACAGACAGTGTGCTACCCTGTGAAGGTAAAGACAAAAGTCAAAACAGTCCTTGCCCCAAGAAGCTTATTAGGAAGGCTCAGTTAGATTTGACATTTTGCTGTAGACTTGAGCCTATTTTCCTTGTGTGAGGAATACAAGAAGCCATTTAGCATGATGGGAAGAGCACTTGAAAGCAGAGAAAACTGAGTTGAGTCTAGGCTAAAAAATTTGTTAGTTACATGACCCTGGCAAGTAATTTAACCTCTCTGTGTCTTGATTTCCTCATCTATAAAATGGGAAATAATAATAGCATCCACCTTCAAGGGTGTTGTGAGGGTTAAATGAAGCCGTTTGCAAATTAAAAGAGCTATATATTTTCATAGTACAAAACAAAAAAAAAAAGAGAAAGAAAGAAATAACTTAGCTAAGAATTTAATTAAGTCTGGGAAAGCTCATCACCAAGTAATGAATTGTCTATAACAACCCATGAAGCTGATTTTGTGTGTGTATATATGTATGTATATGTATATGTACATACATGTATGTATATATATATGCACACAATATATATTATGTATGCATATGTACATATATGTGAACAATTCTAATAAAAAGCAAGTAATAAAAATTAAAAAACACAACAACTTCCAAACAATTATCCATATCTGTGCAACACCTTCTTTATGGTACTTCCCTCTCAGGGGCTGGGCTCCAACTCCCCAAATGGAATTTTCTGAACTACAATGCTTCTTCCAATAGATTGTTTCACCACTTGACTGTGGAACTTTGAAGTAGCTTTTTAGTTTTATATATAGTGATAGAGATGTGCCAATCCTTTTAACCAATTTTGAGATATTGCCTGACATGATCTTCTCAACCAATCACAAGAAATTTCCTGTGTGGCATCCTCCACCTTTCATCCTATGGCCAAAACCTTTTGTACTAGTTTACACTTTTGATTGATTGATTCAATTGAGATGTCTTGGCCTTCTGTGACCAGTTTCATTGGGTAGGGAGTGGAAATCCTACCTTAGAACCACATCTTGATCATGAAGGTCAAATGTATCAGACTTAATTAGATCTTTCTGGGACAGCAGCAGCCTATTTGGGAAGAACCCTAGTCTTGGATCCAGGACACCTGATTGAAATTCAAGTCTTACCAGGTTCTGCCACTTACTGGGTAAGTCACTTTGCTTCTCAGGTTCTCCATTTACTCATCCACAAAATGAGAGAATTCTAGATGAGGCCTAAAGTAGAAAAGTAAAGTATGATTCTGCAGAATAAACTAATGAATTCTTATTCCCTACCATGGAGGCAAAGTGATATAGGAAAGCAGGAATACAGTGACTACTCAGAGGTTACAACATTTTGAAAATCAAAAATTCCATATTTAGACAGCATATCTGTACATACTATGTATACCATATAGCTATGTCTATATATAAATATTCTCTATCTGATAGCTGCCAAAATCACTTCAGTATCTAATCCAGGCCAGCACTACTCTGCATAAGCCAATTCTACTCCCCTTGAATACTAGAGCTGAGAGTGACCTTAGAAACCATCTATTCTAAACTCTTCATTTTGTGGCTGAAGATATGGAGACTCTAAGAAGGGAAGAGATTTGTCCACTCTCATGAATCTTGTCAATCCTAATAGATAGGCAAAAATAATCCTAGAACAAGGCCTATCCTTCTCAGAGATAAGAATCAAATGAGGAGTTTTTCATTTTGTTGGAATTAGGGAGTAGGGAAGTGATCCCATCCAAAAACATGAGAGACAAAATAAACAATCAAACTGAGCTGGGGAGGGTAGAAGGGGGTAGGGTTAGGGGTGAGAGTTATGCCACAGTTATACTGGAGTACGAAAATAGGACCACACTCTTAAAGGTTGCCATTCACAAAAGACATATGAATTGTATTTATAGCATGATCATTATGTCTGTAAGACAGAGGGCAAACTGAAGCTAAAGATCCTAAGATCACATGATTCAGTCTTGACAGAATTAGAACTAGATCTTCCAGAAACACCTGAAGACTCCATCCAAGGGGTAGCTTCCCAAGCCATACTGACACTTTCTGTTGGTCTATATAGCCCTAGAGCTGGGAAGAATCTTCGATATGATCGAGTTCAATCTGGAGCCTTACTCTTCTGATTGGTTACTGCCTTCCCCAGACTTCTTTTTCAGGAAAAGCCTTAGTGCCATGCTTCAATAACATTCTTCTCTCTGGCCCCCTACTCCATGATCTTGACAACTTCTTGCTTACTCACATCAAAAATCATGTTCTAGAATAACTTCTACACTAGGACCCTGCTCTCCTGATATTTAGCTGCCTCTCCTAGACCACATGGTTGGGATAGCCCCAACCATAACTTCTCTCCCTAATCTTCAGCCACCTCTTCCATGATCTCCATCACCAATTTTTACTTCTTCCAGCTCCACCCCCTTCCAGTTCTGGAACCAGGAGCCATGTTCAAATCAGCTTTGCCATTGTCCCTGGATAGGATGTGTCAATCTTTTCCCCCTATTTCCACAGTGACCATGCCTTTAACTTTCCAGACATGATGAACATTGATAGATCAATATTTCTAGTGCTTTGTGAGGCAGCCTATTTTCCACTGTTGAGGAGTTTTGTTAGGCCAAAATCTGTCCCTCTTCTCACTCAACTTCAGTTCTGCAGTCTTAAGTCCCGCCCAAAGGGCTACATAGAATAAGTCTATGCCATCTTCAATATAATAACTTTTCAAAATTTAAAAGACAGCTGCACTGTCATGTCCCCTACTAAGACTTCTCTTTTCTAAACTCACCATCTTCTCTCCTATAACATGGTTCCCATACCGTTCATCATCCTGGTCCTCATCCTTAATATACCTTCTAATTTGCCAATGTCTCTCTTAAACAGCAGCATTCAATTCTCCAGATGTAATCCAAATTGGGACTATTGCTTCCTTCTCTGCACATTAAACATCTATTGACATAGCCTAAGGTCATATTTGTTGCTTTTATTTGTTTATTCTGTGGACAACTGCATCATATTGTGGGCTCCCTATAGTGAGACTGAAGCCATGACTTAAACTGAGGATAGAGGGCAAATGGAGTCTGCCTCCCAGTACTTCACTACCGCTCAAAACTAGATCACCCTACTTACTGGCCCCAAGCAAGATTCCATGCATGGAAAGCAATACTCTCAGTATTTCTGAGTATTACCTTCCTTTTCCCAAGAAACATGTGCTGCTGCTATTGGCAGAAGCAACCATGCCGAAGACTTGGGAGGGGAGACCAGGAGACAAAGAAAATCAATAAATAAAGGTTGACTGAGTCAGCCAGTATTAAAGGGTAGTGGGATGGGAGGAAATGGGGTTGGTTCCTTTCCATTCAACCACCAGACCACCCAGAGCACACATGTAAAAGAAGACTTTGCCTCAGAGTGCTTCACGCCTTTCAGGCCGCCTCCTTCTCTGTTTACCTCCCTTCAACCTCTTGTGGGTCAAGTCTTGTGTTCCTGGCTCTGGCTCCTATGCATTTCATTTTCCAAAAGCTGAGGAGGAATTGAAGGTGTAAACAAGCCTGGGCTTTGCTTCCCTGACAGATCGCTGTGTGGTTTCCCCTGGCCTCCATTCCTAGAACTGGGGTGGTACTGGAATCAAATATTTAAGAAAACAATGCCATGAGCCTTCAGCAAAGATTATACCCAGAACACTGATCCTCCCTTACCAAGAGTAGACATCCAAGAGTGTACAGCAGGACCTTAGCCACTCTAGACTGAGTTTTCAGATTTGAATTACTGGTTGTCTACAGATATAATTTATATTTTTTTCCTCTCAGGAAACAGACTAGTTAGGTGAAGGAATGGAATAGAACCTGGGGATACAAGGATTTCCATATTTAAAGGATTGAGAACTGCTATTTTAAGAATGTCCAAAACACTCTGTCACCACCTCAGCTATCACCACCTCAGGCACCCCTGTAACTAGAGCTCCTAATGGAGTTGGCACTCTGAAATGACAGGCCACTCCTCTCATCTCAGAAAAGCATCAGTCAGGGGACCCAAGTTCAAATTCTGGCACAACTACTTACTACCTGTGTGATCTTGGACAAATTATGTTATACCACTATCTCTTCAGCTCAGTCTCTTCAGCTGCAAAATAAGAGAATGGATTAAATGATCCCTTAAGATCTCTATCACCTCTAAATCCTAAGATATATGATCCTATTTCACAAACCTGACTGATAACCTTATATACCATCTGAATTTCTCTGTGGCTGGATTCTTGTGCACTAGGTATCTCAGGTCCATGATCAACAATTAGTACTCAGTACTTGTTCATAGGCCCATGGATTTAGAAGTGGAATAGTCTTTGGAGGTTACTGAGTCCAATCTCCTAATTTTTAGATGAGGAAACTGAGCCACAGTTGATTTTTCCAGGATCTCACTACTCATGTAGTGGGGCAGAGGGAAAGGAGAAAAACACCAGCAGGATCGGAATTCCTGGTACTGTCCCCCAGAAACTCCATTCTATCCTTCGTGGGCCCCTGCTTTAGTGATCCAGACATCTGGTTGCCTCAGCAAAGTCTTACTGACCATTAGGGAGTAGCAAGTTAGTCATCAACTTAGAGGTTTTGAATGTTTACTCTTTGCTTCATACTGATACCAAGGGCTGAGCAATAACAAGAATTTGATCAGATTTTACCAGACTGAAATTCAACCTAGTCTAACCACAAAAAAACACAGAATTAAATTAAAACATCAAAAAACCAGCCAAGGTCCAGCCAAAAAGCTTCACATGAAAATATCACAATGCATAAGCAGAACTAACTTCTTTAAGACATTTCATTGTCTTTGATCAAGACCAAAGAATGAGCAGCAATAAAGAGGCGTTACGTTGAAAGAAAAGTAGTTCTTGGAAAAAAAGCAGCACAGAGTACAAACAAGCTCATTATGAAGCTTATCTTGTGCTTTGGACATTTCAGGGTTGTTTCTAATGTACCCCTATGGGACAACAAAGAAAACGAGAAAAAAATACCACCCCACTTGACTTCTATGCCTCGTTTTGAGTTATGGAGATAGGCATTCTGAGGGGTAGCTGTACTTCCTTGTGCATGCCCTGTGGTAGAGCCTTCCAAGCTTATATTGGTCTGATCAGCCACAGTCGGACACACTGTGCCGTGACCCCAACATGGTGATGTCATTTGATCTGCTTTGAGGATGGACAACAAAAACCAGATACTTCCCCAATTATACTGGATTCTGGGAGACAGAGGAATAGTAGCACAGGAGAGTCCTTCATGAAATGTATATCCAAGAGGGGACAATCCAAAATGCCTACCATCTCAATTGAAATAATTTTGCCTCAGCACAGTGCCCCAAATAAACTGGTCAGATGTGGATCACAGACAGCCAAGCGATGGCACAGGCCACCATCAGGCCTGAAGCAGCTTGAGGCAAAGACTCTCTCAGCCCTGAGAAAGAGCTGGATATAAATCTTACTCTTTGGCAATTTCTGCCGAAGTGCTGCCTGACACATGGCTAAAAGCCTTTCTCAGAGCTGAGAATAAATTCCAAGACAGCAATGACAGCTGTAACAATGATGCCACATGTTAAAGTGTTTAAAAGCCCTCCACAGGAGTAGTCATCCAGTACAACATCCTTTTACTTAGACAGATCCTGTGCACTCGAAGACAATGATGGAGGGGGGAAAAAAGGCCTGATGCTAAAGAAGGAAAAGAAAGCCTAAAAGTAGCCTCTTCAAACAGGAAGAGAGCAAGGTGAGGTATGTGAGGTTGGTAAGCAATACCGGATAAAGTCAGGACTGGGGAATAATGTCCTTCTCTTTAGTCATTTCATCCATGAGCAGATGTCTATGATATAAGGGAGGAAACTATACAAAAGGGATGTAGCATCACTTGAAAGAACATAATAAACATAAATTATGCTGCCTTTAAAAGACTGTGCTTTCTTTTGCAATCTGGCATATTCCAAGTGATACATTTCTAAAGAATTCAGGTTTGTTCTGGGTTGGCGTTTTTTTGTTATTCCGGTATTGTGTCCGGGAGTAAGGCTTCTTTAGAGCATCCACAGAAGAACATGTGCTCTGAGATGTTTTCAGAGTCTTAAGAGCTTTGCATTAAAAGCAAAGCAGGAAAACAGGAAAGGTTTTGCCAGGCTTCTGAAAGAGCTGAAAACTGTCCCTTTCAAGTAGTTTGGTTTTTTGTAAAAATTTGCCACAGATTTTTTTTTTTGACCAACAAAAACCAGTGTTTGGGGGTGTTTTGTTTTGCAAAAAGGAACATGTCTTGAGATTTACAGGAAAGTCTGGCAACATGGGGGCCCTTCTTAAGTCAAAAAAAAAATTCCCCCTATGATTGCTGGCTCATGGATATTCTGCAAAATGTCCTGGAATGGGGACCATCTGGACAAAGATTATTCCCACCCCACAAAACAAAATGTGAGTTAGAAAACAGGAAAAACACACCCCCACATAAAGCTCCATGCCAAGAACCCAAAGCATTAAAGGGAGGCTGCTTCTCACGATGCCAATAGGAGGTGGGGCTCCAGCAACACAAGGAAAAGCAGGGGTATAGAGCCTTCTAGGGCATGTACCTTCAGATTGGCTAGGGGAAGGGAAAAAGCTGTAACCCTCATAGGAAGTAAGAGTGCTTAAAGACTGGTTCATAATAACGAGCTGGGGAGGCAGGAAGTTGGTAAAGTTCATTTACCTGACTATTCTCTGTTCTCACTCCCAACTCATTCTGGAAACATGTTGAGGCTTTCCAGGACTAGGATCTTCAACCAGTTGGATTTAGATGACAAGTGAGCCATTGTCTGGGATGGAGTGGCCTGCCTTGCTATATTTGCCTCCCTAAAGAAGGTCTGTGAAGCCTATCTGTTGGATCATATGCAGGGTCAATCTGCCAAACTTACAAATAAACACTTGAGACAGTCCCAAAAGGACAATAAACTCTTGCTGGCATGATACACTGTGAAAACTTAATTTTCTCAATCCTCTCCAACCCGTTACAATAATTTTTAGATTCTTTAAAGAATCTGGGGCATTATTTGCTTTCTTTCTTTGAAAAGATTTTATTTAGCCTTCACCATTAACTTCATACAGACATCTGAAACATGCTCAAATATACTATTTCTTTATTGAACTCAATTGAAGTTTGCTTTCAGGGTGAAATAAGATGTCACCTTACCATTAGACTCTCCCTATCAAGAAGAACCATATAGTACAGCTGCAAATACAGCTCTGGTCAAGCACATTTGGCCCAAATATTCTCTTCATTGTAGGACAAAGAGACCACCAGGTCTTCAAACAATCATTCAATCTCAGCCTACACCCTCTCCCTCATGTCCCAACAGAACCCCACCCTTCCCTCCAAAAAATTACATTTATTCCTTTTCATTCCAATGTTGTTTAGTCTGCCCAGCAACCAGACTATGTGTCTCTCTTTCCTGGACCTTTTTGGAATGTAACCTACTTAATAGCAAGTAGCAAATCTCAAACTTTAGATCCACAAAAACGTGACTGGTGAGCCACCCTATCACCCTTAGACATAAATGTGGAGAAAAGGGGAAATAAGTGCACATTGATAAATGAGATTCTATCAAAAAGACAAGCTCAGAATGACTGAGTTAGGCCACCACCATACAATTTCTACAATTATCTAAGCAAAAGGCAGTGGGAAAAATAGGAAGAAAAAAAACCCATCTATTTATTTGGCCATGCTAAGGGCCTAAGATCCTAGATGCTAAGCAACAGACTCAGAGCTGAAAATGTGATACTGAGATTCAACCTCTGTCCATTTAGCACTTTGTCCAAGTTACCTTTTTTTAACATCTCTCTAGCTTCACCTATAAAATGAGAGTTATAAAAATGAAGGAACATAGTCAAGGACTTCATAAATTAACTCAGAGCACTTTGAAAAGCAGAAGTGCCATATTAATAGAGGGAAACAGAATGATGCATTAGAACTCATTGTACTGGGATTCAGGAGACCTTGGTCCTGATTCTGCCATATACTAACTGTATGTGCACAGGGAAGTCACAATTTTGTGGACCTCAGTTTCCTCAACTGTAAAAATGAGAAAGTTCATAGGATAATAGAAACATAGAGCTAGAGTTGGGAGGGACCTCAGAGGCCATCTATCCAACCTCCTCATTTTTACAGATGAAGAACATGATGCCAAGGAAGGTTAAGTTATTTCTTCCCGGGTCACACAGGTATTAAGCATTAGAAACAGGATATGAACCTGTGACCTCTACCTCCAAAGGAGTCACTATACTTCACTTGGACTGGAAGATCTCTAAAGCCCTTTCAAACTAAAAAGAAATCTATGATTCTAAGAATGTTTAGTCTTTAATTTGGTTTTATTCCATCTAACGCCTTCTTTGGAGAGTAGTGTTTCTCCTATAAAGGCAGATATTGATATGACCAAATGAGATTTAGTTAAATATTAATACTTTACGCTAGGCCATAGAAATCAGCCAATTCACTCATCTGACAACTCATGAACATTATTCTCATTTTCCAATAATTTTTGTGTTTCCCTCTTGACAATGTCTTCTTGTCTATAGTGGCCCATTCTTGATTCAGAAGAAATATTTACTTATTCCTTGGGCATGTCTCAATGACCAGGTACAGGCCGTGAAAATTCAGCCAGTTCCATTCTCCTGGACCACCTTAACTCAATCATAGGAATGAAATGCAAAAAACCAACTAGCTTAATTTTTCAGAGAGAAATTTTCTGTCCATTCTATCTCACCAGCAGAGCTTCTGTCATTGTGATGCGCAAACACAGAAAGATCTCAGAAGCCCATCTTCTACGCAATTCCCAAGGGTGTGATGAGCTTCTTTAATTTTATATTTGCTTCCAAGGTATTATGTCTCACTTAACATAATGACATAAACACAGCACTGGAAGGGCTACTCTTCAAATGAGTTGAATGAATGAATAAAGTAAACGTTTATTAAGCACTATGTGCAAAGCACTGTGTTATGCAGTGGGGATATAGACAGAAAAGTAAGAAACTCTCTGCAATCAAGGGGGTTAATCACCCAGAAGTTCCAACCTCTCTCATCTCCTAATTGGATTAATGTCAAGCACTGTGCTAAGGCATCCCAGAAGCTATGGATAACTTTTATTTATGTAGCACTTTGTAATTTTCAAAGTGCTTTCAGATTCATTTTATCTTCATAAGAACCTTATTAGACAAAATAGGGCAGGCATCTTTACCCTTATTTTATTGATTAGGAAACTGAGGCTGAAATAGGTTTCCTACCAATCCCACTGAGACTAGAATCTTTAAGGAAAACTATTCGTATATCAGTAATTAATCAGGAGGCTGTGCTCACCAGTGCCCAACCCCCCCCAAAAAAATTGAAAGTGTTGGGTTTTATTTCATAAAATCAGATTTGGGTAATGGCCCTGGTGGCTCCTCTCCTTTGGGCGCAGTCACAGGAATGTAGGTCAGCCAAAACATTCTTGCTCATCCCCCAATGCTGCATTCCAGAGAATTATAAATAGAAGGGTTTCTGTAGAGGTAGCTCAGGATTAGAAGGCCCAGTTCTTTTCCTGACAGCATTTCAACTGAGAAATTCATCATAAAATTTCAGGTTTGGAACTTTTATGGATGGGTTTGTGAGTAGGGCTTGTGAAAAGTGGGTTCAAGTAGCATGAACCAGATTTGATAAGTGGTGTTGTAGTATGAGAGTTTCATACCTATGCCCACCCAGCCATTGTCATGACCTTCAAAGAGAGCTATGGGAACACAGTGACCTTTGCTATGGTCTCCCTAATGAAGGGGGCTGTACTTTAAGATCTTTTTGAGTTTTATTTTTAGATATAATGAATTACTTCCATCATTTTATACATATGTTCAAAGAACTTTTGTCAAAAAGAAGCTAAAAACTATGTCACTTCTTAGAAACATCCTCTTTGCTCCCTTTCTTATAGTTACTCATCCTCCCCCTAAAGCTAAATAATTTCAATTCTTCCCTCACTGTTTGCGCCCTGCAGATGCTTGTATGTGGGGCTGTATAAATACTAACGAGGAAATCAGCCTCAGAAAAGTGCTAAATAATCACATCATTGAAGTTATAACAGCAATACAAAGCACTTTCATTTTCACAAGTACATTTTGAATGTAATAAAATAAAGAGCGTTAGTTAAACAGAGACATTTGCACCATAGGAGGCTCTAGAACTATTCAAAGGTAGTGTTGATAAAGGCTAGTATACAGAAGGCAGGGTAGAGTAGATTTTTTTTATTATTAAGTTAAAATGTATTTATAGTGCTCAAGACTCAAGAGCAATAGCACTAGAGCCATATTATAAAAAGCTTTCAAGTTTAAGAGTCAAAAATAATGTCCAAACAATATGATTTGCATCATGTTCATTGAAAGACAAAATGCTCCTAAAGTTTCCCTGTTGTTACACTTTGTTCTCCAAAATCATTCCAAAGCTTGGGGTATCAGGCCTGAGGTGATTCAACTTGGAAAAATTACTGCTTGAATTGGACTTAAGTATATGCAGCATCCATTGTAACTGAAAGAAAGCACGAGCATTGAGTACTGCTTTATATCATACCGGGAGTCGACATTTCATTAAAGATGATAGCAAACCAAATATTCATCACTACCCCAGATAATACATAACTGAAATTAGGTCCAAGGATGAGAATTCCATTGCAACCACTGGCACCAATATCTCTATACTCCATAGTACTCTATAGTAATTTAAATCCTATCCTTATCCTTTTTCCCTCTAACTTCTAAAAGATCCAGTATTCCATTGTGAAAATTACTTACTTTTTATTAAGAATATCTTATATTGTAGTCATACATAGTTACGGCAATCAGTCAGTAAATAAGCAATTATCATCATCATCATTATTATTATTATTATTATTATTATTATTATTGGCTAGGCAATGGGGTTTAAGTGACTTGCCCAGGGTCACACAGCTAGCAAGTGTTATGTGTCTAAGGCCGGATTTGAACTCAGGTCCTCTTGAATCCAGGGCCAGTGCTCTATCTACTGTACCAACTAGCTGCCCCTAAATAAGCAATTATTAAACTCTATCTGTATGCCAAGCACTGTGCTATGTGCTGGAGATACACAGGAAAGCAACAATCTGCTCTCTGCCCTCAAGGAACTACATTCTAAAGGAAGAGACAACATATAAGAAAAATACATACATGTATGTGTGTGTGTGTATGCACACATGTGTCTGTAAATGGAAAACAATCTCAGAAGTACTAGAGTGGAGTGAGAGAAGGGACCAGGAAAAACTAAACAGAAGATTTTATATTTGATTATTGTGATAGAAGAAAATGATACAGGCATAACAGCACTATCCATCTTAGTCACTTGTTTCAAGCCAACAAAAAAATCCCCTTTTGTACCATACTTCTACTGCCTCTAATTTGGTACTTTATGTAAACAACTTTCAGTTTTCATCCATTCTAATCATTATAATACATTTTATAAGGTTTGCCTACACTGTTGCTTAGGGCAGCTAGGTGGTACAGTGCCTGGGGTCAGGAAGAACTGAGTTTAAATCCAGCCTCAGACACTTACAAGCAATGTGACCCTGGGCAAGTCACTTAACCCTGTTTGCCTTAGTTTCCTCATCTGTAAAATGAGCTGGAGAAGGAAATGGCAAACCATTCCAGTATCACTGCCAAGAAAACCCAAATGGGGTCACAAAGCGTTGGGCACAATTAAATAACAGCAAAGACTGTTGCTGTTTTGATGCCGCCATCAAGTCCATTATTTTCTTGCAGCTAATAATAATGAGCCTTTATCCTTGTTCTCATGTTATTTCATGCACGAGTTTTGCCTCCCTGAGTGGACTGTAAACCTTTGAGGGCAGGGGCCATATGGTCCATTTCTTCATACTCCCAATATCATGTAATAAAATGCTTTGAACATAGTTTTCAAATTTTGGTTTGGTTTAAGGCATTTTTTTTTAACAAGTAGGTCTTTTGTGTTAGGGAAATCAGTGTTGGAAATAATGGAGTTATTTCACTTGGCATAAGATTTCCAGCACAGGCAGTCCATTCAGTTTTGCAAAAATGTAAACATCTTGATCTGAGCAGAAAATTCAAATTTGGTCAGAAAATGTTAATGCAAAATAAACACAGTAATAAAGATATCATGATAGCAGTGCAAGTCTATGGAGACTCTGAAAATCCCACAATCATATAACAGTATAATTTCAAAATAATTTTAATGAGCATCTGTAGGGATTGTTATAATGCTCTTTTCTAAAGATTTTGTAACATGACATGAATTCCCCACTGAAGTGAACTTCATGTTAGTATCCAATTCAAAACATTACAAAAACGACATTATTGCCTAACATCTGTCTTATCATCTGATGATTCTGTTGTAAGATTATGATAGGGAAGTTATTTCAGCAGAAGTCAACAGAGACACTGATGTTGCCATTATCTTCAGATTGCTTTCCTGACTGCTTCTCAGTCTTCAGGCTCATGGTTAGCAAGTTAAAGAATCATTAAGCTGGAAAAAACCCCAAGATGTCGTTTCATTTATTCCTCCGTTTTCAGAGTCTCACCTCAACCAACCCAGAGATGATTGCCTAGGGTCCAAGCACCCTAGTGAAGAGTTGCCAGGCTCAAATTCTAGGAGTGTAGAAAGAAACTTTTCATGTTAGGAATTAAATGTAACTTTGCTCACCTCCAAAGAGGTCTTACTTAAATTGGTTGACTCTCATATGATTGGAGACAATCTGTTCACCAGTATAACAAAAATATTAAACTAACCCCCAGAAGACAGAGAATATAAAACAATGATCATTCATTACAAATGGAAAACTACATGACTTTTTCCTCTACATTTAGACAAACTGTTCTGAGGAAGTCTTGTTAACCAGACCAAATTTATTGTTCCAGTTTCCACACACACCACACACACACACACACACACACACACACACATACACACACACACACACGCACACACACTTTATTTTTCCCCCAAATCTAGAGCTGTGTTTCCCTTGGTATCAGGAGCTCCCAGTGAGGAAATTCCAATGCAGATTGGCAACTGCTCTGAAACATAGAGTCTTAAAGAAGTGGCTGGAGCATTGAGATGAAAATGGATTTTCCGATGGTCACATAACAGACTTGTCAGAGATAGAACCAGAACCAAGCTCTGCCTCATTCTAAGGCTGGCTCATCCTAATCATTAGGTCTCTCCAAGACTATTCCAGATCCTCAGCATAGTAAAAAATTATGTATCAAGCTGAAGAAGTATGCATCTAGATTCACAAAATTGAATTCCTTGGACAAAAATCTCCCTACAGGAGATGCAGATGGACTTCTGAAAGGCTATGGCATGCATACCTGGAAAATTCCCTCAAGTAATAAGGACCAGCAGCACCTACTGGGTTTCAGGAATGGCTGGAAGTCCATTCTATCACTTCTTCATCTTAAATCTGCTCCTCACCAGCTTGCAACAGAAGAACCATGCCTGACAACAGTCACCTGAGCTGCATCAGGCCTTGGAAGCTCCAATCAGTGCCCTCCTCTGCTCCAATCTTGGTCTTCTCAGGTGTACAATAGTCCTTCATGGTAGAAACAGATGCCTCAGCTGTTGCAGAGAGGTTTTGCTTTCCTAATTAATTCCTAGAATGAATCCCATTACCTTAGTTTCAGAAGAGATGCCAAGTGGTACTAGTAGAGAAAGTTTCCTTATCAGGAATTCACCATAGCAATGAAATTGCAGGTTCAGTCTCTATTCTCTTTTATAGATGAGAGAGCTTATGAAGAAAGAAAGGTCCAGTATGACAGCAGGCAACCATATTCTCTTTTTCGTCATCATTGTGTCTCTTCTCCCCGCACTATCCACATTAGATTATATACTTCTCGTGCAATTGAGGGAAAACAAAATATTAATTTAGAAAAAAAGATTACATACTTCTTCAGGTTCTGTAGCATATCTATTTTTGTATCCCTAATACCTGAAACAGTATCTAGCATGTACGTGGACTATGTAATTTTATCCTTATAGAGAGTTCCCAAGGTGGATATTCCCTCCATGGATGCAACCTGCCTATGACTTAGCAAATAAATCCTGGGAAGTTGTCTGAGGCATGTAAACATTAAAGGACTTACTCAGGATCACACAGCTAGTAAGTATCCTCTATATATATGAGAAAGTACCCACCGAGCCATGCTCCTGTTCAACCTCACTCAACCTCTTACTCCCCAGACTACATCTCTGCCTGGTCAGGGACAGTCTTTCTTTTTGCTTATATCTGAATTCCAACTGCCTGGTACATACTAAGGGTTTAGTAAATTTACTCTAATCTCTTGTCAGTTCTAGCATGACGTAAGCTCTTTAAGGGCAGAGAATATTTCATTTCAGTCTTTTTGAAGTCCGGTAACTAGCATGTAGGTGACGCAGTATATAAAGTGCTGGGGCTGGAGTCAGGAAGACTCATCTTCCTGACTTCAAATCTGACCTTGGACAAATATCAACTGTGTGAGCCTGGATGAGTCAGTTTGCCTAGTTCTTCATCTGTAAAATGAGATGGAGAAAGACCCAAATGGGGTCACAAAAAGTCAGACACAACTAAAATGACTGAACAACAACCTAGCACATAGTAGATGTTTACTATTTTATAAATCAGAGACAGAGACAAAGAAACCGTGACAGAGGAGTTGAACCTTGGTGTTTGTGATTCCAAACCCAGCACTCTTCTCTGCTCCTCAATGTTACCTCTGCCTAGCACATAGCAGGCACTTAGTAAAGGAGTTGGACCATTGTTGAAGTGGCTGAGCTGACTCCAAATTCAGAAGATGTAACATTTAGTCATCAAGGTCATATCTAAAGCTTGGTAACACTCCTAGAAGGGGAATGTCTTATGAATTACAGCTATGTGGAAGAGCTCCAAACAACCTATAAAGGAAATAATTTGTCACATGTGCTGACTGCTTTTCTCTGCCTAGTCCAGGGGTGGGAACCTGTGGCCTTGAGGCCACATATGGCCCTCTAGGTCCTCAAGTACAGCCCTGAATCCCAACTTCAAGGAACAAATCCCCTTAACAAAAGGATTTGTTCTGTAAAAAACTTGGACTCGGTCAAAAGGCCACACCCAAGAACCTAAAAGGGCACATGTGGCCTCAAGGCTGCAGGTTCCCTACCCCTGGCCTAGTCTGACTTAAAAAAAAAAAAATTTATGGTGCTCCAGAGAAGACCTAGTTGTTACTGTTGAGTTATTGAAAGTCATGTCTGACTCTGTGATGCCATTTGGGGTTTTCTTGGCAAAGATACTACTACAGTGGTTTGCCATTTCCTTCTCCAGCTCATTTTACAGATGAGGAAACTGAGGCAAACAGAGTTAAGTGACTTACAGCTAGTAAGTGTCTGAGGCCAAATTTGAACTCAGGTCCTCCTGACCCAGCACTCTATCCACTGAGCCACCTCGTTGGGCATTAGTCTTAGAAGCTATTCCATATCCAGGCCACTTAAATTAGTAAAGGTCTCCCCTTACTTACTGAACTAACTCAATCAGCAAGAAGACATCCTGAATCACAGTAGGTAGGCTCTTCTACAGATTGTAATCACATTATGCACAGATAGGGCCTCATAGCACAGGGTCAGTCTGGAAATGGAAGATTCCAACTTCAACATAGAGAAGAGATCATGGATGCAAAGAAGTCCATCAGATGTGTGATCTTTGGTAATGGCTGGGCTAAAGGACATCATTTCTACCTCTGCAGACAGGTCCTATTTCAGTATTCCATAAACCACTTCTATTAGTACAACTTGCCTTCCTTGAGAAAATTAGTCCTAGCTATTGCTTCTAACCTCAAGCCAGTTTTCAGATCTCTGCAGTTTCTCTGTCCTATGTGGTTTGCTAGATACGCCTCCCTTGTTCTTATTCCTGCTATCTAAAATTGGTACCTGGCTACAGAAACCCTTCCACTCAATTTGTCTGCCTTCAGACATCCTGGCCTTACCCCTATCCTGATAGGTCTTGACCTCAACTTGCATCCTGTAGGAGGATGGTGGGCAACTTACCTGATCAAGCAACTTCCCAATTATGTCTTACAGTTACCACAAAAGCTATTCTTTATGTTATCCTGTGATGTGTCCTGAGTCAACTAGGTGACTCAATAGGTAGAACACTGGGCCTGGAGTCAGGAAAACCTAAATTCAAATCTGGCCTCAGACATTTACTAACTGTGTGACCCTTAATCTTCTGTTTGTCTTAATCCATTGGAGAAGGAAATGGCAAACCACTCCAGTATCTTTGCCAAGAAAACATGGACAGTATGGCATGCTACGGTCTGCGGGGTCACAAAGAATTGGATGCAACTGAATGATTGAACAACAACAGTGTATTCTTCTGTAAAAAGTGAATCCTTTTGTAAAGTGAATTAATGCCACATAATTGGATTTGTAATTCTGGATTCTTATGGATTAGTTTTGCTTAAAGTGAAGTGTGGGGTAATAGAAGTGCATAAGGCAAAGCTGGAGCACAAACAAACTGAAAGTTATCTTAGCAGTAGAGATTGAGCAGCAAAAAGAGAAGGGACAGTGCTGTGAAATGGTTAGGGCATGAGACCAGGAGTCAGGAAGACCTGGGTTCAAATCCTACATCAGACACTTGTCGGCTGTGTGACCTTGAGCAATCACTTAACCTTTCTGTGCCCCCTACTTCTCACTATAGATCTTTAATCTTATAGCTCTGTGGAAATGAAGTTAAGAAGAGAGTAAGAACACAAAATGGGTTAATGTTCCAGACACTACTACATCTTTCCCCCTCATCTTCAGGATGAAGAATAGTAGAAATCAGATACCAAATCTCTCTTTCCACCCAAAAGTTATTTTATCACCACCTTCTAAATATCAGGGGTAGTTGTATGTAGTACGGAGAAAGGTACATGAAATAGGAGAGAGGGGCGGCTAGTTGGCACAGTGGACAGAGTATCTGGTCCGAGGTCGGGAAGACTGATCTTCCTGAGTTCAAATCTAGCTTCAGACATTTACTAGCTGTGTGACCTTGGGCATGTCACTTAACCTGTTCGCTTCAGTTTCCTCATCTGTCAAATGAGTTGGAGAAGGAAATGGCAAACCACCGCAGTATCTTTGCCAAGAAAACCCCAAAAGGGATCACAAAGAATCAGACACAACTTAAATGACTGAACAAATGGAGGTGAGAGGATAAGCCACAAAGCGCAGGGCGTGTACCGTGGCCGAGATTATGCATTCTTTTTTTAGAAATGACTAAATCTCTTATAAAAGCATTAAAAATTAATGCACTAATGTACTATTAGAACTTTGCTGTTCATTATAGTAAATGATGCTTTGTTTGAAATTTTTAAATAAAAAATAATTTCTTCAAACTTCCCAACAATTTCCATCTAAGTCAATAAGAAGCCTTGGGATCATATCAGAGCAGCAGAAAACTCAGATGGGGGAAGGTTTTTAAATGCAAATCAGTACAGCAATTCCACAAAAACATACTAAAAGTCCAAACCAAAGTGCAACTATGGCTATTATGCTACTTTTTAAAACAAAAATTGAACTAAGAATGGTGCATCAGAGGACCATCAATCTCCTCATAGGAAAAATAGGACATTCTGAGATGCAGCTGTATTGACAGGTATATAAATCACCGTTGTTTTGTTCAATCATTTCAGAAAATAACAGATTTGATCCTGTAGCCTTGCTGGAAGCCAAACTGCTTGTGAGTGTGTGTGTGTGTGTGTGTGTGTGTGTGTGTGTGTGCATGCGTGTGATTTTAGATCCAGACCTGTTTCCAGTGGCACGGCAAGCAACAGCTAGGATATATATCTTGTTAATACATACATATTTAAATATACATACATATACACATGCAAACTCCAGGTCTGGTGCTATCTACTAAATCACCTAGTTATATATATATATGTGTATATGTGTATATGTGTGTGTATATATATATATATATATATATATATATATATATATATATATATACACACACACAGATAAATACACATATGCACATCTACATACATCGACAGAGAGATAAATAGAGATACACACATCTATATAGACAGGTGGTGTAGTGGATAGCACACTAGACCTGTAACCAGGAAGACCTGAGTTCAAATCCAGCCTTAGACACTTACAAGCTATGTGACCCTGGACAAGTTATTTGACTATTGTTTGCCTCAGTTTCCTCATATGTAAAATAGAAATAATAATAGCACCCAGGGTTGTTATAGGAATCAAATGAAATAATTTAGCATATGTTAAGTGCTATATAAATGTGGCTGTTATTATTATTATTAATTTACATATAAATCTGCTATTTGGAGCTCTATGTAGGAACCTCCCCATGTGGGAGTTCTACCTACCCAATGCAGAATAGGAATTGTTCCAAAATCTCTAGGTTCAGAGACTTGTCTGGGGAATTGAAAGTTTAAATGACTTGCCATGTTCACACATTTACTAACTATCAAAGAGAAGACTTGAACCCAGATCTTCTTAACCACCAGGTTGGCCCTCTGTTCACAGTGTTGTGACTAGATTTGTATGGGTGCATATGCAGTTATTATTGCACATGAATAGGTACATATAGATGATATCTATGTACATGTCTATATAAGTATATAACAATAAGTCTATAGCATGTAAAAGGTTTACAAAGTACTTTATAAAATTAATTCATGTTTGTATATGTGTATACATACGTTTGAAGATGGGGGAAGGGAAAGAAATGTATCAAACATCCAATTTAAAACCATATTCTTCAAGGAGAACAAACTCTAGGTCTAAGTCTAAAGCACACAAAATAAATTCTAGTCTCTGGCAGTTACTGTAGTTGCTGTTTTAGTTCCTTTTTTTTCTTTTAGTATTTGAAAATGAAATATCACTTAAAAATATGTACCCAATCACTGGCATAAGTGGAGAGAAAGGAAATGGAAAATCCATGACATAACTTGATTCAAATACTATGTTGACTTTAAAAATCAATTTTAATGGCCACCTAAACCCATAGCCAGAGGGTTCATGGAATTACAGATTTACATGACTTTCAGGCAGTGGTTTCCAAACTGGGGTGTTTGCACCCCAGTGGGTATGGAAGGTGTTACACTGGGAGACTGAAGAAAATGTTAAAACTAAGAAGGGAACACAGGTTCCCTTGTAGCCTTGGCTGCTTTCCTCCCCACTACTTATGCAGCACAGGAAAACAGGCTCTTCATCAACAAATATTTATTGAGAGCTTACTACAGGTGAGGTGCTGTGCTAAGCACTGGCAAGTGGTCAGGCATTCATTTACCATGACCCCTGCCTCTCCCTTCTCCCTCTCACCCAGTAACCAAGCATCCCCTATGTCCCTTGATCCGATACCACGGGGACCCTGGAGGAACAGGTAAACTCTGCTTTCCCAGGAGCAGGGATCCTTCTAACACCTTACTTTCTAGGGGAAGATATGTGAGCAATATGCTCCACAACCCAGGACACACAGGAATTGGAGGCCAAGGATGGGATCCTTCACAAGTCCAGGAGAGGGAAGATGCAAGAATCTTGCTGTCCTCCTGGAACCTTCACTCTCTCCTATCCCCAGGAAGACAAGGGAGGTTCACTGGTCTAGAAGGAGTGAAACAAGGAGCGTCCAAAAGTAGCAGGAATAGTAGTGGTTGTGAGAACAAAAGCCGTGCCAGCAGCAAGCAGAAAAAGATAAGAGATGGTGGCAACTGCTGCCATCAGTGAACTTCAGGATCAAGTAGGACCCCCCAACACGGCTCCTGAGACAACCACTTCAGAGAGCTTGCAATTACATAAAGAAGATCATCTACCATCAGGGATCTTTCCACTTCTTCCTACTCTCCCAGCATCCCCTTCTCTTCACCTGTAACAGCCAACCTTGTTATGTGACCTGACTTCCAGAGATCATAACACTACCTCTGTGCCCCAACTACATCAAGGAGGATGGAAATTTCCGATTTGAATTTTGACAAAAACCTTTGCATAATATTTTGTATCTACAAAATTATAAATTATAAAATGATTATAAAATGAATATATAATGAATATATAAAATGAATATCCCAGTTTAGTAAGGACAGTCAATGAGGCAGTTCTTCCATTTGTATCACTATAGCTTCATGAAGAATCTTTTTCAGCCACAACAGAATTAAGTATTGAAGTGAAGATAGAACCAGACATTGACATTTCTATACCACACAGTGTTAAACTAAGATCTTCAAAAGTAATGAAATATATTAATATCCTTGCTTTCACTAAATAGATATATACAAATATGCATATACATTTTAACTAGAACAGAAGGCTTTTTGTACCATCAATCCCCAAGAATTTATTTGTTAAAAAGATTTGAATGTTGTTTATTTCATTTTAATCCTTCAAAATTTTTATTTTTGCATATGCTTTATCATGGATTATATTAGTTCAGTATAGGCAAAGAATTTATAAATAAATGCATACATATTGATGATGCTTGCTCAGAAATGTTTCACTAATAGGAGTATAGATTTTAAAAAAATTTGGAAGAGTGACTTAGAGGACCAAGAGTAAAACATGTCTGGGCAGCAGACCATGTATGGGGCATAATTAAGAAAATATACATTGGCTCTGCTTGTAGCAGCAAAGTACCAGAAACTGAGAAAGAAATTGGAGGGGGGAGGGTGGCTGAACGAATTAGGTTACATGAAGATAATGGAATACTGTTGAACTATAAGAAATTATGAAAGGAACGATTTCATTTAAATATGGGAAAACTTTGTGATCCAGAGTAAAATAAGTGGGAGAAAAGTTATACAATACAACCACATGGTAAAAACAAGACTTAAGAACTCTATGAACCTCCTGACCAACCATGATTCCAGAGAACTAATGATGAAACATTATTTATCTGCTGACAGAAAGGTACTTGATACAGTGTAGAATAAAGTATAGGGTAAAATATATATTTGGGGGACATGACCAATGGAAGAATCTGTTTTCCTTGACTATGCACATTTGTTTACAAAGGTTTAATTTAGTGTGTTTTCCAGTGGTGAGGTGGATGGAGCAGGGAGGGAATTAATTTTTGTTAATTGAAAAAAAATAATTAAAATAGATTTAGGGCTAGAAGGGACCTTCAAGGTCATCTAGTCCAACCCCTCATTTTATGGATTAGGAAAGTGAGTCTCAGAGAAGTAAAGCAATTGTCCAATGTCCCAGGTTGCTGTCCTTCATGCTTGAAAAGGACCAAAATGATACCAGTATGCTGGAGTCAAGGTGCAGTGTGTCCAACTGTGGTTGATCAGATCAACACAAACTTGAAAGGTTCTACCACAAGTAGGCATATAAATAGTCCATATGAACTTTGGGAGTGGAGATGTCTCTAAATGTGTGCATCTAACATTTCTTTTGAGCTACCACAATCCTGCGTTGCTCATAGAACACAACACCTTTTTTCATGTGGGCACGCTATGCTGGGTGGTTCTGTGCCAGTGCCTCCCATGTCTCACAATCGATTCCAAAGTTCTTCAGAGAGACTTTGAGAGAGTACTTGTATCACTTCTTCTGACCACCATGTGAGCATTTGCCTTGTATGAGTTCTAAATAAAATAGTCTTTCAGGCAAACATATGTTTGGCATTTGAACAACACAGCAAGCCCATCAGAGTTGTGTTCTTTGCAGTAGAGTTTGAATGCTCCACAGCATCTGCATCCTCTACCTTCATGGTCCATTGGAGCAAATTGTTCACATCCACTTATTCTACCAGGTAAGTTTTAACATGCTTGGAGTACACACCCTCTGACTCGCCAACAAATCTGAGGCCCATCAGTTACCCTCAACCTGTTTTAGGCCATATGCTGAAAGCATTTCGCAGAGTGTGGCCACTACACGTGCTAAGGCTTCTTGGGGCCAGAGGTGAGAGTTGAGTGGCAGGTGGACACCAAAGGTGGAAAGCAGCCCTGAAAAAGGCTCAGCAGTCCTTATACCAGAGATACTAGTCTTCCCTGAACACCATGCATCTCCCAATATCACATAGGTTGTAAGTAGCAGAGGATAGTCCTCTGGCTCCAAATCCAAAATTCTTTCCCCTGAACCACTCTGCTTCTAAGTACCTGGTTACCATCCAGGACCAAAAACATAATTGCTACATGCAAAAAAAGTTACTTTATAATAAACATTGCAAATACAAACTGTGTGCTTTTGAGGCTACCTAATGGTGGAATGAAAGTGACAGTCATCAAAAATAAAATTAGAAAGTCCAGTCACATGAGATAAACCAAGCTAGGTGGGATAGGCAGGGCTGCCAGTATCTTAAGTCACTTAACCTCAGTTTCCTCATCTGTACATTGGGGATAATAATAGCAGCTATCTCCCTGGGTTGTTGTAAGGATAAAAACGAGAAAATCTTTGTAAAGTGCTTTGAAAACCTTAAAGCACTGTATAAATGACATTTTATTATTATTATTATTTTCAGAATCTGCAGTCAATTTGGTCAAATGGCAGAATGCTGGGACAGTCAATTTGGAAGGAACAACAGTACAGTTCCAGTGGTAATTCTTCTCCCTTCGGCACACTAGAAATCTCAGAGGGTCCAGAGTACACTTATGCTATATATATGCAAGCATATGTATATGTGTGTATGTGTGTATACATGCATATATATATAGCATACATATAGCATATACATATATAGTATATATATATATATATATATATATATATATAAAATTCAATGTACATATCTTCAGTGTGTGACATTGTATAAATTGTACTTGCTTGTAACTAAGCAATATCTAATTCCATGATGTTGTTCATGAAATCATATTTAGAGCTGGAAACAGACCATTAAGATCATCTAGTCTAATGCCTTCCTTGAGGAAGATGATGCCCATATAGCAAGCCACTCATTCAAGTAGCTCCTTCCCTCACCCCCTGGCAAGGAGTTCAGGGGTCAGCCTGGAGCAAATGACTGTTTCAGGAAATGCATTCATGGCTGCTGAGATGCAGCTTTTCGGAGAGATGGGGTTGGCAGCACAAGGACTGTGGAAACTAGACTGGAGCTAGTGATTTGCTGCTAAGAAAAAAAAAACCTATGGATTAAAAACAGCTTTACAAACTAAAGACCAAGAGAGAAAGCTGGTGTTCACTTCAACAGCAGTGGTAGGGGAGAAGAAGCATTTATTAAGCATCTACTATATGCCAGGCACTGTGCTAAACACTTTCCAGCTATTATTTCATTTGATCCTTACAACAACCCTAGGAAAGGTAGATACTATTATGCTCCCCATTTTACAGTCAAAGAAACTAAAGCAGACAGAGGTTAAGTGACTTGCCTAGGATCATATTGCTAGTAACCCTGTGAGGACAAATTTGAACTCATATCTTCCTGGTGCCAAGTACAATGCTGTATCCACTGCTGGTAGCAGCAGTGGTGGGTGGAGGGGAGGGAGGAATAGTTGAAAAAAACAATTAGATGAAAACTAAGGAAGACTTGCCCCTCCACCAAGTTCTTTTAGTGCTAGACTTTAAATATGAAAGGGTAGTGCTGACTCCAGATGTTGTGAAGGGCTCACCAAAGGGGGCTGCCTCAACTGCCTTTTCTGGATTCTGTTTGTCCTTAATAGAACTGTTGTTGTGCAGTTGTTAAATGCTTTACCTTTACTGCCTATTAAGAAATGGCCAAATGTGGATGAGCTTGCCCTGGATTGGGACTGAACCATAGAAGAGAAGAGATACTAAGACAGAAAAGGTAACAAAATCAGGCCCAGTCCGAGCGTGTTCTCTGAGCTAAGATCCTGAGCCACAGCTTGCGTAGATAACGGAGAACCAAAATCTTTCTTTCATAATTAAAAGGAGCATGATAGTGTAGAATGAGCCCTCAATTTAGAGTGGATACGCCTGGGTTCCAATCCTGCCCCTAGAAACTTACTAGATGTGTGACCCTGGGCAAGTCATTTGCCTTTTCTGTGACTTGATTTCCTCATTCATAAAATGAAGAGGCTGAGTTGATGGCCTCTCAGTTCCCTTCCAGTTTTAAATCTATGATCCCTGGAGAGAGGAAATGGCCTTGTATGTATCAGTACAAGTGGGTTACAAACAAGAGGAAGAATTTCTAGTCAGTGACAGTCAGTAAACACTGAACTAGTTTTCTAAAGAAAGTTGCCTATTCTCTCAATTAGAGAGATGTAAGTTGAGGGAGGTGGATTTTGAACAAAGACTAGTTTTTTCATTTGTTTGGAATGATGGGCAAGGTATAGCCATGCCTGAAGGCAGGATAATGTGTCAAGATTCTTTCTGGTCATGGAATTACACAGACCATAATTACATAATTAGTCTAATAAAATCTCTTTCCTTAAAGGTAGTGGGCAAAAGATAACCTGCATAGTTGATACAAATCACAGTGAGCTGTTAAGGTTTCTAACTTTGGCCATGCAGGAAAGAAGGCAAATTGTGTTGTTCCACGCAACAGGTGCCAATTGCCAAGTCCTGCACGCCACATGTTTTTAAATAGCCAGTCTGCACAAAAGAAAATAGCATGTATCATTTCCTACAAGGAATACAAATACGTCTTCAAGTGCAGAGGTCACAAACTCTCAGTTTATTGCATGCCTTCAAAAATGGCTTTTGGAGGAAGGGAAGGACAACTGTATGATGGGTGTGAAGGTACGTGTTTCCTGTTGTGCAATCTTATTTTTTTGCTGGTCCTGAAATGTAGCAACAAGACTGCCCTAATTTCTTTAGGGTTGGCTATCTCAAACGAGGGCACTCTTTTTGGCAAGAAGCCTCACCCTGAAGATCTGTATCCTTCCAGCTGTTGACCTTCCTCTCATGCACCATCAAAAAGGAGTATTTTCCCAGGCCTGTATTTGATTTCAACACTCATTTATTTTCTCCAACCTCACCCACATGCCAGTACACGTCCAATAAAATGTTGAAATTTTTTCTCTTTAGCTGTAAACACAGTACAAATCCAACTCCCACATAAACAATATCTGCTGCAAAATCATGTAGCACCCACATATTTGTTTAATGAAACAAGGCCCCGAATGGAAAAGTTACAATTGCATTTAAAGTTTAGATGCCTGGGGACAATTTTGATAGTGTTTAGAGGTTGATAATTGTGGGGAACAGGAGAAATGAAAGATAAATATTGGCAGTGACTGAAAGAAAATGAAAAGGCTGTATTAGAAACTGTGAGCAATGAACAATAAAGGGTATGATGTAAAAGACCAGGGATTTCATGAGTATTTAATGTATGGGTACACATTATACTCAAATGCCAGGTACCTCCCGCTATTCATAAGCACAATCATGTATGAAAAGAAGTAGCAAGTTGTATAACTGGAAAGAATTCTAGAATGGTCTTGCATTTATAAAACTTGCTTCTAAGTCTGGGGTTAGGCTTAACTTTTTTTAGGTCTCATACCTCTTTCTGGTGAAGCCTATGGACCTCTTCTCAGAATGATATTTTTAACACACAAAATAAAATACACAATGGCTTACAAAATAAACTACTCTTATTCAAATTCATGGACCTCAGGTTAAGAATACTTATTCTCATTCCAGGTACTCTTAGGGCTTGGGGACTTGTAGGAAGATAAAACTAATATAATAATAATGATAGGTTATATTTGCATGTACTTTAAGATTAGTGAAACACTTAAAGAAAGTTTTCTCATTTTATCCTCAGCAATCCTGAGAAGCAGCTGCTATTATGTTATTTTTCAAATGAAAAAACTGAAGCAGATATGATTCAAGTGACTTTTCCCAGGATTAAACAGCTGCAGTCACATTTGAACTCAGATCATTCTGACTTCAGGTTCAGTGGTCAAGTGTTGTATCCATTCAACACCCAGGAGAACTTGTTTTCAATGACTCAAGAAAGCTAGATGGGAAAGATCATACATGAGGCTAAAGGAAATTAAGTATTTACTAAGCCCATTATATGCTGAGCTTTGTGTTTGTTCAGTGCTGGGAATATACATACAAAACTGAAATGGTGACATTCCCACTGTCACCTCCCCAGCCCATTCATTAAATGCCAATCATTTCTAAAACTCTCAGGATCAAATAGATACTCAGCTATTTGGAATTTAATCTCACCTACTTTGTCTCCACTTTACTCCATGCTCAGCCTAGTCTATGACATCTGCTGCTTAAATGTTTTAATGATCGCTTCTCAGGAATATTTCATCCTCCTTCCCCACCTTCATAGCAAAGCCTGCTATTTTACCTGGGTAGCCCATTCTTGGGTACCATCCACCTCTGGGTTTCTTTATTCCTGTGCATGGTGTGTCACTGTAGAAAAGTCATGAAATCTAGCTGATTTTGTCCATTATATCACTACCAATTTATTGTATGTAATTTCATCTGATCCTTTTCTGGTACTCAACAATAGATGATGATGATGATGATGATGATGATGATGATGATGATGATGATGATGACTATAATAGCATTTATATGTAGTGCTTAGAGGTAAACCTTGTCCAGGTTCACAAAGTCAGTAAGAGTCTAGGGCAAGATTCGAACTTTTTATCAACTCCCATTTCATTCCCATAGTAATTGTTCCAAACTTTGTTCTTATTTCTCCAAATCTCCAGATCCTCCAACCTTACACTTAGAGTATGTGACTTAGCCAACTACTTCCTTGAAAAGGTGGAAATCATGTCACTTGAGCTCCTTCAACTTCCTTTCTTCAGCCTCAAAGCTTTTCAGCATCATCATTCATTCTTTCTTTCCTCCAGTCACAGAGGAAGAGGTATCTAATAAAGTCAGTCCTTTTACTTGTTTCCTTCATCCCATCCTATTTTCCTCTTCTAGAACATCACTCCACTGCAATCACCTCTCTTCTCTCATGTCTATTCAACTTTCCCTTCACCATTGGTTCCTTCCCATTTGCCTGAAACATACTCCTCTCCCCAAATCCCCCAAAATACCTTTCCTTGACCCATCTACCCTTTCCAAATGTACCCTTCTCTCCTCTCCTTTACTGCCCCAATTCCTGAAAACACTCTACAACCAATGCTTCCACTTCCCCACCACTCACTGTCCTCTCACACCTATATAATTTGTCTTCCATCCAGGAGTGTGCAGGAGCCAGACTCAGAAGAGTCATTATGGTTGTAAAATTTTCAGTGTGAACACTTACACCTCAGAAATCAGCAAATACTACAAATAATGGTTTGATTTATTGTTTTGTTGATTTTCTCAACTTAAGAAAGTGATGAAGAAAATGCTAATAATGCAGGTTACACTTAAAAGTATGTGGGAAATACATTTTTTTCCCAAAGAGCTGATTGTTGACCATTTACCAGCAAACTCTTGCTTCTATCCCCATCACTCTTCCACCTCTCAAAGGTAATCAATAAACCCAAAGACACCTCTAGTCACCAATTTAGATGTTTTTTTTCTTTGTTGTTTTCATTCACTTTGACGTATCTGAAACAGTTGGCACTTTTACCTTCTCATTTCTGGATACTCTGTCTTCTCTTAGATTTAGAAGCAAAACAATCTCCTGGTTCTCCTCCTCCATCTCTAATTCTCTTTTTATGTATCCTTCACTCACTACATGATCTCTTCTCAACCCTTCAAGGTACACATTCTGCAAGTATTAGCTCTTGGCCCTACCGTCTGTCCCTTCACAATCCAACTCACCCCATGACTTCAACTCTTGCCTATTCCAAAAATGGCATTCAAATGTGTACATCAGTAGCCAAGTCTTAGAGATTCCACCTCCTCAACTTAGCTTGCACTCACCCCCTTCTCTCTACTCATATTACAACTCTAATTCAGATTCTCACAACCTTTCACCTCCACTACTGCAATAGCCTTCAATTGTTCTCCCTGCATTAATTGCCCTACCTCCCCACTGTGTCTTCTATGCAGCTGCCAAAATGATATTCCTTTTGGTTTTTGAATTTTTTAAATATATTTTATTTTTTCCAATTATATGTAATAATTTTTAACATTCAGTCTTTTTAAATTTTGAGTTCCAAATTATCTCCCTTCCCACTTCCTCTACCCAATCCTTGAGAAAGCAAGAAATTTTATATAGATTATACATGTATAGTCATGCAAAATATATTTCCATATTAGTCATGTTGTGAAAGGAAACACAGACCAGGGGGGGAAAAATAAAGAAAGTTTTAAGAAGTATGTTTTGATCTGTATTCAGACACCATCAGTTCTTTCTCTGGAGGTGGATAGCCTTTTTCATCATAAGTCCTTCAGAATTGTCTTGTATCTTTGTATTGCTGAGAATAGCTACAGCTGATCATTGTTACAATATTTGCTGTTACTGTGTACGTGTTCTCTTGGTTCTGCTCACTTCATTTTGCATCGATTCATATAAGTCTTCCTAGTTTTCTCTGAAATCATCCTGCTTGTCATTTCTTATAGTTCAATAGTATTCCATTTCATTCATATACCATAACTTGTCAGCCATTCCCCAATTGATGGGCATCCCCTCGATTTCTAATTCTTTACTACCACAAAAAGAGCTGCTATAAATATTTTTGTACATATAGGTCCTTTTCCTTTTTTAAATCTCTTTGGGCTATAAACCTAGAGGTGTTAAAAGGTATGTACAGTTTTACCACTACCACCCCACCTCCCTGCCATCATATACTTTAAACTACATACAAGCAGGGCTACTTATTCCCTGAGCATAACATTCCATCTTTCATCTCATATCTTTCCACGGGCTGTGCCCCATGCCTAGAATGTGCATCCTTCTCACCTCTGCTTCTTCAAGTTCCTAGCTCACTGTAAGACCCAACCCCTGTCACCTCCTCAAGGGACCTTTCCTTATTTCCCCAGTAGTTAATGCCTACCCCAGCCCTAAAATCACTTTGTGTTTATTTGTCTATATCCTGTATTTTTTTTAAATCCACAAACATATTCTATTCCTGCAGTAACATGGCTTAACTGAGGTCAGGGACTGTATTGCTTTTTATGTTCATATCATCTGCACCTATAACAATGGCAGGCACATAAGAGGTGCTTAAAATGCTTCTGCATGTATTGGATTGCTGTCCTGTTTGCTGTCAGGTTCTGTCAGCCTGACTTTTCTCCCAGAAGCTCCTTGCATGGTACCTCTGGGCCATGAACCTTCAGCTCTTGGCATTGTGGTGACCATGTTCTGCACTTCCTACCCAAAGTATCATAAATGTTTGTTGAATTGAATTCTATACATTTGTCTCATTCAAGATATGAAATATTCCAAATAGCTATAAGTACCTCAAAAGCATGAGCTGCAAATGAGACGGTATTACTCATTTTCACAAATCAGGCCACCTCAAATTAGGTATTTGTCTGGTACCCTCTAGAGCAGTGGTATCAAATTCAAACAGAAACAGATCCCTAGGGGCTGCATATTGACTTAGAAAACCACAAATTAACATTACGTTGTATTACATTTTTATGTTATTAGACATTTCCCAATTACATTTTGTCTGGTTGGGGCAGCACTCAGGAGTTTTGCAGCCAGCTTGAGTCTACAGGTTTTGACTTTGACACCTCTGCTCTAGAGTAACCTGTATTATTCCATTATAGAAGATTGGGTCAGAAGAGGAAGAGTAGTAGACTGATAAGCCTCCCTTCACTCCACCACCACCAACAGAATCATGAGAATCTGCATTGCCTGCTCTATAGAGTTGTTTGACCCTTCCCAGGAACCTCAAGTGTTCAGTGCTTTTCACTTCCCTCCCTGCCATCATCACCAAGAGATTACAAAGCAAAGTGCATGGAATAAGTAACCAAGACTGTGGAAGTCAGGCTATGTGATTGGAGTCCATGGGTCAGAGTGAGACAGAAGTAATTTTGGAAGAAATTTTTTTAAATGAGCTAGGTATCTGGAGCCAGGGAATCAGGCACATAATAGAGGCACCTATGGATACCATGGATCAGATCAAGGCAGAAAAAAGTCATAGATATCAAAAGGCAAGCTAAATCATATGTTCAAAAGTCCAGGCAGAATGTAGGAATTTATTTCCCTTGAAATGTGTGTGTGTGTGTGTGTACATACATACACACATATATGTATGTATATATACATGTGTGTGTATGTGTGTATACACATATATGCATATATACATACATATACATATATACATACATATACACACATATGTGTGTATATGTATGTATGTATATATATGTATATATGTGTGTATGTGTGTATACACATATATGCATATATACATACATATACATATATACATACATATACACATATATACATATATATATATACATACATACATATACACACACACACACACACACACATATATATATATATATGAACTGTCTTTTTGGGGGAAGACAAAGGAGGAGAAAAAAAAATCAGATTTTGTTCATTAAAAACAAATTAAATCAATTTTTTAAAATCCAGGCAGTCAGGGCAAGCAACACCTCTTTCCCTCCTTAACCTTTCTTGACCCATATAGAGGGAGTTGGGCAAGTGAAAAGGTAAGAAAACCAGACAAGAAGTCTAGGAACTAGCAAAATAGAGATCTTGATAAATTAAGTCAAATTTTATTTGGACAAAGAAGCTTTTTAAAAATTGTTTTATAGCAATTTCTTGCCTTAATAAAGAAAGGACCAGACCCAGGCCTTGAGAACCCACAGGCGAGACAATATTATGGGTGCCCCCTGGATAAAGGAAAGGAGAGAATAGATCTGTACACCCCAAATCAATATTCTCCTCCTAGAAACTGGTGAACTCATATCCTCATCTTTATAATGTTATCTACATCTGGATATTGGCCTTCAGCAGATGGAGGCAAGGCATCCCAGGCCAGCCACAACAGCTGGAAAGAAGGCAGCCAAGGGTAGGGAGAGTTCCCAACTAACTGGAAGACAATGGGTTAGGGATTTCATTTCAAGTCCTTTGTTAAATCAATATTCTATTTGATTAGGCTTTATCAAACACTGGTAAATATATTCAGCCAGTCATAAAAATAAGTACTGGTCCATTTATCTCAGTACCTAAAGATGTTAGAAAATTTAATAAACACAGGAAAATAATCTTTTTTTTTAATGTATACTCAATTTCTCCTTGTAATTTTATTTTTGCTCAGTTTACGAGTATCTTTTGTAAGAACTTTGAGGACAATTTGCTGACACAAGGAACAGTGAGACTAAATCAGTCACTCAGTCAACAGTGAAACATTTATTAATACTTTACTGAGTGGGTAAAACTAGGAAAAGCATAGCTAAGCATGGGTGGGCCTAATGCAAAATGAATGATATTGGATAATCTAGTGGTTCTAGAAAAATTGCATTGACATTTCCCATTTGAACTTGGAGAAAAAAGAGGATCTGCTAGATATGTAACAATGTAGACTCACAGAGAGAGGTATAGGCAAGATATTATGTAATTCCAATAGAGAAGTGACATCTGGGCCCAGTGTTCTGAATGACTGGTACAGAAACATATGGGGTAACAGTTACCCATAACTGATAGGGGTAGAAATTTAACTAGACAAGACAACTGTTCTGCAAACCATCTGTGAGTAAGGTTAAGGGTTCTTTCACACACCCAAACTTGGTGGCATAAGGTGCACACCCAAAGGTTCATTCTTCCTTCTTGCAACATTCATATTACCTCTTCCTTATAATTATTGGGCTGTTACACACTGGCTTTGCCTAGGATTCCAACTAATACCATCTTGTATGTGATTTTGTGCTTTGTCATGTTAAAGGCTTAAAAATCCATGGCTAAAGGAGTTGATGCATGAATGGAAAAAGAAAATCTGTACTTGTGAAGAATGTTCCTGCAGAATCTCAAGTAGGGTAATCAGAAATGACAAATAGTTCCCATTCCACTCTGGGACCATTTTAGGGCTAGGATTTGAAGGAACCTCTTCCAGAAATCTTATTAATGTAATGTTAATGGGTATTATCGGCCTATGACAAGTAGAGAAAGAAAGACAGAAAGGAAAGAAGGAAGGAAAGAAAGAAGGAAGGAAGGAAGGAAAGAAGAGAAAGAAAAGGAAGGAAGGAAAAAGGAAAATAAAGGCCAGTCCTGATACCCAAAGTAATATTTGCTTTGCTTTTTTATTTTCATAAATATTTTCCTATCTGAAACTAAAATACATAACGTTCTTCCTTAGTTAGATATCACCTAAAGGCAACCCATCTTTCTTACAGATTACATCAAAACAAACTTGCTGAAATTGATAGGGATAGTATTTCATTAGCTACTTTGGTAAATGTCTAATTTCACATAGGTTGCAAAATACAACTGAAACTCAAATTTAGTATCTTCCATGTTAATAAATATGAGATGCCTCTTCATTCAAATACATGACTTAGACATAAAATTAGTTTTATTTGTTTTTTCCCCAAAAAACGTACAACAAAGCTTTTGATTAACCACGGTTCTTTGGAAGCGTAGTGAAATACTTTTTCAGGTTAACTGAGGAACAAGTAGAAACCCCTTTCTATTTCAACACTTGCTGGTAAAAATCCCTCTAAAATGTATAAATTTCCTGCCTTAATAATTACAGTCTAATGAACAAAACTGACTTTGATAACTTAAGGTTATGCAATTCCAAAGAGTCATGATCTTAAATCTTAATGATTCTCACACAATTTTCACCTATAGATGTAGAATAATAATGACTGCTGTGTGAAGTTTGCAAACATTTTACATGCATTATCTCATAAGATCTCCAATACAAGGTGGCCGTCCTATGAATTTTTCCCATTTCTGAGTCATCAGTCATGTGACCCTTTTTTTTCTCACCTGTAAAATGAAGGGATTAGACCATTTGGTGCCCTGTCTAGTTCTAGGACTATGATACTATTATTCCCACTCTGCAAATGAGAAAACTGAGTCTGAGAGGTTTGGGACTTGCCCATAGACACACTAGTGTCAGGGGCAAAATTCAAACCTAAGTCTCCAATATACCAAGACAATGAGATAAATTTGTGCTGTATCCAAGTCATATCCTAGAAGTGTATTTGTTGAATAAAAGCCCTGATCTCGGTTAGTTTATTGACACCTCTTTCTACTAAAAGAGAAACATAGAAATAAAGTCCAATAAATTGAAAATTTTGGTTGAGGGCTTATTTTACCATAGGGAGAAAACAGTTTGAAAAACAAGAATATGGATTAGGTAAGAAATCAGGAAGATCAATCCTTAAATACCTTTTAAGCCAATTCCATAGATAGATGCATGTCTTGGACTTTAAATGTCAAGCTGTCAATTTTTTTTTCCTTAATTATCTGATGGAACAATCTTCCAGCTCTTCAAAATCCTGAGGCAATTAGGCTCAAACTCATGTGACCTGTACCTAGTGAATGAAAGCCAGTTTCATGAAATATTTAAGTATATCTTCTACCTTGAAAAGCAGCATGATATAGTGGATGGTGGGATAACCTGGGACTCAGAAAGACCTGGTTTACAATCCTACCTTTGGCAAATACAAGTATATGACAATGGGCACATCATGGCAACTTCTCAATGCCCAAAGCAACTCTCTAAAGATGGTAAGTTTGTGAGGATAAGTGAAAACATAATTCCTCTGCACAGATGAAGTTCTAGGTCCTGACTGTATCTCTCTTCCTCACTAAAAAAAAAAAAAAAAAAAAAAAGAATCTCCACATAGCACCCCTAAGGCAACAAACTTGTCTTGGAAACTGTATGTTTTCTTGTGTACTTCCACAGGATTGATCAGGAGAAGTGTTCACATGAGACACACAGTTCTCTAAACAGTCTAGTTCCCCAAATTGAGTCTTCAAAAAAATTTATTGTAACAACCTACTTGTACATTTAAATCAGAATCCTTGACAATAAGCTTATCATTTTTTTAATTGGCAAGGGTTATGCCAGAAAAAAAGAAAGATTAAATAAAATAACCTTCTGAGGTAGGCCTCTGTTTGGGCTCAAATGGTTCACTTTGTCAGTCTGAGCTAACTAGACTAGCTGGCCAACTGCTTCAACATGAATAGATTGGAAATTCCAAAGCTCTTGTCTGGGTGGATTCTGTACTACTTCACTGGTGACAACATTCAACTTTTCACCTTTAATGATCCAAATAAAGGGAGAGGAATGGAGCCACTCCATTTGCTTTCCTAACACCAAAGGCTGTCTTTCATGTCACGCACTAAGAATGTGATCAAGAAAAGCTTCTTTAGAGATGAAGGCTGCAAGATATCCTCCCTCCCCTTCCAAACCATTCCACCCATGGCGTGCAGAAGTAAAAGTAAAGAATGTGAATTATGTTTTTTCCCTCCTTATCAAGACCATGAGACTGAACAAGTACCAGAACTAGACAGCCTGTTAAGCTTCTGTCTAGCATTTTGCTAACAGAAAGGAGAGCTCACCTATGTCCTTTTGTTGGTTGGTTTTGACTTTGTGCTTGAATTAATTGCAGCTAGCCACTATAGTGAATAGAGATCTGCACCTGGAGTCAGGAAGTCCTGAGTTCAAATCTATACTAGCTGTGTAACCCTGGGAAAATAATTTAACTTCTCTATGCCTCCGTTTCCTCAACTGCAAAATGGGGATAATAATAATAGCACCTACCTCCCAAGGTCATTGAGAGTATCAAATAAGATAATATTTGTAAAGTGCTTAGCACAGTGCCTAGCACATAGTAGGCACATAATAACTAATTCTTTCCTTCTTTCCTTGCTTGTGATTGCTTCTGTAGCAATAGGCTGGATCCAGAATTTGATAACACAGAATCACAGAATATCTGAGTTGGAAGGTAATTCTTTACACAGTTAACACAACATGTTCTGAATGAGAATTCCCTCTTCAACATAACTGACAAACAGTAATCCAGCCTTTGCTTCAAGACCTCCCCTGAGAAAGAATCCTCTTCCTCCCAGGGCAAGTCATTCTACTTTTGTATACATTTTTTTACACAATATTTGCAAATTCTATCCATTAATCCAAGTTTGCTTTCTGGGGACAAGCAGAATAAATCTCATCCTTCTTCAATGTGTCATCACTTCAAATACTTGAGCACAGCATCATCACATCCTTCCTAAGTCATCTCTTCTCTAGAAAAAGAGAAGATAAATAGGCTGGATCCAACATCTGTAATTGCATAGCTCATTCAATATTCCTAATCTCTCACTATCTATCATAAAAGCCTGTCTCCTTATCATTAATGTTCTCTTGGAAATACTGTATGGATGAGAATCATGAAATACTATGGTCCTTGAAAAATAAAATTAAAAAGAATCCAAATGACAATAGAAAGACTTGAGGTGGGCCTCAGTGGGCTATACAAAGTTACTATAGGAGCAAAGAGTATAAAATATTACAAAAGCCATGAGCAGAGAAAGTAGGCTAGTCATATAGGGAGAATGAGAGACAACATAAAGACAGAACAATGGTATCCATGATACACTAAAAGAATGAGCAGAAATCTTACAGAAAGTTGGGTAAATTCTCTATGAAGGTTTTCTAGGAGGGAAAAACATTCATAAGAATGGGAAGAGTTGTAATCTGCATCACGAAAAGGATACTCCCTGCTGATGAAATCACAGGTCAAAAGAACAGTCAGGGAGAAAAATATCAGTTTGTAGTAGGGTGTAGCTGATGCACTGATATCATTTCTATTTGTTGATTTATCTAACTCACACCTCTCTAGTTCTCCATATACCAGGACCATTTTGCAAGGTGCAAATCTCTCCAGTCCCTCTCCTATATCCTTACACAGCACATAACATTCCACTTTGAAAGCTGACAGAAGGACCTCCTTGTGTTCTTTCTTACATGGAAAAAAGATTAAGCAAAACCTATGTATCAGCTACACAGAGAGAATATTTATACTATCTTTAAATTCACATATAGTATATAACAGTAGAAGGATAGACCAGGTCTCATTTTGGTAGTTTACACATTGAACCTCTCCCTGGACTCCTTGAACTTCTGAAGCCCAAGGATAGGTACATTGTCCCCATTGATCGAAATCTGTCATGTGCAGTTGAGTATACTCAGATTAACATTCCTTGATCTCATTATTGTTTTAAAGTGGGGGAAGGCATCCAGGAGCCAGTAGGAATTAAATTACACTACCCACTTTCACCAAACCAGTAACTAATACATTCTCATTAGGTGTATTAGCTCATAAGGACGACTTCCGAGAGTGAGATCATAGCATCAGCTAATATTGATTGGTCATATGTGTTACAGCCACAGCCTGTCTCCTGTCTCAAGTAGCTTAATAAAGAATTATCATCAGAAAGCACCCATGAAATGAGTTGAATATTTCCATCCCAACTGCAGAGGATTAATGGAAAGGGTAACAAACAAGATGGTGATCAACTATTATCTGGTTCTTATTTACTAGCTACCAAGAGCTAAGAGCAATAATGATAGCAGCAATAATAAGATGACTCTATGAAAGCTATATTAAGTATATTAACACTTTTTCACCAAAAAATAAGAAGATAATATACATGATATACATTCATAAAGGAAATGATAAACAGGTCAAAAATCTGCAGAGATACTTTTGGAATGGGCAGACACTTCACCAAGCAATACTAGTAAAGAGAAACATGACTAGATTTGTCTAATGTAGTTGAAAGAGGTTTATTTTCAAATTGAATGTTTAAAGTGGCTAAGATTCAAGACTGGAATCAAAAGGCCCTCAATGGGCAACATCCACATGAATTCATCTAACAATACACTGAAAAAGAAGCAAAAGTAAAATGGCTAACATGCAGATTTTTTTTCATCAAAGTGACAAGTTTTATGATGGCAATTCACTTTTACTGGAAATGTCAAAATAGTTATCCTTAAGGAACTCAGTCTTAGTGATCAGTGCAGTTAATGTAAGGAAATAGTAAAAAAACTATGCAGCACATCAATGCAGTTAGCTAATTCCTAGCTAGGCAGGAATTATCTGATAGCTAAAATTATGCAGTAGAAGCTCACTATCTTTTTTACAGATTGACAAACACCAAATCCCCGTACCACAAATACAGACCTCAAAATACTCTTTTGAGAATTCAAATGATAAACTGTCCTAGAAATGAAGTAGTACCAGAGATTGAACTATTGCCCACAGACACCTAGATATAACATTGATCCATAAAAACTTAAGAATGGTACTTTACAACTATACCAAATATTCATAATCTCTAAACTGTGCAAAACAAAAGTCTTTCAAAATATAGAGCCTGATAGAAGAAAACAAAATCATGTGGGAATAGAATGAAGTAAATTTCATACCTCTGTCTGATGTCAAAATTGCACCAAGGATATTTTTAGTGAGCTTATAAAGCATGTTATTTACATACTCTAAAACTTTTACTCAACTGCACAAAGCAGTTATTGTATTCCCCTGTGAAATAGTCCATGGATAATTAAATGTAAAATAATTATAAGATAATGACTTGTCTCAGGACCAGTTACATTTTATCTCTTTAAAACAAGGTGAAAAGAATGATTTTCCTATGATGATGATGATGACGATGATTTCAAAGTCCAATACATCATCCGCACCATGCAGTAAAAAAGGGGAATGTCATCCAGGGAGATGTATAGTAGGGACTTTGTGTACCTTGAGATCACTGTAGTAGCTGTGAAGGCTTGCCAGACACCCTGAAATGCTGGCAAATTGGTGTCTGGCCATCCCATTGCTTGGGTTAGTGCCTTATTCAGTGTAATACTTCTAAAAGGGAACATGAGTTTTCAGGCTTGCTCTACTTGAAACTGTCACGATGGTCAGCCTGACACAGCAGATTATGGAGTGGCACTGCCTTCATGTTCTATTACCACAGAAAGTCAAGATACAGTGGAACAAAGCAGAGACACCAACAGCCTATGTGTTTAAAATGCTTCAGTGCATATGACCCCGAAGGCAGACATGCCATAAGGGCACATGAAATGGATTGAAGATATGAATGTTTTCATTAGGCACAAGTACTATATCATAACAAAACTGAAATTATTTTTCTAGTTATAGGCCAGAGCTACTATATTTCTTTCTGTCAATAGTGACTTTATACAACAAGGTATCACATACATACTAATGAGGATAATCACAAGAAATAACTTCATCTCTAAATCCAGATTAAATTAAATTAGACCTAAAATCCAGGAGTTATTAAATATGGAGAGGGAAAAGTTGAAAAACCTGAGGTCATTAAAAATCTTCATGTAACACAAATTCCAGAAATTCTGCCTAAGAACAAACTTGATTTTTAGGAATCCCAAGGTTTAAATAATTTGGAGAGAAGATGTGCATACTTAGACTGGAATTTGAAAAGGTCCTCTGTGAGTTTGATGGCACCAATCCAATGAACAGAGCAACTATTCCATACTGGAGTAATTTTAAGATGCTGGCATTTGCTATAGCCATCATTAAATAAACCCATTATCCCAAAACATTTAACAGAAAGTCAATTTTAGGATCTGCACATAACAATAGATGCAACAGATGTTACTATGATAAGGACCATATAAGGAAGGGTGGAAATATGAAGAAGTATAGGCATTAAATACCATGATGGAAGAAATGAGAGGGGAAATTATTGAATACCCAAGGAAAGATATTTGAAGATTACAACAATATCTTGTTGGTATGTGCAAAAGAAAATCTTAACACCGTAATGGTCACTTAAAAGCAAACAGATAGATATTTAGATAAATGGATAGATAGGTGGAAGAAGAAACATATGGAAAGCAATACAAAAAAAAAAAACAAAAGCATACTAGAAAATCCATATTCCCTTAATCAGTAATTGAAAGCAAAATCAAAAGGTTAAAGTGATACAAGGTGTAAAAATAGTTCAAGGAACAATATTTTAAATTCATATCAATCAAAAACCTTACTACAGAGGCTTGAGATACAAATAAATCAGAGAAAGACAGAGAAAGAATAACTGAAGAAGAATATAAAAAATTTCTGGTTGTCTATATGGTCATAAGAAGTCCAACACAATGAAAATACATGTTAGATCAAATACAAACAGGAAGCTTGTATACCATTAATATAAAGAACAAAATAAGTTATGTTAAAGGAAGTGACCAAAACTCTAGGATTGCTCAAAAAAAAATGGAAGGTATTTGGCACTATGCCCAAGAGTTGCTAAATTTTGCATACTCTTTGGCCAAAGATGCCACTACTAGGCTACACCTCCAAATAGATCAAAGAAAGAGGGAATGGACCCATATATTGAATAATATTTATAGCAGCTCTTTTTGTAAAGAACTCGAAGCTAATAGAGAACCCATCATTTGGAGAATGACTGAATAAATTATAGTACATGGATGAAATAGAATACCATTTTGTCATAAGAAATTATGAAGGAGATTGTTTCAGAGAAATCTGGAAAGACTAAGTGGAATGAAGTGAGCAGAATCAAGAGAAAAATGTATATACCATTGTAATGACAAAACAACTTTAAAAGATTTAAAAACTCTGACCAACCACAATTCAAGACAACCAATGATGAAGCAGTCTACTCATCACCTGACAGAAAGGTGATGGATACAATATGGATACAAGGTATTTCTGGTCATGGCCAATATGGAAATTTGTTCTGCTTAATTATGCATATGTGTTATAGGTTTTCTTTTAATTTTTTCCCAATGAGACAAAGAGGGAAAAAAACCTTAAATACTTATTATCAAAAATAATTCCTTTTAAAAAGAAAACAAATGGAAGGCAATGATGTTTTATAAGATCCTTACCTACTGGCTCAAATTCTTCACAGTAGCACATGAATTATTAGCAAAGCATTATATCAGCTTCCTCTTAGATATAAACCTTACCCCATTTTTTGAACAGCAGACATCACAGATAAATTACTCAATCAATCAACATTCATTTAGATGACTATTAATACCAGGCACCATTCTTGGTACTGGAGATATGAAGACAAAAATTAAATAGCCTCTGTCCTTAAGCAGTTTATATTCTATTGGGGGAGGGAAAAAGAGGGGGTAAGCATGTACATAAAAGATAAAATGCCAAATATATGGCAAATATTTGGTAAGGAAGGAATTATCATCTAGGGGAATTAGGAAAGGCTTCAGATATAGAAGATATATGTCACTTGACCATATTTTTGAGAAGGAAACAAGAGATTCTACAAGATGGAGCTGAGGTGAGAATGATTCCAGGCTTAGAGGACAGGAAGTACAAAGTCCCAGAAACAGGAGATGGAGGGTACTCTGTGAGGATCAACAAGGAGGTTCATTTCATTATTATCAAAAGACAAGATCGGGACAACTAGGTGGCACAATGGATAAAGAACTGGCCCTGAAGTCAGGAGGACTCGAGTTCAAATCCGGCCTCAGACCAAACTCTTGACACGTACTATCTGTGTGACCCTGGGCAAGTCACTTAACCCCAATTGCCTTTAAAAAAAAAAAAGACAAGACCACAAGCGACCCTTCCAAATATAGATCAATTACATGTTTATGTACTTTAAAAACAGTATTCACAGATTCAAAGAGGTATACATTTTTAAAATTTAAAGATTTATGCATTTTAAAGAAATTGATAAGCACTGAAAAGAAAACAAGATATTGCCCAGGGTGGAGAAAAATGGTGTCCAAAAAAAAAGTCCCAGAAGTAAAGAGAGCACTTTATTATCAGCTTGGTAATTATTGAACTATCCTTCAATATAGGATAGAAATTATACTAACTCTATTGATTTGTCATAAAGCCTTTCATTCAGGTCCATAAAAACATTCTATTCATGCACTGAAAATAGATGAATACATGAACCAAGCAGACCGAGAATGTCAAAATGGAAAATTGTTCTCTCATTAAAACATGCCACCAACACAATAACGTCAAGAGCCATTGAAATCAACCATGGCATCTTTCAGGAATATGGTATAATCCCCTGATGGTTCTGCCTAGCCTGAAATTGATGATTACAAATCCTGAACAGAACTGAGTATGGTTTCCAAGTCAAAGAGGAAGTCATTCCAAAGTAACTTATTAATCACTTAATGTAAATGGATTACCTCAAGCTAAATGGCTCCAAGAAAAAGACATTAAAACATCTCCTTGTGGAATCTTTCCCCAATTATATCAGATCCAAATGAAATTCTGCTAAGTATAAAATTCTTAGCATATGCCCAGAAATGAGAGAATGATGGCTTTGTGCTTGACTCTAGAGGTTTAATTGAACCAATAGACAAAAGTTATATTTACAAATACCTTGGTCTCCTTTCCACATAAGACACATCACACATAAATCTATCAAGGACAAAGCTATGGCAGTGTATGTCAACAGACTTATTGGCATCCTGAAATCAAAGCTCAATGAGATATCAAAGCTCAACATGTTTAAAGTAATTAACACCTATGAAATACCAGTCAACATATACTTTTGGAATTGTAAAATGGACTAGAATAGATTTGGAAAGTATCTTAATAAAAAGTTGTGCAATAAATTTAACAAAATATCACCCAAAGGAAGTTATGGAAAGGTTAATCTTTCCTTCTCAAAAAGGAGTGAAAGGGTTAACAGACTTTCTCAGAGCTCTGGATAAGCTAAAAACTTTACAGAAATACTTTTTTGTCTTTATATTATATTTTTGAAACAAGCAGACATTATTCTACCAGGCAATGATAAAGACTAGAAATATGTCCATGGCATTGCATTTGCTAAGTATAACTAAAAGTGGTTTACTTTTGGATGGAGACTGTGAAATACATGTTCAAACACCTGTCAATGCTTATCCTTTCTACTGCAACATTTCTCATACCTATCCCTTCCTCTCCTCTCACATAGCTACTACCCAAGTTCAATCCCTTATTACTTCTCATTTGCACAATTAAAACAATCTCCTAATTGATCCCTATACTTCAAGTTTCTCTGCTCTACAATCCATTCTCCACAAAGGATTTTCCTAAATCACAGGTCATGATAATGTTGCTCCCCCACAAAATAAACCCTATTGACTTCCTATCACTTCAAGAATCAAATACAAATACTCTAACTGACATTTAAATCTCTTTACAACCCAGCCCTAACCTACTTTTCCAGCCTTATTACATATTATTCCCATCTGTGTACACTATGCTCTAGCCAAGATGGCCTTATTACTGTTCCTCATACATGACACATTTCTATGATCCTATGCTAATGCCATCTCCAAGAGTGTTCCTCTTTGCTTTTTCTGAAAGCATTTCAAGTTCCTGATAAAGGTGATAATCAACCAGGATAAAGTCCCTGTATGGAAAAAATAGTATCATCATTAGCCACACAACTGAGAAATGATTCAGTCAGCGGTATATCTTTCATGTGAATACACCATCCAAAATGTGAATGATGCATGGCTTCTTGTAATAACACCACCTGGATAAAAAGAGTGATTTCTCTATATGATGTCACACCCTGACCTTTTGCTAGGTCTCAGAATTGAACTCTGGGCATTGGCAGGTATTCTATAGCAGAGTATGAATTTAATAGTGTAGTCATCTATAAATGGGCAAACCCTCCTCTCAGATTCTAATAACTATCATCAAATGATTTAGCCATTACATGCAATTTTTCACACTTCTCAGACTTTCCAGAAAAACTGAGGGACTCATATACAATGGAGCGAATTCCCTCTTGGGACCTACCATCTCTTACTTGTCGTTCATCCTTTGTTTTTGAAGAGGACCAGTGACATCATGGGGTGGCGTCTTGATTTGAAAGTGAATTGAATTTAAGTGAGGCACAGCTGTACAAAGTCATCAGCCTCTTTCTCTCTTCCTAAGCCATCAGAGTCCAGTGGCAGCACAAAAGTCAAGACAACTGGCAAGGGCCCAGGATGCAATAGAAGACCTCGGAGTCTTCAATGTCTGACCGAGTTCTAAGTGTTACCACAGTGCCTGCTTCAGCCGCCTTCGTAGCCATCTGAACAAATCACAGTACATTAATATACCGACTAACACAATGTAGACTCAGCACAGATGCCGAGTTCTAGTACTTGGGCAGCACAGCAATTTTCTTTAGCCCACCTATTGAGAATTTGTGTAATTCAGAAAGCCTTCTCTAATCAACCATAGACAGAAACCAAGTGAATATTTAACCCAGTTGGTAGTCATGAGATAGAGTCTTCTATAGGAAATATAGAGGAATGCTGATGATTTATGTGGATTTACTTTATATCCTGCTACTTTCCTAAAATTATTGTTTCAATTAACTTTTTAGCTGAGTCTTTGGGATTTTCCAAATATATCATATCATCTGCAAAAAGATATAGTTTTATTATTTAATTCCCTATTCTGACTCCTTCTATTCCTTTTTTTTTTCTCTTATTGCTATTGCTGAGATTTCCTATACAATATTGAATAATTAAATAATATTGGTGACAGTGGGCATCCTTGTTTCACACCTGATCTTACTGGGAAGGCTTCTGGCTTATCCCCATTACAAATAATGCTTGCTGATGGTTTTAGGTCAGTGTTTTTTTTATCAACTTAAGGAAAAATCCACTTATACTGTTACTTTCAAGTGTTTTTAATAGAAACAAATGTTATACTTTATCAAAAGTTTTTTCTGCATCTGTTGTGATTTTTTAAAACTTTTATTATTGATATGATCAATTATATTAATAGTTTTCCTTATGTTAAACCATCCCTGCATTCCTGGTATAAATCTTTCCTACTTTCTGTTGTTTTTTTGCATTTCCATCAGAGTCAATTCTGAAGCCCCATTTGACTGGTGATCACCTTCAGGACCAGGCCCTTTCTTCTGCTTTCTTCCTAACTCCTCCCAGGGAAAAGCAGAGCACCACATGTGGTGACTTGAAAAAATATTAACAACCAATTCCTCTTGTCAGGTTTTCCTGTTTTCCTTTTTATGATGCTTGTACAAAATACATAGCTTATAAACCAAGATCTAGAAGAGAGCTTGAGGTGATTTAGTGCAACCCTTTCATTTCACAGATGAGGAAATTGAGGCCCATGGAGATTAAGTGATTTGCCCAAGGTCACATAGTCACTAAGCAGCACAGGCAGGATTTGAACCCAGATCCTCTGATTACGACTCAGTGCTTCTTCTGCAGTATCATGTAACATTGCTTTCAAAAGCACCCAAAAAATCATGCATTTAAAAACAAACCTCAGATAGACCATGTCACCTTGTGTTTTCTCCTACTCACAACTTAGACATACATTAAGTACTTCCAAAAAAAAGAAAGAATATTAATGGTACCAAAAGAATCATCCACCTATTGGAACAGCTCCATGATAGGCACTGTACATTACTAAAGTAAATAAGTCATTGCCCTCTAGGAGGTCCCAATCTAATAGTCCCCTCAAAAAAAAAAATCAAGAAAAAAATGTAGGTTTTCCTTGCAAAAATAAAGTATATGTGAACACACAGTTATTGTTTTTATTATTTTAATGTTTTTAAAAAATAAGGAAGAAGAAATGAATTAGATATGAGTTTTAATCTAATTGATTGGTTAAGAGAGGTAAGGAAGGGGGCAGAGAGGGAAGGAAGGATTTAAAAAATCACAGATTCTAAGCCCATATTATATGAAACTGCTTTAGGGCCTTAATTAAAGTAGATTTTGTGAGTTTCTGCTACAATTTATAAATAGACACAATGTACAAAAGCAGAATTGGGGGACTCCCTCCTTCCCCACACACTTACCATCCTTCTTTTCACTCTTCCCCAGTCACATAGTCAACAACTGGTAGCAACAATAGTCAACTGAGGCAGGTAGGTGGCACAATGGGTAGAGTGCTAGACCTGGCCCGAGTTCAAATTCAGCTTTGTGACTCTGGTCAAGACACTGTCTCCTTCAGTTTCCTCAACCATAAAATGGTTAAGAAACCATAAAACCATAAAATAACAGCATTTCTTTCACAGGATTGTTGTGAGGCTAAAATGAGATAATATTTGTAACATGTTTATCACAATGCCTAGCACATAATAGGCCCTTAATAATGCTTTTTTATTCTTTTCTTCCTTTCCTTCCTTCCAGCAAGCTTTTATTAAGGACCCACTATGTGACAGGCGCTGGGATATGCTCTGGGGATATAAAGAAAAGTAAAAACCAGTCCCTGCTCATTCTAATGAGAAACCATCATGAAAACAACTATATTCTTACAAGTTATATGCAGGATAAATTGGAGATAATCACAGAGGAAAGGCATTAGCATTAAGGGGCACCTGGAAAGGTTTCCTATAGAAAGTGGGATTTTTCAGCTGAGACTTGAAGGAAGCAAAAGAATCAGGAGGCAGAGATGGGGGACAGCCAGTGAAACTACATGGGGTTGGGAAATGGGGTGTCTTGTGTCAGGAACAGCAAGGATGGTACTTGATCATACATTACATGGAGGAGATTAAAGTATAATAAGATTGGAAAGGTAAGAAGTGGTCAGATTATGAAGAATGTTTAAAACGGAGAATTTTATCTTTGATCCCAGAGGTAATAGGGAGCCACTGGAGTTTATTGAATAGAGACCAGATATGGTCAGGCTTTAGGCTCTTTTGTCTCTTTCACCATGGATTTCTCATAAAGTCCACATTTTACTAAGCCCTACCCTCTACCAGCAAACCACAAAAACTATTAGATCTGCCAAAAAGCCCGAGTATTTTTGTCTGTACTCCTATCAAGGAGTATGTCATTGTCTAATTGTGTGCTTTCCCCCAGAGGCTCCTGATAAGGAATTTTGAGAGGTGCAAACAGAAGGAACAGCTTCACACCCTCTAGCTCTGAGTCGCCTGCTACCTGAGCAGGGGGCTCTGGAAAACTGCTAGGAGTGGAGGAGGCAGAGGGGCGATGGATTCCCACAGCTGTTACCCAATCTTCTTTTGTCTCTGGATAGTGCCAGGATTCCAGGATTCCTGAGCATCTCTCACAGAGGGATGGCAAGGGGTAAAGAATGAGGTTCTCTGAAAGTTTTTAAAAGGAGAAGAAAGAATTTAGGGAATGTTCTTTATATGCAGTCTTTGGTTTTGGACAGTGAATACTACCTTGATTGTTTCCTTTTAGGTCTCTAACTGCATGCAAAACCAAATAGAAATTATTCAGGGATTATCCAGTGGTTTTATTAGCCACATCTTCATTTAGTGTCATTCCTAGACAAAGTTGGTATGGAATAAGTGTTTGGTCTGCTGTTGTTATTATTGCTTTAGGACCTTCTTCTACCTCCTTTGAGTCTCCTACCATCTTCCTGATACAAGATGAGGGTGAAAAAAACATCCTACTGAGACTTCCACTGTTTGTCACTGTTTTCTTCTTACAGACCCCTTATCCTTTCTACTTTCTACTTTTTCTCTCAGTTACCTTCACCACTCCCAGCCCCCAGCACTGCCACTATCATATATAAATGTAAAGGAAGTTGAGTCAAAGAGGGCAATACCCTAGGCAGATATACTTTATTTGCCACAGTTTCTCAAATAGAAAAGGACAAATATGGTAGCACTGGCTACCTGTGCTTATATCTTTCAGAGGATGTACATATCTGGAGTTTTGTGATTGGTTCCCGGCCCTATATTTCAGGAAGCATTTTGATGAGCTGGAATACTTCTAATGGGCAGGGAGAGAAGAAGAAGTAAAGAGAGAAAAAAGAAGTTGACCAAGATGTTAAAAAAAAACTCAGAACCATCCAATTCTATCCAATAATCATGTATTAAGCAACCAATTCTAATCAATAATCATGTATTAAGTGCCTTCTACTTACAAGAAATACAGAGACAATAGAAAAACCGGTCCCTGTCTTCAAAAAGCTCACATTTACATGTGAGCTTTATGCTACATGAAGAGATATTGAAAGAACTAGGGATTGGTTTTGTTTTTTGGTGGTTTTTTTTTTTTTGCAGTGGTAGGATTATCCTCATGTATTTAAAAGAGTAGTAGGGGGATGCTAACCACCTGTCTGGATATTGTAGAAGAGATGATAAAGGCCAGGCTGGACAACCTTTGAATTCCTTTCCAACTCTAATAATCCAGAGTTATGTGATTCTATCTACAGTGATCCCAGTGGATACTGCTTGACTTCTTTCTCTCTTGTCACTGGTTGCTGCATAAAACAGTGATGTAGAGAGGAAAAGAAGAAATTATATTAGTGAGGGAAGAGAAATAGTAGGCTATCAAAACTGAGTTCCTGATTTTTTTTTTGCCACTTGCCATTGAGACCCCCCCCCCAAACTTAGACAAATGTATAACCAAAGCAAATACAAACCAAGCATGGGTTTGATTTTAAAGCAAGTTTTAGCCCTTTAAACCTGATAAATAATAGGAGGAGGGTCACTTGCATAGCTTATGGGACTCAGAAGACCATTTTTACACTTTTTTTAATCTATGTGTTGCTAAGATAAAACTTCAAATATTTGTTAGGAGGTTGAATTGGAAATATTTACTAATAGGAACAGCATCCTAGGCTTCTGGCTATTATATTGTGATCATCTCAGCCATCTCACCTGCCTGGCAGATTGCTTTGCTTTAAAATAAAAAGAAACACTTCCACATGTCTATTTTAAGTATCCTGAGCCTTAATTTCTGAAATCTTCTGTTCTTGAATTCTATAATAAATCCGTTCAAAGATGCATATATGCATTAAGAAGCAGACAAAAGAGTCCCATTTTCTTTTCTCCCCCAAACATTTCAGCCTTTTAATTCCATTTTAAAGTACTCTTTCAAAGCAAGAAGAAAAAAATATAAGAAGAGAAGCTTGGCAAACCTTCTAACCCCCCTGTCCCAGGAGCACTGCACAGTAGGTGCTTACTTAATACTTATTGGTGCTAACGGTGGTAGGGAGGTTAGTAAAGAAAAGATAACGCCTTCTTTTATTCGAAAATGACAATCCTTAACTTCAAGTCCATTGAGCTTGAGAAGAAATTTCTTCTTTCTTTCTATCACTCACTCAATCGAGCAAGAATGAACATCTTAGCAGGAAGACGTGGAAAGGCACGGTGATCTGAAAATGCCTACCAGTGAAAAACGCCTTTTATGCCTTTGTCTATGTCAGGCTATCAATGCAAGTTTATTGAATAGTGACCTCCTGTTCTGTCGTGGCATACCTCTTTCCTCTTCAGAGTCCTCAGAGTCCAAAATATGTACATGTAAAGAAAACAAACTCAGGAAGCAAGTTACTTATATTGCTACAAATCAATTAACAAAGATTGCCCACATCTTAACAGTTAACGCCTAAGCAATGCCTTTCACTAGTAATGATTCACGTGCTTTGACACCTCTCTGTTCCCTGTCCAGAAGGCTTTCCCCAGTATTCACTGCTTATGAAAACCCTACCTGACTTACCAGACCCAGCTTGATTTCCCCCTTCTCCTGAAAGCCTTCCCTGACCCTCTTGACCTAATGTGACCTCTCCTTTCTATATGTACTTAGCACTAGCACCATTCATCTGAAAATTAATCTTATGTTGTATTATATTTTCTTGAATTGTGATTACATGTCATCTCTCCATCTACATTATAAGTACCTAGATGGCACTCACCTTTTGATCCTGTACATGGGAAGGAAGGCTTTCAGAAATACAGGTCACCAGTATGTCTTCTCTTCTCACCCCTCCGTTCTCCTACTTTATCTCCCCTAATGCTCTTTACCACATAGGCATATGCCATAGATCTGGTACAATGATACCTTTATGAGCCATAGATTTGATGCAATTGATAGCTTTATGAGCACCAAGACTTTGGGATGCTCATGTATTTTGCAAAACTTAGAGTGCTACATTATGAATTACTATTAGTTTATATCTATATTATATATTAGATTTTTTGACATATTATGTCTATATTCTATTATAGGCCCAAATTATTAATTTGTCATTAGTTCCTGTCTCCCCAGTGTAGCCATTGCCAGGACTCTGATTTGTATTTCTTTTCTTATCTTTCTAAATTCTTTCCCTTGGCATTTCCACCTACTCCCAAACCTTCAAATATCACCTCTGTATAGCTAACTATCTCCAGCAGATAAATCCCAGTATCTAGCCCTAACGTCTCTCCCAAGTATCCATCCCACATTCCCAACTATCTGTCTGGCATTTCCCTCTGCACATGTACCGGAACTCCAATTTCAGCGTGTAAAAAAATTGTGTTTATCTAATTCCCCCAACTCTACCCTCCAAAACCGGCTCTTCTTTCTGACTTCCTTATTTCTGTTAATGGCACCACCATTCTTTCAATCACCAAGACTTGAAAAGTCAGTGTCATGTGTGACTCCTCCCTCTCCTCTACCCTCCCTCCAACCTCAAATTATCTGCCAAGTTTTGGTGGTTCTATACCCTTTCTCCAATATGCTTTCTTATTACCATTTCAGGTCCTAATTATCTCTCACCTAACTGGTCTTCCCACCTATAGTTTCTCCCTGATCCAACCCATCCTACACATTATTGTCAGAGTAATCCTCCTAAAGTATAGCTCCAATTATGTCATTACCTGACTCAAAAATCTTCAGGGTTTCTCCAGTGTCCTATGGAATAAAGCCCAAATTGCTCAGCCTGACATGCCTTACATTCAACTATCTTTTAGCCCCATTGCCTGTTATTCCTGTCTACCAAGCCAACAATCCGACCAAGCTAGATTTCAAGGTCTAACTTCACTGTCTTCTCTTCCAGGAAATTGTCCTTAATCTTCTAGGCCAGAGGTAATTACTTCTTGCTCTTAACTAAAAACTGAGAGGCACCTGTCACTAATGGTTATAGTCCTAGACTTAAAGGCAGGAGACCTGGGTTCAGATCCTACCTCTAACACAATATCTTTATGGTGATAGGTAAATTATTTGACCTTTCTAAGCCTCAATTTCCTAATTTCTTAGACATCTGATACTCATTTAAAATATTCAGTATTACGATTCTCTCCTGCTCTGAAATAGGCACCTGGAGCACAGAAACCATGTTTTGTTTGTATTTAGAGAATCAACATAGAATAGTGAAAAGAACACTGAACTTGGAGTCAAGAGAGGCCTTGGTGTGAATCCTCCCTTGGACACTCATACAAGATCATAGGCAAGTCATTTAAAGTCTATGACCTGGGGAAGCCAAGATGACAGAGTAGCAGGAAGCATCTAGAAAGGAGCTCCTCCCTCCTCCTAAAATAATTACCCCAAACAGATCTAGAAAATACACCAGACCTCTCTCAGTCTCAGTTTCACACATGTAAAATGGGGATAATAAAAGCACCTACCTCACAAGTTTGTTGTGAGGATCCAAAGATATAAAATATACGAAGTGTACTGTATGAACACTACCTATTAGCTATCTTAATCCTCCACTGGACTTCATATATTACATGTAGTTATTTGTATAACTGCTTTATCCTTTCCTTCTACCTTGAACTGTAATATCCATGGGGACAAGTATCATCTTTATCTTTATTTGTTGATTTATTATTTTAATTTAATTTATTTTAATTAAATTAATTTATTCATTTATTCATTAATAGCCTCTTAATATACTTTATACATAGTAAGCATACAATAAATATTTATTGAATGAAAAGTAGATGCTCCATCAATATGTGCCAATTTCAATTAGTAACAACAAAAATAAAGCCCATCAATAATTTCCAATTCTACTGAGTCTTTTTTTGACACCTTCAACTACTCAACAACTCAGCTTCTTAATAGGCTAAAGGTTGAAGACTTTGCATCTCTAGGGTATCAGGGTTGTTTCAGCTGTTTACCTCAGTCTCAATCCATTCATTCCAGAGCAAACAGATCTCTCTCATCTTCCTAGAGAGGCATCATCAAGGATATTTCCACTTGGTTTTATACGAGATTTGGGAAACTAAGCCAGCCACATTGAGGAACAAACCAGTGAACCAAAGTAGAGAGGCATCTATAAAAGTACCCATTTCCCAAGTCTGGAAGCCACTTTCTAGGCGTGGCTAGTCCTTCATACTTTCCTTTCAGATCCCCAGAACAGCAAATTACAACAGCAGCCCCATGATATGAAGTCTGATATTGCCATTCTTTGAGATGCCCCAGAGGTTAAGTTCTGGATTTTGTACCCAACCCCACTCCCCAGACTTCTCCTACAGTCACCAAAAGAAAAGCTCACATGCAGAAACTCAAGGAGATCAGGCAACATCCCAAAAGAAAAGTGAGTAAAACATACCAGCATCTCCTTCCCATTCCTATGTGTGCTGCATTTAATAAGACCCTGCGTCTATGGGAGAATTCTAAGGACATTGCTGAAGATCTCTGTGTAGATTGCCTCGTGGAGATCTCTAAAAGGAGCCAGCAGGGATGAGGCCAGCAAGAAGTGGTACCAATGCAAATCATGTGAGCTAAAAAGAATTTTTAAAGACCCAAAGGGTTTTGAAATCTATTTTACAAAGCTGCTTCCCATTGTGTCCTACCTTCTGCAATGCAAGAGCTTTCTAAAAAATACAATCCTTGTAATATGATTTCTAAATGCTTTGTTACTCTGTGGGAGATATTGGAATTGGAAACTTGTCTAGCTTCTAAACTTAGGCAAGTCATTGTCCCTCTTTGGACCTCAGTCCAAACTAAAGGATCATTTTCCCAACTCTGACAGTCTATGACTGTGGATTGAAACCTTAAATCCTCTTCTCAGTCACTTCCTCATCCTGCCGAGTATACTCCAGATATGATACTCATTTCTTTCCTTTTAGACTCCACAAACTTTAGACTCCACCCTCAAGGTTGACAGGCTCTGATTCCTGAGCTTCTGGGTAAGGTAATTCCCCTTACCATGTTCATAATCAAGCCTCCACACCATTTCACTACCATGCTGCCTATACTCTGGCCAGCATCTTCATATCCCACTCCTCTACCCCCACAACAACCCTTTGGTCATCTAACTCTGATAGTTATCCTTCCCTTTACTTTGTCCACAACCAGCATTACACAGATACTTCCTGGCCATTTTCCACCATGCCACCCCTTTCTAGCGCTCCTTTATGTGTGATCTTCCTCCATAAGAATGTAAGCCCTTTGAGGGTAGGGACTATCCTCCCTGCCTCTTTTTGTAGCCCAGTGCTTACTACCATATCTGGAGAAGTAATCACTTCACAAATGTTGTATCTATCTATGTAAATTCTAGTTCTGACTTTATTCTACACCTTCCCCCTAAAGTTATACAGGTTCTAGATTTCAAGAAAGGAAACAACACTTACCATCTCTATCTTGGGTCTGTCAGTCATTAAGTAATACTAATAGCACCACTTTTAAGGTTTACACAGCATTCTCCTCACCACCAGCCTGTGAGGTCCAGAGTGCTGACATTATCTTCAGATGAAGAAACTGAGACTCAAGATTTGCTCAAGGTCACCTAGCTAGCAAGTGTCAGGAAAAACAATAGTGCCAGCCTCCACATTACAGGGATTGACATAAAGAAAACTACAGTGATACATGAGGCCTAAGCACTTTGCATATATTAATAATGACTTATTATTTCACCTCAAGAATGATCATTCATGTCTTGCTATCATCTTCATTATTAATGAACTAAATGACCTTATTTAAGACAGGCAACAGTGAATGGCAAGGAGATAAATATTTTACATTTTGCATTCATGGTCTACTCTTCATGCAGACAAATTCACCTTATAAATATCTCATGTTATTTATTCAATTACTTCATTACATACACACTTTCCCACCTGAATGCATATAGGCAGGACAGCACATATTGTTCTCTTTGCATTGTACTTGAAGCTCAGAACACTGAGGAGTCATTTGAACACGCTCTCCTCTGACAGTTTTGCCAGTACGACAGTACATGCTGGCGAAAAGGTTCACTGTGTACTGGTATGGAGACATCATCTGGCTCAACTTTCAAAATTGGGGGATATAATTAAGTTCCATCAATTAATACTAGCTTTCCTCCCTGGTCATAGGGGATAGAGTGCTGAACCCAGAATGAGAAAGATGTGGGTTCAAATTCCGTCTCTGACGTTTATTAGTTATGTGACTACAGGTAAGTCATTTAACCTATCTGAGCCTCAGTTTCCTCATTTATAAAATGAAATTGATAATACCTAACTCTTAGAGTTCTGATAAAGATGAAATGAGGTAATGTATACATTCTGCCTACCGTGAAGCACAAGTTATCATCATCATCATCATAATCAAAATGTGCATTTCCTCTCTTCCTTATAAGCCGAACAACAAAGGCACTAGCTAGAAATTTCATATCACCTGTGCTCTGAAGCAGTGTTTCCCAAACTTAATTTGACCATAGAACATCCTGAGCTTTAAAATATACTGACAGAAACAAAAAATGCTGGGGTTTAAGGGGAGATCATGAGATTAAGGAATACCCAGGGGAAGAAGGAGAGGGGAAAATAGAAAATTTTTAGAGAAAATAGAGGAAATCTGGAGGAAGCTAGAGGAAATACCTATTTTCATAGAGGTAGTGTACATGTACAGTATAATGCACAGAATATGAGGCCTAGGTTTGAGTTCCATCTCCCAAAATGACTCTTTATATTGTTCTTGTTGGGTCGTTTCAGTTGTGTCTGACTCTTCTTGTCATGTGTATTGTAGGCAGGTTTACAGGCTCAAAGGTCTTTCTCAGCCAATTAAGAGTCACATTCCCCTCCTTATACATGAGGCCATAGGGTGGCCCTTCAGAGAGCCACACAACCCACCTGAGTTAGGGGTATTACATAGATAGAACTTCTTATTCATGAAAACATCACTAACAAAGACATAGTCTCACAGAGCTACTATTCCCACTGCACAGAGCACCCAGCTTCTTTGGTACAGAGCTACAGAAACTGCTCTAGAGGATATTAAGCCCATTTGCAGGGAGTGGGGAGGGGCAGCTAGGTGGCTGAGTGGATAGAGCACTGGGCCTGGAATCAGAATAGCCCTGAGTTCAAATATGGACCTCAGATACTCACTAGCTGTGAGATCCTGGGCAAATCATTTAATCTCATTTTGCCTTGATCCACTGCAGAAGGAAATGGCAAACCACTCCAATATCTTTGTCAAGAAAATCCCATGGTCAGTATGGTCCATGGGGTCATGAAGAGTCGGACACAACTAAACAACAATAACAAACCCATTTAATCTAATCCTCCTATTCTGAGCCTAGTAGAAGTTTGGGATGAGATAGCAGCTACCCAAATGCATATTAACTTATCTGATCATTCATAGCTAATGTTCTAAGAGAGGTGAAACAAGGATAACCCTCTTCTACATAGGAGAGCCCACCTCCGTAGTGCTTCGTTTTAAATGATTTGTAAATTTTTCAATTTCAGGCAGCTTTCATAGGATTGCATGCTATCACATGACAGACCAGCTCTAAGGCTAGAAATACGTGACTGAAATGCATGAGAAGGCTGATAATTCAGGTAGAGTGCCATATAAATCAATTCACTCATATCCATGCTTTCTACGGAAGGGAAGAGAGTCAGCTGTCTGGTTTTGGCTCCTCCCCTTTCCAGCTAGGTATATTTTAAATAGCTCTGCTGTCTGCCAGTGGCCTCAACCTTTCACTTTAGTATTAAGGTCAAGAGAGAAGACAAAGGGATCTCTGTCCATAGTTCTCTGTTTTTGGTGAGCTGTTCCCTTTCAAATACTCTAGAGTACTTCAAATTGTCCCCTCTTTACACATGGCATTCTAACTCCTTTCTCTATGCCTCTACATAGGCTGTCTCCCAGTCCTGGAATGTACCCTCTCTTCACCTCTAGTGCCTAGAACTCCCTAGCTTCCTTCTACCCTCAGCTCAAATGCTGCCTTCTACTGGAAGTGACATCCCTCATCCCATTGCCTTGGATTTATGTATTTATTTTGTCTATGCTCACATATGCATATGCACATTTCCCCCAAATAGAATGTCTTGGAGGTCAAGGATTGCTTCATTTATTTTTATCCCTCATGCCCAGTATATTACAGGTGCCTAATAAGTGTATCTTGTTAGACTACTGGTGTAACAGAGGTCTGGTACAGGTGCAGATACCATCAGATGATTCAGCTGATGCTACTTTCTCAGATTCAGATGAAACTGACTAGGGCTGATGCTGACAGGTCTTTTGGAATCCCTCCCTCCCATCTCACATTTAGCCAACAGGAACCAGTTCCAGAATGTCTACACATGCACCACAATCTCTCCAAGGTATGTCCTTTATGGGTTATCACCAATCTCCTGGAAACAAGCTCCCTAGAGTCCTCCACAGGGAAAGGTCATATCAGTCAAGCAAGCTGATGGGATCTGCAAAAGCACCAGAACCCTATTACAAATATGACCTTGTGGGGTAGGTAGGTGGTGCAGTGGATAGAGCACCAGCCCTGGAGTCGGAAGGACCTGAGTTCAAATCCGCCCTCAGACACATAACACTCACTAGCTGTGTGACCCTAGGCAAGTCACTTAACCCCATTGCCTAGCAAAAAATAATTATAAGTATAATAATAAATAAACAAACAAACAAATAAATAAATAGGAATTTGAGCCTCTCCTTGCCTCCGTTTCCTCACCTATGGAATCATTGGAATCCACCTCATCAATGGATCTAGATCTGGAATGGATCTTAGACCCTTAGACCATCTAGTCTAACACTCTCCTTCCTGAGAAGCTTGGTCTCGTTCATTTTTAAGGTTTGTTCTAGACCTAAAAAATATTATATGAACCTTTCATTGGTTCTTAGAACTTGTCACTTAGAGTTTAATCTTTAAAGATTTGGTTTTTACTATTTCTAGATTGTGTTTGTAAGCACAATAGTTCTCTGAGACCACAAAGAGTTATTTAGTAAACTTCCCAGGGTGGTTACTTTACTCCTAGTTTAGACACTGGGAATCTTATTACCTTCAGGAGATTTTGGACATGGAAATGAGGATCCTTGAAGTCAGGGGATTATAATCTAAAGAAAGCTAAGGCAATAAGAGATACTAAGAGAACATATTTCCTCTTAGATGGTTTGAACTAAAGAAGGTAGCAGGAGGGGAAAAAAAAAGAGGTAGATAGTGCTGGAGGATGTCGAGCAATAATTATAATAATAACTCACATTTATATAAGGCTTTAAGATTTACAAAGCACTTTACATACATTATCTCATTTGATAAGAGGAGATAGTTTCCTCGTCTCCTCTTCCCCCTTTCTTTTTCAGTTTTATTATTGGCTTCTGTTTTTACATCAGTCATTTCCAGATAGCCATTTCTGTAACCTACCCAATAAGCCTTCCATTAAAACAAAAAGGGAAAAAATGAATCAAAACAAAAGGGCACAGTTACCAGGTTTGCCAGCAAATACAATATTCCTCACCTCTCCAAAGAAAGGAGGGAAGAGCATTTCTTCATTTTTTTTTTTAGGGCTCAGCTATCTCTTCCCTTCTCCCCTCCCCAAATATTGCCACCACTCACAAATTGAAAACCAAATTGTATTACTTCAATATTCTCAGGAAAGAATGAGAATGTGCAACTCCTAGAAGGGAAGAAATCTACAGATTCCCTTTTCTGTACCTCCTGCCTTCATTCCAGTGGACTGATGTGATTGTTCTTTCACTAGATAGAGAAGTAAACATCAAAAATGTGTTTTTTTTATCAGATAGGTTTTCTTTTCCATCCTAGCCTTATTCACAAATGCTCTGTAGCTTCTGATTAACAGTATTGATTATGGACAGATTTTGCAGGTGAGCTACAGAGCATTTGGCCTGAGATTCCCTGAGCAAAGCATGAAAGAACCATAAACTTTGGGCTACATATTTATCACATCTTAGTAAGCTAATCATGGTAATAGAAATCATACCTTGTCAAAAAAGATTGGTTTAATGGACTTGGGAAGTCCATGCTTAGCTCCTTCCTAGCTTCCTATCCCTCCCTAGACACCAGGGAAGTCAGATTCTTTAAGGGAGGGGTTGGAAGGAGTCCAGATCAAAATATCTTATTGGCAGTTTCTCTCTTTTGAAGGCCTTTTAAAAGTCACTATGCAAAAGTAAGCTTCACTTTGGGGTCTCACTACACACTGCCTTACCTCCAAGGCTGTTGCTAGGATATAGAGGCTATCACAGCACCTTAGATACATAGGAGGAAGAAAAGATTGCTCTTTTCCATCTCAGTCTCTATCTTACAAAGTCATTCCTATTCTTGTTCTCTGCCTTTCTCAAGGTCAAACTGAGAAGAAAGAAGGGAATTACCAGATTATGTACTCACAATAAAGCACAAGGACAATAGTGTGACTAGAAGCCATAGGAAATGCTTGTGGTCATCAAGCTGACTTATCAGACACCCTCTTTAAAATACACCAGAACCAGGAAGTGGGAGTGCCACAGTCATCCAAGGCCTGAGATTTCTACATTAGTCACTCCTTTTAATTTAACTGTAGAAAGTCAACATCAAAATTAATTTGGGGCATGGGGAGTTAAACATATCAAGCCATTATCCCCTATTAACACTTAGATTGATTTAGTTGCTTATACCAAGTGTCCCAAAAATCTCTATTAGCCAGTCTTTCTGTATCAAGGCCTTCAGAGAATGGAAACAGGCAATTTTATAGATATCAGGATGGGGGAGTAGGGGAAGAGGAGAATAGAGAATGAAATACTGATGAAGAGGTCAGAGGAGAATTACTTGCACTGACTTATACCAACATAGTGCAATATAAGGGTACTAGGTGTCTGAGGAAGAGAATAATGAAAGGACTATGAAAAAAAAAAGGAATACAAACTCATCTATTCAAATTCCTTCATTTCAGAGCTAAGGATAACAAGATCATAGATTTATAACCAGAAGGGATCTTGTAAGATGATTGAGTCAGTGTCACATTTAGACCCAATGTTCAACCCAAATTAAGAAAGTTCCGGCCTCTGACACCATTTTAGGACTTCTTTCTCCAGAATTCATGGCTCTTTCCCTTGCTTCCACTGGAAGAACATATCCAATTCACATCAAATAAGTCTTATGTTGGCACCCAATGTCTTAAAAGAAGACATCTCAATAAACCTAATCAGAGCCTGGCCATACTCACAGACCAGGTACTTCTGATGATTCCAATCTCTTGTGTTAATACGCATTGCTCCAAGAGTCCCATGAAAGATACATTGAGAGTTCTTGGGAGAAGCCAGTATGTGCTGCTAAAGATCAATGGATCATAGGTCTAGAGTCTGAACGGATCTTAGACCATCTCGTCTAACACTCTCCTTTTACAACTAAGGAAACTGAGGTCCAGGGAGCTTAAATGACGTCTTGTCCAACATCATACAGATAGTATCACAGACAAGATTCAAACCCAGGGCTTTTAGCTCCAGAGCATTTGACTCCAGAGCTCTTCCCACTGTACCTGACTACCACCACTGTGATGTCAAAAAGATACTAAATAAAATCTCTGTGGAGCAGTGACAGGAGCTTGCTGTTACTGTTCAGTTGTTTCAGTCATTTATGACTCTCTGTGATCCTATTTGGGGTTTTCTTGGCCAAGATACTGGAGTGGTTTGCCCTTTTCTTCTCTGGTTCATTTTACAGATGCGGAAGCTAAGGCAAACAGGGTGAAGTGATTTGCCCAGGGTCACACAGTTAGTGTCTGAGGCCGGATTTGAACTCAGGAAGAGTCTTCCTGACTCCAGGACCAACACTCTATCCACTGTGCCACCTAGCTGCTAGAAGTTGACAAATACAAAGAAACAGGTTAAAGCACAAAATATATACAATCTGAACCAAAGTGGGATAGTGGGAGGAGCAAACCAAGCAAGACACTAGAGATAAATAGAGAAAACCAGAAAGGAGAAGTGAGGGTTCAAAACCCTGAAGAAATCAGAGAAAGTACATGTAGTTAGCGCGTGATGCAAAAAATTGTTAAGTGTTTGCTCATGGCCTCCTTTTGACAGGACACCTTAGTATAGCTTCTTTAACAGACCATTGAACAAGTATGAATCCTGATGATCCCTGAGATAAAAGAATGAAATTCAACAAAATTGTCATTGGTAATCAATAGATTCATTTACTAACCTCTTAGACCTAGGCAAATTAACATTAGACAACTCAACATAGAATAGTGAGGGGCATGTCTATACTCCCACCACCCACCACCAGCTGACATACTTGTTACAGTGATGTAAGACACACATTCCCTATGCATCTCCTTGGGAAGGTGGGGAGTGATAGAGGACAAAAAGCAATGACTATACTGCTGTTCTTTATATCCGCCTTCAGTCTGCACTTACCTACAAGCCTTTAAGCCTTTCCAGATGAAGACTGGACTTCAAGGATAAATGAGTATCCAAGTTCAGGCTTTTGAAAGAGGCTCTTCCAGTTAATTAGCTGGTTATAGATAGAGGGGGCTAAATTGCAAAAGAACTAAAGAAGCAGAATTTTATATTAACAATGGAACTCAAAACCATGTTCGAGAATAGAATGAACTAACAATATTTAGCCTAAGAAGAGAAGATTTGGGAAGTTGGCAAATGGGGGATGTGGAGAGATGGCTAATGATATCTGTTTCCAAGTATGATGATCTATCATGTAGAAGAGGGATTTTGTTTCTTCTACTTGGCTCCAGAGGTTAAAACTGGGATCAATAACTAAACTCTTCAAAAAAGCAGATTTTGGTTCAATATAAGGAAGAACCTCTTAATAATAATAATAATAATAATAATACCCTCTGAAAATGGAATTGACTGCTTCATAAGGAAGTGTTTAAGCTAAATGACCATTTTCTAGGGAGTTTGAGAGATGATTCCTAATGAGATAGTTGAGATTGCCTTTAAGAAACCTTCCATTTTATGCAAGATTTTCTACACCCTAAGTATTGACACTGACATCAAAAAAACCTAGTCTATCTGAACGGCCCATCAATTTACATAGATTTGGTCAATTAGTCATTTATTGGCCCTGGCATAACTTCATGCCCTAATGGATCATTGACTCCTAAGAGTGGAGAGGCATCTAGTGCCAGCTCAGTAGCTTTGGGCACAGTGTTAAATCTCTGTGCCTCAGATTCCCCGTCTACAAAGAAGGAATAATGATACCTTCTTCTGTTTTCCTTGCAGGGCTATAGGAAAGATGCGTTGCATAATGTCTGGAAAATGCTTTGAGTTCCCCAGCATGAAGGCATAGTATAAACATAGGCTATTATTATCATCATCATTATCATTATCATTATTATTACTTCTATTAAATCTATCCATCTGTTTTAGAGAGCTTTTACTAAATACCAGTAGAAAGAAGCTGGTCTCTCTTTGGAAACCAATTATTTGTTAGTAAGCTAGAGGCCCACTGAAATAGACAATGTACAGAGCAGGCCTACCCTCTCTGAAAATATTTCTCCAATGTCCTGTGGATTAGGACTCTTCAAGAAGGCTGGTGGGAAGGGATTATTAATGCTTTGCTGCCCCTAGCAACACATCTGGCCTTCTTGGTATATTGTAATCTCTGGAGAACCATAGACAGATCGGCAATACTTCAGCACTTTGACCACACCCCCAAGATTCTGGAAGACCAACATCTTTTTTGTTCACAGGATTGAATTGCGAATGCCAACCACATCACTGGAACCCCTCCAGAACCCACTCCAAAACAAAGCTCTATGGTTCTAATTCATTTGTTTTCACAAACTACAGCAATAAGACCCTTCAAATAAATGCATACTCATAGAAATGTGAGACTTAGAAGGGATTTTAGAAAGCATGACTTCTGGTACACATTTCCAATAGATTTCCCAGGAGCTTATCTTGAGTTTACTAATTAATTTCTCTTTTATGGATAGGTCATAAGGAAGGGGTTAGCAACCTATAGCACATGCTAAAAATGACCATTTCAACCACATTCCTCCCCAATCCAATAAACATTTATTAAGCATCAGCTATAATAAAAGGACAGTGCTAGGCATCAAGGATACAAAGACAAAATGAGCCAATTCTTGCCCTCAAGGAGTTTACATTTCCCCCCCTTTTTCATAGAGTCATCAAGTCAAGTAAACAAGTATTTATTTTTTAATGTTGTTTATTTTTAATTTTTCTCAATTACATGTAAAAATTTAAATTTTTTTTTTAATTTTGAGTTCCAAAGTCTCTCCATTCCTCCCTCCCCTCCCTTTCCTTGAGAAGGCAAGCAATTTGATATAGATTATACATGGGCAACCCTGCAAAATATTTCCATATTAGTCATGTTACAAAAGAGGACAGACAAAAAAAGAATAATAAAGTTAAAAATTAATAAGCATTTATTTATTAAGCACTGTGCTAAATTCTGGAGATACAAAGAAAGGCAGAAAACAATCCCAGCTCTCACAGAATTCATAGTCTAACAGAGAGACAACATGCAAATAACTTAGTACAAATATGATATATAGAGAATAAATTGGAGAAAACCTCAGAGGGAAGGCACTAGCATTAAGGAAGATTGGGAAAGGCTTTCTTGCAGAAGGTAGTAGGATTTCAGTGGCAAATTAAAAGAAGCCAAAGAAGCTGAGAGAAGGTAGGAGGCATTCTAGGCATGGGAGAAGGCAAGTGACAATGCATCGAGTTGAGAGCTGGAGTATCTTGTGCAAGATACGGTAAGAAAGCCAAGTGTCACTGGGTCATAGAGAAGGTGTAGGAGAGTAAAGTCCAACACTAACTAGGAAAACATGAAAATAGGAAGATACCTTACATATTACCTAATTCGACTCTTTCCTTTTACATTGAGAGAGAAAAAGAGGTCTGAAGAGATAAGATGATTCACCCTTTTGAAAACTGCTACAAGCCCCTTGCTTCTGGAGTTGATGGTCAATGCACTCTCACACTTTCACTGCTATTTATAACAGTTAGGAATTAGCACTAGTCAGGGCCTACTGAGCTCCTATCAGAGATCTCCACCCCTTCCCTGGCAGCACATCAGTAGGAAACTTGGCATGCCACTTTTAAAAGGTTGTTAGTAATTGTCATTTCCACTTACCACCCCACTCCCAGCATCCCAGGAAGTAGAACAACCATTACGTCTTTGCCTCCTGTGAAAGAGCATTCGGCATAGTTGGTTTGCCTCTATCATAGAAATTATGTAGGGGCTAAAAAGTGATAAGTGATAGATGAAAGATTAAGTCTCTGCTTTTATAATGAATTCCCTTTTCACCTCTAGGCGCTGGGAAGACGGGGTAAAGAAGAGCCCAAAAAATTCTCCGGTTTCTCAAGCAATGCTATGGCAAAAGGAGAACACATTTTTTTAAAGCACGATAGAAAAGATATGCCTAGATGGCACGAGGGTTTTTGTTGGTTTAAATTTAAAGACCCTGAAACATTTAAACCAAAAGTGGGAGAAAGACTTGCAGTTCACAAAATTAGGTGTATCACTGGTCAGAAAGGTTTTCTACCCAGGTTTTGGATATTTGGTGGCCTATTCATTAAATCACAAACAGGTAGCTAACATTACATCATGTATTTTCCAGGGTTAGAAATGGTTACACGAGGCTGGGTTTTTGAGGCTGTTCTCACTTTTCTCATCTGCTTTGTTCTTTGTGTAACTAGGCAATGGCCAGAAACCTAGCCCCGCACACACGAGGCAAAGGTGGAAGCAGGTAATTCTACCAAACCAATGAAGAACATGGTGAAAGTATTCGTTACTGTAAGATTTTGAAAAAGCTAAATATGTGCTTCGCCTCTTCACCAACATCTAGTCCTATACCCATTAAATTAAAACAGCATCAGATTCCATCATAGTTTACTATATGCTCTGCAAGGCAGTAGGATTCAACTGGGTTTCATTTTTCATTGTCTTTATTCTTTAATTCTTTCATTTTCTTCTCATCCTCATTTGTTTATCAGAACTGTTAAACAGTACCCTTCACTAAAAGCCCCTTCCTACAGACACAATAAAATCATTCATTAAAACATTGAAAACCAGTACAGCAACAATCAGAATCAATCCAAACGCTGACACCATATAACCACACATCTTACTGTGGCACGTACCATCATCCACATGGTGTCGTCATTGCCTCTTCACTCCACATATCCAATCCTGTCCTTTCTACCTTCATACCATCTCTCACATATATCTCTTTCTCTCTACTTATATGGTGGCCATCTTGGTACAGGGTCTCCTCCTTACCTCTCACGTGGATTTTTGCAATAGCCTTCTAGTTGATCCACCTGTTTCAAGTCTGCTCTCACTCCAGTCTGTCCCACTCAGCTGCCAATGGGATTTTCCAAAAGCCCAGGTCTGACCGTGTCATGTCCCTGTTCAAACTCCAGTAACTCCCTATAATGTCCAGGATTACATATTAAATCCTCTGCTTGGCTTATAATGCCCTTTGTAACCTAGCTCCATCTTACCATTCAAGTAAAACTTCACTCCTCTCTTTGAATTCTATTTTCCAACAGAGTGGTCTTCTTGCTAATTATCTCCCATACCTGGAATGGTCTGCCTATCCTCCTCTGCCTCTTAGCTTCCCTGGCTTCCTTCAAGACTCAGGTTAGAAAGCCACCTTCTGAAAGAAGTCTTTCCCCCTAGCTGTTAACGACTTCTGTCTTAGATTACTTTCCATTTGCACTGCATATATCTGGTAGGTACATAATTGTTTGCATGTTGTCTTCCCCATCAGAATATGAGCTCCTTGACCACGTTTTTGCCTTTCTTTGCATCCTTTGAAATAAGCATAGTTCCTGGCTCATAATAAGCACTTAATACTGTTGACTGACTGACTGACTTCTCATCCCCCACAAAAAACAAACAAAAAATACCAGAGCATGATTATGGGAGATGCAAGCCAGTGGGAACATGCAGAGAAACTATCTCCCAAATGTCAAAGGTCTAAAATCATAAAACCTGAAGAACAAGGTGCTGGTACTATTCTTGCCCCAATGGAAGGACTGTTTTTTTCACCTTCCTCAAATGTTAATGGACCAGAGCTCTTTCTGCATCCCTCCTTCTCTACCCCATCTGAATGCTCTTGCCTTTGATTAGTTGATTATTTTTTATATAATGCTTCAAGGTTTACAAAGCACTTTATATATATAAATTCACTTGATTTTTCATAACGATGTGGGAAAGTAGGTCCTAATACTATTCTTATTTTTGAGATGAGGGAAATTTAGACAGACGGGTGAAGTAACTTGCTCTGTCCCACAACCAGTCAGTGCCTGAGACAGGATTCAAACTGAGGTTCTCTGGATTCCAAGTCCAGTGCTTTCAATACCCTTCCACCTTTGAGTGCACAATCTTTTAAGGCCTTTCCTCCGCATAAATGAAACATGTAAAGCCACCTACCTAGAGCAGGAAAGAATCCCTTGCCTCCTCAAAATCTTTCTGACTCTTGATTTTCCATAACAACAAACAAAAGCCTTTCAGCCTCACAGTCAAAGGCATGGATTAAAATACAAGTAGCCCTGGGGCAGTTAACTCATAAAGATAAAGTCCAAAAGACTTATCATGGCATTCAAAGCTCTCCAGAATGGGAGAGCTTTCTATTGGAAATAGAAACAGATCTGGAGTTATAAGAAAATCCTGAATTCAAGTCCAAATGGCAACACTCAATTCAATTTAACCAGTATTAAATCCTACTATTTGCCAAGGTCCTGTGCTAGACACTGGAGAAAAAAGACAAAAAAGAAAACAGTTCTTGCCCACAAGGAGTTTATATTCTACTAGGGTATTGGTTTCTCAGATTCTCAGTTCCCTTAACCTCAAAGGGCTGTTGGGAGTAAAGTGCTTACTTTCAAACTCTAAAGTTTCATTGAATTGTATGCCTGATACAAGAAACAAATCTCTGTTTCCAGCTTCATCGTCCATGACTCTCTTTCAGGTACCCTACATTCAGGGGTGTGCTGGTAAATGGTTAACAACCAGCTCTGAAAAAATATAGGCCACACTTTAAGTTTGGTTAAGTTTAATCTGAATCATTAACATTTTTCTCCATCACTCTCTTGTCTAGACCATCAACAAAATAATTAATCAGCTCCTGATTTGTAGCATTTGCTGATTTCCAAAGTGTAAATGTTCACACTGAAAATTTAACAATCTATTCTCCAGAGTCCATCTGAACTGGCTGTAGCAGCCCTCTGCCTTCACTCTAGCCAAATCAGACTTACTGTTTTCTGAATAGGCACCACACTTTCTCAATCTGCTGATAGTATTCCCTTACTTGGAATGTCCCTCTTCTTCCCACTCCCAGCTCTGCCTAACTAATGCCTACCCATTTTTTGAAGCCCAGCTCAAATACCATTCCCTCTGTGGAAACTTCCGCGATTCCTCTCAATTAAAAGAAATCGCACTCTACTCTGAACCCCCTCTCCAGACCTTGTGTGGCCCTTTGCTGTGCACCTCTCTAATGAACTGTTCATGTAATAGTATGGTAATCTCTTTGTGTCTTATGCCCCTTCTAGACATAAACTCTTGAGGACAGAGACCATATCTCCTCCAGTGCCTAATATTTACTTATATATTAACAATGAAAATAAAACTTTTCAAATTGTACAAACTGGTTTTGGTGGGGGTTTTTTGTTTGTTTTGTTTTGCTTTGTTTTTCAAAAGTAGAAGTCAATTGACACTTTCTTAATTCCTCTATCTGGTAGATATTTCCCTGGAGCTGATAGAAATAATAAATGGTGGAAAAGTTTGGTTGGGCTTCTTACAAAGTTATTTACATATGAAATCTTGGTAAACAATTCAAAGTCTCCAGGGGCTGAGATACTTGCCCCTCCCTGTCCTGTAGCTAAGCCAGTGATTTCAACTACATTTAGTTCTAAGGGGTCTGTTTCCAATAAAAGAAGTTAGGTTCACTGTTGTTACATTTTCAGCTTAAGTTCCCCTCCACCCAATTCTGCTGCTCCAGGGATGATTCTATTTATTGGCATATATATATATATATATATATATATATATATATATATATATACACACACACACACACACACACACACACACACACACACATATACATATATATACATATACATGTACATATATATATATAACTATATATTGATAGGAAAGGGGGAAAGAGGGAGTAAAAAATATACCCAATATATATCATGAATCATATATATATATGATTTATTTCTATGCACAAAAGAAATCCTAAACACAGAACACTCACAAGCAAGCATTTGACTAAACCAAATTTAAAATAGGATTCAGTAATTTAACTCATAATCTGATCAAAACATAATGCAGTCTTTAATATTGTTAATTAGGCATTCTACGTTTCATCATGACTTTGTGCTGTCCAAACAACTCCTGTTCTGCTGGTCAAATGATAAGTGGGAAGACTAGACTATAGTCTATGTGAAAAAGGTGTGGGCATTTTAGTAGACTAAAAACCCATCGAAAATCAACAGTGTAACATGACAGCCAAAAAAGCTCATGCAATTTTTTAGTTGCTTTGAGGGAAGCATAGTATCCAAAATGAGGTAGGTCTAATCTTTCAAGTCATAGACTGATTGCAATCTACCTGGGTAGAAAGATGTCGGACACCAAATTACCACACTGACAAAAATCACAATTCTTTCCTGAATCAGCCTATTAGTAACTGGTCCCCTTCAAGACTGTAAGCTCCACTAATACAGGAACTCTCTTATTGTTCTTTACATTTTTGACCATACCAAACAGTAGAGTAGGAACACAATTTCAACATTTTTTTAAAGGAAGGCTATTAACAATAACCACCCTTATGTGTCTGTTTCACTTTATATTTGAATTCATGCTAGGTATAAATGACTGATATCAGATACTCCTCAGAGACCACTTTTCTTGTGGAACAAGGGGCAAACAGTAATGTCTATGGGAAAGGAGGGGAAGGAGGAGCACTTATGGAGAAAGGACATGGGCATAAGTAGGAATGACTGGAGGAGCCTAAAACAAGCTTGATCTCCTTCATGATTTCATCCTGGACAGGCTCTGCCTTTCTTTTCCCTTCCTCTTCCACTTACTAAGGTATATACACACACTAGCAACTAACTTGGTGACCACACCCTCAACATTTATGTCAGCTATTTGCACAGCAGTCAGAAGCAACCAAAGGAAGGGCAGATTCCAGAGTTCCAGTTTCAGAGATATTCTCTATTTACACCTGTGAGCAGCTCACCAGCTCTGCACGTGGAGAAACTGCTGGGAGGGAGGAAAGGAATGAAGCAGCTTAGAAGGGGAGGGGCACACCTTCCTCCCACCAGGACTGTTGATTTAGAAAAAATAAAGCTAAGTGATATGTGGAGTCAAGGGCAAAACCAAGGAGGGCCTTTAGGCAATTTGTTGACTGCTACTCATCTGCTGGGAAATTCAGAGACGAACCACCTTCTTTCCATTTTTATGATTCCAGCTACAGAGTCAATGCAGTTAATTACTTTATGATAACATTCCCTCTTTCCCATTTCTGCATCTCAGGAATTTTATAAATTCATGTTCTGTGCAGCCCAAAGCTCCCTGAAAACTAATTTTATAAGGACATAAATCCATCCAAATTCCAGCTTACTTATAAATAGCTTTGTTATTGATGGTATGCAGCAAACAAACAGATATCTGTTCACAATATGTTCCTACTTTGTTCTGCCCTTTCCCTAACTGTTCCCTTTTGTCTCCTCTTATTCCATTACTCTTTTTCTTCCTCCCTACCCGTTTCTGCAGTGAGATATTCTGTATCCCTGGTCTTGCTCCACTCCCCATTCTCCCGTACCTACCTCGTAAGACTAATTGCAATTTCTTAGCTATCCACCGGACAGATGTTTTTGTTTTTTTTTTTTTTTCTCAAGAGTAGAGAAGCCTAGGCTACAGCCGCGGTTTAACAGAAAGAAAAAACCCAAGCATTTCAAACACCTAATAGCAACCCAACCGGGCTAGAAACAAAGATTCTATCTGCAAGAGCCTGGCTCTTACTATTAACACTATTAACAGTGTGACCAGAAATATCATCTACCTCAGCCTCAATTTCCTCATCGGTAAAATTTCAAACACCTAATTCATGAATAGCACCCCAACATGTCTAGAAACAATCTATCTACTACCAGGGGTGGGGAATCTGCAGCCTCAAGGCCACATGTGGCCCTCTAGGTCATCAAGTGCAGCCCTCTGACAGAATCCAAACTTCACAGAACAAATCCCCTTCATAAAAGGATTTGTTCTGTAAAACTTGGACTCAGTCAAAAGGCCGCAACCAAGGACCTAGAGGGCCGTATGTAGCCTTGAGGCCACAGGTTCCCCACCCCATGACCCTACCTCTTACTCTTAATATCACTATGACCAGGAATAAGTCATTTATCTAAGCCTCAATTTCCCCACCAGTAAAATGGAGGCGATGATACTTATGTAATCTACCCCAAGGGTTATTTTGAGAGAGACTTTGTAAACCTCAAAATATAATCCTTAAATAGGAGTATTTGTGATTGCTCCTGTTTGGATGATAGATTTCTCGGAGGGTTGAGATTAGGTCTTAATTAGTTTTGTACCCCCTTTATTCCCTAATATAGTGTCTTTGAAAGAATTAACATTAAACTACTGTTTGGTGATTTGAAACACAAAAGAGTGAAAGAACTTTGTTCCTACCTTCAGTAAATATACAAGTTATTTAGGGGAAGCAGCTCCATGGATAGAGTGCTGGGCCTGAAGTCAGGAAAATCTGAGTTCAGTTCCAGTCTCACCTAGCATCTGTGTGACCAGGACAAGTCTGTCTGCCTCAGATTCCTTGAGTGTAAAATGAGGATGATAATAGCACCTACCTCTCAATGTTGTTGTGAGGAAGAAATGAGATAATTTTTGTTAAGTGCTTAGCACAGGGCCTAGCACATTGTAGATGCTAAATAAATGCTTGTCTCCTCCCTTCCTTGTTTTCTTCCTTCCATACATGTTCAAGGATGCAAAGCGGTGTAATGGAAAGAGCACTAAATTTGGAATTCAAGGACCTGGGTTCAAGTCTCACCTTTACAATTTACTACCTGTGTGACCTGGTGCAAGTCCCTTAAACTTTCTGCACCTCAGTTTCCTCATTTGTAAAAATGAGGGCATTCAGCCTAGCATATTACCCAGTGCACAGCAAGTGCTTAATAAATGTTGATTAATTAATAGATAACCTACTGTTTGGTGGTTATCAAACCAGCTATAACAGCCACCTACTGTTAACCCTTCCAGTTTTAAGTTTATAACCATATAAAGCGACTGGAGAAGAGCTCTGAAGTAATATACAAGGTATCCCAAAAGTCTTTGTGCAGTTTTAAACTTTAATAGCTTAAAACTATACTAAAACTTTTGGAACATCTTATATAATCAAGTCAGACTTAGGTATAGATGTGAATATGCAGGGAATTCAAACTGCTAAGACAGTTGATCACTAATCTTTTCATTGGGTCCCTAATATATACAAGGAGTACACTGCAAGGAGAATACAAAAACGTGGCCCCTGCCCTCACTGGGCTTAGCATCTAGTTTGGAAAGGTAAGACCTAATTCACAAGCAAGAATTAGTGGCCCATACTCCATTGGTAGGACAGATGATCAGAGTCAATTCCAACAGCTTCCAGGGATGGCACCCCAAACCTGCTACTGGCAACATTTTAAAGGGCCATAAGCCTTCAGGGGAATGGAAATTATCAGTAATTTTTAAAAATTCATTTCCATAATAAGCAATTAGGTGTAAGCTGTGAAATCCCCCCTTACCAAAAATGGTGTCCCCTTTAATTAGGAAAGCCATCACCACACATAGTATCCAATCCACAGATTAGACTCATCAACTAATCAGTAGGTAGTGACATCGAGCATATGCATGATTTTCATTACTACTAAAAATTCAAAGTCTTATTAGTGAGCGCACTTTCCTGTACAGGTTTGGAGTCAGCTATTGTAAAGGATACTCCATGAATCAGTGTCCTAACTGCTATGAAAATAATCAATCCAGCACTTAATAATTTAATCACAAGATGTTTATTTTTAGCCTTACCTATGCTCAGAGAACTGTCTGTCATATTTCCCTTATTTTTTTTCTGAGATGATACACATTGGAATAAAAATGAACCCAGAAAATGTCAGTAAACAATTCTTAAAGCAAAACTTGCTCTTCCTCCCCAAAATTCTTATAATAACTAGAAATACAAACACACAGTATTATATTTCAGTAATTGTCACAGTGACAAGGTAATTCAAGACAGTTGCAAGCGATATTTTTTTATGTTTTCACTCGTTAAAATATTCTAAATGTCCCTGGGATCCTTGCATTAGCCACCCAAAAATAGATAGTCAGTGCATTTCATGTTGCAGTGACTCCAAGGATAGAGAGGCTCAGACTTTTTTGAAGTTTCCACATTAATATACTCCATATGTGTAAATACTGGCAACAAGTTTTACAGCTCAGAGATTTGTAGCCCTGGAAGACATTCCCACAATAGCTGAAAAATTCTCAACTTCATTAACTTTCATAGCTCATAAATTGCTTTGAGCTCCTTCTAAAAAGATGCTATATAAATACAAAGTATTATTATTAGGTGGCACTGGAATTTATTAACAATTTATTTAACTGTTTGTGTCAGATTCTTGGCATGTTATTTTTGTCCTGACTTGTACAGAACCACCTGTAAGGTTGAAAAACAGCTGAATCCAGTGGCCCCAAGAGTGGCTTTCCAATTAAAAAGAAAAAGAAAATTAAAATATAGTCAACTCTTAATTTTTCACAACTTGATTATCCATTTTGTGGCCTGCATGCTGCATGCAACATGTGCAAGGCATGTTTGGGGAACAATACATCAACCACTGACTAGAGCAATGAAGTTTGTGTAGGGGATTGGTGAGAGAAAGTTGGAAAGATAAGTTGGAGTGAGGTCATAGAGGGCATTGAATGCCAAGATAAAGAGTTTGAACATTATCCTGTAGGTTTTTAGCAATCACAGGATCCCGAATATCTCACCATGGCTCTGACTATTACTTTTTCTATGATAGCAATCCTCTGTCATTAAAAAGCACTACAATGAATGAGATTATATATTTAGAGCTAAAAGGGGCCATAGCACTCAACTAATCCAGCTCCTTCATTTTATTATTGCTGGTTAAAAGCATCAGTGGCACAGTGGATAAAGCGCTGGGCTTGAAATCAGGAAGACTCATCTTCATGAGTCCAAATCTGGCCTCAGACCCTTACTAGATATGTGACCCTGGGCAAGTCATTTAGCCCTGTTTGCCTCAGTTTCTCATCTGTAAAATGAGCTGGAGAAGGAACTGGCAAACTACTCCAGTATCTTTGCCAAGAAAACCCCAAAACGGGGTCATGAAGAGCTAGACATGACTGAAATGACTGAACAGCAAAAAAAAATTCATCACAGGCCAAAAATAATCACCTTTGGATACCAAGTCACTACTGCTTGCACAGCCAAAAGAGAATTGTATGGGACTAAATTAGACAGTTTTTTCCCACATGTACTAGTCTAGTGAACTCCAACAAATACTTTCAATTCTCTGAAGCTTAGTTTCATCATCTGAATAACGGGCATAATAACACTCATGCTACCTATCTCATAAGACTTGTGGAGAAAGTGTTATATAAATAAGTCTTAAAGGTTACAAATAAATGTTATATTATTATTATTATTCTATGACCGTTTGTCAGATATTTAAAGGAAGGTATCATATTCCACCTAAGTTGTATTTTCTGCAGGATAAACTTCAAATGTTCCTCAAAATTACTTATTTTCCATACCCTTCACGCTCCTAGTCATACTCTCCCTTGTCAATGTTTTTTATAAAGGTGGTAGCCAGCATTGAACAAAATACTCCAGATATGATCATAACAGTAGGACTATTAACTCCCTGGTGTTCAGAACTATGGCTTTCTGCCTGCGTCAACCTTGAGCAAGATTTTTTTTTTCTTGCAACTTATGGAGCACCTACAAGGAAATTACAATTCTGTTCAGCAAAGATCATGAACCACATTTGCCTTTGGTTAGCATCCCTCTCCAAAGAATTGTTTCCCATAAAGCCTTGAGTCATTCCTATCTAAGACTTCTTCCCTCATCTGTAATAAAGGAATTATATTGACCTACTTTCCTGGGCTATTTGGAGGCATAGCTAATAAAAGTTGTTGTGAAGCACTGTCCAGATATAACATGGTCTATAAATGCTTTATGTTCAGTAAGCAACATGGATGACCATATCCTTTCCTAAGTTTAAGTCATCCCTCAAGTACTTTCATATTGAAAGATATGATTTTCCCACCTTTTACTTGGCAGATTCTACCTTGCCCCCTTCCTTTAATCATTATGGCTTGGAGGCACCAACCTGGGCTCCCAAAGACTCTTCCTCTGTTGTTCCTTGGGGGTTTTTGGTTATCCTGTTTTGTTTTGTTTTTCTGTGATCAACAGAGCAAGGAGATGATTCAAACCATTCTACAAGTGAGAATTTATGGGGCTGTGGAGTGTTCAGAATGCAACATGACCTCATCTGGGGGGAGGGGTTGATTTTGTTTAGTGTATGAGTATACATCCTTGTGTGTGTGTGTGTGTGTTCCCCATCTAGGCTTCCGTGGGTGTGTTTAGCTGGAGGTCAGATTGCTCACTGCTCTGCATTGGTGACAGCATCTGACAGGGCAGAAGAAAAGGCAGTCTGGACATATAAACAATGAAGACAGTATGCTTTTTCACATGCGAAAAGCAAGTCAGGAAGAGCTGATACTGATGAACAGTCCCAGCGTGACAAACATTTCATATAAGGAAGTCTAAAGGTTCCCAAAAAATGTTTAGCATGGTTATTTTCCCTCCACTACTGATATTAATAATGATAGCATTTAGCATTTCTAAAACACTTTTCATCTTCAAAGCACTTTATGAACATTACCTAATTAACTAACATTTACTAATGTTAATTAAACCTGCCCTAGGCTCACAAATCTGGAGAACTTTTAAGGAAAAAGGAGGAAGGAAAAAAAAAAGAAAAACAGAAACAAGAGGAGGAAAAGCTTGCTAGCCAGGCAGGTTTTCCAAGTTTTCTCAGATTGAATTTTGATTCTCATTACCACAGATTTTAAACAGTCCTTGAGATAACCTTAATAGACTTTGCTTGCTTGCCAGTAGTTAAATATTGATGAACAGTATAGCAAAGGGCAAGACCTAAGACAAGGAAAATCTTCATTCTTAGGTTGTCCCTAGTAATAGGGGAGTTTAAATACCAGCTGAATCTGTTTTCCTTAAATTGAAGGATCCCAAGACATTAGGCCACAAAAATCGCTTTTCCAAATCCAACACCCCAATGCAGGTACACACACGCACACTCTCTCTCTCTCTCTCATACACACACACACACACTGATCAGTGGCGTCAGAATTCTGACTCCCAGTCTTTAAGTGCAGTGAGGTCAGCATTCTAACTCTTGAGTCTTTTTAGCTACCATCTCAGACATTTTAATGTATCTATTGAATTTCCTTTTTATTAACCTTAGCAAAAAAAAAATTCAGTAATATTATATCACAAGATCAAATAAAACATCCTGTTTCCATAATTCCTAGACAGAAAAGCCATATAATCAAATGAATCCATTTTGTTGCTTATTTTCTGAACATTATACTTATCTGAATTTATATTTGGAAAAGAAAGAGGGAGGCAGAGTCGAGGGCCCCTTAAAAGTCACACAGTTTTCTTTCTCAAAATGACTGAACAAAATATACAGCTATGCTTGACTGGAAGCCATCGCCAAGACTTTGTTCTAGTCAGAACACGTTGGTGCTCAGTTCTGAAGTGTTCACTTTAGTAACTTGCAAGTTTAGAATGGTATCATGAATAATGTTGCTGCCTTACATAGTCTCCTCTTAAAATGTCGGCTTTGAATAGGGTATTTGTAAAAAAAAAAAAAACCTGACAATAATGGCCTGATTTATCTTCCCCACCCCCCAAACCCAAGAGGCTTACATCGGTGCTATGGCGTCTCTATATTTCCATCCATAAAGTAGACCTTCATTGCATTATAGTAAAATCATTGATACACGCACGTTTCCCCATAGATTTATTTACGTTAAAGGTCTCTTTGGCCCGAAAGTGATCTAATCTTCACTCCTAGATGATTCTCAGAAAGGAAACCTCGACTATAGCAGGGCTGGTGGTGGTTACTCACAGAAGCCTGTTATTGATCAGCTGAGATGATGTATGCAGTTTATCACTGCTGAATTTGATCTTTTCACTGGGCCCCCAGCCTCTTTGTAATGAGAGCCTGCAGGCTAGTGCTCGGAGAATTTTTATCCACTGAAGTCACTTCCATATGCCCATTACCAATATGTCTGACTAAAAAGATACCACTTCATTGTTTTTCCCTGAAGAGTGAATATTGTGGATAATAGGGGATACCATGGAGAAAGCTTAAACTAGGATCCAAAAGCCATTGAACAAGATGTTCACGATACTTCACAGAGCTCTAAACATTTGGAACTTTTTTAATATAATTTTTCAGCTTTTACTTTTCAAAGAAAATATGTCACATTCGGTTTATCGCTCTCTTAAAGGTGAGGTGGGGAGAGGCATTATTCTAAAATAGATCTAATTCAGCACTTAGAAAAATGTCCAATAATTTACAGAAGACTCACACAGATTATGCAGAATTCAACATGCCAAATTAGGATGGTGATGATCCCTAGGGCCCCCTCCTAACAGGCCTCCTTAAGAAATGTGATAAATAAAAAGAATCACAGGAGAAATCAAAAGAGAGCATATTTTTGAAAGAAACCTTAATAAAACGTCCTTTCCATGAGTCTGATGCCAGGTGCCACTTTTATTTGATGGCTTGAAGCAGAGTCACCTAATGACCCGGAATGATCACAGAAGTGTTTCTTTATTTTGCCTTCTGCCACTGAAGTTCTATTGCCCCTAATTTCATTTTATGAAGGCCATGGTGTATATAGAGTTGGAGGGAGGGAGGGAGGCTGGGAGGCTTTCTGTGCTACCTTAATCCTTCAGCAAGATTTATTCACCACCGATGAAAAACTCATTTTCTAACTCCACCTCTTTGCTGAATCTGAAATCTGTATTACACTCCTGATAATTGCTCTACATAATTCCAGTTTCAAATTGCATAAAATCTGTCCAAGCTACAAAAAGCTTTACTAGTCATAATGCAGTGAAACTTTCTCTCAAACATTCTTCCAAGGGCAGCAAAAGAAAATATTCTGTATATATCACATAAGGAGCTAAATGATGCCTGTTGGTGGTGGTGGTAAGTTGTTTCAGTCCTGTCTGACTCTTTGTAACCCCTTTTGGGGTTTTCTTGACAAAGATACTGCAGTGGCTTGCCATTAGCTTCTCTAGCCCATTCTACAGATGAAAAAGTGAGGCAAATAAGGTTAAGTGGCTTGCTCAGGGTCACACAGCTAGTAAGTACTGAGGCTGGATTTGAACTCACGAAAATTAGTCTTCCTAATTCCAAGCCCAGTGCTCTATCCACTATACCACCTAACTGCCCAGATGATACCTAATAAGCATTAAAGGAACTTCTATGTCCAAAGGTACAATGAACCACACAAAAATTCCATGGAATTTGAGACTGATTTTGTGTGTATTCATATAGTTTCTATTGCACAATATATTTTTTCTTTAATATTTAAAATGACATTATCATCACCACTGTTTAATTACTTCTGAAAATGTTTTCCCTTCCTTTCACTGTCATGATTTTATAGGAGAATCAGGTGTATCATCAAGAGTTGTTCCTGGGGCAGGGAGGTGGCTCAGTGGATAGAGCTCCGACCCTGAAGTCAGGAGAACTTGAGTTCAAATCCGACCTCAAACCAAACACTTGACACTTACTACCTGTGTGACCCTGGGCAAGTCACTTAACCCCAACTGCCTTAAAAAAAAAAGAGTAGTTCCTTTGATTTGTTTTGTTTTTTAATATAAGGAAGTGAAGGTTTTCAAGTTAAGGGTTGAATATTGTAAGATATGATACCTTTTGGGAATAGATGTAGAGAGAAGAGCTTAGAAGCCTTAGAGGAATAGACAGAGCCCTGGAATTTTTTCTAAATTTTATTTTTAATTTATGGAATGAAACAAGCATTTCCATAACATAATACAATAAAAAAAGATGATTGTACGTGAAACTACAGATATACTGTGCACAACTTGCCACTCCTTTCAAATATACAACAAAATTATCATGTATTTTTTTCCTTTTTTTTCCTTCTCTCCCCCCCATCCTAGAGATGGCTACTATTAGACACAAATAGGTATATACATGTGTGTATGTGTAAAATTATTATATACATGCTTCTATTTGTCAGTTCTTTCTCTGAATGCAGATAGCATCTCTCTTCATATGTCCTTTATAGTTAATTTGGGTATTGATAATAGACAAAATAACTTATTTGCTCAAAGTCATTCTTAAAACAACATTGCTGTTACTATATACGGTATTTTCTTGGTTCTGCTCATATCACTTCTCATTATTTTGTGCAAGTCTTTCCATGTTTGTCTGAAAGCATTGAGCTCATCATTTCTTATAGCAGAGTAGTACTCCATTACAATCATATACTACAACTTGTTCAGCCATTGTTCAGACAGGGTCCTGGATTTTCTAAAATACCACCTCCTATGTGAAGCCTTCCCTGATTGCCCCAAATTTTACTGCCTTCTCCCTCCCCAAATGATCTTGTTCTTACTTATCTGTGTAGGAGCAACACACTGTAGTGAGGGAGCTGGCCTTGGGGCCAAGAAGATCTGGCTTCAGGTCCCACTTGACATACACTAGCTATGTGACCATGGGTAAAATCATTTAATCTACCAGGGCTACAGAGAACTCTCTTAAGACTACAGTACTTAAATTACAGAGAAGGTGCCCACCTACTTTAGTAAGAAGTTTCTTCATCTGGGAGTTCCCTCTATGAATAAAATCAATTATCCTGTGGCCATGTTATATTCCTCAGAAGAGTTCATGCTCCTTGAGGACAAGAGCTATTTTCCTTTATAAATCTTTGTATCCCAGCACCTGTCTCATAGTGAATGCTGAATAAATGTTTGTTTAATTGAATTCAGTTGAAATCTAGTCCTGCTTCTGACCCTAACTTGTCATGTGACCTATGTCATTTGACTTCTCAGAACCCAATATCTTTATCCCAGTCAAATGGGAGAGTTGCCTTAGATCATTAAAGCTCTTGTCTAGCTCTAAAACACCTTATAATCCTAGATAAAGACTTGATCCCAGTACCTAGGCTACATAGTTTTGGGATTAGAGGTGAAAGGGGAAGAGAAACACCAAGCTTTTATTTGGAAATTGGATTTTTCCAAGTAACAGACAAAAGAAGAGGCCATTTCATTTTCAGAGAATAACTAGATGGTATGTCATTTTGTAATGACCTTCCTTAAAGGTGACTACATCACAGACATTTGCCAATTATAGTTAACCGGCATAGCATCAAGAAAAATAAACCAATCCACAACATTGTGAAAGGAATGAGGCAACCTTGAGGATTGAGTTTCATGTTTCACAAATGACCTAAATTAGAAAATCTCCATAATAGCTGTAAAGTTTCATTTGTATGTTCTGAACATATCTGTTAAAAAAAATGTGTATCTGTTTAAATTGGAGCTATTCCTAGCACAATGGTGTGAAATAACCCAGGGCTAAATAGGACTGATCACTGCAAACTCTCAAAATCTCAGGGAACACAAATGATAACTTCGTGGTAGGTCTTGTGATGGTGGTTTTTCAAGAAGATTAAAACATAGTCTCAGTGTTCTCCTGGCAAGTGCAAATGCATGAAACGAGCCCAGTGAATAAAAGAAGCAACAATGTGTTGCATTTGGAAGAATGTGATTTTTAGCTCTAGTTAACATTTGGCTGGGAAATTAAAATCCACTTTCCAGAGGCTACTGTCACTCTCTGTGGGTTCAGTTGTTAGGATGGCCATAAACTGATCAATGGATCATGGTGATGGAGATTAGTCTCTCCCTGGCATGTTTAAACAATAGCCAAGAAAATTTTGTGTACTCTTTGCTCGTATGGATACCCAGAGCTGTCAAGTTTCTTATTGATCTAGAACCCAAACAAGGGCAAATGCCGTGAAAACCAATTAATGTTACTACCAGAGGGATCTAGTAGAGGTAAAAGCCAGAAGTTAGAATGATAATAAACTAAAATTAGGAAGACATATTGCCCAGATGGTCTTTCCCTGTCTCTGGCATTTCTTGTTTGCAAGCATAACAAGAAAGACTAGACTCCAATAAGTTTCATAATGGAGCTGCTAGTGTTGCAACAGCACACCCGTGCAACTGCTATCAAGCAATTCTTGCTAAGTGCTTATCTCTGGACAATTTCTTCCTTTTCAGAAGACAAGTGTTTTAGGGATTTGGGGGATTTTTGGGGGGAGGGGGAGGTTTTGTTTTTGTTTTTCTTTTGCTCGACACCTGAGAATTGATATGTCTAGAGACCTCCTGGTGTGGAAACTCCCTGCCATATAACTTCATTATAGACACTTGCCTAGAATCGAATCAAAGTTCTGCTCCCTGCTCCCAATATGACTGCATTCAAGTTGCCCAACCTCTCTGGGTCTCATTTTTCTCATTTGTAAAAGGAAGAGTTTGAACCAGATGACCTCTAACAGCCTTTACATCTCTAAATCTATGATCCTGCAAGTTATAAATAGAAGACAACAGGTTCACAGAATGTTAGAGGTGGAAAGGAATTCAAAGACCAGCAAGTACAAACTCAGCGAAGTATATGAATTTGTTCTATAGTATCCCTGGCTTCAGAGGATTAAAAACAGGCATTTATTCTCTACTAGAAGGTACTCAGTAAGGGTGGGATACCTATTGAAGCAGACCCTTTCGTTTGGGGACAGCTTTCTTAGAATGGCTTTCATTGTACTAAGCCAAAATCTGCTGCTCCTAATTTCTACCTACTGGTTCTAGCTGTTCCCTCAGGCACAATGGAACAAGCCTTTCAAATAAGTGAAAGATTGTGTCTTCTCTTAGACTCCTCTTCTCCAGGCTAAACATTTCCAGTTCTTTTGATTAATTCTAAGGGATCATTTCAAGTTCCTTTGTCATTATGGTTGTTCTCTTCTGAACCCACTCCAATTTGGCAATATTCTTCCTAAAAGTGTCAATATTCTAGATGTGACCTGATTAGGCACCACCTCTCTCATTCTGGACACTGTACCACCTTTTAGTGCACTTGAAGATTTCATTAAGATTTTTTTTGGTGGAGGACTGCCACATAATATTCAACTCATATTATGTTTGAAATCCACTAAAACTGAAAGATCAAGCACACATGGTTTCTAAATCACCTCTTCCCCATCTTGTATTTGTGCCATTGAATTTTTGAATCCAAGTATAAGGCTTTACATTTATACCTGTTTAATTTCATTTTGTTCAATTGAGCCTAGCATCTGTCTGTTGAGGGTTTTGATATTAGATACTAACTTACTACAATAATTTATACATTGCTATAATTTAGGATTTGGTAGGTCAAGAGGGCAGGAAAAGGGGAAAACCTAGTATATGGGTCCATTTCCATCTAGGTCTTTTTCCCCATTTGTTTTCCAAATGTAACAATTTTTCACCTTGGCTCATTTTGTGAGCCAACATAATTTTGAGGTTGGAAGTAGGAATGAGGGTCTGAAGGATTACTGGATGCCATTTACAGACATTATTTGCATGGAATCCCGAACAGAGATCAATGGACAATGTCTTCTCATACTCCCTGGACAAGCAACTCTAAAGTAACTAGGTCAAGTTTACTCCTAATTTAGGGTCAATCTTTACTTCCACTGTCCTAGTATGATTTCAGGGCTACCCCATGGCCCTCACCACTATTGCCTCTCCCACCAAAAAAAAAAAAATTCCCCTCCTGCTTACTGGTGCTAGAAATTCCCTTTATAGGAAATTTAGTAAGCTCCTCATTACAGCACAAACTCTTTGAGGGCAACGTGTGTGTTTTCCTATACACCTCTTCACTCCCACCCAACTCAGCACCTCACACCCAGTGGGCACTGGAAAAACTGCAGAATCAAACTGAGAGGAATTTCACTCCATAATCAAATATAAAAGGTTTAACATGCAAATACCTGGTTGAAGCAACATACTAATTGAAACTCTTTCACACTATCGTGTAATCACTCAACAAGTGTAAATGATTGGTATCCAAAGCCCAACAGAATAAGAGAGGGAAAGACAGAGTGAAGAGGAGCAAGAGGACATCAGGTAACTAAAATGAAGGGAAAGAGAAAAGACCAGAATCCAAGACCTGCAAACTATATGGAGATTTTGCTTTTTGTGCTCTCGTTATAGTCTATTGGATGAGGACAAATAGTGTTGGGAGCAATTTTAATCATAGGCAGGGGCCACTTTGCGTTTTTCTACTTCGGTGATGGCCTCTGCGATCACGTGGCTACCACATTGCCACCAGAAACAGCTGAGCTACCAAATCCGAAATGACCAAAGCATTTTTGACCAGCAACTCAGCCTTTCCACTTCATGTGTTTTATGAGGTCTCAGGTAACTCTACTTAACATGCCTTAAGAGGTTTGTTTGTTTTTCAAGGTCTGTAATGGTTTATGTTAAGGTCTATAAATTTTTTAAGCAGAAACTTGGGGGCTTTATTTTACCTTTTTTTTGTACTCCCAGCACTTAGCTTGGAATATGCCTGGTGCATAATAGTCACTTAATAAATGCTTGACTTACTGACATTTTAAGAATTTTATTCCCAAAGCTTTCATTAATGGAGGCATCAATGATATTCAAGAAAATATAAGTACTTCCAGTCTACCCCTCCCACTCCACCCTCCAAGTTCTTCTAGTTAGCAAGTACAACAAAAGGAAGACCTGTTTCCCATGGGACAATTTTAAGGAGAAGACTGTGAAGGCCACTTCAGGAGAAAAGCAAGACAATGAAAACACATCTTGCTTCTTGGAACACAGGTGGCTACCAGCTGATAGCAATCTCAAGTGGTACTCTTCTATAAATCACTGTAATTTAAACACCCATGCTTTGCAACTCCCTTGGCTAGGGCAGGCAGAAAAAGTTACAACTTCATTGAGGGCACCTTTGAATATCAGTTGGTGGGAGGCCCAGATGGAAATTAGGTAATGCACACCTGATCTGTCAGGCACCAATTACTATCTTGTTCATCACTTGCCATGGTATACCGTGTTCAGTACAATTCCCAGAAACTATATCAAAGCAACAAATAACATAGCTTCCAAGAGCAGAGAGAAAAAAAAAAACTCCAGTCACTGTCAGCTAAGCATGAGTTTGAGCATGTATAAGTACATGCGAAGTACAGCCTTTTAATCTCAAGCCATATCTTCTCTTGAGCTATTTAAAGCTTGGGTTTTGTTCAATATGAGATGTTGCCACAGTAAAGAAAATGTCAACTTCTCTCACGGCAGTTGAGAAAGAAAATAGGTCTCCTGTCTAGCTCCCAGGAATCCGTTCCCCCATGACGACAAGAAACATTTTGGAAATATCATATATACTAATACATTCATTGGCCTCGTATGATGGCCACATATTTTTCCTTCTAGTTGGAACCTTTTCCATGCTTTCAGCTAAAAACATCAGTGTAAGCAGCTCAGGCTTTGTTCTTTATCATGCAAATGAGCTGTCAGAAATGTGGAAGAATAAGCTAGCCATCGAGCACCTCAACTACTAACTATATTCATTTTCTGTGTCCAGTCCATTGCCAACCTACTGATCGTCTGCTAACTAAAATGGAATTTTAGTCACTACCCACCTGAACTGATGGCTTAGCTTAGCTATCATTGGGACAACTGAGTCCTGTTACCCAAACCACTCACTGTCTTTTGGTCAGCTGGCAGAATGTGAGCATTATCACTCCTCTTGTTCAATCACCTAACACCCTCAAGCTGGTGACCTGAAAAGATTGCAGGATTTGGAGACTGAGGACTTAGATTTCAAATCCCAGGTCTGTCACTTATTTACTACTTATGTAACCACTGGCACATCACTTAACCTCTCTGAGACTCTTTTTCCTCCTCTGTAAAATGAAGAGATTGTTTTAAATGGTCTCTAAGTTCCCTTCCAGCTCTAAGGCTATGATACATAAGCAGACAGGTTTCCTCCTACAATAGCCAGGTCACACCATCCCTAAATAGGGCCCTGGCAACACCCAAGATCTCCAGGCAACAAGGACAGGTTTTAGAGGAAGTTTAAGATTCTACTTTGGTCAAAAATACTGAGATGTTTATCAGCCTGATGGCCACATTCCTGGGGCAATTGCTAGATGGGACCGGTTAATGATGTATATTATCTAAGAACCACATGATTAGTACCTTCTGCTTTTCATCAGCTCCACCACCATTACTTAGGAAGTAAAAGGATTAATCCTGCTTTTCATTTTTGGTTCATTTCATGGGTCACCAGGTCCCCCAAAAAATTCAAAATCTGGTGATCAACTTTCTTTCCATACGAGGATGGACCTTAGACAATAGAAATAGTCTGTCACCATCCTGCTTTAGAAGTCTTTCCAGCACCTTTGTTACCCAGGGTTACTTCCATGCCACAATGGGGCATTGAAGTGAAGCTTTAAGTGTTGGGTGACAATTATGAGACTGAAAAATTATGAAACAGGATAAAGCCTATAACCTTAATGAAACAACTTCCCAACTCCAACTTATGAGATTCCCAAAGAGGGTGAAAATATGAGCAAAGGGCTAATTATATTCAGGCATTCATTCAATAAGCATTTAATAAGCACAGGGTGTCTTGCCAGACACTAGAGATACAATGAAATGAAACAGTCCTTCCACTCCAGGCGCTTACATTCTACTAAAAGGATATACTATGTAAAGAGATAGTAGTCAATCAATCAACTAACTAGCACTTTTAAGGGACCACTATGTGCTAAGCACTGGAGATACAAAATAGCCCCTTCCCTCAAGGAGTTCACATTGTATTGAAGGGATACTTCTACACAGATGAGTAAATGCAAATATTCTATAAAATAAATCTACAAAATTTAAAAAAAAACCTAATTTTTCGAGAGGAGAGGCAGTAACAGTTTCAGGAGATGATACCTGAGCTGAGCCTTGAAGGAAGCTAAGGATTCTAAGAGTTAGAAATGAACTAAAAGTGCATTCCAGAGATGGAGGACAGGCTGGACAATGACACAGAGGTTAGGGATGAAGTGCCATGTACAGAGAATGAGTCCATTTTGGATGGAATGTAGGGTACATGAGGGGAAGTAACATGAATGAGGCCTGGAAAGATAGGTTAGAAGCAGAATGTGAGGACCTCTAAATACCAGAGGATTTTGTTTTTTATCCTAGAAGTAATAAGGAGCCCTGAAGATGCATTCCTAGGGCAATGACAGACATGTAAAGGATGGGTTGGTGAGAGGAAGACACTGGAAGCAGGTTAGGAAGCTATTCCAGTAGTCCAGGAAAAAAGTGACAGTAGAGTAAGTAAGCAAGGTTGATGGCTAAATGGGTGAGGAGCAGGGTATAGATTCAAGAGATTCACGGTTATAAAATTGACAAGACTTGGAAATTTGTTGGATATAGAAAGTAGTAGGGCGAAATCACTGGTTGAGGATAACTCTGAAGTTACAGACCTGGATGGGTAGAAAGATGGTGTTATGCTCAACAGAAATAGGTAAGTTAGGAGGAGTAGAAATGGCAATGAGAACAACTTTAGACAAGTTGAACTTCAAATAATAGCAGGACATACAGGCAGAGATGGTTGGCAAACAGTTGGTGATGTGGTACCAAGGTTGGGAGAGAGAGGAGAGCTGAGCTGTGTAGATACAAGAATTATATTCGGGAGCAGCTAGGCGCAGTGCTTAGAGCACTGGCCCCTGGAGTCAGGAGGACCTAAGTTCAAATCCAACCTCAGACACATAATGCTCACTAGCTGTATGACTCTGGGCAAGTCACTTAAGCCCAATTGCCCAACACACACACAAAAAAGAAAGAATTATATACATAGAGATGATAATAAGAAATTGAGAGAGCTGATTAGATCACTAATAGGGAGGTTATAGAGAGAAAGGAGGAACTAGTTCAGAGCCTTGGGAGCCACTCACACTTACAGATCAGGACATTGATTATACACGAACCATCAAAGAAGACTGAATAGAAGCAATCAGAGAGGTCAGAGAAACCAAGAGAGACAAGTTCCCCAAAAACCAAGGAAAAGAATTTCCACAAGGAAGAGTTGGTCAACATTTTGGGCCCCTAGCCCAAAAGCACATAGAAATTAAGAAGGATTAGGACTGAGGGCAGTTGATTTAGCAATCTAAGAGAACCCTGGAAAGAACAGTTTCTGTTGAGTGATGGGTTCAAAAGGCAGATTGTGAGGCACCAAAACAGTGACTAGTTGGTGAGGAAGGGGAGTTAAGAAGTATAAACAGCTAGGTCGTTCAGTGGATAGAGCACTATAGCTAGAGTCAGGAAAACAGGAGTTCAAATTTGACCTCTGACACCAGCTGTGTGAGTCTGGGCAAGTCACTTAACCCCATCTGCCTCAGTTTCCTCATTTTACACATGAAGAAAATAATAGCACCTATCTCCCAGGGCTGTTATGATGAGAAAATGAGATAATGTTTATAAAATTCTTTGCAAAACTTAAAAACATTACATAAAAGTTAGTTATAAACAGCGATTTCACATATCCAGGTCATAACTAACATGTAAATGCAGATAAATACAGACAGTACAATATATATAAATGGAAACCTCTGCATTTTGAATTCCAAAGTGTTTTCAGGTCATTTGTGGCTTAGACGTGTTCTGTGTTGAACTAAACTAGTTAACTTAGTTCTAACACCATGATCAGCCAAGGATACTACTCTCTTGTGCCTAAACAATAGACCTTTGTACCTAACTTTTTAGTGTTCTTCAATGTGATCTGTATACTATGCTGACATTACAATGCATTGCATTGGTTAAAAATTCCTGTTCATAAGGGAGGCTCAGAATGAATTTAAATGTCATGCATACGGTATAATGGTCCTTAGACTAATTTAGCTATGGTTACTAGAGTATTCCAAGTACTGTTATGATGGTGTTACTAATAAGAATAATGAATTTTATGATCATTTATAAGAAGTCAAGATGAATATTCAAGTACAGGACTTTTAAAAAAAAATTAATGACGGGAGCTAAAAGCACCTTTAGCATAGCTCTGATTCTATTAGCCTCTATGTTCTCAAGCCTCAAATCCTAGGTTTATCCATCTGTTCACGGATATCTCTTAATGAGATCTATTTTCTAAGAGATGTATTTCTAAATCTTACTCATTATTTATGGGTTAGTCTTATGTGGACCTTCAGGTAAGGCTCCAAACAATCTTTACATCCAAAGGTGTCATTGGCTTATAAAAGTTGAAATCACAACAATGTGAGTCCTTTCCCCTCCTCTCCCCTTGTTCCCAGGCTCACTAAGCCAAATGAGACAACAGAAGTAAAGGGCAATAGCTCCTGTTCTTAGAAATCACTCCTACAGTGCCATGGAGCAATTATAAAGGCATGTGATAAAAGGAGGGCTTATTAAATTATTTCAGCCTGGCTGCTGGAACATGTGCTTGGTTTTGTGTCCAGCTAAGTACAACCCAACAGATGAGAATAGACCAACAGCCTGAAAAAAATTAGGTTGCAGGCAAGGAGAGATTTGAATACCTCTAGCCCAAAAACCAGGCTAACTCCAAGTCCAGGGATCTTTCCACCATACCATAAACCATAGCTCCTCTCTAGAATCCTGACTGTAGAAGGAATCCTCAGATAACAGAGGGCTTAGTGACCTGGAAGGACCCTTTTAACATAGTCTATGATTTGATGATTCTAAACATGGAAATAGGGGCAGCTAGGTGCTACAGGGGTTAGAGTGTCAGGCCTGGAGTCAGGAAGACTACTCTCTCTGAGTTCAAATCTGGCTTCAGACAGTTGCTGGATGTGTGACCTTGGGTAAGTCACTATTTGCCTCAGTTTTTTCATCTGTAAAATGAGCTGAGAAGACAATGGCAAACAACTACATCATGTCTGCCAAGAAAAACCCAAATGGGATCACGAAGAGTTGGATAAAACTGAAAAAACATTGACTATTCCTTTAAAGGAATGTTCCTTTAAAGGAAAAATATTCCTTTAAATATATATGTATATACATACACACATATATATACATATATGAGATTCTCTTTATCAGAACATAACAGGTACCCCAAAAAGGGCCCTTAAAGTGAATACAATTAAAACAGAGGCTAATATTTCATAGTAAATAGTGAGGGGAGAGGGGAAAGGATTTGGATGGGACTTTACCTTGGAAAATCAAATTTAAAATTATGAAAATAAATTTATTCTACATTTATATTTAATAAAATTTAGATCATAGATACAATGATTAATGAATGAATGAATTCTTAGAATGAATCAATTATTTGAGCGTTGGTTTGTGGGAACATAGTTTTTCAACAAAATTGTATGATTAATACTATATAACATTCTTCATTTCACATATGTCTTTTATAGGGTAATTATAAAGTGAGTCAATTTTACAATAAAAAATATTCAAGGCCTCATCAATTTTCCCAAAGGTATCTATTAATCTCTTAATATGCACATTATTCTTCTTTGAAATACCTACTAATAATCAGTAAGAGACTGACAAAGATGTCAACAGATGGGCAGAAATAAATGCTAGTATTAAGCAGTAAAGAGGTTTGAGTGAGGACTAATTTGATAAGTGGTCAGTTCATTAGTAAATATGTTCAAGTTATGATGACTTTTGCTTTCCTATACAACCATATAGGGAAGCAGTCTAGTGTAGTGGATAGCAGGCTGACACTGGAGTCAGGAGGACCTGGGGTTCAAGGGCTGACTGACATTTACAAGCAAGTCACTTAACCTCTCATTGTCCAAAGCACAACTCCAAGTCGTAGAATGGTTTCTGATCTGCATTAACATAGCTAATTTCCTCATGGAAGTTCCTCATACCAATGAAATCCCAGGTCCAGACCAAAACAAAATATAACTTCATTAACTGAGAATATTTGGGTAACAAATATTCAGTTAGCAAGGATCTCATATATATATCACTGCTTACTACCTTTCGGGTGAAATGCTAGTTCTTGTGAATAAAATGCTAGGCTAGTAATCAGAAGACTTAAAGTCTACTAAAGAGACTTATTGAATGGCATTGTACCAACATCAAAAAATCACTGTTTCTCAATTAACTTCAGTATGATAGGGAAAATAATATTAGTCAACATATTCCTTTAAAGTTATGCTAAATATCAACAGCTACCAATCTACTTTGTCCTCTGAACAAAATGTTCTTGAAAAAAGGTCTATGAGCAACTCCTTAATACGTATAAGAAGGGAACAAAAAGCAGACTTTTGCAGATCATTTTTAGCATTAACTGTGTCTTCCAATAGCACTACTAACTGAGAGATATAAAGAATACAACATCTCATTGTGTCTACTACTTGATTGTTTTAAAAAAGCACTTGTCTCAGTAGAACAAAATGTAGACATATAGGCTTTCCTCAAAGTGCATCACATGCATTTTGAAATTGCACAATACTTCATACCACATATGACCATGGAGATAACTTTGTTCAATCCACTGAGTATCAATATTAGGCAAGCCATAAACAGGGATAAATACAGTCACCAAAGGTGTTTACTAGTGTCATGGAAGATTTCCTACATAAAATCTAACTAGGGGATTCCCCAAGATACTCTCCAGGTAGTCAGAGATGGTACTGTGCTGATTATTTCAAATCCCAGAATATTAGAGGACTTTTCTAATGAGAGCCATAGTCACTCAAAACATATCAAGCTAGTCACCAGCACAAGAAAAACAAAACTAATGAATGCAATTGCCCAAATTATTACTTGAACTTAGGCCTATGTATCAATAGACTTAACCCATTGTTTGAATTCATCAGTAAATGTATCTTAAAGAGGTACGTGCAACATGACAGATAGTGAACAGAGCCCAGAGTTGTAAGACAAGTAAATCGCGTTGATTGGCTATATACTATTTCCTTCCAGAATTACAGGACAAATAAATTTTGTCTATTTGTTATATACTGGCCCTTTTTGTGTTGCCTACAAATATGCCCGTCTTCCCTATCTTTAAAAAAAATAAATTAAAAGCTCTACCAGATCCTACCATTTATGTTAGAAATACTGCATCTCTTCTCCCTTTCTCAGGTAAACTTCTTGGAAAAGCCCTCTGTATTTAATTAATGTCTTCACTTCTTCTCCTCTCATCCTCTTCCTTGCCCCCAAAATCTGATCATTCAACAGCAACTACCTTCTCCAAAGTTACCAGTGATCTCTTATTTGCCAAATCTGATGACCTTGTCTCAGTCTTCATTCTTTTTTTCACCCCTCTGAGGCATCTGATACTATCAACCACCTTCTCCTCCTGTATTCTGTCTCCCTATGGGTTCTTGTGACATTGTTCTCTCTTGGTTCTCCCTACGTGTCTGACCACTCAGTATTTTTTACCTGATCTTAATACCCATTAATATTGAGGGTTCTCCAAGGCTGTATTATGGACCTTCTTATCCCTTATCTTTTACCCCTATATTCTCTCACATGGTAAGCTTTAATGATTATACTTACGTAAATGATTCCCAGATCTATATATTGAATCCTAGTCCTGAACTCCAATACCACATCACTAATTGCCAGTGATAATTAGAACTGGATGTCTTGTAAGCATCTCAAACTCATTATGCCTAAAACAGAACTAATTCTTTTCCCCAAAAACATATCCCTCTTCCAAACTTCCTATTTCTATTGAGGGTGATACAATCTTTCCAGTCATCCACTGTCAGCAACCTCCAGGTCATCCTTGACTCTCCAAACTCATTCATTCTCAATCATCTCATAACCAAATTATTTGAGTCATTTGCCAACACTTGTCATTTCTTTCTTCACAAAAACTCTCAGATTCATTCCCTTATTACCACTCACAGAACCACCAACCTGTTCATCTCTCACCTTGATTGATGGAATAACCTCTTAATTTATGTCTTTGCCTCTCTTTCTCCTCCAATCCATCCATCCATTCTCCACACTGTCAATAAAGTGGTCTTCCAAAGTGCAATGCTCTCTCTCTCTCTGTCTCTGTCTCTCTCTCTCTCTCTCTCTCTCTCTCTCTCTCTCTCTCTCTCTCTCTCTCTCTCTCTCTCTCTTTCTCCTTAGTATTCTTACACATTACCTTTCTTGCAGTCTATAGTCTAGCCATACTGGCTTATTTGCTGTTCTTCCCTCATAATACTGTATCTTCCATTTCCATGCCTTTCTACTGGCTGTCCTCCGTTCCTGGAATGCTTTCCATCCTCACCTCTGCCTCTTAGAATCTCTGGCTACCTTCAATACTCACCTCAACCACTACCTTAGGTTTTGGGTTGTTTTTTTTTTCCTGGTGTCCAAGCTGTTAGTACTTCTTGTCCAAGGTTACCTTCTATCTGCTCTCCCTGTATCTTATATATACATCAATTTATACATATATGTTGTCTCCCCATTAGAATGTAAGCTCCTTGAAGGCAGAGATTGTTTTCACTTTTTATTTTTACTCCCAGTGCTTATCACTGTGACTGGCATATGGTATGCACTTAATAAATGCTTATTGATCAACTGATTGATTGTTCAATCTTTTCATGACAATGCTATGTGATTGTGAATTGTGGAAGACCCTGAATGCAAAAGAAATAGCAGAATGTGACTGAAAGACACATGACATGTATAAGTAGATTTGGTATGTTAACTATGATGACCTCCATGTGAGAAGAAGCCTCAAAAATATCTTCAAGGATATGTATGGCCGAAAAAAGCCCAGTGATGTAACAAAAGCAAGGGATAATAAATATGCAGTCCCAGTGCTGGACTGGTCACTACAAAACATTAAAAGGGTTAGAAGGTAGTCTTCATTAAGTAGCTCATCTATGGAGCATTTGAAGAGTGACACAAGACAGGATTATACAGAATGAGGCCTCGACAGGTTTGGATCTGGAACAGTGGAGATAGTATCTGTACCAATTAGCTCAGTCACTTAAGGTTGTTTGGTTTTTTTAATGCAAAACCTTATATGTAGAAATAAATATTTTCTTTTTCTTTTGTCACTTCATAGATCTGTTCTTTGCCCACAGGAGGCCATCAGTAAAATCTGTTGACTCATTTCTCTAGCTTCTCCTAAGACCATCACACAATGTTATTCATATTCAGACAAAATAATTAGTGATAAATTCCTAAACCTGAGTTCCTTAACTAATGGATCCACAAATATATGGACTATTGCTTTTTTTTAGCCCATAAAATTCCCCCAGTGAATCATGCATACAGAGCACTTAAGGGCAACAACTAAAAAAACCCAACAGTAAAAAGTACCATTAGACATTTAGCTGCCTCTGAATCATTCTGAAACACTCCAACAACTTCTCCATTGAAATTGACTATTTCCCAACACAGCAACATCCTCTTTTCCCCTAATTAATTAAGTTCCCTATCTCATTGGCAGTGAGCTGCGTTGATCATCTTTTTATTTTCAAATGAGGGGAGGAGGGAAAGCATATAATTGGCCTCATCTATTGCCCACTGCGCAAGTGTTCATACCCTCTATCCAAACAGGGCAAGAGGTCCTCTTATCTACTCTTGATAGCTTTTCATGAGCTTCGTACCCACACCCACACAGGGGAGAGAGAGAGAGAAAGAGAGAGAGAGAGACAGAGAGAGAGAGAGAGAGAGAGAGAGAGAGAGAGAGAGAGAGAGAGAGAGAGAGAGAGAGAGACAGAGAGACAGAGACAGAGAGACAGAGAGAGAGAGACAGAGAGAGAGACAGAGAGATACAGAGAGAGAGACAGAGAGAGAGACAGAGAGAGAGAGACAGAGAGAGAGACAGAGAGAGAGAGACAGAGAGAGAGACAGAGAGACAGAGAACAGACAGACAGACAGACAGACAGACAGACAGACAGACAGACAGAGAGAGACTGAGACCTTATCATTCAGGTTTCAAAATGTCATTCTCATTTGAAGAGGCTGGGTTTCTGGGCACAGCTTACAGTACCCTCTGATTAAGTTGCCACATTGTCCCCACTAATTCATGTGGTTTGAAAATGTCGTCTAAAGCACAGTCAGTTTCTACCATAACAATCTGTTTACTTTTCTTCTCTAGCAACACACACACGCACCTCAAGTGTTCAGTTGTGGTTAGGGATAATTTTTCCTTATTTACAATTATCATAGCACAAATAGGTAGGGAAGGAGGAAGGTAGAGAGGCAGGAAAGTAGGTAGAGAGATAGACAAATGAACTAATTCTTCTTTTCTACAAGTCACACAGAGCTGCTAGTCTGGCATAACTTAAAATTTCTTCTCCCACCAATTATCAAATTACTCAATCCTCAAGCAAGCTTTCTCCAGGCCCTTCATAGCACATAAGTGGTACTCAGTAATGCCAAGTTTATATTAAGTGAGACTGGTGTTAATTCAAGTCACTAGGAGGTGAGTTTAAAGCCCCACACTCCATTTATTTTATTACAGCCCTACTTAGCCTTGATAATGAATAAACTCACTTTGACTATCTACCCAGCAGAACTAAAGGAGCAACTTCAGAAGCCTGGAGACGAATTAGTGGCCCCTACACAAACCTAGCATAAATCTGAAATCAAAGTCATCCTTTCAAACCCCATCAGAAAAGCCGGCGTATGGCTGGAACAGCACTCCAGCCTAAAGGGGAGGCAAATCATTTCTTCTCTTTGCCTTTGCTTCCTCACATGCAAAAGGAGTTACTTCATGAGAAGGCTGCATGAGTTTACTTAATTAACATGCATCAAAAACACGAATTGCAAACCCCCTTTGCTCAGCTGCCATCTAGCAAATTGGCCAGTAGTCGCTATTGTTTGGTTGGTAGACATCCCTCCAGCCCATCTATGCATCCTTTTTGCCTACTTCCACCCCTCCCCCCCATTTCCCACTTCCCTCCCCCCCCAAACACAAACACACAGGCACACAAGCACCCACTCACGTCCTGGATTTTAGTTTCCTATTTTAATTTTTTTTTTCTTGGCTTTGCTGGCAACTGTTTCAGCCTCATGTTTCTATACTCAAATGCCCACTAAAATTTCCATTCACCACAAAAGATCCCAAGCATCCTTGCCAAAAAAGCACATGTCCGACTTGCAGATACCCAGCCAAATGATTCTACATCAAACTCTGTTTTACTTTCCCTGCTCCACAGTACCTTCTGTGACTAGACAAAAGATGATGGAAACTTCATTCGAGTACATCAGGCTCTGCCAGGCATATTTCCATCTGTCCTATTGAAGACTGCCAAAAAACATTTTTTGAGTTGTTTTTGTTTTTTCACAAAGTTAGTCAATCTAAAATCTTCTCAGACAGAAGTTATTTGAGGACTAGGAAGTGTCGTGCATCCTACCTTGATTGACTACTTGGACTCCACAAGGCACACCTGACAGAAATAGAAGGAGTAAAAGCAGCTGATTCTCACACAGTGCTAAGAAATGGGTTATATGAAGACGCTTCAGAACAAGGGCAGAGATGGGGGCAGGGAGAACTTGGAGGAGTGCCCCAGAAAAAAAGTTGGTGGTGCCTGAGTGAGGAACAGTGATTCAATTCAATTCAACACATTTATTATATTGTCTGCTATGGAAAACACAGTTCCCTCAAGGAGCTTGCAATCTCACAGAAGAAATAGAGCACATATACAAATGAGTAGGGAATGGAATTCCTTTAGAGAAAAGAAATCCATTATTAAAAAGGATTCAGGATTTTGGGTGCCAGAAACTGAAGCCAAGATGAACAAAGAAGAAAATAGTGCTGAGAAGAGAAGGCTGAAGTGATAAAAGTAATAAAATTTCTCCCAATAAGAGCTGACTTCTAAGAAAGAAAGAAAAAAAAGACTGCCTATTTTATCCAAGGAGAAGCAAATGTTAAATCCCCTAAGAAGAACAGTGAAGAGAATGAATGTACCAACGTAAGGGGTGGCCCTCTTCTGTACAAGAGATAGTGGACCAAATAGGAAGTTTTCTTAGACTCTTCTCAGCTTGGTGCTGTACTGCTGATCCATGCCAAATCAATCTTTCTATCACTCCTGCTTTTCACTTTTCCCTGAAGCCTACCAACCATTCCCAGGAATACCCATCATGTTCTACCAAACCTTTATTTTTTTTATCTTTCTTTCTTATTTTTGAGGCAGCTAGGTAAAATAGTGGGTACAGGACCAGGCCTGGAATCAGGAAGAGTTTAGTTCAAATCTAGTCTCAGACACTTACTAGCTATATGAATCTAAGAAAGTCATTTAACCTCTGCCTCAGTTTCCTCATCTGAAAAATGGGGATGATAATAATAGCACCTATCTCATATTGTTGATGTGAGGATCAAATGAAATAATAATTGCAAAACACTTAACACAGTGCCTGGAATATAGTAGGTACTATATAAATGTAAGTTTGTTTGGGGTTTTTTTCTTGAATATGTGATGTGTCATTGGTAGATGCTTCAGTCAGTTAACAAAGGCTTACTGAAGCACTACTGAACACTAAGCCCCAAACTTAAATACTAAAATCAGGATTTTCAGAAATGAGGGTCCTTCACTCAGAGTATACAATATAATTGGCAAAGCCAGAGCATAAAACAATTGAGGAAGTGAATCAGCAAAACACACTGCAGAGTAAGTACAAGTCATGAGAGTACTAAATAATTTGAATCCAGAAGCAATAAGTGGAGGTCCATTCCCCACCCCCAGAGAACAATATCATATTAGGTTAATTAAGTTATCTTTCCTAAAAGAAGTGTAAATAAGCATGTATACCTACCATGTCTATTTTCCCCACCAATTCATTCCATAATCTCTCTGAAATTCAGCTTTCTTTCTCATTACTAAAACTAAACCCATCTTTCATTCAACCACCACTTGTCTCAGATCTGCTAAAGGCAAGATGTTGTACATGTTGCTGAAGAAGATGAAGAGATAAAAAAGATGGGATCGCTGAGATCATGAAACTTAAAATTGATTACCACCTACTCACCAAATCAGTTATTCTGTCCTCCTTCTGTTGCAATCTAGGGGTTCTGGGAACCCCGAGATGCAAAGGTACAAGGTAGAGGTCTGCCTCAAAAGGATTTGACCACTCAAGTTTTCTTTCAGTCCAAGGAGCGAGTTTGTTAAAGCACAGGTTGGGATGGGAGAGATTCCTACTGAGTCTGTGCTATTTGTGATGTCAGTACAAGCAGGCCGGATTTTAAGAATCTGAGTAATTTAATGGGGCAAGATGGACACTTTTATACAGAAAGACTGTGGGAAGATCAGGATGGGATTAAGGAGTGTCAAGTAAACTAATTAAGTAATTGAGGTGGGTTGCTTTCAAAGACATGATGTTTTCCTTTTAGGGTTCAGATCTCATAACCATCATTTCCACAGCATTTGATCTTGCTGACCACCTTCTTGAACCTCTCTCTTCCCTTGTCCCCTTTGACAAAAAATTATCCTAGTCCTTCCTGACTTTCTGTTTTCTATACTGCCTTGTCTTCCTTTTCCTGCCCCTTCAATGCTAGGGCTTTTTCACTGCACTTCTTCTTTCTTTCCTTTGTTCCTTCCTTCCTTCCTTCTCCTCCCTCCTCTTCCTCTGTCCACATAAGAAATCATGCCTTACTTGTGGGTGCTCTGCCCAAAGGAATATAAATTTTGATCACTGAAACCTCGCAAGATATCTTGAGGCTTATAGGCTATATTTGTTTCTTAAGACCACAACTTGAACCCAAATCACTCTGGCTTTCATTGATTGGCCAACAAAAGGTCCCAGCCCAAACTTCACTTTGGCATTGTTTGGGCCCTAATAGCTCAAAGTGAGTGTAAATAGCAATTGTTTCTGTTTTGGCCAGAAATCCTGAGGGTCTTCCCTCCCAGAATGATTTTTTTTTCAATCAGGTAGAAAAGGCCATTCTTTGCTTCATTTCTGACCTAGCCTTAATCACTGAATTGGCATTGCCTTAGTCAAACTGAGACCTGGGAAAGACCTTAACTTAAAAAGGCCAAGGTCTCCCACTGCATCTGGGGCCATCTCCATTTGTCCTGATCTAAATCTTGCCACTGGAACCAGACCGCTCCAGAAGAGTAAGTGAGGCTAGTAACTTTGCACATCCCTCCCTCACTTAGATCCAATTCATTTGCAAATCATGGCATCACCTTTCTGATGTCATGGTCCTCTTCCAGAAGGAAGGACAAACAACATCAATGTAAGGGTGCTATAAAGCTCATCGTTGTTCTCTACATACTGTTTCAGAAAACATATTCACTTCAGTGACACAGCTGTTATTTCTATGCTATGATTCTCAAATCTATACCTTTCTTGAGTTCTAGCCCCATATCTCCACCAAATTTCTGGGCTGTCCATATGGATGTCACCTCAAACATATCAAAAACTGAACTCAATATGGTCCCTCTCCCTCAAATTGGCTTCCCATTCCAATTGATTGATCCATCGCAAAGCCTCTTCACACTAACAGCCTACCAAGTACCAGGCACTGTGCTAAGTGCTGGGAATAACAGAGGAGAACAAAACAGCTCCTGCCCTTAAGGAACTTACATCTGATCCTTTCCTAAGTTCCTTATTGATATTAATGATAACTTCATTTTCTTAGGCTCAAAACCTCAGAGTCATCTTTGAGCCATCTCCTTCACCCTTACCGCCCATATTCAATTAGTCCCAAGTTGCACCTGAATTAAAGGCACAGTCTTATAAATTGGCCCCACTTCTTCTGGTCTTTCCCTAGAATAATCCACTCCACTCCACCACAAGAGTGAGTTCCTAAAATGACACTTCGATCACACCATTCCCTACTTAAAAATCTTCAGTGGCTCTTCAATACCTATAGGATAAAGTTCATACATTTCTTCAGTCAGGCACCAACCTACCTTTCCAAATTTCCATCATGAATATCCAGGGTTAACTCCCCTCTGTGCCCTATCTTCATCCTCCCCTTATTTTTTTTAAGCTCTTCTTTATGTCCACTATGTTTCTTTGCCTGTGGTAATTCCCTTCTTTGAACAACACTTCCACCTCTGACTATCCGAAACCTCTCTGTTCTTCCAGACCAACCTTAAGGCTCACAATTCCCTGAAGTGTTTGCTGACCATACAAGTTCACAATGCCTTCCTTCAAATTCCTGTAGTCTTTATTGTTGATAACATCCATTTGGCACTTAATTACATAATGATTTAGGGTGGTTTTTATTTTTAGTTATTTTGTTTTTTTTTCTCTCTTCAAATAAATTTTTGGCCCTTTGATTGGTCTTTCCTATTGCTTCCATGTCTTTGTAATTTCCATAAAGAACAAGCATAGTGCTTTGTAAACAGTAAAAACTCTATCAGTATCTGAATGACTGAAATGACTGAGTAGTATTGGGGGCTGCACATATGGCTATCTCTTGCCACACTTTTCTGGCATCTAATCAGAGCTCCATCACAATAGTCTTTCAAACAGACCACATAAGTTTGCTTGAAGTCTTTTTGCCAGTTTCTCCTGATAAGAAAACACAAACCACCTCAGTTCTTTTCATCCTAGTTGTTGATAGACAATGGATTTCAATTGACCATAGGATCATAGGCTCATGATGAAACTCTCTTCCCTAGCACCTCATCTCACCTCATCTGTTACTAGGGATCTCCAATCCACATCCCTGACATCTCGTCAGTCTCAGTTCTGTATCTCCACAAGAAAATGAAATTTTCATCATTCTTCTCTACTGTTGACTTCTTTAAGCTGACCTGGCATACTAGATAGACTTCAAAATCTACTGTGTTTAAAGGGTTGTGGGGGCAGGCTTGTCAATAAAATTGTTACTAAAGGATTCTGGAATGGGGAAGATTGGCAGGACATTAAAATTGTTGCTGCTTTTGTCCACCAGCAAAATTTCCTCAGTCCCCAGGGGGGAGATTTCCTCTCTGTTTACTGATTAGTTCAAAACACATATATTCTGACATCCTGCTTGATGCTGGGAGGTAAGACTGTGTTCTAGGAAATGTCCTAGATTTTGAGCTGGAGGAACTGTTAGAATGCCAGCTTTACCACTTACAGCCCGTGGGACCCAGGGAAAGCCACTCCCCTCTTTGAATAAAGTTTCAATTCAACAATTCAATTCAGCATATATTAGATGCAGAGGTAGTCTGGAGCTGATTATTATATTTTTAGTGTGAACATTTACACAGAAGAAATCAACAAATGCTACAGATCAAGGCTTGATTAATTATTTTGTAGGTTGTCTAGACTTAAGAAAGTAATGTAGAAAATGATAATACAGATTAAATTTAAAAGTGTATTTTGCCCATTTTTTCCCAGAGAGCTTTGTTAAACATTTACTAGCTAGTTGTTGAAGATAAGACAAAACAAATCTCCCAGTGCCCTCAAGGAATTTTTCAATCTGCTTAAGGAATACAGCTAGGAAAATTGATTATTTGGATAGTTGAAAAGGAAGAAAATGCTAACAAATGAGGAGATTGGACTAAATGACCTTTAAAGTCGTTTCCAGATCTAACATTCTATGATCCTGTGATTGGAATTATAACCCTGTATTGTAGTCTATTGGAATCAAACAGTTTGTGGGGCAGGTAGGTGGTACACAGATAGAGCTCTGGGCCTGGAGTCAGGAAAACCTGAGTTCAGACCCGGCCTCTGACCCTTACTAGCTGTGTTACCCTGGGCAAGCCACGTAACATTGTTTGTCTTAGGGTCCTCATCTATAAAATGGAAATAATAGTAGTACCTCCCTTCTAGGATTGTTATGAGGATAATAACTATTGAATGCCTGGCACTTGGTGAGGTCTACATAAATGTTAGTTATTGTTAACTTTGGTTACAATCTTACCTTAGCATTTTACTACTTGTAAGTTTTAGGACCAGTCACTTACTCTTTCTTGGTCTCTGTTTCCTCCTCTATAAAATGGGATTTGGCTAGAGAATATCTAAGGTCCCTCCCAGTTCTAATTTTACATCCTCCTTTCTTAACCTCCAGATTTACCAAGCCTGTCAGACCATCTCATTGAAAAAGTTAGCTTAACAGCAAGTCAAGATGACTATATTCCATAATCTCTAACAAAAGTGTCCCTGAAGTCTGGCCAACTGTTGTACTTCAATCTTATGGGTTTTATATATCTCTCCATTTTTCCTAGTCTACCACTTTACTCTTCTGAAACATACTATGATCAACTATAGTTATCCCTTCCACATCAAGGGGGTTTAGGGACATGGTGCCACAATTTGGAAGATCCATGTAAATTTTTTTAGTCCTCCCTTCATACCAAAGAAGAAGTCTGAATTATTATGGAATTAAAAGATAAAATATGTCAATACTATATAATACTACACATATATTTTTGCATTTCTGAATTTCCAAACTTCTGTGTCATCTACTGGCCTTCACAGGTCCTCTATGTCTTCTACAAAACTCCCCCAAAATTCATATTTAATTTCTTATGCTGACCCATGATATATTGAAAACAAGACGGGGAAAGTCAAAATGCAGAAGGGATAACCTATCACATCTTTGAAGATAATCGATTAATAAGCATTTATTAAGCATCTGTTATGAGTCCAGCACTGTATTATGAACTAGGAGAGGACCCAGAAGAAATACCGTCCTCTCCCTAATTTTGACTTTGTAGTTTTGCCAAATTGTCTCCTTAATTTTTATTCCCTAAATTTGAAAATTTAACTTCCTTTTCTAGCCAATTTGACTCCCTAATTTTAACAACTGAACTCACTAGTTTTGACCTCTAATTTCGACTCATGCTCAAGGAGCTTACACAATCTGATGCAAAAGCAAACCACACAAATCAATACATTATACAACAAAGTAGGCAATTAAGCTATCGACTATACTATACATAAACTGGCTATACCTTTGACTTCCAATCATCCCACTTCTGGTCACATACTCAATAGTCAACAAGCATTTATTATGTCATTTACTGTTTTCCAGGCACTGTGCTCAGATCAGGGGATACAAATACAAGGAAAAAGAAGGACAATCAGTGCCTGCCCTCAAGAAGCTTACATTCTAATGGTGGAAGACAACACATAAAAAGCAGTTGAGGTGGGGGGGGCAGTAATATGAAGAGAGTACATGAACGGGGGCACAGTGCAAAAAGAAATCTGGAGAGTCAGAAACAAAGCCTAGAGAGGAATGAAGGAGTAAACCTGCCTACTCTGGGCATTTTCCTAAAAATAGAGGTTCCAGGAGGAATCGATCAATTAGAGGAAGGGCTGTGGGGTTGGTATGAAGCTCCAGGGTACGAAGGCTGCTATCACCTGGCATAGAAACAAGTCTGGAGAGTCAGACCAGAGAGAGATGAAGGATGAAAGTCAAAGACAGAAAGAAAAGCCCCATGTGTGCCAAAATATTCATTCATTTTAAGATACAGACTCTAAGCATTGTTGGAATTTAGAGGAGATGAATCAGTGAAGGGTGAGGATGAATTAAGGAAAGGTTCATGGAGGAAATGAAATTTGGGCTAGACAGGGGAATGATGGTTTTTGTGACCTAAACACAGAGAGAAATAAAAACAGATCAAAGGGCGAAAAGATCTTTGTACATTAGACTGGCCTCCAAGTCAGTGACTTTGATTTCAATTCGGAGCTGCCACTGGCCATTGTGTGGCTTGGGACAAGCTACCACTTCTTCCTTTTTCCATTTCCTTCTCTTTAAAACGGGATTAGCTGCCTTGGCTCTCTCCTTATGGGGAAGCTGTTAGGATTAATAAGCAAAGGTTTGTGCTTATGCAGCATCTTTGTTCAGAGAACTCAGAGTACTTTGCAAAAGCATTCTTATTAATATTTATATAGTGGTTTATATGTTTTTCCACCCTACATCTGAAAGTTGTGTATCTGTATCCAGAAAAGCTTCCAATTCTTCATTAACTTCTCTTCAATATCATTACCTTGTTTGCACCAAAATAGTAAAAAAAAAAATTGTGCCTTAAAATCTTCATTTTTCTGTTGCTCAGAGTCAATAACATCATGCTTCTTCCTTGCATTTCTTCCACAAAAGAAATATACACAAGTATATCAACTCCAAAGGGCACTCCCAAGCGGGAATGAAGATATGAACTTATGTGATTATCTCTGAGGCTTGCAGGTTTTGTTCATAAAGCTTTGAATTTTCCAGAATCATAGATGTATATGATAACCACAAATGTGCTGAGCAAAACAATAGAAGTGTGTATACATATATATACATGCATGTATGTATGTGTATGTGCATGTATATATACATACATATGAGATACATTTATATATTTAGTGTATATTTTTGTATGCATGTGTGTATATATTTATGTTTTTTGCACATACATTAAAAAGTCTGCATGGTACAATTGACAGAGCTGTGGCCTTGGAGTTAGATTGCACTTACTACCTCTGTGAGCTTGGTCAAGTCACTTTGGACTTGAGGTTTTAAGTAAATGGCCTCTGAGGCCTCTCCTATCTCTGAATCTCTGATCTTATGATTTTATGGAAATCATAGAATTTTCAAGATGGCAGGGGTTGCTGGATTCTCTGTCACAAGTTCTAGGACCAAGTCCTACTTTGCCACCTACCAGTTATATGTCAATGGCTAAGTTCATCCATCATTTCAAACCTTAGTTTCTAGCTATGGTTTGTAGACAGTGGTAGACTTGGAATCAAGAAAAACTGTATTTAAATCTTACCTGAGTAGCTTACCAGCTATGTGACCCAGGAGCAAATCACTTAAATTTTCCCAATCTCAATTTCTTCATGTGTAAAGAAATAGGTTAGTTATTATAAGGCTCAAATGAGATGATATACACAAATACATACATACATATATATGTATATTTAACCCCCCACAAACCTTAAAGTGCTATATAAATATAGGCTATTATTATTGGTACTAGTGCTATCAACCTCACAAGGTTATTGTAGAGAAAACACTTTGTAAACCTTAAAATATTAGATGAGTATGAGCTACTATTTTTACCTAATTGACAATTATTATGAAGAAAACGTTTTGTAAATGGAATGCTGCTCTCTACAACTTTGAGCTATTATGGGATTTGGGGTCAGCTCTCCCACTATCTATCTGTGTGAACCTCTCTGGGCCACAGGATGAAATGAAAGGGGTTGAACTAAATGATCTTTAAGGCCCTTTAGCTCTAAATCTCCGGTCTGTTGTAGGTCAATAAACATTCACTAAATGCCTGCTGTGTGCTAGGCACTGGGAATGCAAAGGACTCACAACCTAATGGAGGAGGCAACGTTTGAATAGCTGTGTACAGACAAGCTATATACAGACTACATTAGAAATAACCAACAAAGGAAGGGTACCAGAATTAAGAGAGATTTGGAAAAGCTTCCTATTTAGAAGGTGGAGTTTTAGCTAACCAGGAGATAGAGATGAGGAGGGAGAGAATTCCATTCCTCGGGAAGAGCCAATGAAAATGCCCAGAGTTGAGCATCTTATTTGTGGAACCACAGAGGCTCCATTTTACAGGTGAGGAAACTGAGGCCCAGACAGAGGTTAAATGTTTTACATATAAGTACACCAAGCAATTTAGAGGTAGAACCAAGTCAGGAACTCAGATCTGCTGACTCCTGGTCTAGCGCTGTTGCCCCACATGGTGCTACCTCTGAGTTTGCCTTCTCTCTGTCTTCCCCTCTGCTCTGTTTGCACACTAGCCAACAGTGCTGGCTAAAGTCCTTAAATTGAGAGGTAGTAAGAAGGCTTCCTGCTCATATCACTCTACCTGTTTGGCTCTGGGCCAATATCACAAAACAAAGCTTCTTGCAGCAACTGAGAAGAAACAATTTGCATAACTTAAAGCTATGTTAGAGTGGAGCTCTTCACACTGTCTCGGAGAGCAGCATACCTCTTGAGCTTTAAATAGCCAAACCCTGACATAGATTTAAGAGCAGGGCTCTGAAGGCTGTTACATAAAGCCGAATATTTAGTATCACCACAGAAAAAGTGCAAGGTCCTCTGTCTTTATAAACTCATAGGAAATGACCTCACTTAAATGGCTAATTGAAGAATTTTCACTAACATTGTCCTCAGATGAGGCTAGCCCCAATCGTAGGGTATAATTTAGAACTACTTGGGGGTCCTACTTGCCCTAAATTATATCTTCTCCCAACAATCTGATTTGTTTCCAGAAGGCTACTGTTAAACTGTAAACATAACATCAACGGTTGATATGTATAGTTCTTTACAGTAAACAAAGACCTTTTTGATTGCCTTATGTCTTATGGATGATGCAAGGAAGCGCTAAAACAAGAGAACAAGGGCCATTGTCATCTGGAAGCATACCTAGATTTAACCTTAACCTGACTGCAGACTGTAGGAGTTTAGTGGCAAAATGACTTACCCAATTGCTTTGTTCCTCCACAGAGGAAATGGCATTATCCCTCTCCCTTCATAAGCTTCCAGAGGACATCCCTCTGAAGGCTGACATGCAGAATCGAACTCATTCTGTATGGTTTGGGGTTTTTTAAAGCAATAGGGCTGTAAGTGCTATAATTATTAACCATCAGAATGAAATGGAAATGCTAGGCTACATATTATATTCTGAATGTCAGAGCACAAAGGAGTAACTACAGCTAAGGAAAGTACCATTTCTATACTGCTCTTTATGCCAGTGTCTCCCTAACTAGATCAACCAGGGGCTTTCAAGAAACCTGTATTTGTTCCTTGTGACAGTTTCAAAACTGACAGCATCACATTCTCCCAATGTCCACAGATTTTTCCTATTCTTTATCCTCCAATCCTCCAATCACCTTTCATTGCTAGTATCTCATTATCCACCTTTCATCTCATGGTCCTAATCCCAACCTTCAACTAAAACCATAATTCAGGTGATAAGAGGAACTTCTGTAGGATTTTTTTTTTAATAAAGAAGACAGTAGGAATAGTTATGGGAAATGTAGATACAGGAGGAAGGAAAAGATACTTATATTAGGGGCACAGTTATATCAGTGGATCAATGCCACAGGGTGGTCATAGCCCAAAACAAAACCTGGTTATTTCTGAAGTAATCAAAAGAACAAAGGATACTATCAACATTTCCCATTTTCTTGGTATATTCAACTTCTGTTACTTTTTTTGTTTGCTTTTTTAGGAAAGGAAAATAAGATGGATGATATGAGCCAGGGGACTTCCAGGTGGACCTACTCCTTGATGAAAAAATGTAAGAATCCTTATTCAAGGAAAACTGAAAAGCCAGTACTTTGGCATCTGAAGCTAGTATAGATTTTATAAAATATACAAATTTATGGCTGCCTGTTTAAAATGTCAAGTAATAAAGATCACACGCACACCCCACAAATGTAAACCCATAATTTAAACAAAGCCCTGTTATGGCATGGCAGCAGTGGTATGACTGAGCCTACTTTACAGTCTAAACGAAAACTCAGCTTTAGCTAAAAGCATCAAAATCATAATAATGAAATGTTGCCACTGAGTTGGAAAGCACTTTTTCTTCCCAAAAAGACAGATGCATTAAAATTTAATTATTATCTCCTGATTCTCTACCTCCAGACAGTCTCCTCACCTGATTGTCATTCTAGAAATACATGCCCAAAGTCATCAGAGAATGTACAAAGTAGATTCAGGAAAGATACTTGAGTTCACACTGACACAAGAGAAAGATGTATTTTAAGGGCCCCTCAAAGAAACTTCCCACAAGCTTCACCACTTACAAAAGTAAGAAACCTAGCTGGCTAACATATGAAAGTGTTAGATCGACATAGTCACTGTCTAAACAGCAATATGCAAGAAAAGAAAACTTAGATGTACACACACACACACACACACTCACAAAATGTTTTAGATGCCCCAATTCCTTGCTCGGTTCTATTGCCTTTGAATAGGTTTTGCACATTTGGTTTTTGAAGGTTTCTGGAATAAATGTGTGGTGTTCCATCAGACAGTGCATTGATCCAAGTCTTTTTCCCTAGGTTAGGTAGGTAGCAATTCTTTTCTGGAGTGCGAAAGCCTCGCAGCAGCAGCAACACAGCATATCTCATCTCTAATTTATGACTGACTAACTGAAACTCCTCACTGTCAGCAAACTGTGCAGTGTTTACTGGTTTGACAGCATACACACATATGGTAGAAGCCAGATGGACCTTTCTCCCCCAGCTTTGAGCAAAGGGTGCCTCATTAGGATAGGGATTCAGCAGATCTCCAAGATCTTTAAGCAAGGTTTTCCAGACTAGAGAAGGAAAATCAGCAAGCTGGGGGAGAGAGGGAGGAAGAACCCCTCAAAATGAATGCAGCAAGGCAAAATTGGATGGACTTCCTTTTATTCTTCAGCAACATTTTGAAGGCTATCAATTTTTAAAAGGTGAAAACTATGTTTCTTCATCAAAAGCTCCAAGTGGTTCTTTCCAAAAGAGAAATCTGAAACAAACTTTGTCCCTCCTTTGCTCAGGGGAAAAAAAAAATAGGGGAAATACAGCAATGGGTTAAGCTTCTGAAGCTCCATCTCAGAGTTAGGAAATAACGTTCAAGAAGAGTGCCAACAAAGTTTGAAAGTAAACTGTAGTGACTCATGCACTTACAAAGATTACAAGGAAGAACCTTACTAAAACTGTGGAATGACCAGAGAACCAAAGAGGAACAGAAAATGGAAAGGACTCTTTATGGTCCAAAATTCAATTAAAAGCCCGTTCTCCAGGACCAAGAGTGTCAAACTCAAATAGAAATTGGAGGCAACTATTCCATAAATACGTATCCCTGCAGGCTTTGTTTGACTTAGTTTTAAAATGTGGTATTATCTATGTTTTATTGGATTTTTATTTAGTTAAATATTTCCCAATTAGATTTTAGTCTAGTTCAGACATACTACAGAGTATTGTGGGCTGATTATGGCCAGTGGGCCGTACTCTGCTCTAGACTAGCTTTGGTTATATTATAAATTGTTGGGGGGGAAATGGTTCATAATGTCTATTGTCCCTTCCTTTGCAAAACATATGGTAGTTTTCTGTTTTTTTCTAGAGGGAGAAAAAATTACAATACTGAGAGAGGTTAAATGATTGGTCCAAGGGTCACATGGCTTGCTAGTGATTGAGCCAGGACTAGAATCACATTTTCTGAATCTTTACTCAGGCCTCTCTACATTCCACCATGCTCATCAAAAATAGACTGACCCCCAACTACCTATCAAATACAGACTTTTCTATTCTCAAATCATCAGTCAAAAATGTGTTCTTTCCTTTTTCAATAGTGCAGTGATTTCCCTCCACACACACTTTTTTTGGAAAGAACTAAAGTTCAATTTGTTTTTCTTTTTGTTTGTTGCCCTCCCAGATGTTAAGCCTAGTGGTATGAGGCTGCCTCCAGAAATCTCTTTTTTTCCTCTTCCTCTGAAACAATTTTGGCAGGGTTTCTATATTGAATAATACAAGATTTTCACCCCAAAAAAGAGCATCATGGCTAGAGGGGTGTTAGCAAAAGGAATGAAGAATGGTGGGCCCTCAGCAAGGGAATGCCTCTCTCCAAGCTCTCAAGGTAACAAACTAGCCTATGTTTCAGACTTCACAACTTATAATTCGTATTTTATAGTTTTCTCTCAACCTAGATCCATCTGGCCTAGGGTTCCCCCAAAGAAAAATCCTTGCTTGGACACCAGAATCCTCTTTAGAAGTTTCTAATGCTTCTTTGGACTACCTAGGAGCTCTTCTGTTGAATAAGCTCTGAAGTGGAGGTGGAGAAAGTGTCTCTGGATTTTAAGGATTCATCTTTTATCCCCTCAACAATTAGTATATGCTAAGATTACTTAACCAGGGATCTGTGAACTTTTGTAAAAAATATATTTTTTGATCATTGTATTTCAGTGGAATTGATTTCCTCTATAATCCTGTGTTTTATTTTATTCATTTAAAAACATTCTTCTGAGAAGAGGTTCTGTAGGTTTCACCAGATAGCCAAAGGGATCCAAGACACACACACAAAACTATTAAGGCCCCCTGGTCTATGATGATTGAACTATGCAGAATAGAGCTTCTTTTCCCTGGAGGGAAACAGACAACTACTATGTGTATTGCAGTAGAAGATATTATAGATGCCATGAACTGTTTTTTCAACAATTTATAATGTAGCAAAAGCTGATCCAGAGAACAGGCTTTTAATTGAATGTTGGGAGATAAAGCATCTTTTCTATCCTCTGTCCCTGTATGAAAAGTAATTTAATCTAATGCGTATTGTCAACACAGCGCCATTTCCAATTTCAGCCATAAGACTTTTTTGCTTTCTTTTGAAATGTTCTCTTCTCAAAGTGACTGATGAGAATACTCAAGGGTAAACCGAAGTGAATTGTAGTATATATTACTCCAGTTCTCTTTCCTTCTTGCTAATGGGGACCTTTCATCTGATTTGAAACAGGGTGCTGATTGTCAGTAAAACTTCGTGGAACAAAGCTCAGATTTCAATCAAATAGCCATTCATCAAAGAGCAACCAAATAGAAGAATTCATTGATGGATTCTAAAAAACAAGATTAGGTTAGAGGTTGGAAGGGAGGAAAGGTTGAGGCCTGGGTTTTACTCCCCTTATATATTCATTATGATGAACAAGGTGGTCCAAGAACAACTTTTTGTCAAATATGATGCCCCAGTATCTACACAGAGTATACACCAAAATAGGAGGAATAAGTGATGAATCTTGGTTTCAAATCTAGCCTAGAACCATCTATGTGTGAGCTACAACTATTGAGATTATCATGCCCCCCCAAAAAAAATCAGAGATATTGGTACAAAGTTTTTTTTCCATTCAAGTCATATTTGAATTCTTTATCATGGTGTCAAGGAAACTTCGAGTTCTCAAAGGCTATTAGAATTGAGCTGAAGCTCTGATAGTTTTTTGTTTTGTTTTGTTTTGGGGTTGGTTTTTTTTGGCAATTGGGGTTAAGTGACTTGCCCAGGATCACACAGCTTCTAGTAGGTTTTACCAGGCTAAAAATACTTTAGGTATGAGTCCAGTGACAGACTGTGTACCTGCGTTCAAGGACCAGCAGGACTGAGTGCAGAGAAGATCATCTCCAAGTTAGTCTGAGGATGACAAATTTTTGCCACTATAGCTACTCTCAAAGGCCTTCTACTGAGTTATAAAGGGATTGCAATTTGTCTCAGTGGAAGGAGTGCTCACACCAAGGAATATACAATTCTTGAAGTAGGTTCATAGTATCCTAGATTTGAAGTTGGAAGGGACTTAGGAGGTCCAATACTCTCATTTTACAGATGAGGAAACTGAGGTCCAAGAAAGATAAAGAGAGTTGTCCAAGGTCACATTCCATTGTACCATAAGTACTGAAACAATTTTAAAACTATACTTTTTGAAGTATTTTCACCTCTGTTATCTCATTCAGTCCTCACATCCACTTTGAGAAATTGTCAAGATGCATTATTAGCCCCATTTTACATATGAGGAATCAGAGACCTAAGGAAGGTAGGTGACTGGGTGACTGGTCTAAGGGTCACATCACTAGCTAGTGGTTGAACCAGAATTAGAACCCAAGTGTCCTGAATTCTTGCCTCTTTACATTCCACCAGGCTGCCTATCTTGAGGAAATAACACAAACTTCGATGACTTAAAGTCTAATATAATGCTAACAAAACTCAACGATCAGGGAATCAGAAACATAGGATATTCACAGTATGATCACGGACATCTGAAACACAGAGAAAAAGAGTTCAGCGAGGTTAAACTTCCCTGCTCAGCAAACTAGCTCCCCTATCTATCTACAGTTTACACCTTAGATAGCCCCAGTCCCTGAGAATGGAAATGAAGAGAAAATGCAAATTCTGCTGCATGTTACATTCAGAGTAAATGCAAAGGCAAATTAAGAATTAAAGACAAATGCAAATCACTTTGCACATAAAAGAAACCTATGCAAAAGGAGAGGAATGAAAAGGCTATGACAGTTATAGATGGATCTCCGAAGAGGAGCAAAGTGGCTATATATCCAAATTCAAGATTTTTTTTAAATGGTTAGAAGAATGAGAACAGCTGCTGGGGGGGGGGCGGGGAGGTAGAAACTGCTGTTAACAGTAAACCAAGCTACAGAGCAAAGCTGTGAATCTCATCCTTTTTGTCAAGGTGAGGACAAAAAGCAGCACAGACACATAGCCAAGATTTCTTTTACGGGGAATACTGTGACAGACATTAGAGATTATGGGGCTCTGGGCAGCAAGTAGACAGAGCTGGAATCAGCAAAACTCTTCAGCCTAAAGTGACACTAATGTGGCCATAAGTGAGTCACTGGCAGACCTTAGGGATTGGGGGCATGAAGGGAGAGGTCGGCAAGGGAGATAAAACAGGAAGTGGAGAAATGGTAGAGGAAAGGAGGAAGAGACGGAGAGAACCCTCGAATTGTAGGGTTAGGAGGAATCTTAGAAATCATGTAGCCCAAACTCTTTATTTTACAGACGAGGAAACTGAGGCCCTCAGAGATAAAGCGACTTACCAGTTAGCCACAAAGCCAAAAGTAGAATTCAGTTCTCCTAGCTCCCGGTTCAGACAGCTGCTAATTCCATTAATAACAACAATAAAGCTCTTTAAAGTAAGTAAAGTGCTTTACAAATATTGTCCCATTTGATTCTGCAGGTGGAGGGGGTAGAGGTGAGTTCCTATTAGTATTCCTATTTTACAAATGAGGAAATTGAGGCAGACAGAAGCTAAGTGATTTGCTCAGGGTCATAGCGCAAGTGTGTGTGTGAGAGGTCAAATTTGAACTCACATCTTTCTGATTCCAGATCCACAACACTTAGAACCTAGCACAGTCCTTTACAGTACAGTAAGTACTTAGCAGAGCAACTAAGTGGCTCAGTGGATAGATCTAGAGTCAGGAAGACTCATCTTCCTGAGTTCAAATTTGGCCTCAGTCACTTCCTGGACATGTGGCCCTGGACAACTCACTTAACCCTGTTTGCCTCAGTTTCTTCATTTGCAAAATGAGCTAGAGAAGGAAATGTCAAAACACTCCAGAATCTTTGCCAAGAAAATGCCAAATGAGGGTCATGAAGACTTGAACACTAATGAAACGACTGGACAACCAAAGTACTTAATAAATGTTTGAATGAATGAATGAACATTGCTGGAAAAAAGTAGAATGCCCACAAAAATGCCACAGCTGTCACTTACAGAGCCATCACTGCCCACTACACTAAAATTAACTATGCATGCTAACCCTACTCATCTTCTGGTACGATGGAAAGAATGTTGGATTTGGAGTCCGGGTACCTGGGTTCAAAGCCTGCTTCTGAAATTTATTACCTATACAAAATTACTTCATCACTCTGGGCCTCCATTTACTCATCTATAGACTGAAGGAGTTGGACTAAATGACCTTTCAGGTCCTTGCCAGCTCTAAATCCACCATTGTACAGCTCTGGCCTGAGTACTCATGGTGAAACTGACATAGCATACTAAGAGAGAAAGGTTGGACTAAATGATTTTAACATCCGCTTCAAATGTGCACAGTACTTTAAACCAACTTGGACCTAAAAGTAATTGAAATGTCAGAACCTCTAAGAGAGTTGAAACAAAAGATATCTATGAGATTACACCACATAAAAATCCTCTTTGTGGGACATTTGCTGATGATTCATATCATTTCTCTCTGTAGAGGGTATTGACTTGTGTCTGCTTTTCTCATCTACCAGTAGTTTGGGTAAAGTTGTAAAAATTAGGTTCTATGAGTAGCTACTTTTCAGCGCATTATAACATCTATATCTGCTTTTATGAAGCTACTTTTTTGACCAACTTCCGATCTGTCATTCTGTGACTACATGACCCATGTAATTGATGCCTCGGTTAAGTCTAATCTTCTCAAAGGTTATCTTTTCTAAAAAAGTCAGATTCAACCTAAAAAAAAAAATTAAAGCTCCTACTTACAATTTGGGCATGGCCAATGTGTGAATTTGTTTTGCTTGATCATGCATGTTTGTTACAAGAGTTTTTTTTTCTTTTAAATTGGAGAAGTGGGAGAGAAAATAAATGCTTGTTAACTGAAAAATAAAATTAAATGAAAAAAATTAAAACTCATCATGAATGACACAGACCAAAAGAATTTCAAAGCCTCCATCTCTAGCAGATAGCAACACGTCTTTTAGGGTTGGTTTATTTATTTAATTGAGAGGGACGCCTTTTTTGTTGTTGTTCTTTTCCCGAAGCTATTAAAAAACCAGTTTCAGGATTTATCCAAGAAATAGAATTCAAATTGTTTGTGAGGCAGTCAGCCCCCGAAGAATGTCCATACAATGAGCCGAGCAGCCTGAAGAGGAGGGGTTGTAAACTAAAACCTGCAGGAATGCTGTTTGGCTAAAGGTGTCTGCTCCTTTCTCTCTGACAAAATCCCGGAACCGAAGAGAATAAAAGTGGTGAATGTTATATAAATAATGTATGACATTTGCAAAGTTTAAGAAGGGTTTCTTTACTGCTTTGCTTCTTTTCCCAGGTATCATATTTAAGCAGTGAACCCCAAGGCTTTAGTGTGCAGGTACCAGAGTTCAGGTCAGATTACTGACGATACTCAGGCAGATCAGGAATTTCTACCCTGTTTGTTCCTAGGAGGGAGGTAGGGCCTTAGCTAGCCAGATTTTGCATAAGCATTTGCCCCGGAGCTGAGTGATGAGGCATTCTGTCTGAGGGTCCAGGGCACTAACTAGTTAGCTACCTTGAACAAAGCAGAGTACAGCTGGCCTTCAGATTGCACGTGGACCACCTGGGGCAATCTGTAAATCCTGATACTTAAAACACGTCCAACTGCCCATGGCCGCTTCCTATTGGCTGCTAATCTCTTAGGGTCGAGGTAGGGGGGACTGAAGAAAAAAATAGGGACAAGATGCTCTTATTTCCAACTTTGTGAATAGAATTCAGTGTTTGAGGGTAGTAGAGGTTCAGGGTTGGATTTCCTAAACAATAGAGGGAGACTATAAGGAGAAGTCATCTAATCCATTCCCCTGTCTGTAGGGAAGAAAATATGTATAACAGAAAAGATTTCATTTATCTGACATTTGCAGAGACAGAGACCCATAACCTTTATAATAACTATACTCCTGCGACCCAGTTCTTCTTAGGAAGTTCTTCTTGGCTCCTACACTCCATTTCGGCCCCTAAACTTTGAGCCTGCACTTTTGTTCCTAATAAGGACTTGGGTTTTTTATGGAGTAGATGGGGAAATTGTGACAACACTCCTCCAATGCATGAGAGTGGCAGGAGGGGAGGTAAGAAGAATAACATGATTTCCATATGTGCTATTAATCATAGAATCTCAGATTTAAAAAGGGCTTCAAAGGTCATCTGATCCAACCTCACTAGCCCAAGGCTGAATCCCCAGGGAAAAACCTCTCTGACAGGTGGTAAGCTAACTTTTTCTTGAATACTTCTCCCTCATCTCCACCTCTTAGAATCTTTAGCTTCCTTCAAGTGGCTAAGGTTAGGGACTAGGCTTGTAATTTCATTGGTACAGGGAACTCCCAGGAGAGAAACCATCCTCTGCCAATTTGGGTCAGCATCTTCTCTATAACTTAGTCTTACAATTTTACCTAAAAAGATAAGTGACTTGTCCAGGGTCCCATAGTCAGCATGTATAAAAGGCAGCTTTTGAACCCAGGTCTTCTCAGCTCAAGGCCAACTCTCAAACCAACATATCCAGAGCTCAAATGCTGCCTTCTTCAGGAAGTCTTTTCCAGTTGTCCCAACAGCTAAGGCTTTCCTCCTTAAAGTCTTCTACTCTGCATGTATCTTATGTGTACCTATCTATGTACCTGTTGACTCCACCATTAGAATGTAAGTACCTTGAGAGTAAGGACTGTTTTTGTTTTTATTTTATATCCCCAGGATTTAGCAAAGTACCTGACATAGAGTAGGTCCTTAATAGGTGCTTGTTAATTGATTGATTAGGAACCTACTATCTTTGGAGGAAACTCATCCCATCTTGGACAGCCCTAATTATCTAAAAACTATTCTTAAAACTAACCAAAATTTGGTTTTAGTTTAAGACAGGGGTGGAAATCTCTGTGAAGTTTGGATTTAGTCAAAGGGCCACGTGTGGCCTTGAGGCTGAAGGTTCCCGAACCCTGGTTTAGGACTTCCATCCATTTGTCCTATTTCTGACCTCCAGAGGCACACAGGATAAATCTAATCCCTCTTCCAGATTACAGTCTTTCAAATACAGGAAGACAGCTAATAGGTTCCTGTAGGTATTTCTTTTTTTCTCTAGGCTAAACTACTGGTCCCCATATGGTATGTTTTCATGTTCCCATAGGACTTTGATCATACCCTCTTAACTTTCTCTTTTTTGTCAATATCCTTCTTAAAGTATGAATCTCCAAATTTTTTCATAGTACTTATTTGTTCTAGATATAACTTCTAGCAACAGAACTTAAGATCATATTGGTATGTTGGTAGCCATAACCTGTTGTTGACTCATCCTGAGCTTGTAATCAATTAAAGTATCCATGCCTTTTTGATATAATTTGCTAAGTCAGATCTCCCTCTCAGTCCTGGTACAGTTGATTCCTTTGCGGTGGAGTGCCGAGGCACCTGGTGGTTTTCTGAGCTGGTTTCCACCAGTCCCCCCCCCCCCCCCCCCCCCCCCCGCCACTGAGGCACTCAGAGGTCCAAGTGTTGGTGTTTGCCTGCTCTACCACCTGGGCTTCAGGATCTCTTCACAATTGGGGGCTTCAGGGCTCCTACAGCTCTCCTGGTGTTGGGTTGGAATCAGCAAGGCTGGGGCTTTAGGAAGCCTTTAGGTTGTTTTCTTCACCTCCTTTCAGATGAATGTCGCAGGGTACTTATCTGCCTGGGGCCCCTTGTAGTTCTGCCTCCCTTGTTTTTGCTGAGGCCTGGGAGACCTGTTTGCTGGGCTGCTGCACTGCTGCTCCTCATCTTTTTTCTAGTTCAGGTGTTCCAGGTTTTTTTTTCTGGGGTGATATTTTCTGGGTTTTCAAAGGTTGATAGGGGAGAGTGAGAACAACTACCTTTTCACTCCGCCATCTTGGCTCCCGGAAGCGGAAATCTCATGGCTTCTTTCAAGGCCCATCTCAAACACTGCCGTTCACAGGAAGCCTTTCTAGATCCCCTGTAATGTTAGTCTCTTCCCTCTGTTGGTTATCCCCAACTTATCCTGTATGTATCTTGTACATAGTTGTCTTCCCATTGTCTTTGTGTTCCCTGTTAGACTGTGAGTTCCTGAGAGCAGAGACTGGTCTTTTTTGTCCTTATTTGTATCTCCAATGCTTAGCACAGTACCTGGCATGAAGTAAGTTCTTAATACTTACTGATTTGATTTTACTTGACTCCTTGAGGGCAAGAACTATCTCAGTTTGTGTTTCTATCCCCAGCTCTTAGCAAAGTTCTGGGCACTGACTGACTGTTCTGAAGAGGTAACTAGGCACAAGCAGGGCCTAGGCACCAGGAGCACCTGATATAATTGTTGGTAGCACTTTCCATTCCTTACCATGAACATTCTTTTCTCTTTCCTTCTTTCATTCTCTCCTTCCCTACTGCCTTCATCTTTTACTCTGTCCCTTTTCTTCTCTGCTTAAATCTACTCCGTCCTATTGGCAACAATACCCATAGGTCTATATAGAGTATGAGGGAGGCATGCACCTGAGGGGGAGGGGAGAAGCCAAATGGTAGTGCTCCCTCAAGGTGTGCCCACCTAATCCACAATCTATGCACTCCTGTGGTAGCAACCACAAACGTCGCTCAGGCCTGCAAGTGGCACTCAGATGTAAAAGAGCTGTTGGACAAAAGAAAGACAAATGCAGATTACACTGACCATTCTTGGTTCCAGAGAACAGACGGTAAAGTATACTTTTCTCAATAGAAAAATGGAGGATTGGAGAAGGGGAGACCAAAAGTCAAGAATGGTACCTATAGAGTAGGACAAGGTGAATTTGTTGGTTAAATTTTACTTAACTTTTTCTTTGTTATGAAAATTTTACTTAACTTTTTCTTTGTTATGAGGGAGGATTTGATAATGCAAAGATTGTAATGCAAAAAGACACTAAAAATTAAAAATAAATATGACTTTTTAGCCCCTTCCCTGTTCTTGTGTGAACAGGTGTCATTTAATGAGAAAGTAAGTTGTGACAGTGTTCCAGGTGAAACTAATCGAAAAGGTCCCTTCCAGTTATAATAATTTAAGAAACTAAAGTTGATGTCTGTAATGGCCACAAGATATTCAGCCATGTGCTACTCTTTTCTTCGGGAAGCAGTTCTGATCTTTACCCTATCATTACTTTCTATGAGACAGTTACTTAATGGTACTAGAGCTTATTGATGTTGTGGATACAAACGGACCATCCTTCTCATCTTTCCAATACAATTCTGCAAAATTAAATAAAGATAGCAGGCACAAGCCATCGCTTCAGCAAATGAATTCCCTGAAGATAAAACCTACGCATTGCACTAGAACATCAGGTTCAGACTAAGGTTCCTACGCCCTAATGTCTCTCACTTTGAGATATAGAGAGGATAAATTACATTGTGTTTAAAATAATAATAATTAATCTTTAGATAGCACTTCAAGGTTTATGAAGCAAGTTACATGCTTTTTCCTATTTGACGGTCACACAACTGTGTGAGTTAAGGTCTCTTAACCATTTTTGTATCATGTAGCCCCTTGGCAGTCTAGTGAAGTCTATGAATCAATGGAACCCTTCTCAGGATAATATTCTTGAATGCATAAAACAACATACCCAAATTTACAAAGGAAATAAAGTATAGAATATTGAAATACAATCCTCAAAGTATCTTTAAAACAAGTTCATGGCTATCAGATTGAGAACCTCTGCTATTGCAGGCACCATTATGCCCATTCTATTAATGAGAAAAGAAGTTTAGAGATGTTAAATGATTTGCCCAGGGTTAGTATTGGAGAAATTATTTGAACCCTGATCCATCCTGACTTCAAGCCCAGAAGTCTTTCCACTACCTTCTGGCAAGAAAATTATCCCACTCCAAAGAAAACAAATTCAGAGGCTTAGGTCATAGCATTCACTTTGTTGATTCATTTTGGCACAAATTGACACTTGTCAAAATGAATAAACAAATATGTGTTGTGATCCAAACATCAAAATTTATTTTCCTTTGGAGTGGAATGGTTCTTTCTCTTAATTCTGAAGTCTCCGGAGGGAAGACCCTAAATCAATGTGTTAAATGGGATCATTCAGTGAGCCTCCCAATTATGGACACTTATTTGCAAAACTTGCCTGCATGAGGTCTGCTGTGAAACATCAAGCCCAGGATAAGTGAACCCTAGCTTTCAGGCACCTGGAACATGAGTTCTTTTCTCAATATTCATTTCCCAGTGCAGCTAAGTTCATTCTACGAACTCAAATGGAATTCGATTGTATCCTTTATCTCGATCACCCCATGTCCTATTGTTTCAGGTGCCTGCTACTTGTTAATTGCTCCTCTGATAAATGCTGGAAAAGAACATTCCTTGGAAACCTGTAAGTTTCTTTTAGCTTGCCTAAAAGTTCATAAATCTTTACCCTTCAACACTGGTTAGTTGTGTGCAACTGTTCTTTCCCAATTCAAAATGGGAGATGATGGTTTGATTTGGTTTTCATACAGAAGGGATGCTCAAACCTGATTTGCTGACAGTACTTTCCCCAAGCAGATGCACAAACACACACACACACACACACACACCCCACAACAACCACCACCACCACCATTTTACCACCCTCCCCAAAGTCTGTCCAATTATCTCCAGAGGCATTATAAAATGCTTAAAACAAAATCAATCTTAACTCACTATGATTTTTACATAAATATATGCCAACAAAATAGCCCTTTAAAGATGGAGTTGAATGTATATTACAAAACAAGTAAGGTGTTGAAATTCAAAACCATTTACAAAGCACTACTCTAATGAATTCAGGGATAGAAAGTAAAATCTCTGAGCTGAAGTTACTGCAATCCATGTCTACAATACATTTCCAAAATGACTCACCATTGAATTTTCACTAATTTACATACTTCACCTACTAGTTAGCTCAGAAACGGATTAAGTTACACATCTGGCCATCATCCATTGAGAATCTACTATGTGCAACACACTGTGGTAGGTGCTGTGAGGGATAAGGTGACCAAATGCCAGTCAAATACGTACTAGTATGTCTCCTTCACCTCATTAAAAACCTAATTATTTTAAAAGACAGAGCTCAGGTGCCAAGTAATAAACAAGGCCTTTCCTGATCCTCCAGTTGTTAACTGATAGTGCTCTTTCTTACCCTATACATGTTTTGTAATTTTGTACAATTGTTTTACTTGTCCTAGTAGAAAGTAGTCCTCATGGAATTGCTTTATTTCTGTCCTTTATCCTCAGAGTCTAGCACAATACATTGTGATAGTAGGTGTTTAATAAGTGTGCATTATATTGACTCACGTAAGACCTAGACGTGAACAAAATTAAATTAAATTTAGAAAGTCACACATTCTGTAATAGAACTAGAGTGTACCATAGGAGTTGATAGAAAGGAGCCGGGGAGATCAAGGAAGATTTCATGGAGAGGTTTCCATTTGATCTGGGTCTAGAAGGATGGGTGGGATTTTTACAAGAAGAGATTTGAGGAAGGTGCTCTCAGTAGAAAGAATGGCTTGAGAAAAGGCACGGAAGTGGGAGGCTGGGGCATAGAAAACATGTTTAGAGAAGAGCGAATCATTAAAAGTGACTATGCTCAGGGGTTCTTAACTAACTTTTTGTGTATGTTATTGAACACAGTCTAGTGAAGACTATGGACCACTTCCTCAGAACAATGTTTTTAAAATTCATAAAGAATACCTATTATTACAAAGGAAACCAAGTATACTGAAATATTACTATGACAATTTTTTTTAAAAACAAGTTTATTGACCCAAGGTTAAAAACCTCTGGCACCACAGCACAGAGCACATGAAAGAAATTAGTAGGAGATTAGTAGCAAATAAGTTTTGAAAGGCAGGTGTGGCCAGTACATGGAAGACCTTGAATACAACTAAAAGAGTTTGGACCATTTTTCTAAAAGCAATAGAAAGCCATTGAAGGTATTTGAGCAAGGAAGTGACAGAGTTGTGACTTAATGTTCATCCTTTATTCTCAAAGAGGACCAATGACATGAAGAAGGTGATATCTTGACTTGCAAGTGAACTAGATTTAAGTGAGGCTGAGCACTTAAGAGCTGAGCAAAGTCATCAGCCTCACTTTCTCCCCCAGAGTCATCTGGGTCCAGTGGCAAGACATAGATCAGGACAACTGGCAGGATTCACTGGGAGACCTTTTTTAAGAGCCTTTTTAAGCTAAGGTTTTTACCAGGTGTCAATTTATCTGAGGCAACACCCATTCAGTAATTAAAGGCTAGGTAAGAATTGAGGCAAAAGATTGTTTGAAAGATTGTTCAATTCAAAAGAATCCGTTTGGGAGGGGAAGACTCTCAGGGTTTCTGGCCAGAACAGAAATAGCAGCTATCTACACTTGCTCTGAGCCATCAAAACCCAAACAATGAGCAAGTGAGGCTTGTGCTGAGACTTATTATTTGCCAATCCATAAGGCCAGAGTGATTTGGGTTTAAAGGCTGAGATTTATTGAGATTATTGGCAGAATCAATGTTGAGAATAGACTGGACTGCAAGAAAGACTGAAGGCCAGGTAAGATTTGTGAGACTAGGAAGAAGTCCATTGAAAAAGTTTACATGATAGGCTGTGAAGAAATGAACCCATGTGTTGGCAGTGGAAATGGAAAGGATATATAAGAAATTGGAGAATTGAGAGGGCAACTGAGTGGGTGAAGAGGGCAAAGGGAGAGAGAGAAGTCAAAGATGGCTTCGAATTTTTTATCTTGAATAACTAGGAAGATTCTAGTGTCATTGGCAGAAATAGAGAAGTTAAGAAAAGGAACAAGTTCAAGGGGAAGTTTATGAGTTCCATTTGAATCATATTAAGTTTATACTCTCATTAAGATGATTTCTAGATGGAGATGTCCAATTGGAAAGTGGAAATAGGGGCCCAGAGTTTGAAAAAGAGATCAAAGCTAGATATATTCACAAAGAGCCATCAGCATAGAGGTGATAGTTGAAGCCATGGGACTGAATAAAATCACTAAGGGAAAGGGTACTCAGAAGAGACAAGGGCCACTGATAAAGCCCATGGGATGTCTAAATTTAAAGGAAAGGAACAAGGGAAAATATCAAGAGTCAAAAAAGCACAGTAGGAGGAGAAATTGAGAATTTCAGAATAGAATCAGGGGAGCCAAGAGAATACAGTGTCACAAAAGCTTAGAAAGTAGCGTTTTGAAAGTAAACAATTAGTGTCAAAATGTTAGAGAGAGAATAATAATTATTTGCGTTCATGGAACACTTTAAAGTTTACAAAGTACTCTACAACAACCTTGAAAATAGGTAATAAAAGCATTATTAATCCCTTTGTATAGATAAAGAAACTGAGTCTCAGTACAGGTAAATGACAACTAATTTTATATGGATAGTAAGTGGCATGATTTCTGCACTCAGAGAATTTAGTCTCATAGAGGAATATGATAAACAGATGTATGTCACATCTTTGAATTAGATAAGTGAAAAAGAAAATGTGATGTGAAGTCGAAGGTCATGCTAGGGAGTTTCATAACTCAAACTGAGATCTTTTGACTTCAAATTCAGCGCTCTCTGGAAAAACAAGGGGGCGGAGGGGGGGAATTTACGTGATAATTTTATTACATATTTAAAAGGAATAGCAAGTTGTACACAATAGATTTGTAACTTCATGTGCAATCATCTTTTTTTATTATACTATTTTTAGAAATGCTTGTTTTATTCCATAAACTAATAAATAAATAAATAAATGGGGAAAAAAAAGTTCAGTGCTCTCTCCACTATATTTACATTGCAAAAAACAAAAAGTTTTTAAAGTCTAGAAGACTTGGAACAATGCCATTTCCTGACACACTAGAGACTTACTTATAATGCTGCCCCATAGAATTCAAGATTCAGCACCAGGAGATAGGAAAAAGCTGCTAAATCAAGATCTCCCCATTACTTCAATAATAAATGTATTTGGATGGATTCCAGGTGGATCCTTCTTACAACAAGTTCTTTTCCATGCCATTATCATCCCCATCTTATATTTCAATAAGATCCCCATGCATTTACATATGATGTTTCTTTATTATCCTAAATGGGCCACAGAGGCAGCATCACAATGGCCCAGACTGAGAAAGACTCAGACCAGGAAGAAGTCAAGGCAGCAAAGGTTAGTGGACCCTGAGTTCTAAAGCATGAGAGATTTACCACGGAGAGGGTATGCATTGTCCAGAGAGTATATTTGAAGGTGGAAGATTTGTTCCCAGAATCACAGTATTGAAAAAGAACTGAAGAGGTCATCTGATCTACCCTGGGCCTGACTAAGAATCCCCCAATACAACAGACCTGAGAAGCTGTCTTTCTGTCTCTGCTGAGAACTCACTACTTCCCAAAGTAGCCCAGTCCATTTTGGGATAGCAAAAACCTTAAGGAAGGGTTTTTTTTTGTTTTTGTTTTTTCCCTTTCCCATAGGACTAAATCTGTCGCTTCAACCTACACCTATTTCTCTGGGGCCTTCCCTCTGAGACAAAGTAGAACAAGACTAATCCCTCTTCCACAGGACATCCCTTTAAATACTTGAAGCCTTCTGTCATGTCCTCATGAAGTTTTCTCTTCTCTAAACTAAGCATCCCCAGACTCTTCATGGCATGTCATTTTTATTGCATGATGAAAGCCCTTCGGGTTGTCTTTAGCTTGTCAATGTCCTTCCAAAAACACAGTACCTAGTATTGGACATAATTGTCCATATGTGGTCTAACCAATTCAGGTAACATTTTGGAAACTGTCTCAGTGCAGCCTTTGGAAATAAGATTTTTGCTCAAAGACTATAGGGTTTTTCTTCCATAATTCTAAGATTGTCTTGGCTCTTGTGGCTGTCATATCACATCGCTAACTCATACAGAGAATATCATACACTAAAATTCTTAGATCTTTTCAGAGAAACTGTTATCTAGCCATGCAGCCCCTAGACTGCATTTGAGGCTGATTTTTTTTTCAATCTTAATTTAAGATTTTCTGTTTCTCCCTATTCAACTTTATCATTTTTAGATTCTGCCCAATTCTCTAGTCTGTCAAGATCTGTCTGGATCCTGACTATGCCATCCAATGTTTTGGATTTTTGTTATGTCAGAATTTGATAAACATGTCATCTAATGCCTTTATCCAAGTCACTGACCAAACATGTTAAACAGGTGGAAGCACAGAGCCCTGGAGCACTCTACTAGAGACTTCCTTCTATTTTGATATCAAATCCTTCATGACCACTCATTGGGTTCAGCCATTTAAATAATCCCAAATCTACCTAATGGTTTTATTGCCTATCCTGCATCTCTGGACCCCTCTGGCATGATCTTTTCTTGATGAAGCCCTGTTGAGTCTCCATGATAATCGTTTCCTTTTCTATATGTTCACTAACCATTTGTTCCTTCCTTTCTTTGGGTACCTATTGTTTTTATAACTCCTTCATTTCCAAATATAATCCCTTCCTCCTGTCCTGTTTTGTCACACTACCAAAAAAAAAAAAAGAAAGGAAAAAAAAGCTGTTCAACAAAACTAGCCAATATATCAACCGAGTCTGATAGTGTATGTGGTGTCTCATTACCATAGTGTTCCACCTCTTCAAGGAATGGCAAGAATACCATTCCTTTAATATGTTTTAAAATTTTTCTAGGAATCAGAACTCAAGCTTTTGCCTATAACCCAAAGAGCATTCTTTTTCCTTTTTTTTCAAAATAAGAACATTTGCCTTCCTCCAATCCTGTAGCAACACTGCTGTTCTCTCCCATCTTCCAAATATTACTTGAAATAGCTCAACAATTTCATCTGCAGGTTCATTTCATTCTCTAGGGGATAGTTCTGAGCCTGGTGACTTCAACGTCTCAAGAACAGCTAAGTGTTCACTTACTATCTCTCTGCTTATCTTGGATTTCACATCTCCATTAACCATTTTTGTTCTGTCCTTACCAGGCCAAAGATTATCCTTCTTGGCAGAGAAAACTAGAGCCCAATACAAAGTGAGCCATCCTGCCTTCTTTCCTCCTGCTATGAATGTCTCTTCTAGCCCAAGTAATATGCCTCTCTCTTCTTTTCCCCAATGTTGTATGTGTATGTGTATGTGTGTGTGTGTGTGTGTGTGTGTGTGTGTGTGTGTGTGTGTGTGTAGACCCCTTAGTTTTCCTCCATTTCCCAGACAGCTTCGGTTCATTCTCTATTTTAACTTAATTCAAGAAGGAAATGTCAGTCTGGATGTGAATCTCATCAGCCAGAGACTAAACAGAAGACGTGATCCAGAGTCTTTTTCTGTAATCCAGGCTTCTCACTGTTGTCATTGAAGACAATCTATCTCCTATCTCTATGCCTTTGCCCTCATCTTAAATTTGTTTACAGTGAAGGAGAAGGCAACCAGAAATGTTGTATATTCTGATATGGTAGAAGATATTTTGTTTTCTAGCATCTGTTTCCATCAAGATGCCCAAATCTATGGACATGCTTCCTCATTCAGGTCAAAGCAGCAGGGAAGGACAGTTTAGCTGGATCTTTCTTGAGACTATACGGGGAATTATTTCAATTACTCATTGACTGTGGAGACCTAACTCCAATCTGCTTTATCCTTGAAGAACAAGAAAGGTCATAGTATTTCTACCAACACCATCCCTCCCCTTACAAAGTAACATGAACAAAATATAGCCCCAGGGTAACTTGGGCCTGCCAAACTATTTGGCTTGGCCATTCCCACCAGTCTGGCTAACCACTGGGTCCAGCCCCGCAGCATGCCAGAACTGGCACAGTCAAAGACAGGGCCCAGGCTGTGATGAGGCAGCTGTGGTGGCTGCCACCACCTTCTTCCAAGTCAATAAATAGATCCAAATGTCCCTTATCCATCCACTGCAAGCCCAAATTAACACTCTTTTGTACTTAGTAAAATTATAATAACACTTGTTTTGAGGCTGCCAGCCTATTGAAATCCTGAGTTCCTGTACCTTCCAAAGCTCCTACCACACCATACATTTTGGCCACCACTATGACCCAGCCATGAAAGAAAGCAGCGACTTATTCAAATCAGTTTAATTAAACAAACATTTATTAAGCAACTACTATATGCAAGACACTCTACTAGGGGCTGGGGACATAAAGACAAATGAAACAGTCATTACCCTCAAGAAATGTGCATTCTGATGACATCTAAGATCATGGGAGCATAAATTTAGAGCTAGAAGGGTCTTCTGAGTTTGTTTAGTACACTATTCTCCACGCATTTTACAATCGTCTAAACAGAGACTCCTGGAGATTTAGTGACTTGCCTAGGGTGACATAGGTAGTAACTGACAAAACTAAGATTTGAGCCCAGGTCCTCTGGTTATGATCCACTTACACAGGAACCAAAGAATAGGTCTGCTCCTCTCCACAGTACCAGTGACTTTCACTAAGAGTAGCAGCTGGATATATTACCTAAGAGGCAAGTAGGTGGTACAATGGATAGAGTGCTAGGCCTGGAGTCAGGAGGACCTGAGTTCAAATCCAACACTCACCAGCTGTGTGACACTGGGCAAGTCACTTAACTCCATTTGCCTTAGTTTCCTCATCTGTAAAATGAGCTGGAGAAGGAAATGGCAAACCACTCCAGTATCTTCGCCAAGAAAACCCCAAACAGGGTCACAAAGAGTCAAACACGACTAATTGACTCAATGACAGCAAGAACATCAACAACACGTTAACCACAGCCAGACTGAGTTTCAGAACCATAAGCTATAGAAAAAAAAGTTGGACCTGCAGAGTGTTCTGAAGAGCTTCAGTTTCATCTTCAGTGTGATCTTGCTACGTGGGCTGTCATTGATCTGCATAGATTTCTGAAACCAGTAACAGCTTTTAACTTTATTTCCAGTGGGAAGCTTCAGATCTGTGGGCAGGAATTCCCTAGTGCAGGTTGGTACATGATTTTGATTTTTTTCAGTCCTTAACATTGTACTGACTCAGCAAAATGGTCTGATACTCCTTTCATGTCTGCCTGTTTGTGCAATTCCCAAACACAGGCATCCTGGGAGACTGACTGAAGGACTTCGAATGTTCACAACCTATTGATCTGGAAGACTTTTCGAGAGGACATGAAGCATAGCCCCAAATCAACTTCCAGGCTTCTTGTTGAATCCTCAAGGATGATTGTATAAAATTGCTTGGATTAATATGAGCCTGTTATTCAGCCTTACTTCATTCTTTAGATGATAGGAAATAGCAAGGACCCTCACTCAACTGGCTAATGTATAAAATTTAATGAATTTCTCCAGACACATAAATTGACTCAGCATCTGCCAATGTGTAGCTTTCCTAAAGTCTAGAAAGATTAACAAATGTAATACAGAGGTCTTAGTGTTCTTTACTCTTCTAGTCAGCAAGCATTTTTAAGCACCTACTATGAGTCAGATGCTATGTTAAGTACTGGAGGATACAAAGAAAGACAAAAATAGACCCTCAAAGATTCCCTATACTATGTTATAGTCTGAAGTGCACCTGTAATTCTAAAAGAGGAAAGGTTATGATGTTTTAGAATCATTATTCCAAAATTATTGTCTCTTGTCAATGATGGAGAGCCTCAGTGATTTTCATAGTCACTATTCTTACCTTTGTGTTTAAAGATGTTAATGATAGTGCATTTCTCAGAATTCTAACCTTAACAAGAACAGATGACCCCTGCTCTGACTTTAAAACTTCAACAGAAATGTCAATCTAAACTTGACGAACTTCTGCTGGCCCATAAGGGCTAGAATACTGTGCTTCCTTATATACCAAGATAGTTGATTCATATTGGGTTAAGCCTTAGGGACAAAGCCTCTAATGAGTGGGGGCTGTTCTCTTTTGCTCATTAAATGCACCCCTCCTAGCACATCAGGATGATTTTAATTATAGCTTAGATAATGACTTGTGTCTAGTGTTGCCCTAAAAAGGGGAATAAAAAAGTATTCAGTATACACTATGAATCAGTTATGGAGCAGGTAATTTATTCTGATACACAAAAGAAATGCTAAGCATAAAAGACACACAGCATGCATCAAACAGGATTCAGTAGCTTAATCTATAACTATTTTTACAATCTGCTGAGAAGCTATTACATCTTATCATAACGCAAAACACTGTGGGACTGGTACTTAGGAATTTTACATTTCTCTTCAGTTCTACCTTGTCCAAGTAATTACTGGAACATGTCTGCAATTAAAGCAGTCAGTCTTAATTAGATCAAATGTCTTATCAATAGCCATTATCTCCAAGCACTGGAGTAGTTGCTGGGTACTCTTCTTCCCCTACTAAAATTCAGCTTCAACCCAATGGGACATCCAGACCTCTGATTCACAAGGTTATCTCCAAGACTGGATACGTCCATCTAAGGATAGGTATGCATTCACCTAAGACCGGGAAAGAGCAAATATGAAAGAAATAATCCAAATCCAAGCTTGGGCTTACCTAGAAGGCTTTAGATGTCATATGCTCACAGCACTTGAGTCCTCAAATTATCTGGTAAAATCGTAATCATCAGAATTTGGCAATGGATTTTTTGAAAAAGTAAATCAGCAGAATGTACTAAATAAGTAAAAATCAGAAAAGCATAGTATCCCAGTTAACCCAAGGACATAACTACTCAGGGTAATAACTTCCTATTTGGCAAAAACTTCTAGGAAAGTTGAAAAGCCATCCTGCAGAAATTAGGTTTAGACCAACAACTTATACCACTTTCTGTAAGTTCAAAATTGATGTGACTTAAATATCAAAGGACATAGCAATAAAAAATTGAAGAGAATATGACCAAGATTTGATATCCAAACTATATAGGGAGCTGACTGAAATATTCAAGACCAAGAGGTAGTCCCAAGGAGAAAAGCGGTCAAAGGACACGAGCAAACAATTCCCAAAAGAAGAATTATAAACAATTAAAACTATTTAAAAGATTATTTCAAATCACTAATAATGAGAGAAATGCAAATCAAAACGACTCTGAGGTTTTAACACACAGCTAGCAATGGGCAAAGTTGACAAAGGATGAAAATAGTCAATGTGGTAAAGGTGTCAGTAAGACAGGAATACTAATGCTCTGCTAGTGGAATTGTGAACTATTCTGACCATTCTGGATAGCAATTTGAAATTATGCTAAATAAGTGAATAATATTTCTTGGCTCAGAGATTCCATTGCTATGTATGTAGTCCGACGAGGTCAAAAATAGAAAGTTCTGAAATATTCAGTCCTGGAACAAAGGGCTGAAACTTACAGGTAAAATATAATAACGTTTAATGTAAAGCCTTACATTTAGATTTTAAAAATAAATCACTGCACAAGAATAAAATAGAGGAGACCTAATTTAATAGTAATTCAAGTAGAAAAGGACTTGGGGAATGGAGTCTTAGTTGATTACTAGCTTAATGGGGGAACACAGCAGTGGGAAGCATTGGGAAGAGTAGCTAGATCTCAGATGGTTGGAGAGGGAAGCCATAATGGGAGGACTGCAAAGTCTGCTGTGATGCCCTGGTTTCTAGCTAGAACAGGAGACAAACTCGACCATCAGAACTAGGAAGAGCCAAGGGCGGAGAGCGAGTTCCTATTGAACTAGAAAAGTGTTAGTCCAGAGGAGGAAATAGTTGATATTAAAGAAGAACATATACATAAAACCACTCTGAAGTTGATGTTTAGTTCTGGGTGAATGAATGAATGAATGAAAAAAATGTTAATTAAGCATTTACTATATGCAAAGTACTGTGCTAATTATAGATGATACAAATAGAAAAGGCTATATGGTCCCTCCTCTTAATGAGCTCACAATCTTATTGGGGGAGACGACAGATAAAAGAAATTTCTGCTGCATAACTGATGGTAAGACCTGGACGTTCTAAGGGTACAGTGGTGGTGTGTAGCACAAGGCCCAGAGGTTCTTAGGTTACATAATGTTGTTCACATAACAGAGTTAGGGGATTGCAGAGCATAGAGGCAGGGGAGATAGTAAGGCCTGCTGTCCTTCATCTCATCAGAAGGGATTAAGTTATTGACTTCCATCTTATTCAGACCCTGTGAGCAGTTAAGCAGCAAAAGATCACCCGTGTTGGTGGTCTTCTTCCTGCCTAGTCATCTTGATGGGTTCTGAGGTGCTCCAAGGCCTGATATGGCAGTGAAGGAGGACTTCAAAGGAGATATGATATCCCCAGCAGTAGCAGGTCTTTCCACTGTGCAGCCTTCCCAGATAGATAGTGGGATGGTATTAGTGAGTCCTGAGAAAGGCCACTAAGATGCCAGTAAGACTTGAACTGTATCATAGAAGGAATAGCCAAAATTTGGAGAAGAAAAGACTTAGGTCTTGATGTGAAGAGCTGTCACTAGGAAGAGGGATTAGATTTATTCTGTGTAGTTTTAGAGGATAGATCTACTGTCTATGAGTAGAAGATACAGGGAGGCAGCTCTTGGGTGAATGTTAGAACAATTTTCTAAATTAGAAGTATCTAAAAAAATAGGATAGAAAGCAGTGAGTTTCAAGTTACAAAAGTATCAAAGCAGAGCTTTGAACTGTGAAGGTAAAAGCCAATCCAGTTAGGGGTGGGAGCTTGACGCAGATAATCGCTAAGGCCCTTCTAAGTTGTAAGATGTTATAATTCACTAGATGTATGGGCTTAGGTTTTCAACATACTTTTTTGAATCTTAAAAAAAGTTCACATCCATCAATCAATCAACAAATATTTACTGAGTGATTTGTGCCCAAGACTGTGCTAAGTACTATAGAAATGGGGTGGAGGAAAGAAAGGGTGAAGGTATTCTGCCCGCTCCATTTTTAGACACTTCTAGTCTTATCTTCCTGAGTTCAAATCTGGTCTCAAATGCTTACTAGCTGTGTGTCCCTGAACAAGTCATTTAACCCTGTTTGCTTCAGTTTCCTTATCTGTAATATAAGCTGCAGAAGGAAATGGCAACTGCCCATATCTTTGCCAAGAACACCCCAAATGGGATCATGAAGAGCCAGATGTAACTGAAACATGCGAACAACAACAATAATCTCTAATTTAGAAAGTTATCCTAATATTGATCCAAGCTCTGCCTCCCTGAATCTTCCATTCATGGATGCTAGAGCTGTCCTCTGGACCTATACAGAGCAAACCTAATCCCTTTTCCAAACAATAGCCCTTCACATCAAGACCCCTCTAAGTCTTCTCTTCTCTGGGTTAGCTCTCTGGTGAACCCTAAGTTCATTTTCTGCCAAGGCAGAAACCAAGGCATTACTATGAAGTTCCCTGGGATAAAAGGAGATACTTGCTAGAATGTCAAGCAGAAACCCCAAATTTGTTTCTTTCTCAAAGAGAGAGTCCTCCCAGGGGAGCCAAAGGTCACGTCTTGGGGTTTATGAATTGAGGGAGATTCACTAAGTTATGCAAGGTCTGGATCATCATGTGAAATTATTTATTGAGAGGAAGCATATAATAACTATTCATCAGGGACATTGAGCATAGATCAGAAAGCCATGAGGGGTTCCTACTCATCAACACAAACAAACAGAGACTGACCACTCCCTTCCTCAGCCCAAAAGATATATTTAAGAGCAGTGGTGGAATAACCAGAGTTTCTGGAACCTGAGTAGGGCCTGGATCAAGCCATGGAAAGGCAATGACAGAGCCACCACTGCAACATAGATACTCTCAACTGTATTGGTCTCAGGATACCATGTGGCTCAGTCCTTATGTATGTCATGAATTATGTTGTACTATATTTATGTAATGTATTGATTCGATTTCAGGATTTCCTGAAATTCTGCTGAACATGAAATACTATTTCAGTCAAAATATGCTCCTTAATAAAATTAAATGACATTACTCAAGCATGCACAAAATAATTTATTTAAGTTCCTCCTATGATCTCCAGGTGATAAGAAATGTTATTTGATTTTAAATAGCAACCTCCAATCTCATGAATAGATAAAATATATATTAACTTAAATATGAGCAATTTCCAGTTTATGGGAGTATTTTAAATGTGAGTTGTTAATAAAATGGATTTCGGATTTAAGACCCTCAAAAAATAGTAAATACGATTTATCCAGAAAATACAAATTTACCTTAACAGCTATAGGTTTGCAATCAATCAACAAGGAAGGGAGGCAGGAAGGGACTAGGACCTGTGCTTGGGGTAGGTAGGAGTAGGATTCAAGAAACACCTCATGAAGTCCTTTGTCAGTATCAGGGTAGTGGAAGGGGGAAAAAAATTATATGTATGTATACATAGACAGATAGAGGGCACAGGGTGAGTTGAAGATGAAGGGGTGATACCTGGAAAATAAAATTAAGGGGTGAGAGAGGATTATGCTGGGAGAAGGAGAAAGGGAGAAGTAGAATGGGGTAAATTATCTCACATGAAACAGACAAGAAAAGGCTTTTACAATGGAGGGGAAATGGAGTAAGGTGAGAGGGAATGAATGGATCTTAAACCCATAGGATGTGACTCAAGGAGGGAATAACATACACAGTGGGGTATGGAAATCTATCTTACCCTACAGGAAAATAAGGAAAGAAGGAAACAAGAGAGCAGGGGGTTGATAGCGGGGAGGGCAGATTGGGGGAGGAGATAATCAAAAGCAAACACTTCTGAGGAGGCACAGGGTCAAAAGAGAGAATAGAATCAATGCGGGGTAGGATAGGATTGAAGGGAAATATACTTAGTTTTTCACAACAGGACTACTATGGAAGTGTTTTGCATGACTGCACATCTATAACCTGTATCAAGATGCTTGCCTTTTCAATGAGGGTGGGTGGAGACGGAGGAAGGGAGAAAATTTGGAACCCAAAGTTTTAAAAACATATGTTAAAAATAAAAAAAATTAAAAAAGAAATACTTCATGAAAATAGTTAGGATGAGCTTTGAAGGAAACTAAAGATTCTAAGCAGCCCTTAGCATAGGTCTTGGTAGATAGAGTGATAAAAAGATGGAGGTATATATTCTGAGCATGAGAACAGACAGCCTGTGCAAAAACATGGAGATGAGAGATGCAATGTTCTATGCAAAAGAGCAAGAGAATGGATCCAAATCCCCAAATGATCTGGATTGGCCATTTAGATGGTTTCAAGTTCCCATATAAGTTCAGATCTCTGCTTTGCTTTGATGATATACATGCAGACTAGAACAAAGCACTAAATATTAACAATTTTTCCTTTGAAAATTACAAGAAGAAAATTTCCATATGAGCTGCTCTAAGTACTGGGCATTTGATAGAGGTCGTGTGTTTTCCAGCCTTTTATTTCTGAAAATGAATCCATTGTAATTGAAATTTAAAGAAATTAATGCATTTTTAATCAAATCAATACACATTTGCTATAACTAGTATACAATCCATTTTGAATTGAACGCAGTGTTTTTGAAAACTAATAAATCTCTGCAGTTCAGGAACCTTAAATTGATTGGCCCTGAATTGTATGTAATGGTTGCTAAACATACGTGGGCAGTGATAAGAATAACAGGATTCCATCAGGGGTCTGATGATGCACAAGTCATTATTAATGTCAGAGTGAAATGGAGATAGAAGCAGATAAAACATTCTTAGGTTCTGAGGGATTCCTGTTAGTTGAAAGGTCATCCTCAGCCTCTTCACATCCCTCATGAGAAGTTAGAGCTTTTCATCCTGGCTGAGACATCATCATTCAGTCAGCCTAATATTCTGTCTCTGATAGAAGCACCAGAGGACATTTAAGCCCCACATGATATCCACCTCATAAAGTCAGGGACATACACTAAAAATATCCTTACTTTTCCTTAATAACCCATAAAACATTAGACTAGAAGGGACCTTGTAGATTAAATCTAGTTCAAACCTCTTATTTTTTTCAGCCGAGAAAAACTAGACCCAGAAACAGAGCAGTTCTGAAGTCAATGACAAATTTAGAACCAGAACCTAGGACTTTTGACTCCTATTCTAGTACATTTTCCTCTAGGCCATGCTTTGGGGGAAAATACATATACATATACATATACATATACATATACATATACATATACATATACATATACATATACATATACATATACATATACATATACATATACATATACATATACATATACATATACATATACACATATACATATACATATACACATATACATATACATATACATACACACACACACACACACACACACACACACACATATATATATATATATACATACATACATACACACACACACAGACACACACACACACACACACACAGATGTACAATGTTCACTATACAGTGGAGGGGAAAGCAATATTTCTGGAGTCACTAGTCCTGGGTTCAAATCCTACCTTTGATGCTTACTATCTGTGTGACCTTAGCCAAAGCGTTTGACTTTCCTGATGTAAAATGAAGAGGTTGGCTAGACAGCCTCTAAAGTCCCTCAAGGATATTTTTCTTTTGAAAATCTTCTCCAAATACAGCTCCTTGACAGGTAAGGGAGTAGTAAGAGAAAGTCTCTGGGCCCATTTTCCTTTTGTCTGTTTCTTCATTGTCCCATTCCTCAAACTCAAAGAATAACATAGAATCATTATAGGATATTGGAGTCAAAAGTTTTTTCAAAGGTCATCTCATCAAACCCAGACCTAATTAGGAGTTTGATCTACAATGCCCTCCAAGAAGTATCATTCAGACTCTACTTAAATACTTTCAGTCAGAAAGAACTTATTGTGACTGAAGGCAGCCTATTCCACTTTGGGGAAATTACAATTTTTTTTCCTTATGTCAAAATAGAATCTGCCTGTCTTTAATTTCTGCCCATTGATCCTATATCTACCTCAAAAGGTAAAACAAATCCAATGCCTTTTCCATATAACAGACCATTCAATAATTAAAACAGTTATCATGCTCTCTGCCCAAGTCTTTTCTTGTTTCTCTTTATTCAATTTCATTTAATTAGCTATTATTGGATTTAGCCTATCAGTCTACATATATGAGAAATATAGAGACAGATCATTTTGCATCTTAATTCTGTCATCCAATCAATGAGCTTTTCCTCCAAGTCTCATGTCATCTATGAATATGAAGAGCAGCTAGTTGTACATTGGTTAACCAGTGAGCCTGGAGTCTAGAAGCTTGGAATTCAAATCTACCCTCAGACACTCCCTAACTGTGTGACCCTGGACAGGTCACTTTTAGTTGGTTTCTTCCTCAGTTTCATCAACTGTAAAATGAGCCTAATAATAGGAGCTACCTGCCAGGATTGTTATGAGAAGAAAATGACAAGAAGCTAGGAGCAATAGCTCACTGAACAGATGACAGAATTAGGATGCCCAATGATCTCTCTCTATATTGCACCTAATCCCTTCTTGCACTTGCTGAAGGAAGCTACTGTCAGCAAGAAAAATCAAGATTTTCTCATCTGTTCCACTCCAAGCAAAGAAAAGCTTCCAGTAGATAACCAAATAGTTGATGTTTCTTATCTTTCCTATGTATTGCCTCCATGACAATTTTAAAATCAGCTTCAAGAATTCTTCTCAGATTATAAAAAAGGGAAAAGGACCCACATGTACAAAAATATTTATAGCAGCTCTTTTCGTGGTGGCAAAGAATTGGAAATTGAGTGGATGCCCATCAATTGGGAAATGACTGAACAAGTTTTGGTATATGAATGTAATGGAGTACTATTATTCCATAAGAAATGCTGAGTAGGCGGACTTCAGAAAAACCCGGAAAGACTTACATGAACTGATGCTGAGTGAAGTGAGCAGAACCAGAAGAACATTGTGCACAGTAACAGCAACATTGTGCAATGGACCGACCTAGTTTTTCTCAGTGATGCAATGATCTAAGGCAATTCCAAAAGACTCATGATGGAAAATGCCATCCACACAGAGGAAGAACTATGGAGTCTGAATGGAGATGGAAGTATACTATTTGCTCTTCTTTTTTTTTTTAATTTCTTGTGATTTTTCCCTTTCATTCTGATTCTTCTCTCATAATGTGACTAATGAGGAAATATGATTAATATGATTATACATGCATAGCCTATTAAAGATTGCACGATGTCTTGGGGATTGGGGGAAGGGAGGAAGGAGAGTGAAATTTAGAACTCAAAATCTTACAAAGTGACTGTTGAAAACTAAAAGTTCATTAATTTTTTAAAAATTCCTCTTTCTTCAATCCAGTTCCTCTTTCTGGCTGGCCAGGCTTTGTAATATCCACTCACCACAATATGACTTCTGTTTCCTCCCTTTGTCATCCTTCACCCAAGTGCTCTCTACCAAGCTTCACCTCTCAGGCTTCTGGATTACACATTGGAATCTAATCTGCTCTTAAATATAGTTTGCCTTCCACCAAGGCCCTCCAATCATGGGTCACATTTCACCAAGTTTCCAGTGATGGGCACAAGGTCATATTTATCCCCCTGGTGTTAGTACACTAAAACTGGGTACTAAAATTATATAAGGGTTGCAATCTGTGTTGGTGCAAGAAGTATTCATGCCAATGAAACTATAAATCCCTGAGACTTGTAAATGCAGTAGAAAGAGCATTAGTTCTGGAAAGCACCTGTGTTTAAATCCTACTTTTGAGGCTCACTACCTGAGAGACCTTGGACAATTTATTTACCCTTCCTGGGCCTCAGTTTCCTCAATTATAAAATGGTAGGATTGGGCTAGGTGTCTTCTGGGTTTCATTCCAGCTCTAGAACTGTGATTCTAAGTAAGGTAAGTCTTTTTTTTTCACTTAATTTATTGTCCACATTCTGTATATTTTTGTAAAGATATTTGAGGCTTTGAGTATTATTATTGTCCTTACTTTTGGATATTGTCTCCTGTAAATTACTAGGCATTTTAACTATTTTTTTCCTTGTTTTGCTTCAATAAAAGAATTGGTAGGCACTGGACATGACAAATACCAAATAACCTCACAAAGAATAAAATGACTATATGTCAAAGACCGGGGGAAAAAACTTATTATGGATGTTAGTTATCCCTGAACTAGCTGCCTGACTATAGAGACATCATCAACTCATCAGAGCTAAGATAGGAATTTTTTTCATAAACAAGAAAAAATAATGGTAACGAGAAAAAGATGTGATATGCAATTAAGGTTTATCCCTGAATTATTTAAATAATGTCTTGAAAATAAAAAATGGGAAATGGATAATAAAAATGACATTGACAACAGCTTTAATAATTTTACCCACAAGTTAAACCAATATAAATTGCTTGCTATAAGTATACTAAAAAAGCCCAGAAATCACCTTAGTCAGAAAACATTTGACTTATTAGAGAAAGATGGCTGCCAAAAGCAAAACCAAAGTTTAAAGCACTATATAAATGCTAGTTATTATTTTTACTATTATTACATAAACTCACCTATAAAGTCTTATGATGATGGATGGTAGACAATTATGAACAATATCATCTCATAAAATGCAGACCATGAGTGAAAGGTAGTACCAGGCTAAGGAAAGTTTAGCAAGATATCCAGCTAAGTGAAGTTATCTAAAGGGCATTTAAGGATGAAAAAGGAAAGAAGAGTGCAAACAGGAGGAAAATGGAAACTATTTGCAAAAATTAATACAGCAAACTCTTTTTGTCCATCAAGGATAGTGGCACCTCCACTCTTGGACCCTAACCTCCTAGTTCCTGAGGTACTTAGAGAGGAAGGAAAAGATGGTCCTAAAGAGAATAAAGACAGGAAAGGCAGCTGCATTAGGTCAAATTGAGAGAGAGAGGAAATACATGCTGGAGGCAATGCAATTGTGAGGGCATTAAAGGACCAGTCTGCAAAGTATCTAAAGACAGAGAAGATACCAAAGCCTAAAACCAAAAAGTAGTGCTTATTGATACCAAAAAAAAAAAATACATACTACTCTCCTGTCTATACACAATCCTTATGAAAGTCTTCTATACATAAAGTAAGGACATCCTCTGTGAGGAAATTAGTAGAAAACAAGCAGGGCTTTTCAAGTAATAATCATCAGTGGACATATACATACACACACATATGTATGCACACACACACCATATACAGTTATCCCTTCCACATCACGGGGGTTAGGTATCCACAATCTGGAAAATCCACTTAAAAAAATTTGGCCTTCCCTTTGTACCAGAGAAGTCAGAATTTTTTCTTTTTCCTTAATGAGGTGTTAATATTATACAATGCTATGCATATACTTTTTGCATTTCTGAATGTCTAAACTTTTTCTGTGATGTCTACTGGCTTTCACATGTCATCTGTGGCTTCCACAAAACTCCCAAAAAATTCCCATTTAATTTCTTATGCCAACCTGCAATATACTGAAACCACAATGGGGAAAGTTGTAATGTGGAAGGGATAACTGTGTGTGTGTGTGTGTGTGTGTGTGTGTGTGTGTATCTTTGCAAAATTGACTGAAAGATGTCAAGAATATATAAATTAAAAAGGCACATTGTATCCCTTTCATATTCAACAAACTTTAAGGGTTCCTATTTCCTCTAGAATAAACTATAAACTCCTCTGTTTAGCTTTCAGAGACCTTCTCAATCTTGTCCAAACCCATTTTTCCAGCCTCATTATACTTTACACCCCTCCCACACTCTGAGATCCAGACACGCTGGTCTTTTCTCTGTTCCACACACAGCATTCATTCTCCAGTCCAGGTGTCTTTATGTTTGCTGCTAGGTGGCTCAGAGCACTAGACCTGGAGTTAGGAAGACTTGAGTTCAAATGTGGCCTCAGATACTTCCTAGCTACGCGACCCTGGCCAAGTCATCTAGCCTCTATTTACTTCAGTTTCCTTATTTACCAAATGGGGACAATAATAGCACTTACCCTGCAGTGCTGTTGTGAGAATCAAAGGAGATAATAATTGTAAAGTGCTTAGCACAGGGCCTGCCACATACTCAGTAAGTGCTATATAAATGTTAACTATTATTATATTATTATTATTAACTGCTGTGCCTTTGCCTACAATATACTCTTTCCTCACCTCCATTATCATAGAATCCCTCTGTTCCTTCAATATATAGCTCAAGGACCTTCTGTCTCAAACTACCCTATATCCAACTACTTTGCATTTATTTGTCTTCTCTTTATGTTTATTCTGTATATTCATATATAGTATGTATGTGTGATATATCCATATATATGTATATAAACATGTCACACAAACTTGTATAGGATAAATATATATAGATATAGATATAGATATAGATATAGATATAGATATAGATATAGATATAGATATAGATATAGATATAGATATAGATATAGATATAGATATAGATATAGATATAGATATAGATATATAGATATATATAGATATATCTTATATATTTACAGATATCTTACATCTGTAAATATACCATACACATACATACATACATTCTTGTTGTCTCTCCTATGAAATGTAAGCACCTTATGATTAAGTTTATTTCATTTATTACATTTGTATTTTCAGTGTCTAGCATAGTGCTGGGCACATAGAAGGAGCTTAATAAATGCTTTTTGGTTGATTGAGTTTTTGTTGTCATTGTTATTTTTCAGTCATTTCAGTCATATCCAATTCCTTGTGACTTCTTTTGGCATTTTCTTGGCAAAGATACTGGGGTGGTTTGCCATTTCCTTCACTAGCTCATTTTACAGATGAGGAAACTGAAGCAAACGGGGTTAAGTGCCTCGGGTCAAACAACTAGAAAGTGTCTGAGGCCAGATTTGAACTTAGAAAGATGAGTCTTCCTAACTCCAGGACTAGCACTCTTATCTACTGTGCCACCTAACTGCCCATTGATTGATTATTAGACCCAGCTGTGATATTGTTTGTTAATTATGAAAAAGCATTTGATTCCGTAAAACAAAATACACCTTACCGACTCTTTCATAGCAATGTTTCTCTTAGCCATTGCTAATAATTATGCAAGATTTCTTTGAAGATGTAATAACAGAAATAACCTTGTTCAAGGACATTCTGATAGTAAATAGCAAGAGGTACAAAACAATGATATGTTTACTGAACAAAAATATTGCCACAGTAATGGAGGAGATCTAGCATAGTGTCTAAATCAAAGAGGAAATCCTCATGGATAGTGCAATCTTCCAGATGCTTCTATTTTGAGACAACATTGTGTTAATGAATCAACCCCTAATACATCGTAAAGCCTCTTGAAGGAGATACGCAATTACTCAAAGGAATTTGGCCTATTCATCCACGTAGGAAAGACCAAATGGATGAAGAATGTCTATAGCCCAAGTTTTAATATGCATCTAAAGAGATGCCCCATAGGGCTTATCCAACATTGTTCGCATCTGAGATGGATAATAATCTGGGTCTAGAATTGAAAGGGAGGAGAAGAGGGGGATGGATCAGTGTGATGAAATTGTTGAGTGCTTTTCTTAACCCCAACTTTTCTATAACAGCAAACGTCCATCTTCTCAATACAAACATGTTATTGCTATTGCTCTATAGCATTAAGACTTGGAATACCACTGGTCCTGAAGAATTAAAGCTCTGCACCACACAGAGATCAGTGGAAAGGTACATGGATGTAAGAAAGCTATAATATATAACTAATTAACAAGGATTTCCAAAGTATAGCAAGAGTAAAGGGTGTCATCAAAGAACTATATAAAGGAAAAGGAGGATGGACTGATTATGTGGCAAGAGAAAGAGAAGACAGGTAAACTACAGTGCTCTACTAGGACCTCTTGATTTCAGGAGAAAGTAAGGGAGGCCTTTGGCATGTTTTCTGGGTGAATCCCCAATGGAGAACTTTTGAGAGAATTTAGACAATAGCAGGACAATGAGCAGGCACAGATAACTTTAGAGCTGCATCGTTGGAAGGAACACCCAAACCGATGAAATTACAGATCCACTTGAGTAGTCTTTGTAGGTAATGCCTACAAATCTCTGATTTCAGACATTATTGCATTTAATTAATTTTCTCTTTCCTCTTCTATTTTCAGCTGAAAGCCATTTTGATCAGAATCACAAGTCTCCAGGAAAATTTATATCTTCCCAGCCCTACTTCCCTGGCTAAGAGCCCATCTTAAAGCCTGGTCCAGAAATCCAAAACTTGCTCCTCTATACCACCTTCTTAAGCAACTCTTTGCATCTCATATTTTTCTCTGTCTTCTAAAGTTACCCGTGCATCATATCATTCTATGGTCTATAGATAGAGGTTTCCTAGTCAAAAGGGCCAATTCTATCCTCTTAAATTTGTTCTTCTACACCCTAACCCCCTGAAACATATTTGAATTTTGCTTTGCTTCCTTGAACTTTTCCTTTCCTATGTTTGATTTAAAGTATTTCTTCACTCTTTTCCTTTCAAGAAAAACTTGTCGGTCTATCTTTTCACTTTTGTCTTATTCTTCATGACTCCATTTGGGGTTTTCTTGGCAAAGACACTGAAATGGTTTTCTGTTTCCTTCTCCAGCTCATTTTACAAGTGAGGAAACTGATGCAAACAGGGTTAAGTGACTTGCCCAGGATCACACAGTTAGTAAGTGTCTGAAATTGGATTTGAACCCATGAACATGTCTTCCTAACTCCAGAGCACTATCTTCTGTGCCACCTAGACATTCATACATAAAGCCTAGACAATAGAGAGTTCTTCTAGCCATTCGATCTTTGCTCCTAGTAAGGAGATGAACCTCCACTTTTGTCCACACGTAGTTGTTAATTGATTCTAGAATAAACACAAGCATACTATAATCCCTGCAAGTCACTGGAACATTCCCATTGCTTTACATACCTTTCTGAAATGGAGATTCTCAGGTTTCAGCTGACTCTCATAGTGGCTGTGACAAATTACTTGCTTGCTGCACCTGTTCACTATTCAGGGGGCTCTGATGTCAAGGACTGCTAAGGGAAGGTTTGTTGTTTTTTGGGGTTTTTTTTTTAATATACCAATCTATTGTTCTCCTGTTATTTGCTTTTGTTTGCCCAGATATGTTTGATCTTCAACTAACAAATTCTTGCCAAGCAAACAATAATTTTACTCAACTCTTTTCTGGAAAAAGGTCTTTTGAAAAAATACAACTTCTAGACCTTCATTAATTTAATATGTTTATTAAGTACCTATTACGTGCCAGGTACTGTGCTAGGTACTAGAAATACAAAGACAGGCACTTCTTCATTCTTCCCCTCTCTCCTCTCACTGTTAGTCAGACATTTTTGTCTGTTTTTTCACTATGCCACCATCTGTCATTCATCTGCTGCCATGTTGTTAAGGAGGGACAGAGGGGTACCAAGAAGACCGTGTATCATGTGGCCTCAGCAAGCCATCATCATCGAGTCCCATCCTTTCCTTTGACAGATGCAGAATATGTATGTATAAATCATCTACTAATTTATTCCATGAGCTTATTCATATTTTCTATAATACCATTTCTTTAAATGAAGAGTTCCATAAGTTGCCTACTAGCTGGTTTTTTAAAAATGCCTCCTTCAAATTCCAAGGAGTCCCCACTAGTTATAACATGCAGGGTTTGGAAAACAAATCTCTATTCACACTCTTCAAACCCTTCATATTATAGACTTCAATCCTATCCCTTTCTCAGCCTTCATCTTTCCTATGATTTGATCCAAACTGGAGACTTCTGAGGGTTTGAAATGTTTGGAAGCCTTCTCTTTTATTTCTAGCCAAGACGAAAATAGAGAATGACATTTTGCTCTCAAGAAACAAAGTCTATTTTCTTAGTAGTTGAGACTGCTACATTCGATTGATCTTACAAATCAAGGACTGAAAGTTTTCTTGTAGGAGATAGCCTAGCACCAGACCCCACTAACAACTCTAGCACGGCTTCCACCTCTGAAAGACTACTTCTCTCTAAGACAAGGATCAGCAGTCTCTCAGAAGTGTGATGCCAAGTTGCTGCCTCCTGTTCCTCTAATGTATGTGGGGAAGGAATTCTGCCAGAGTAGACAACAAGCACTGATAGGCAAGAAGTCCTTGTGCTCAGAAATATCTGCATCTCACACTCCCCTAATTAGAGACTTGTCATCATTCTTACCATCATCACCTCCTCTTCTTCCAGTCTTCCCTATCTCTGTCAAGGAGACCTAGATTCACAACCTTGGTCCCATTCTTGACACCTCACTCTCCCTTGCCCCATATCCAATCTGTTGCCAGATCTTGTCATTTCTGCCTCTAAATCATTTCTTAAATTCACTCCCTCACATGCCTAGCTCAGGCTTTCATCATCTCTTGCCTAAATTAACACAACAGCCTCCTAATTGGTCTCGCTGTCCATGGCACCCCCCCACTCCAATACATCTTCCACACAGCTGCCAGATTGATATTCTTTTGTTACTTCTTTTTGGAAGCAACTAGGGTTACATGACTTGCCCAGGGTATCACAGCTAGTAAGTAACTGAGGCCAGATTTGAACTCAGGTCCTCCTGACTCCAGAGACGGTGTTCTATCTGTTGTGCTACCTAGCTGCCCTTAGATTGATTTTCCTAAAACTCAAATCTGACTATGTCAATCCTATACTCAATAAACACCAGTGATTCCCAGGTACCTCTAGGATCAAATATAAAATCCTCTGGTATTGAAAGCCATTAACAATCCAGCCCCACTTTAAATTGTATATCGCTCTACTTCACACACACAACAATCAGTCCAACCAAAATGGCCTTCTTACTCTTTCTTGTACACAGCATTCTATCTCCACACCTTTGCACATTCCCTCCTTGCTTCCACCACTTAGACTCACGAGCTTCCCTCAAGACTCAGCTATGTTGTGCTGATCCCTACAGCTGCTAGTCTCACATATACATTATATGTGTATATATATATCTATGTTTCACATATACATATATCTATGTATGTATGTGTGTATGTATGTATTTATGCGTGTTGTCTTCCCTCACTAGATTGCCCTCACCAAGGGCAGGAACTGTTTCGCTTTTGTCTTTGTATTCCCAGTGCCTGGCGCAGTATCTGAAACGTATTAGGTGCTTAATAAAGACCTGTTGATTGATCCATCGTCATCATTATCATCACTATACAGCAAGAACACGGCATAGTAGGATAAGTAGGATAGGAGTCAGGAAAGTCTTGGTTCCAGTCCTTCTGATACTGATTAGCTGAGTAGTCATGAGCAGTTCACTTGAACTCCCTGCATTTCAATTTTCTCACTTGTAAAATGGAGATATTATAGTAACTAATACACAAGGTTGTGTTGTTGGGAGGCTTTTACCTTAAAACACTACATAAATATGAGCTGTTATTACACATTTAAAATCGTAAGGGCCCTCCAAGATAGTCTACCGGAAGTGTCATTATGGCCCCCAGGCCAGTTGGCAATAAATAAAAATACAATACAGCAAGGGCAATGCTAATTTGTGATTTTCCAAGCCAATATGTAGCTTGCATGGAGTCCATTTCTATTTCAGCTTGACACTGATATTCTAGACCAATGCCCCTTATTTGATAAATAAACTGAGGCCCCAAAACAGGCAGTCATTTTCCCAAGATCATATACGAAGAGAGCAAGGTTTTGAACATAGGGCCTCTTACTCCAAGGTCAATCCTCTTTCCATTACATAGTGATCCTTAACCTGGGATCTGTAAATTTGTTAAATAGAGATAGATATACATATATACACACACACATATGTATATACATATGTATGTATAGATGCATATATATTTATATGTATATGCATATACACACATATATATATTTATATTTATATATTTTAATAACTGCATTTCAATACAATTTGTTTCTATTGTGATCCCATGTATTTTATTTTGTGCATTTAAAAGCATTTTTCTGAGCTTTTTATGAGGATGCATAAATCAAATGAGATAATATGTGTAAAAAGCGCTTAGCACAGTGCCTGGCACACAGTAGGTACTACATAAATGCTCATTTCCTTCCCCTTCCCTTTCTTTACAGATTTCCAAGGGACCCATGACATGCACACAAATTAAGAACCCCTTCCTTACCTACTCTATAGCTGCCTCATACTCAATTGGTTTAATACAGCATCTTCCAAATGATTGTGGCTTAATAAAATCTCCAAATTCTACACCACGATTTGTTTGCTCTAGCGTTCTAGTACAGTAATTCTATCTGACTGTGTTCCTGGCAGTGATGTTACAAAGACAAAAACAAAGCAGTTCCTGACCTCAAGATAGAAAAATAAGAGTAGGCATTTCTTTCAAGTTAGAGGTTTGAAAAAAATAATAATAATAAGGTAACAGAAATTTCAGCAACCAGTAAACGTATGTCTGGGGATGGTATAGATCTGAAAATTTTGGGAAACACAGGTAACAAGTTCTGCTTTTAAAATTCAAACAAACCCTGAAAGGGTTAAATCTATCAGTAGTTAACAATATACTGCTAATTACTTTAACTAGCCCAAGAATAACTAATACAAGGGATCAAGAATTTTGCTCTTGTGAAAAGGTAAAGAAGAAATACTTCCAAAAGAAAAATTCTCAGAGGGGAGAGGGGTGTTCTAGGAAGTGACAAGCCTAGGTGGGATGAGGCACCCTGTGCACTCTGGAAATGGTAGAGAAGAGTTAAAGGTTGAGCTGAGGAAAGACCCAAAAAGAGAGGTGAGAGCATTTCCCCAAAAATGGCACTGAAGGCAAAGAAGAAAATTATCCCATTTCCCTTTCCCTAGGAGAGAGAGAAACCAAGCCAAAGGCCATGAAAGTTAAGCAGCAGTGTTGAATGAGAAGAAGAGGAGGACAAGGAGGAGAAGGAAGAAGAAAGGAGGAAGAGGAGAAAATCCAAATGTTTCTCAACTTCAAGAAACTAAAGATTCATATCTGCAGTTCAGCCCAAGTATACCAACACCCCCTAAAAGAAACAAAGTTGCTACCTGTGTCATGTTTCCCCTGACCACAAAATCAACTGTGAGGAACAGTGAGAACAGAGAGAACAGACACAACCATGGTATTCATCACAGATGTCAAGACCAGTAAGACTCAAATAAGTAGTTTATAAAGAAATTTTCTGACACCAATATGGCACACTGATCTGGTTGTATAGAGAAATCTGCATTCAATCTGCCCCACACTGTGATGCTTTTGACCTTGCCACCAAAATTGTAATTACCTAAATCATGCCAGTTAAAATAGGAAAAGGAGAAAGAAGAGATGGAGTACTTAATAAATACCTGTTGAATTAAATGGGTGCCATATTACCCTGGGTGGTCTTTTTCATTGTTTGATGCCTAATTTTGACTGTTATGACCCACCTCATGATTTAAGATACAACTGCTATGCAAATTGCCTTTTATTTACTCCAAATTCAACCGTCTTCTAAAAGATTGTAATCTTTTCTAACATGGATGTATATTTAATATGATTGTACGTGTATTGCCTATATCAGATAGCTTGCTGTCCTTGGGAGGGGGGACAGAAGAGAAGGAGGGAGAAAAACATTTGGAACTCAAAATGTTGAAAACTATCTTCACGTGTAATTGGAAAAAATAAAATACAATTAAGCAGAAGAAGAAAAAAAGATTGTGTTTCCTTGTTCTTTAAGGATACTCCAATTGGGCTATGAATATGCTACCTTGTCATCTTGCATGGCAAGGTTACTGACCTAGGTGTCAGAACACCAAGGTACTACACCCGCATCTGTCTCTACTAACCACAATTCTATTTACTTAATTCTGAACCGTTCCATAGATGTCTTCATATATGTTTCTCAGAATTTCTCGTAATATTCCATTATATTCACATACAACATTTCCTTTGTCCATTCACTCAGTCAGTCAACTGGCATTTTATTAAGTGACTTTTATATGTCAGGCACTGTGTGACCCCCAGAGAAAGACTGTTATTATAGTTATTCCCAAGTTATGAACACCCATTTTGTTGTAAAAGGTCATTTTCCCTTATGTTTAGTATAAAAGGTTATGAGATCATAGGTCCAGAGCTGAATGGGACATTAGAAGCCATCTAGTCCAAACTACTGCTTTTTCAGATGAGGAAACCAAGGCCCATAGAGTTAAGTATTTTTGCCCAGACACCAACAGTATTAGAAATGTCTCAGGAGTAATTTCATAATATCAAAGGAAATTGGGTTTAGAATGGAAGAAGATAAAGATACATTCATTTGGGGAGTTATTTAATTCAACACATACTCTGACACTTTGGGGGCAAGTTGTCACTAAAACAAATTCTAATTATGCATGTACCTATAGGGCAAATGACTGAATTAATGACTTCACACAGCGTTTATAATCCATTGGCTCATTTTGTTTTGTAAACTCTTTTACATCTTGCATCACAGAAGGAAGGAGAGCAGTGGAGTTAGTGAGAGAGAAAGAGTTAGTAAATTCTATCTGAAAACATCAACCTAAGAACTGCATATACTCAAAGCTAAATCTGAGGGGCATTTTTCCCACTTCTGGCCTGCTTTCCCTGACATGCTATCATTCTCTTACCAAAGAGTTTCAAACACCAGTGCCATATTCCTCCCATTGTCATGTTGCTATTTGTGCAATTCAAAGTCAAACTGAAATTCTAACTGGGCTGAAAATTGAAGTATCCTAAAAGTATGCATTAACATAAAGAGGAGAAGTCGGAAAGAAGAAGGAAAGAGACCAGAACATTGATTTTTCCATTATCATCACAACAGCACGGTACAGCAGTAGAATGTTGAATCGGGAGTCAAAAAGACCTGGGTCCAAATTCCACCTCTGGCTTTTGCCAGCAGTGTAACCACAGACAAACCATTTTAATCTCTCTGACCTTTAGCGAATTCTCTAAGACAAAAGTCATAGATGATTTTTTTTGGGATTGTGACCTGTATTGGTGGAGAGATTTTCCATACTGGAATTTCCCATATCAGTTAAATCACAGGTCCTAGTTGTATCAACACTATACAACACTATTAAAAGTCCTCAATTCTTCTGGACTCTCCCCTGGTGTATAAGATTCTAGGAAGCACTTAAGCCAGGAGAATGATTTTTTTAAAAGTAAAAAGTAATTATAGGATATACAGCTGAAAGGGATCTCAGAGATGAGTCCTTATTTTGACAAATTCTACTAGACTGGTAAACTAGAAGAATGATACAGATGTTTTTTCTGAATCTTCACAGAGTATTTGATAAAATCTTATACATATTCTTATATAAACACTCAATAAAATCCAGTGGCCACATCTAGGGTCAAATATAAATTTCTCCATTTGGAACTTACTGACCCCTTACTACCTTCCCAGCCTTCTCATGTATTACTCTCCTCTAGGTACACAAAGGGGTAGCTATTCTGGCACACACAGACAGATAGTAAGATAAATGATAGTGGGGCAGCTAGGTGGCACAGTGGATAGAGCTCCAGCCTTGGAGTCAGGAGTTCAAATCTGACCTCAGACACTTGACACACTTACTAAGCTATGTAACCTTAAGTAAGTCACTTAAACCCAATTGCCTCACACACAGAAAAAAGATAGATGATAGAAAGATGTACAACAAACTCTGGCAAGGCATTGGCTACCCCTCAAAAAAAAAAAACAACCCTGGGATTTGTAGTTCTTTCCAGTTTGGGAAGAAGAAATTAACTAGAGAACAGCCCTTGGATAGAAGGGCAGAGGATTTGCAGGTAAGGGATGTTGTTGGACTTTTGGAATGTCAAAATGTCGAAAGAAGAACAAGGAGAGAAGAAAGGAGAAGTGGTAATCATCCCTTGGTAAGAGCTAGTGTTGCCACATTTGCAGTTTTCTTCTTTAAGACCATGAAAGATAACCTCTATCTACATTACAAACCAGAAAATGTGACTGCAGGTTTTTGGTCAAAGTATTCCCTCTAGTAGCGGTAATACTGAGAGGAATCCTTGCCTTACTTCTGCTTACTTGTTTGTTTTTAAAATTCTCTTAAAGAATACAGTTTCTGAATTTAATATTATTTCTCAGAAACAACCTGTGGCTGACTCTGTCCTTATGTTGCCCAGCGGCCCTTTGTTTGCAGTAGGATGGTACAGTGGAAGCCATATAAGAGCCTGCACCTTTCCTAGTTAAAGGATGGCTGCTTAATTCCTCCATCCGTTGACCGAGAGTTTTACTCCCTGACTGGAGGCATAAGTACAAGTCATTTCATAACTACCCTTTCAAGTGCAGAATGATTATCTTTGATATATCTACTTTAAAGACAAGAGCCAATGTTATGGATAAGTCGATGAGTAAATAGGTAAGTGATAGATACATAGATATTAAGTGCTTACTATGTGCTAAACACTGTTCTAAAGAGTTAGAGATACAAATAGAAGTAAGCAAGACCATCCTTGACCTCAAGGAACTTATAATCAAGGAAGAAGATTACACATTAGGGAGCACCCATAGGGGTGGGGAAGTTGAAAGGTAGCCTCACAAGGCAATGCAGCAGTCAAGGAGAAGGTAGTGGAGTCCAGAGAGAGTACAATAGAGAATGAGGTGAAATATGGCTGAGGTTCCAACAAAACTGGTGATCCAGGAGAAGAAGTCACCAATGAGGTAAGGAGGGTCCCAGCACAGAGGTTCCCCTGGGTGGCAATCAGTCAAGTGAGGAGGAGGTAACGTCTGAAGATGGAGAGAGTGAGAGGGAAGTCTATTTGCTGTTCATTACACTGGACACTTAATCTCCCAAATCTGTTCCTGGCAAATCTTTGCACTGGCTATCTCCAAACCCACCACCACCACCATCACCCCATGCCTAAAATGCTCTTCCTCTTCACCTCTGCCTCTTAGAATCCCTGGCTTCCTTCAAGATTCAGTAACACTTCCTACAAGAGGCCTGTCCCCGGGGGTGTGCTGGGAAATGTTATTAAATCAGCTGTCTGATTGAAAAAAAAAATCTATGCATGACATTTTTAAGTTTAATCTGCATTGCTAACATTTTCTCCATCACTTTCTTAAGCCTAGGCAAACAACAAAGCCATAAATCAAGCCCAAATTTGTAGTCAGCTGATTTTCAAGGTGTAAATGTCCATACTGAAAATTTAACAATGGAGCTCTCAAGCTAGTTGGAGCTTATGCTAATACTGCCTCCCTTGATACTCCTCTCCCCCTAGCTTCTAGAGTCTTCCCCTCTATGCTTAAACCACTCTGCATCTACTCTATATGTATCTTGTATGTACCTATTTATTTACATATTGTCTCCCCATTAGATGTAAGCTCCTTGAGGGCAAGAATATTTTTGCCCTCCTTCATATCCCTAGTGCTTAGCATGATGCCTGGCATACAGCTTGATGAATGTGTGCTCACTCATTGCCTAATTGACTGACTGTAATACAATTAGGAGGATCTGGAATTGGTTACGTGGCCAAACCCCAAATTAATGGATTGACTTCAACTTGTAAGAAGGTGTCTCTTAGAGGGTTCCATGTCCCTACACTTGGATTTGTTCTGTAGATATTTTTAAGCACTGGAATAAAGAGGCATGCTTATCAAATTTGCAAATGAACAATCCAAAGCTTGGAGGGATAGTTAACACACAGGGAGGCAGAAGCAGGAACCAAACGGTTATTGCAGGCTAGAGCACAGGAGCAAATCAAATAAGACAAAATTTAATAGAAATATACGTAAAGTCTAACAATGGTATCCATTGCTGTTTGTCCTTCGTTCCCGAAGAAGACCAGTGACATCAGGAAGGTGATGTCTTGACTTGTGAGTGAATTGGATTTACATAAGGCTGCGAAGTCATCAGCCTCACTCTGTCCAGTGACCAGACATAGATCAGGATGACTGGAGATGGCCCAGGATTCAGTGAGGAACCTTGGCCTTTAGAAGCTAAGGTCTTTCCCAAGTCTCAGTTTTTCTGAGGTAATACCCATTTGTAATTCAGGCTAGGTAAGAGATGAGGCCCAAAAATGGACTCTTTTACCTACTCAAAAACCAGATCAATCTGGGAGGGGAAGACCCTCAGGGTTTCAGGCCAGAACAGAAACAATTGCTATTTAAACTCACTCTGAGCCAACAAAATCCAACAAATGAACTACTGAGGCTTGGATTGGGGCCCACGATTGGCCAATCAGTGAAAGCTAATGTGATTTGGGTTTAAGGAATAGTCAAGTAGCTCCGTATGAATCAGAATGGCTTTATCAATGCCTGGTTTCTGAGCTCCATTTCAAGAAATTTATATTCCCTGTAAGGTCTTTCCCAGGTCTCCGTTTGTAGGAGGCAACAGCCTTTCAGTGATCAACAATGATATTCAAACAAGTTTGCTATAACAAGAAGGGAAGACATGGCTAGTAAGCAAATAATCTAAAAAAGATATGATAGTTTTGACTGCAAGCTCAGAGTAAGTCAGTGGTATATCACAGCCAAGAAAGTAAATGCAATCTTCAGGTGATTGAAAAGAAGTACCATGTCCAGAACTAGGAAAGTGATAGTTACACTGTACTCAGTACCTGTCAGACCGCAGCTGGAATATTGTGTTCATTTCTAGGTTCTGCGTTTTTAGGAATGTGAGAGATGATATCTCAAAAGTGAAGCCTCCTCAGGGGATCAATAGTTCTTGTTAATATTTCTTGATTGTTGCTTTCAAAACCCTCTCCCACTCAGACTGTTTGTTTTTTTTTTAAGGCGTAGCGGAAAGAATAGCCCCTGCCCCCAACCTGAACTGCTTACCCTTTGAAAAGCTTTCCACCTTTTCTTGTCTCTGGGGAAGGGAGTTAGGGAGGGGAAATTGCAGTAAATTTCGGTTTCCTAGGAATTACCTAACTCATGGGAATTCAGCCCTAAACCCCCTCCTGATCACCACACCATGGCTACGTCAACATTAGGTTTACTAAATAAGGACATGTATGTTTGGATTGGCTATACCCTGTTTCCTTGTTCTTTGTCTTTGAATTTTCACACCTAAGAATGTAAGCCCCAGCCAATGAGAAAAAGGGATAGTGGTGGGTGGAGGTTTGTTTGCGTTAGGGTATATAATCTCATTTCACTTTCTGTATCTTGCCTCTCTCCTTTTGGAAGCGTACTGGGGGAGCAGACACCCCTTCTCAGCAGACGCCCCTTCTCGGGAGATTGTAATAAAAGGTAACCTTTGCTTCCACCTTGAGAAGCCTCTGAGTTTAATTGATTTAGAGTCGCAGTCCCACACAGGAAGGAAATAGATAAGTTGGGTAGTATTCAAAGAAAGGCAACCAAAATAATAACAATAATAGTTTATTATACTATTTAGAGTGATATAATGATACTTATTGATGTTATATCACTTTTACTATGTGCCAGGTATTGTGCTAAATACTTATTAAGCAAATATTTAAATAAATTATTATTAAATAAATATTAAATAAACAATTATTATCTCATTTGATCCTCAACAGCCATGGGAGGTAGAGTATTATCTCCGTTTTATGGCGAAGGAAACTGAGCCAAACAGAGGTTAAGTGACTTGCCCAGGTTCACACAAATAGTAAGTGGCAAAGGGGCTAGAGTTCATGCCCAGATGAGCACTGGTTTGAAGGAACTGGTGATGTTTAGCCTAGAGAAGAGAAGACTAGAGGTAATGGCTATGTTGTCTCCAAGCATTTCAAGGACCATCATGTGGAAAGCAATTCAATGTGTTTTGTTTGACCCCAGAAGAAGGAAGTAGGGATAATGGGTAGAAGTTTCAATATACCAAGTTAGGCTTTAGGAACAGAAAAACTTCCAAACAATGCAAATTGTCCAAAAACATATTGGGCTGCTTAGGGGCAGAGGAGGTTCTACAAGTCTTCCAGGAGAAGCTAGAAACAACTTGACCTATCCGTAGCAGAAAGGATTCTCTATCAGGTACAGGCTGGACTAGATGGCTTCTGAAAGAGAGTGCTGGGGCCAGCTCCTACCACCTGGAGAGAGTCAATTGCTAAATTTTCAGTGTGCCATTTACACCTCAATAGGCAAAAGATACAAATCAGGGTGTGACTTATAGTTTTGTTGATTGTCTAGACCTAAGAAAGCTTTGCATAAAATGTTAGTAATGCCGATTAAATTTAAAGGTATGTTCTGTATACTTTTTTTTCCCCTCTCCCAGAGTGGTAGTTGTTAAGCATTTACCAGCACAATCCTGCCCCTTAAGTCTCTCCTTGAGATTCTGTGATAGTACAATTTCCTCATTATATAAATGAGGAAACCAAGTCTCAGAAAGATGAAGCGACTTCCCAAACTCACATAGTTACTGATTAGCCGAGCTGGGATCCAAATTCAGGTCTTCAGACCCCAAATCTACTCTTCCCACTAAACCGTGGTTTTATACAGCCAAGTCAATGCCTAAACAGGGGTGGGGAACCTGCAGCCTCGAGGCCATATGTGGCCCTCTAGGTCCTCAAGTGAGGCCCTTTGACTGAATCCAAATTTCAAAGATTCAGTCAAAGGGCCGCACTTGAGGATCCAGAGGGCCACAAGTAGCCTGGAGGCCACAGGTTCTCCACCCCTGGCTTTGGCTCTGAGCAAAAATTCCTTCTCCCCAAATCCTCCCTAAATACAGGGGTGAGAGGGAAGGAACTGGAAATAGACACGACCTTCATAGGTATTTGGAGACTATCAACAAGATGCCACGCTGCCTAGGAGGTAGGTAAGAACTGTGCAATACATACATACACATACATATACATATATATGTGTATATATATATATATATGTATATACATATACATATATATGTATATACATATACATATATATACATATATATACACACACACATATATACATATATACACACACACATACACACACACACATATATACATACAGACACATATATACATATACATATATGATATGAATTATATATATTATATAAATACTTATATAAAATCTGTAGCTCTAAATTAGCATAAGAGTAAAGCATCATACAGACACAGTCCCCAATCACAAGAACTTAGCCTATGACCACTTCTACTTTCTGCTAGGACCTAAAGTCTGATTTGCTCTAAACACAAATTCTTATCTTGTAAGAACATTCCCAGAGGTAAATATGGATATTCATGCACATTTGAAAATCACTAATTTCTTTCTTCAGTTTTTTGCCAGGGTCAAATAGATTTTTCCTATGGGCCTTCATGGCTTCTTGCCAAGTAAGTCTTAGAAGAAAAGTATAACCAGTCTCCTGGGTGGCCACTTGCTATTCCCTACATACAACGTCTGCCTTCTCCATGCCTTTGCTCAGTAAGAATTGTCTTCTACTTCATCTCTTGAATTCAATTCAAAGCTCAGTTTAAGAGCCCCCTCCTACAAAAGGCTTTTGCTAATCATCCCCCCCATCCAACCACCTACTCTTAGTATAACCCTCACTGCAATTATTTTGTATTAATTTTCTATATTTGTATTTATTTATATATTATTATGTTATTCTATATCATTCTATAATATTGTTACATATTATATAATCTGTTGTCTATACTATATTATATTATACAATTGTATGTATTAAGATTATAATTATTGTAATATTCTATATTAACATGCTTATCTATGTTAGCGTGTTCCCCACCCCCAGCAGATCATAAACTCCTGGAGGGTAAGGACTGCATTCCTTGCTGTCTTTTGTCTTGGTATCCCCACTGCCTAGCACATGGTCTGGAACAGAACAAATGCTTCTTGAATTGAAAAGCCCCTCAAGGCAGGGAATTGGATTTAAATGATCTCTTGAGGTCTCTACCAACTCAATTATGATTCCTTAAGAGCCTTTATTGTGTTGTGGCTAAAAGGAAGAAAGTGATAGTGGACTGAAGCAAAAAAAAAAAATTTAGCTTTCCCCTCAGGAAGAACTTCCCAATAGTTTAGACAACTAAAAATGGGAATGTGTCTATTCCTGAAGATCCTGCTACCAGAATATCGGTCAGATGTATACTCTAACCTAGCACCGGAAAGCTAGACCAGATGAATCTTAGAATGATAAAGCTGGAAGGGACCCCTCTAGTTCAAACCCCTTATTTCCCAAATGAGGAAACTAAGTCCTAGAGAAATGAGGTAAATTGCCAAAGGACAAGCAGCTAATAAGTGGTAGAGGTGGGATTTTAACTCAAGTCTTTTCACACCCAGGCTAATTGGCTTTCCATTACACCATGTTTCACCTTAACATGAAGGTTCTGTCCTGGACCCTCTTCTCTTCATATACTACCTCACTTTAATGAAGAGATTAGAAGAGATTATTATCTCTATGCCTATGATTCTCAAATCTACCATTTCTTGCTCTAGTCTGGCATCTCCAACTGCCTTTCAGACATACAGTAGACATCTTAAATGCAATTATGTACAAAACAGAACTCATCCCCTTTCCCCCCTCTCTACTACTTCCCCTATTACTAGAGAGGGCAACATCATCCTCCCAGTCCCTCACCAGGCTCGCCACTGAAGACTCATCCTGGACTCCTCACCATCTCTCCCCTCCCATATCTGAGCTGTTGCCAAGGTCTCTTGATTTCACCTTTGCAGATCTCCTCACCTCATGTCTGGACTATTGCAATAGCGTGCTGGCGAGGCTACCTGCCTCAAGCCTCTCCCCACCCCAATCCATACTCCATTTAGCCACTAAAGTCATGTTCAGAAAGCATAGGTCTGACCATTTCACTCCACCCGAAACTCAATAAATGTGAGTGGTTCCCTGTTGCTTCCAGTATCAAATACAAAATCCCCTTTGGCATTCAAACCTCTCCATAACCTAATTCCGTTTTACCTTTCCAGGCTTCTGTCAATCTTACTCCCCAACATGTTCTCTTCAGTCCACTGACACTGGCCTTCTAGCTGTTCCAGGAAAAAGACACTGCGTCTCTTGGCTCCTAGCATTTCCTCTGGCTGTTCCCCATGCCTGGAATGCTCTCCCTTCTCAACTCTGCCTATAGTCTTCCTTGGTTTCATTTAAGTACCAGCTAAAATCCTCTATTTTTCAAGAATCCTTTCCCTACCCCTCTTAATTCTAGTGCTTTTCTTCTGTTAATTACTTCCTATTTATCCTGCATGTGGTTTATTTGTATATATTTGCTTGCATGTTGTCTTCCCCATTAGATGGTGAGCTTCTTGACTGCAGGGACTATCTTTTGCCTCTTTTTGTAACCTCGGTTCTTATCGCAGTGCCTGGCATATAATAAATGCTTAATAAATGTTTATTGATTGGTTGTTCCTTGTATCGTCAGCCAGGAGATCCTCAAATACTAATAGTAATTTTCTGTAATAGTAATTTTAATGGTTCTGACCCTATACAACTAACAATCTATTTAGGCGGTAATTTTAGATAGACTTTTTTTTCATTGTAATCATGAAACATGTCCGGTTTAGAAATTTCTTCAGTCCACTGGACAGTGAATCCTGACTTACCTTTCTAAATTCATCTTTACTTCGTGGAACCATGAAATGTATTGTTTGCTTGAATGAATATTCCCATATATGGTTTTGTTTTTGTTTTGGTAAATTTTGTGCTTAAAATGTTTAAAATGTGTGCTTACACCCAGAGATGAATCAATCATAAAAGGTTCTGCTTTATCATTTCAAACCACAATTTTGCAGAAGCCTTCCCCACCACCACCACCAAACCCTTGATTCAAACATGCCTCTAACCCTTAGAACCACCAGAACTGCTCGCTTTCCTTTCATTGGCCCCTCAAGTTTGATAAGATTACTTGGATAGTTACTACATCTATGCTCAAAACAAACAATACTAGAGCCTCAGAAATAACAAATTTCCATTACCCTTTAAGCTCCTTGTTGTGGATTTGAACTCAGGTCCTCCTGATTGCAGGACCAGTACTCTATCCATCTAGCTGCCCCTACAAAGCTTCTTACAACACCCCTTTGAAGTAGGTAGTGCACAAATATCTCCATTTTACAAATAAGAAAAGAAGACAACAAAAGAATAAGATATTTGGGGTAGGAATACCTAATGTTTTGGAAACCTAGGTCCCCTTAATTCCTACAGTAAAATAAACTTTAGACCAATTCCACCTACACATCTTTGTATATGCATGTATGTGTTATTATCATTACTATTATTATTATTAAAGAAAAGAAAGTAGCCAGGTAGGAGAAAGACAATGACTTTGCCCCCCCAGGATTAATTTTGTTCTTCTGCCTTTTCCCTCTTCCATTTATTTGCATGGAATATCAAAAAAATATCCTGAAATTGAGAAAACTAAGTAAGCCTAGTTTTCAGAGAGCTCTTGGAAGCCTATTGGAAGGGTAGCCTCTAAACTGATAATAATTAGGTACAGTTTAGCAACTAGACATTAAACAGGGAGCTGTAAGGAATTTTTAACAATAAATCAAAGTGAAACTTCTGACTGAGATTTTGCCCTTGATGAACAGGACATAAAGGCTGAAAAAATAGATTTAAGCCTGTGGGCACTGTTTAGCTGGAGAGTCCCCAGAATCTGGGGTATCTTTGTATGTGAATTGCAAGGTGCCCCAGGTATTACTTTATTAGATAAAATTCTATTCTGTATGTTCGTGTTCGCAATGGTTTCCGTCACTTTTCCATCTGCTCATTTGATGGTATCTGCCTTCCTCTCAATCCCCATACTCTGCCCTCTTGCCAGGTTAACCTATTTAGTGTTTATCTACAGCAGCTTATCTGTTTCCACCTGCAGATCATGCTTTTACTGGTTCTTATTCAAACAGAAAGCTGAAGTGGGAGTAGTCCCAGCTTTGAGACCTCTTTGTCATCAGCACTTTATATCTGCTCTCATTTTCATAGTGTTCAGTCCTCTTGAATGCCAGAACTTAAAGGTTTCCTGACTGCTTCTCTGGCTTTGCCCCACTACCATGCCTTGACCTCTGCTACTGATATATCCCTTGTCTCCTTGTCTGACTTCTGACCACCTGCTCCATCTTCACTGCCAATGTCTAGGCATGTCTCAGTGTCCAACTGTTCCTGTGCCTAAAAACTTCCTATCTTCTGTTACTACCAAAAACCTGGCTTTTTAAAAAATTCGATAAATTAAATTCAACAAATATTAAACACCTACTATGTGCAAGGCATCATACTAGGTTCTTGCTTCCTGCCCTGATTCCATTCTCTGCCACAACCAAGGGTCCTGAAATGACATGAATCAATAGATATCAAGTATTATTGTTGGTTTGGTTACACTTCATCATTTTGACTTTCTTTTTCACATAAAAATATGTTTAATGCTGTTGGTACGTTTCATAAAGACTTTAACAGGTTTTCAAGACATTGAGCTGATGTGTGTGAGGGGTGTGTGTGTGCATGTGTGTGTGTGTGTGTGTGTGTGTGCACGCCAAAGTTAATTCAACATACAATTCGAAAACTTACATTGCATTTATACATTCATGGGCTAAATAGCAAGATTCTTCTTGCTATCGGGATTTTGTTAAAACACACACACATTAAACTTCTCAATCAGTACATCCATAGTAAGCTCCACTTCAAAGACATGCATGTTTCAGTGGATTTAGGCTGAATGAATTAAAAAAGAAAAAAAATTTGAAAAAATAATCTGCATCACTGGTGCAATAGGATTTTTAGTAAGCAATAAAAATGAAGTCAATGCACTTAAAGCTATCATTTTTGCCCATCACATAATCAATTTCTAAAACTAGATTTGCTTAAACAGTTTATTTGACCACCTCAAAAACAGTTTATTTGGGTTGGGGTTTTTTTTTGGGGGGGTTGTTTTTTGTTTTGTTTTGTTTGCAGAGAAGCAAGCCATAAGAAAACAAAGAGCAAGTTTTTCTACAACCATAATTTTCCCTGATTTGAACTTTCTTAAGCTTGTCAAATGACACACATTTTTCCTTACAACCTATCCTGACAGCTAGACTTAGAAAAGAGTTTTTCTCCCCCCTCAATCAATTTTTTTCTTGCCCTTGTCCTGGAAGAGGCTATAGGTGCTGAGGCTTGTGTCAAATGAAAATGTAATTGTTCACCTTGACCATCAAACATACACATAAAATTCAGAGATAATGATTTTAGGGAGACAGAGGACAAGCCACCAACATTAGCTTACTGGTTATCTTCTCAATAACCTGTAATTGCTTCCCTAGTTATCCCAGTCATTGTATAAAGATATCTATTGGAGAATGGTGACAGAAAACGCTTGTATATTTTTTTCTCTTCCTTGTTATTTAAAGGTATTCCAATGAAAACAGGATCTTTATTTCTTTGTAGGCCATCTGTTTCTGCATCTCTTGATGTACCTGAATTCATCTTATGTCTTAAATGCCTTCATAGCAACCAAGGCAGGAAATACAGACAAGCCCTTAATAAACAAAGATTCAATGTTCATTCACGTACCTTAAAATTTAAAGGAAATGCTTTTAAAAATAAGCTTTTTTTTTACATTTTACATGATAAATCATTGGCTTCAGCAATATTTGTCCAAAGATTTCAGATAACTATAGTGTTTCAAAAAGAAGTCAAATTCCGGGAAATTTCTTCAAAAGACAAAAAGAATTCAAATCCCCTCCAAAGCAAGTAAACACTTATGAGCCTTCCCAGAAAAGTAAATCTAGATAGATTAAAATATCTTATAATATAATATTGCATTCTCTACTCATCTGGCCACTTACGCACAAAATGCTCTGTATTTGCTTTGCTTCTGAATTTGGCACCACTAAAACTTACAGTACTACAGAGAACGTAAGTTATCTTATAAGCGTTTGTTTCTCACCTGTCTCTAAGGTGGAAGACTCAAGAAATAGACTCTAAAAATACTCGATTCATAGACAGTAACAAAGACATTTTGAGTACAGGGGTCTGCATACGTCATGGATACATCAAGGACTGACAACAATTGACAATAGTTCATCTTATAAAATCTTCTTAACTGTTATCATTTAACCTCAATGACTTTTTAATTGACTCTGAATGATGATAGGAAGATAAAAGACCTCATAACTAATCTCATAAGCAACCTAGAGCCTCAAACCAGAGCCTTGTTTGCAAGTTTCCCCCTACCTATAGCAGCTCTGAGAATCTCTGATCAGCCAAGAACACATCAGCTATAAGCAAGGGTTTAGGAACTAACCTATAGGTCTTGGACCCTGAAGGGATAATGTTTCTGATTGCTTTAGAAATATTGGAACTGTTGCAAAGCCAAGTAAAGTCATATGCTGTGGTTGACAAGGACTCATAGTTCATCCTCAGAGGTACTTCATTATATTGCCTTTCCTATCTCTCTAAATTCACCTGACCTCTCCTTACTCAATAAATAATTTCTAACTATATCAGTTCCTCTAAAAAAAATCCATTGTAGCATGTATAGCAAATTTTAAAAATACATAAACAGAATTTAAATGTAAACATGTTCTTGGGGCAGAAAATGGATACCTCCGCTAGGAATTTCGAAGCTAATAAATATAGCTATAATAAGCCATGAAACCACATTGTAGATAACAAACATAGGTATGAATCATTGCATCACGTATGAGCACAGGGACCTGCCTGGCAGAGAAGCCCAGGAAGCAACCTGAAAAGGTTAAAATTAACTCAGTAAGTAATAGGATCTGGGAGGGTGACAGGCATAAGCACACAGAAAGGAGTAGACAAGCTATGGAACAGCTGAATTGTACAAGCTGCTTTCCTGAGATGAGAAACCCAGGATGGGTTTGGTAGCTACAATGAACTTTGGAAGTCAAGGCATGAGTTTATTTTGAAAACATCATATTTCTAGTTGGAGCAACTAGAAAAAATAGAAAATGAAAGTCCATCTTGAATTGAAACAAGTTAGCTAAACCTTTTGGAAAAAGCAACGACTTTTTTCATGCAGCTCTTTTTGAATTCTAATTCTCTTCCTCCTTCCAGCCCTTTCCCCACCCATTGAGAAGACAAACAATATGCTACCCATTCTATGTGTGAAGTCAGTCAAAACATATTTTGATATTAGGCATGTTGCAAAAAAAAAACAAGAAAAAATAAAAGTGAAAAAAATATGCTTCATTCTGTACTCAGAGCTCACCAGTTCTTTCTCTGGAGGTAGACAGCATTTTTCAGCCATAAATTCTTCAGGATTGAATTCAGCTATTGTATTCATCAGGGTAGCTAAGTCTATCTCAATTGATCATCATTTCAATATTCCTGTTACAGTGTACAATGTTCTCCTGGTTCTGCTCACTTCACTTTGCATCAGTTCATGCAAGTCTTTAAACTAAATTTTAATCACCATTGTAATTCTAGTCCCCAAATGATAATTCATTAAATTTATAGAAGATAATGTATCAATTTTCATACTGGTAAATGAACCAATCAATATATATTTACTGAAAAACTACCCTGTATTCAGAATAATTGGCACAAACACTGTGCTAACACAGAATAAATCTCGAACATGGGCCCTGTCCTCAAGGAGATTTTACTTTACATGGGGAGACAGCTTATTTTTTTTTTAAAAAAAAAAGCAACCTAAACAATGGTAAATTATGTAAGACTGTATGTTATTAAATTAAATTATATAAGTTTATCATAGTTCAGAGTAGAGGGAGATCAGTGCAGGCTAAAGAAGGTAAGAAAGTTTACCTTAATGTAGTAGGTGGGGCCTGAACAGGGATTTGATTAAATATGGGTGAGGGTGAGTGAGGAGGCAGAGTACAACAGTGAGAAGACTGGACTGACCAGTGTGGCAAGTGCAAGTTGGAAGCAACAGATGATGACTGAAAAGGCTGGAGACCAAAGGATGCAGGGCTTGAAAAGTCAAACAGGGCAGTATAAATTTATTGTACTGAAAACCAGGAAATATTAAAGGCTTGGAAGACATGACAAAGATGATCAGTATCAGTCAATTGCCTGCAATGGAAGGAGAGAGAAAAAGTATAGTCAGGAAGGCAAGCTAGGAGGCTATTGAGAGTGATTTAAAGCTGTGAGACATTTTTAAAATATACATTTTGTCCACCCCCCCATTACATGTTAGAACAATTACTTAACATTTTTAAGTTTTGAGCTCCAAATTTTACTCCTGCCTCCCCTCCCCACTTTCCTGAGACAGTAAGCAATCAGATATAGGTTACACATGTGCAATCATTTAAAACATTTCCAAATTAGTCATCTTGTGCAAGAAAACTTAAAGAAAAGAAAAAGAATGAAATAAAGAAAGTAAGAATAGCATGCTTCAGTCTGTATTCAAACAATATTAGTTCTTTCTCTGGAGGTGGATAGTATACTTCATCATTAGTCCTTTGAAGTTGTATTGTATTGCTGAGAATAGCTAAGTCATTCACAATTCTCCATCAAACAATGTTGCTATTACTGTGTACAACATTTTCCTGCTTCTGTCCACTTCACTCTGCATCAGTTCATGGAAGTCTTTCCAGGTTTTTCTGAAATCATCCTGCTTGTCATTTCATACAGCACAATATTTACCATCATACACCACAGCTTGTTCAGTCATTCCCCAAATGATGGACATCCTTTTGATTTCCAATTCTTAGCAGACAAAAAGAGCTACTAGAAATATTTTTGTATAAATAGGTCCTTTATCGTGAGACATTTTAAAGGAATAAGATTTGGTGACTAAGTAGATAAGGTTCCAAGATCAGTTTAGATACTTTGTGCTAGCAGCATGACCCTAGGCAACATAACCTCTTAGGGCCTTGGTTTTCTCCTCCATAAAGTGGAGAGAATAATTGCACAGAGCTCACAAGACTGTCACAAGGATCAAATGAGTTAACACATAGAATACTTTGCAAACTTAGAGTTCTATATAAATATTACCTACTATTGTTGTTGTTATTATCATTATATAGAAAAACAAATTGATGTCTAGGAAGAGGAAATAATCTGTCCAAGAAGTCATAGTAAGTTCGTGGAAAAGCCAGGACTAAAATCTGGGTGTCTTAAATGCCCAGTCCAGTATTTTTTTCCTACCATAGAATGTCATTTCATTTGATTGTATCTACTAGAATCAAAGTGTTAGTCAAAATGGATTGCGTGTGTATGCAGATAGACAAAGTCTTACTGGAATAATACAGATCTATATACTCTGACCTAGCTTTTCTTGCTTTCTCAATGAGGTTGGGGGAAGGGGCGGGAGTATTGAGAAAACTGAGGAGAAAAAGTGAATCTTCATTTGAAAAAAAAATTTAATTAAAAAAAACTGACCAGCAATTTCTTTATGGAATATTTGCTATCAAATGTTGTAGTTAAGTTTTACCATGTGAGCAAAGAGTAGATATTTTTAGGATTTTTCCTCCTGTGCATAGTAAAGTGCTTGAAACCCTTTTATGCTGGTGTGCCCAACCCCAGGGCAGGATGGGACTAGAATAAACATTTTCACATAAACACTACTAACCATGTTCACAATCATTTTTCACAGCAGGAAATTAAGTGAGTGAGGGCAGAAATGGCAGGCAGTCTGAATGCACAATATGTGGGGCAGAATCCATTTGAACCATTTCTCATATAGGTCTGCAATATTCAGATTCCAAATGGCATCTTACCAACCTGTAAGTCTCAATAATTGCTTGATTTCCAAATATTGCTCTTATAATTGCTACTTAAAGATGGCTTTTGCCATATGAGGTTGAGGTTCTGAGCAAAACATCAAACAGCTTTCCTTTCAAAAGCCCCCATATCTCAGTACCAGTGTTTCTGAATGTTTATGTTGTCAAGAGGGAAGCATTAGTAATGAAACCCTTGGTCGCACAGAGGTGCCTTCTTGCTGCAGCTGTTCCAGAGATCATCAGTTTTGTTTAATGGCTTAACGACTTCAAAATTGCTCATTGTTCAGCTGCTCTTAAGCCTGACTGATCTCAGCTTTTAATATGCCTTGTCTAATTTTTAGGCCCATCAATCCATACAAGGAGCTCATCATTACACTGAAATGCTAATACATGTCACATTCTTCAACTGCCTCTGAAAGACCTTGTTTCTGTGTTCATAAATCTCTTTAACATTTCAGGTTCTTTATTTTCTTGTCCACTGATTCAGAGATAGAAGGAAGATATAATACGGGCCTGCTTCTGTAAAACATTTCTAGGGGGAGGAGCTCTTTTAATACAAGAAAGAAAGATAAGAAGTAAGGAAGGAAGAAAAAGGGAGGAATGAAGAAGGAAGAAATAAGGAAGGAAGGAAGGAAGGAAGGAAGGAAGGAAGGAAGGAAGGAAGGAAGGAAGGAAGGAAGGAAGGAAGGAAAGAAGGAAGGAAGGAAGGAGAAAGAAAGAAAGAGAGAGAGAGAGAGAGAGAGAAAGAAAGAAAGAAAGAAAGAAAGAAAGAAAAGAAAAGAAGAAAGGAAAGAAGGAAGGATGGAAGGAAGGAAAGTGAAATGTCTACTGTAGTTGGTCTGAATGTCTACCTTTCTTTGAAAATTATATTACCAGTCTTTGATTGAGAAAAGAGGGAAATCATGGCTATATAGTTTTTTTTCCCAACCTTATCTCCTCTTAATAACTTCTCTTCTTTTTCCTGAACCATAACTGTAGTCTTTCCTAAGGCTTAATACTTGGACTACATCTGTCCATCTATACTCTTTCACTCAGAGTTCTTCTATTCTTTTTTTTTTTTTAGGCAATTGGGGTTAAGTGACTTGCCCAGGGTCACACAGCTAGTAAGTGTTAAATGTTTGGTCTGAGGCCGGATTTGAACTCAGATCCTCTTGACTTCAGGGCTGGTGCTCTATCCATTGCGCCACCTAGCTGCCCCAAGTTCTTCTATTCTTATGGCTTCTGATATTACCTCTAGGATATGTCCTAGGCCTTATTATATAATGGGCTTGGGTAAACCCTACCTGGATTTCAATTCATTCATAATTCATGGTCCTAGACAATTTCCTTGGGTTTAGAAAGATTGAGTAACTTACCCATGGTTGCACACTGAGAGCTAGAGACCATGTCACTGTTCATCACACAATGTTCTACTCCTCTTCCCTGCGCCTTTGCCCTAGCTATCCCCCATATTTTGGAATGCATTTTCTCCTTCCCTGGGCCTCATAGAGTCCCTTTTTTCCTTTAAAACATAGCTCAAGGATCAACTTTTTCATAGAGGTTTTCCTGATCCTGGCAAATGCTGTTTGCTCCCAAACTACTTTGTATATATTTCTATTAATTTGCTTTATGCCTATGTATATATTCTTATGTATATGTGCACGTATGATTATACATATACATGTATCTGTACATATATGTGTGTGTGTGAGGGTGTATGTATGTGTGTGTTGTCATCTTCATTAGAATATATGTTCTTGTGAGTAGGAATTGTTTCATTCCTTGTACTCGTTTCCCCAGCCCCAAGCATAGTACCAGGTACGTAGTAGGCATTTAGTAAATACTTCTTGATTACTTCTTGACATTGATTGAAACGTCAGAAGCAGAATTTTAACTCAAATTGAATTGCTTGTGGGATATGAAATGGGGGCAGGCATGTCCAGTTTTTTGGGTACTCACCAGAAAAGACCACAGTGGCAGTGGGGAGTAAGGCTTCAATCATACTTCAATGAGTCACGGGGGCAAACCACACAGAAAATATAAAGAGAAGAGGAGAAGGGGGTGCTGCAGAGGTACATGGCATGGAGATGGGGATGGGATGGTGGAGGGAGGCAGGCAGGGAGAGAGAAAGGATGGAGAGGAGAAGAGATACAGAAAGTAACTCACCTTACAATGGATTCAAGTTGGGAACACTCAGCAACATGGAACCTTTAAACCTGGAAGAGGACTTGGGGGTGGGGAGCAGGAGTTTGGGGCCTCATTTTATAGAGTTTTCGTGGGAAACAGACTAACAAGCCATGCCATGTTGTGCTTAGTTCATTAACATATACATATCCTCTCAAAGTTGTCAGTAAAACTTTAAAGTCAACCTATCCAAATCATCTCAAATTTATCAGTCCCATTTGGTGTCCTACTGGTCTTACTGCAGATGTCTGGAGCTTATTTGAGGTTTACATGTCATAGGACTGAAAGGGCCTTGACAGCAAGGCCTAGATGGCTCTCCTTGATTTAGCACATATTCTGAGAATGTGATTTTTGGTTAAAATAAGATACAGTTTTCAAATTATGCTCCTTTGATCTTTGGGACAGTCTGTATGTGACTTCTAGGTTCCTCTTTGCCATCTTACTTTCTGCTATTGTTATTTTATACTGGCTACTTATAAATTTACTTACTATACTGACTTAATTTGGGGAGGGGGGAGGTCAGGGGGACCAGAATGAGACACAATTTAAACAAACAAGTCTTTCTGACTACAAGTCCAACCCTCTCTCTACTTCCTCCCTCTTCTTTTTCTCTATGCTAATGACTCCTGAATGTGTACCTCAAATTCTCCTTTCATCTGAGCCCAATTCCACATTCTTATGGGTGTCCTTCCACACACTCCTTTGGGGCACGCTCCGTCACTAAAGGAAGAGGGGGAAGGGGAAGAAATTTCCAGTCATATAGGACTCATCCACTGAGAATCCTCTGATCGGCTGCCGAGCCAGAAGAACTAAAGACCCAATGGATGTTTTAAAAGAAGAAACAGGTTGCCTTTCTTCAGTGTAACTTCAAAGGCAACAAAATACAATTTCAGCAATGTCCCTCTTCTACCCTGGAATTTGGCAGTAGATGCCACTCCTCATGTGGAGCATGGTTTCAACTAGCCACAGGTATTGGTGCCTTGACTGCCTTTTCTTCTAATATGTGTTTCCTTCTTTTAGAATCAGCCTTGTTAGCATCAAAAGGTTGGGACAAATTGTAGAGACATAAGCTGGCATCTCCCATATCCCAGGCACTTGAGCAATAAGAGAAAGAAAATACAGGAGTGCGCTGGCACCAAGGGAAAATTAAGCATTGGATCCAGAAAGATCCACTGTAGAGAACAGAGAAGTTGGCTTTAGATAGGGCTGTAGAGGTAAAATATTAACTAACTGATTAGTTGCCTCAAAAAAAAGTTTCATATCCCAAAGAGGCTTAGATAATAGCCTCCCAGATGACTGTGCTAATAATAATCATTCAGCTACTAAATTCTGTTCAGGTCAGTCAGTAATGCATAATATGATTCTCTTGTGCTTATCATGGCTTTCTTCAATTAAGAATAGGGCACGTGTCCTGTCCCAGATTCATTTTGGTACACTGAGTACCTATTTTATTTTCCCTCTTCTTGAGGACACCCTAGATTGGAGCCCAAAATAGACTTGTCTCTAGAGTAGCCAAGGTAGGAGTGATGAGCCAATAGATGTAAGAATAGGAGACTCAGTCTCTTGAAGAGAGGTCAGGTTTTCATAGAGATGAACCTGGACAAACCTTGATTACAGACAAAGCACCTTGGCTCAGCCAAGTGGTTGCCTCTAGCCACCATTGTCAGATTTCTAGCTGTTAAACTTGAATGACTTACCACATTTTTAATAAAAAATATGTTCAAAATCAAACTTATCATCTTCCCAACCCCACTTCTAAAATCAATTCTTCTTTCTAATTTTCTATTTCAATAAATTAAATAAACATGTTCCAAACCATGGAAGTTTGAAATCTTAGAGTCTCATTATATACATGCTTTTAGCTCCTAATCACCAAGCACTATTGTTAGTTCTCTTGCACTAGTCTCATCCTATTATTATTCTCATTATAATTTTTGTTATTGTTGTTTTTCTTAGTAGCATATAATGTAATTTTTGTTTACAAAGGATGTTAGAGTGAAGTAGTATGAAGAATACAAGATCATAGGGGTCTGAAGATCTGGGATCTAATCCCTGTTCCTCTACTTAACATTTTTGTGACCTTAGGCAATGTCTCTCTCTCTCTCTCTCTCTCTCTCTCTCTCTCTCTCTCTCAGCCTCAATTAAGAACCTCACCTGTGGGATGGATGTATAGGATGCTCAGGGAGGACTAGCACTTCTGGTGTGAGGACTTACTGAGCCCTTTTCAAGGCTTCTCATCTACCTTTGGTGTCCACCTTTCACCCAACTCTCACCTGTGGCTCCAAGAAGCTGTAGCATATGTAGTAACTACACCCTGGTTAAAAACCATCTTAGTAGATGGGCTAACGCAGTTGAGGGTAACTTGCAAACCTTAAAGCCTCAAACTTGCAAAGCCATCTGTAAGGTAGTGGGGTGTCTACCCCAAGCATGGCAGAATGAGATGGCAGAAAACAATTCTAGCAGCCATGAAGGTGGAAGAAGCGGGCTCTGTGGAGCACTTAGGACTTGTTCAGATATCAAGGATGCCAAGATCACCCACTGCATCCAGAGACATCACCAGCCATCCTGACTTTTGTCTTGCCACTGGACTCCAATAACTCTGGAAGAGAGAGTGAGGCTGATGACTTTGTACAACTTTGCCTCACTTAAATCCAATCACGCGGGGCAGCTGGACGGTGGAATGGATAGAGCACCAGCCCTGAAGTCAGGAGGACCTGGCCTCAGACCAAACACTTGACACTTACTAGCTGTGTGATGTTGGGCAAGTCACTTTAAAAAAAAATCCAATGATGCATGAATCAAGATGTCAACCCGTGATATCATTAATCATCTTCAAAATGAAGGATGAACAATGGACATAACCTGCAAATTGGGTTGCTTAGACTACATAATCTACCTTTAATGCGCCTGTACATCTCAACTCTGGAACTGCCACTATCAAACTGCATGATCTTTAGCAGATTCTGTCACCTCTGTGGAATTCTGTAAATTCTGTAAATTTTCTCATCTGTAAAATGAAAGTGTTGAACTACATGCACACTAAGGTCTCTACTGGAATATACATTGAAAATATTAGAGCAGTAAGGCATTTTATACATCATCCAGTCTAATATTCTCATTTTACAAATAGGAAAATAATCTGAGTTCCAGCTTATTTGATCCATTCCCATAGGCTACACCCTAGTCAAAGCTCACACCATTTTAAGCCTTGATTAATGCAACAGCCTCCTAGCTGGCCTTCCTGACTCAAGTCTTTCCCAGTTTCAATCCACCCAAGAGAATACTACCAGATGGTCCTTCTTAAATTATGGTTTGATCATGTCTTTTCTTTGCTCAATGGCCCCTTATATCCCAGCTAAAGTTTGGGCTAAATTTCAAACTGCCCCCCCCCATAATCTATCCCTACCCTACCTACCAATCAAATCTTATCTCCCACTGCTGCACAGCATACACTCTCAACTCAAATAGTTTCGTCATATCATTAAATACCTCCCCCATTTCTTAAGAGACTTTGAGATATAGATTGAGTCACTCCACAAATAATTGTTGTTTGATTAAGAAATAAGGGAATGGGGAGGTCAGTGCAGTACATATTTATGTGATGTTACTATGTGTTTAACATAAGATAATTGCTATAAAATGATACAATGGCTTCCAAAAAGAGTTTAAATAACAGACACCCACTGGAACCCACTGGAATGATAATAATTAATAATAAGAACAATAGCAATAATAACAACCAACTATATGTAGCACTTTAAAAGTTTCTAAGTATTTTATTTATCTTATCTCATTACATTCTCACAACAACCCCTTAAAGTAAATGTTGCCATCATTATTACTCCCATTTTAGATTTGAGGAAACTGGCTCAGAAGTTAAAAGACTTGCCCCAAGTCATTTAAGCTAATATGTGTGAAGGCAAAATTCAAACCTAGCTCTACCTGACTTCTATCCACTCTACTAAGCTGATATCTTTCCCTGGTCGACCCAACTTTTCATATTGCCAAAGTTACACCTATTCAATCAACTACAATGGCTTCCTATCACATCCCAGATCAAATATAAAATCCTTTCTTTTCAATCAGATCAAGTATAAAATCCTTTGGCTTTTAAAGCCCTCTATAACCTGGATCCTTCCTTCCTTTTCAGTCTTCTGACACCTTACACACAACCCCTCCCCATACTCTGTGATCCAGTGATCCTGTACTCCTTACTATTCCTCGAATAAGACATTTCATTTCCTGGATATTTTCATTGGCTATCTCCCATGCCTGGAATTCTTTCCTTCCTGGTTTCTCCAGCTTCCTTCAAATCTTACTAAAATCTTCCCTTCTGCAAGAAGTCATTCCCTATTTCCCCTTCATGCTAGTGACTTCCCTCTGCTGATTATCTCCAATTTATCCTATATATATCTTGTTTGTACCTTGCTGTCACATGCTTTGTCCCCCAATTATGTGATTTCCTTGAAAGCAATGTCTTTTGCCTTTCTTTGTATCCACAACACTCAGCATAGTGCCTGGTTCACAGTAGGTGCTTCATAAATGCTGGTTGATTAACTGACTGACCTTCCTAAGGGAGTATGACTTTCTAGAATATCCTCCACTACAGTTTCATACTACTTAAAAATTGTAATGAAAGCCTGCAAACCCTTACTTGCAAAAGATTAAGTAGTAACAGGCAGGTCTCCCTACCCATTCTTATTTCTATCAGGTATATGCTCGTCACTGCTACCATAGTAGCAGTTTCAGTCCTGCCTCTATCACTTACTGGCTACATGACCTTGGATAAGTCATATCGGATATCTCTCTAAGCCTCAGTGTGTCATGATCTATAAAAGGAAGAAAGTAATACTGGTACTTCCCAAGGATTTTGTGAGATAACTACTTTGTGAATTACTATATAGATGTGATGATGATTATTCAATTGGCACCCCGAGCAACTATCAGTCATCACAGATCATGGTATCCCTGAGGAACTTATTTGAAATGTGGCATCATTCTGAACTACATGGGCTTGGCTTTCCACCAGCACTCAGACAGAAACACTGTGCCATCTTACTCCTCAAGTGCTTATTATCCTTAATAACACCTGTTATGATTGAGGCCCTTTGCAAAAAAAGTAATGTTAGTTTAAAATTGGGCAGTGTTTCTTTTAATTTACCTTTGAGAAGAATGCAGACTGAGTAATAAATACATTTTATTAATAGAAAACTAGGTCAGAAATATATTCCAACCTCACCCCTTCCCTGATATGTGTCACCATTCAGAAAGCTTTACCTCTAGGAAGAATTATGTAATGTGCTTAAACAAATGATTGGAGTACTTGGAGAAGAATCCTCCAACAGCCAGTTGAAGGTAAAATAGCCAAATAAGCAAAGTTTGTTATCAGTATCCTCATTTTTCTTCTCCGTACACTTTTTCTCTTTCAATAATCCCTTTGAAATCACGGGCAATGGATAGAGTGCCAGGCCTGGAGTCAGGAAGATTCATCTTCCTAAGTTCAAATATGGCCTCCAAAACTCATTAGCTGTGTATGTGGTCTTAGGCAAGTCACTTAACCCTGTTTTATAAAATGAGCTGGAGAAGGAAATGGCAAAACCTTTGACAAGAAAACCCAGCATGGGGTCATAAAGAATTGGACTCGACTGAAATAACTGAACAACAGTGACAACCATGGGCACTTTGTTCTGTACAAAGGACAAGGTGGAATAAAGGACATAGTGCTGCACTATAATTCAGGACGCCTGGTTTTAATCTCAGCCCTGTTGAACTAATTGTATGACCTTAACCGGTGGCTTTATTTCTCTGAGCCTTTTTTCTCATCTATAAAATGAGAAGAAAGGACATGATACCTAACTTTGGGATTTGAAATGATGTCGCATATTAGAGGGATTGGCCTTATTCTACTTGGATCTATTAGCAAGCTTAGGGACAATGGATGGAAATTGCAAAGAAGCAAATTAAGGCTTGATTTAAGGGGAAACTTCCTAACGTAAAATTATGCAAAAGTGGAATGTGCTACCTCCTCATTCTCTGGGGATCTTCAAACAGAAACTGAATGACCAATGGCCAGGTATTTGTTGGGTGAGTAGACCTCTGAAAGCCTTCCAACTCATGCAATTTTCTGATTCTGTGAGGGCTGACTAGATGATCTCTGATCCTTTGCAGTTCTAACATTGTGATATTCTCTCACACATTAAGTTAGTAACTTAACCTTTCCCAGAGTATCAACATTTTAAAAGTGGGCAGCAGGCAGGGGGTAATAAATAACAAAAAGGAATTAATTTCTAATAATAGAGGACCAGAGGGAAGTGGAGGAGATATTTTTGGATGAAGCCAAAGTCCCACAAATTACAGCTTTCTGACAACTGACTACCTGTTCTGATCAGTTTGGTCTTGTGCCTAGATCCTTAGAAAGCTGTATAAACCTCACTGGTTCTTAGCTCAGAGAGCCATATTTAGTTCTGATTCATCTTTTTAATGTACACACCCAGAGTTATGCCACTTAGACACAATCAAAACACTAGCTATTCTTAATTTCCTGTCCAGGTTCCCCTTTTTCCTCAGCCTCTGTGAAGAGAAAGGAAATCTTACTGGGAACTCTCCTAAAGCATTTTCATGAGAAGCTCTGAGTTCAGCATAAAGCATTCAAAATGGGGGTGGGGGTTGGATGGGGTTTAGTGCACCAGGTGGAAGGTTATCTTATAAATTCTCACATTGCCTTGGCAGTAGCATCTTTTCCCAAAGGTTCCAGCAACTTTGAAGTACAAGAACAAAGCAGAATGGGAATTAGTGATGGATGCTAATTGGAGAGTCAAATGTCTATTTTGGGGGCAACCAGAGTTCGTATATACAGAGCTTGAAATAAATCAATATGACCTTAAGACAACCAGGCAGCAGGACCAATGTGAATTGGGTAGTGGACTTATACCAATTGTTAGTATCATGGTACAATGGAAAGGACACAAGATTTGGAATCTGGGAATTTGGGTTTGAAATCCTGGCTGTGCCACTCAATGCCTTTGTGACTATAGCAAAGTCACTTCACCTGTGTACCTCATTTTCCTTATCTATCACATCAACATCAGATAGATAGATAGATAGATAGATAGATAGATAGATAGATAGATAGATAGATAGATAGGTAGATAGATAGATAGATAGATAGATAGATAGATAGATAGGTAGATAGATAGATAGATAGATAGATAGATAGATAGATAGATAGATAGATAGATAGATAGATAGATAGATAGATAGATAGATAGATAGGTAGATAGATAGATAGACAGACAGGCAGGCAGACAGACAGACAGACAGACAGATAGATAGACAGATAGACAGACAGATAGATAGATCCCTTTCTCTCCTCTCACATAGCCCCTTCGTCGGCACAGGCCATCATCACCTTGCCTGAAATATTGTAATATCCTTCTGTTTGGTGTCCCTGCCTCTAGCCTCTCCTCACTGTAACACATTCCCCACTTAGCTGCCAAAGTGATCTTCCTAAAGCACAAGTTAGACCTTGTCACGTCCTGTCCCCTCCCCCCCAAATCAATGAACTCTAGTGGCTCCCTTTTATGTTCAAGATGCTCTGCTTGACATTTCAAACCCCTAACAACCTGGCGCCTTCCTACCTTTCCAATCTTCACACGCTTTACTCCCTCATACATATTCTATGATCCAGCCACTCTGGCATACTTGTGTCTTGAACACAACACTCTGTCCTCCGATTCTATGACTTTTCACTGGTTGTCCTACCTTTCTCCCCCCACCCCCGACCTGTGCCTGGAATATTCTCCCCTTTGCCCTCCACCTCCTAGCTTCCCTGGCTTCCTTCAAGACTCAGCTCAAATTTCATTATATTATATAAATATAAATATATATTATATTATATAAAACTATTATAAATACCCAAACTACCTATAAAGGACATATGAAGGAAGAAGCTATCTGCATCCAGAGAAAGAACTGAGAAATAGAAGTATATATAGATGATTTTACATATATATGTATAGATATATATGCATACATATTTGTGTCTAATGGTAGCCATCTCCCACTTCTTTCTCTCTCCAGCCACTGCCAATACCCTCCCTCTGAGCTTGCTTTCCATTTACATTATATCCTGTACCTTATATGTACATATTTGTTTCCATGTTGTTTCCTCATTAGAATGTGAGCTCATTGAGGACAGGGGCTGTTTTTGCCTCTCTTTGTATCATCTAGAACTTAGCCCAGCAAGGGCTTAGCACATAGCAAGGGCTTAAACAAATGCCTGAAGACCAAGAGACTGACTCATCTATAAAATGAGGGAGTTGATTTAATGGCCTCTAATGCCCCTTCCATCTCTCTATCTAGGATTCTCCAATTCTTTTCATTCGTTTCCACAAAAATTTACTGTTTCCTTCCAGCTCCAAATCTGTTGATGTAAGACTTGTGTGATTTAATACAGGATGAAAAAAGCAGAACTCAAAGACATGACATATACAGTGATAATAACAGTATCAGTGAAGGCAACACTAAAAGACAACACACTTTAGGTATAATACAATGACTGCTATTGGCTCCAAATGAAATATACCTCTTTCTAGTCATGTAAGAAATTTAAAACTTTAAGAGCAGGAATGTACATTGTACTCTGCTTACATTGACAATGCACTAGCATTGCACTATCAGTTCCAATTACTATGTTAGATGTTTTTTGCTTAACTATCTTAACTAGATAATGCAATATAATGGGTTTTGTGAACAGAACATAATGGGCATGTGTGAACACTATATCAGTATGAGCCACTATTAATTAAACAAGCCAGCCTTCATGAAACACCTACTGTGTGCTAGCACTGTGCTAGTCACTAAGGATGCAAAGTCAAAAGTCAAACAATCTCTTATACATTCTAGGCAAACAGTATGTATACATACTACATCTATTTACCAAATAAATACAAGGTAATTTTTGAGGGAGGGTGAAGCTTGCAAAAGATCATCAAGAAAGGCCTCATAAAAAAGTGGTGCTTAATATGTATAAACCCTATTGGATTGCTTACCATCCTGGGGTGGGGGGAGAAGAAAGGGAGAGAGGAATAGAATTTGGAACTTAAAACTTTTAAAAAATATTTTAAAAATTGTTTTAACATGTAATGGGGGGAATAAAATATTATAAGAAAGAAAGAGAAAGGAAAGAAAGAAAGAAAGAAGAAAGAAAGAAAGAAAGAAAGAAAGAAAGAAAGAAAGAAAGAAAGAAAGAAAGAAAGAAAGAAAGAAAGAAAAGAAGGAAGGAAGGAAAGAAAAGAAGGAAGGAAGGAAGGAAGGGAAAGGAAGGAAGAAAGAAAGAAAAAAGAAAGGAAGAAGAGAAGAAAGGAAGGAAGGAAGGAAGGAAGGAAGAAAGAAAGAAAGAAAGAAAGAAAGAAAGAAAGAAAGAAAGAAAGAAAGAAAGAAAGAAAGAAAGAAAGAAAAGAAAAGAAAAGAAAAGAAGGAAGGAAGGGAAAGGAAGGAAGAAGAAAGAAAAAAAAGAGGAAGAAGGGAAGGAAGGAAGGAAGAAAGAAGAAAGAAAGAAAGAAAGAAAGGAAGGAAGGGAAAGGAAGGAAGAAAGAAAGAAAAAAGAAAGGAAGAAGGGAAGGAAGGAAGGAAGAAAAGAAAGAAAGAAAGAAAGAAAGAAAGGAAGGAAGGGAAAGGAAGGAAGAAAGAAAGAAAAAAGAAAGGAAGAAGAGAAGAAAAGGAAGGAAGGAAGGAAGGAAGGAAGGAAGGAAGGAAGAAAGAAAGAAAGAAAGAAAGAAAGAAGAAAGAAAGAAAGAAAGAAAGAAAGAAAGAGAAGAAGAAAAGAAAAGAAAAGAAAAGAAAAGAAAAGAAAAGAAAAGAAGGAAGGAAGGGAAAGGAAGGAAGAAAGAAAGAAAAAAGAAAGGAAGAAGGGAAGGAAGGAAGGAAGAAAAGAAAGAAAGAAAGAAAGAAAGGAAGGAAGGAAGAAAAGAAAGAAAGAAAGAAAGAAAGAAAGAAAGAAAGAAAGAAAGAAAGAAAGAAAGAAAGAAAGAAAGAAAGAAAGAAAGAAAGAAAGAAAGAAAGAAAGAAAGAAAGAAAGAAGGGCCTGAAGCCAGTGTGATCAGGGGTCAGGGGATCCTCCAAGAGAAATAGGTTATCTGCCGACTTTATACTTCCCGTTTTCTCTGGGACTAAGGAAACTTTAGCCTTTATTTTAAATGGACACTTTCTCTTCTAATTCATTAAATGTGATATAACTATTGATGAAAGAAAGAGAGAAAGAAAGAGAAAAAAGAAAGGGAATAAAAAAGGAAGAAAGGAAGGAAGGAAGGAAGGAAGGAAGGAAGGAAGGAAGGAAGGAAGGAAGGAAGGAAGGAAGGAAGGAAGGAAGGAAGGAAGGATGGATGGAAAGAAGGAAGGATGGAAGGAAGGAAGAAAGAAGAGAAAATGGTGCTTAAATTGACACTAACAGAAATCAGAGAATTTTGAGGCAGAGTTGAGGAAAGAGTGCATTGCAAAAATGGAAGACAGCCTTTGCAAAAGCACATATAGGGACAGTGGGCTGTTATGTGGCAGGAGTAGCAGGAAGGCCAGTCTGGCTGCACCATAGAGTGAATGAAAGGGAGAAATGTATAATAGAATCCCTGGAAAAATAGATTGGAGCTAAACTGTGAAGGGCTTCTAAGACTAAACAGAGGAATTGTATTTGTTCCTAGAGTCCAAAGGGAGTCATTGGAGCTCCTTGAGCATGGGAGTGTGGCTCAGTCAAACCTGAAGAGATTGGGTGCCATTTTATATTTCTGTTTATTCCATCAGTTGTAATAACAAATAAAGGCAAATTGTGTAAATAAAAATAAAGTAAGACATTCAATTGTTTCAACAATAAGCTGTATAAGTACTCTTCTAACAATTTGAGGGGCTACATAGAAATATTATCATGATTTAAGAAAAAGTGAGGTCAATAACTAGGACTCCCAGATTACATTTCAGGTCTTTTACAAATCAATAGATTTGGGACATAGCGGGAGTGAGTTAAGTGTACAAAATTTAATGACAGGCAAAAAAGAAAATCAATGCTGGCAAAATACTCTGGACAATGAGGATCGAGATTTTTAAAGTTGTATTCTGGATTTAAGCCAAAAATAATCTATACCTAATTTTAACCTACAACTTTGATCTATAAATATCTATTTTAAGCATGCATCAACTATTATCTATCTTAAGCATTTCTGATTACTTAAAGAGCCTAATCTTTTCTTCTTAGTACTTACCTGACCTTCCTCCCATAACAGAGAGGAGGCAGCCACCGTAAACACCTTTGAAGGGAGGCCATCGGCACTTGTGTGAATTAACACAACAGGAGACTTTCTAAGGTCCTGCTTCATTTCTCCTTCTTTTTAAAAGTGATACAAAAGATCTGTATACATCGGCACAGTATTTATGCAATGTCCTGGCCAAAAATTCCCAAAGGAAACATAGGCAAGGTAAGTCAGGGACAAAGTAATTCATCCCTGCAAAGGGTATGCCATTGATGATTCATTTCCTTGTGCTAGTACCATTGGTTCAAATCCCATTGTCCTACCAATCCTTCAAAGTTCAGTTAAAATAAAAGTACTCCCACACATAGTCCCCCATAACCCAGCTAATCTATTTCTTCTCTCTATTCCTCATGTACCTATTGCCTGAACTACATAATTTAATATTTGATTATACATATTCAGTCTTATTATACTCTAATTTTTTTTCAGTGTATGTAAGCCTTGTGTTTTATACTGTATATAAATCCTTTGAGGCCAAATAAATCTTACTCTTATTTATTGTGACCCCACAGCACCTAACACAATTCTGGACACATAGTAGGTGCTCACTTAAGCTTATTGGACTGACTGGCTCAGTAAGGGATGTGTTATGCTGATTCTCAAGTGAGAGCAGTATGCCTGTGTTATCAATGGTATGTTAAGGAGTATGTATAAGCATCCTCCAGATGTTATTCCCTGGCACACATATAAATAGTGTTCTGGTGGGAGGAAGACAGTTGGGCTGAAGACAGCAGAGATAAAGGATTCAGAACAAGAAAGCTCCTTAGAGATTACCTAGTCCAAAACCCACATTTTATGGATCAGGAGACTGAAGCCAAAAATGATAAAAGAGATCTATTTGTTTGATTTTTGATCACAAGAATTTAGCAAACCAAACAGCCTCTTAAAGTATAAACCAATATCTAATCCCCAGATCTTCCATAGTGGCAGTGGCAGGAGCACTTGACTTACATGAGAATACCTGGAGTCAACTGCCACTGATTCTACCACTGTTTGTATGAACTTGGGAAAGCCACTTTTCTTCCCTAGTCCTTAGCTTCCTCATCTGTAAAATGAGACTATTTGACTTTTTAGTATCCAAGGTCCTTCAAAGCTTTATTATTCTATGTTGTTGTTCAGCCATGTCCAACTTTTTGTGATTCCATGGACCATACTGTCCATGAGGTTTTCTTTGCAAAGATACTGGAGTGGTTTGCCATTTCCTTCTCCAGTGGATTAAGACAGACAGAGGTTAAGTGACTTGCCCAGGGTCACACAGCTAGCAAGTGTCTGAGACCATTTTGAGCTCAGACCTTCCTGACTCCAGGCCCAGGGCTCTATCCACTGAACCATCCAGCTGCCCCCCTATTATTCTACACTTTACTATTAATCAGAATTAACTCTCATTTCTAAGCCCAGTTCTCCTGTGCATTGGCAAAATCAAAACTTAAAAATTGTGTTGCTGAAGAATATTATAATTCCTTTTCTATTAAGCTTTCCCTGATCCCCCAAGTGACCCCTCCCTCAAAGTACTTTGTTTCTCTTGTGGACTATTACACACTACTTTGCATTTTACATATATTTGTGAATATAATGGACATGGCCAAGGGGAAAGGTTAGAAGGCTTCATTTGCCTTGGCACTTGTGGTACAAAGAGCATTTCCTTGAGAGAAATGACTTGAATTATATTTCCCAGAAAGTGCATGTCTGATTGTAGAGCTATGACATCACCAGGTAAAAAGTCTGACTGCTGGCAAGTCCTCTATAAGGCTAGAACTTTAGAGGGATGCACACTTAGAGAGGAAAGAGAAAAGAGCCTGGTGCAAGGGAGTAGAAATAAAGAGAAGACCAGGACCTACTGTTGGCTGAAGTATCAAGCCAGAAATTTTGACAAATCCTCTTTTTTTTCCGCTTAGGCAATGGTGTTAAGTGACTTGCCCAGGGTCACACAGCATTACATGTCTGAGGCCGGATTTGAACTCAGGTCCTCCTGAATCCAGAGCCAGTGCTCTATCCACTGCACCACCTGGCTTCCCCAACAATTCCTCTTTCCCACCCCAGTGGTCCATGCTGACTGGAGACAGGAAACTAATTGACATTAATGAGGGTCAGTTTCTCCAACTGCTCCTACATTTTCATGAAGGACAGAGAATGACAATTTCTTTCTTCCTTGTCATCTGTATTTCTTTCATGTTTTAGGCATTGGATTGTATTTGCCTGGTAATAGAGTAGTATGCAGTATGGAACCTGGGGAAGTGATTTGTATAATCAGTTACTCAGAACAACCACACCAAACATGGGAAAAGTAGCAAGCAGCTGGCTCTACGTACAGAATTCTGCAGGACTTCAGGGTTCCTGTGGATCTTTATTTTCCCCCACTAAATTGTAAAGTCCTTGAGAGAAACAATTATGCCATATTTATTATTGTATCCCTATACAGTGCTTTGCAAATAGTATCTATTCAAAAAATGTTTGTTTAAAATTATTGAATAGCAACAATAAAAATAATGCCGATAATTCAAGTTTTCCCCAAAGCTTTGGTTAATTCTACCATAGTCTAAGAAGGAAGAAAGGAAACAAACATTTATTAAGTGCCTATTATATTCTAGGTACTGTGCTAAGCACATTACAAATATTATCTTATTTGATCCTCATAACAACCCAGAGAGGTAGGTGCTATTATTATCCCCATTTTATGTCAAACCAACCATACCAGTCTAAACTTTGAAGACAGAAGAAGAGAATTTCACCTAGGAAAGCCAGCTTGAGATGCAAGAAGGAAGCAAGTGACGGAGAAGGAAATCTGAGACTTTAACAATGATGAGAAATGGAGAAAAGGAAAGTAGCATTAAAGATGCTCTTCTACTCCAATCAGGGCAACATTAAGATAGCGATAATCTTTCTTTCCCCGGTCCTACATACCTTCTAAAGTTTCGTGTTCTCATTTCGTGTTATTTCTTTAATAACCTTCATAGCCTTCAAGGATGTTCTTGATTCACTTTAACTAACCATCTCCTTGTTAATGTTAGGGGAGGAGGGAGGGAGAGCGCAGTGTAATCTTCCCACGGCCTTAACCCTTTCCACTTGCCCACATTCTCCTGGAGGCAATTAACTTTGAGGGTGAAGTGGTGTATAGTAGAGGTCTTTTTCCATTATATGGCTGCCTTAACTGTAAGGAACTCAACACTGAACTAAGAAAGTAGGGTGGGGGAAGGAATTGAAAATGTCAGTAAGCTTTTGATGACAACTTATAACGTAGAAAGTAAGATGAACTGGCAGGCCGGACACATTCAGTAACAAAGAGTACCTTAACTTAGCACAGTGCCTAGAGTCCGATTTACTAGCTTTGTTCAAATTTTCCAATAGCCAGTTCTCCTACTGCCATCAGTCGTATAAATACAATACGTCACAGGCACACCAAGCCTAGTGTTACTCCACTCATTTTGGAATAATGTCATTAATACATTTAAAACTAAATCCCATGACATTCTGGGGAGATGGCCGAGTAAGGGAGAAAACTTTTGGCTCTCTAAATTTCCTCCACAAAGAAAGAGAACACCATCTCAGAGCAGCAGAAATAAGCAAGGGGTTCCTCAGACAATATGAGAAGACTCCTGGAAAGACCCAACCTCCAGGAACAGCAGAGGTTCTGCCTGAGTGAAGTGCAAACACCTCCAGGTGACTGCAGAATCAACAAACAACAAGCCCTGGGGCAACTGAGTTGAGAGGCAGCCTCAGCCTTAGAAACTTTCATCTCAAAGGTGATAGGGGTCTGACAGCTGAAAGACTGAAGGACCTTCCACTGTGGAAGAACACCAAGCACAGCTGTGCTGACCAAATGGGAGAAGGAGCTAACACACACCTGGTGAGTGCAGTAGTGAGGGGCAGGGACCCTGCTGGCTGTGGGCACTAGCAGGAGAGCAGAAGTCCCTGGTTTCCATTCCTAGGCAGAGAGGACAAATATAGTTTGCAGTCATAGGAGATATCAGAGGCAGCAAGATCATTTGTGGGACAGTGCAGCTGGGGGTCCTATCTGTGGTTTAAGAGTGGAAAGGAGAGGCCAAAGTTGGGCCCTGAGACAGCCCTCAGAAGATAACCGTAAGAAGGACCTGAGACATGGGGCATCATTACCCATACTTCGAAACTAGAACTTAATTACACTAATAGCTGCTAAAAACAAAACAAAACAAAACAAACAAATAAATAAAAATGAGTAAGCAAAGGAGAAAGAACCCAACCATAGATAGTTACTATGGGGATAGAAAAGACAGGTTCATATTCAGAGGAAGATAATGGAACTAAAAAAAGCCACTCCTTTTTCAGTGAGAAACATCAAATGGTCCCAAGCACAAAAAGAGTTCTTGGAAGAACTTAAAAATTGAGGAAAAATTAGAAAAAAAAATCAGAGCATTCAAGAAAATCAAGAAAATTATGGAAAGAAAGTCAACCAACTGGAAAAAGAGAATGAAAAACTTAAAGAAGAAATAATTCCTTGAACAATAGAATTGGGTGAGGGGAAGCTAATGACATTCTAAGACACCAAAAAGCACAAAACAAAAGCAAAAGAATGAAAAGATAGAAGAGAAAGTGAAACATCTCATCAGAAAAACAACTGATCGGGAGAACAGTTTGAAAAGAAATAATTTAACAGTTAGACTGCCTGAAAGTTATGATAAAAAAGAATCTTGATAAATATTAGAAGAAATTATCAAGGAAAATTGGCCCAAAGTTCTAAAAAAAAGAAGGCAAAGTAGAAATAGGAAAAAAAAAATCACTGATCACCACCTGAAAGATCCCAGGAGGAAAACTTACAGGAATATCATAGCCAAGTTTCAAAGTTCCCAGGTTAAGGAGAAAATATTGGAAGCAACAAGAAAAAAAACAATTTAAATATTATGGAGCTACAATAAGTTTACACAAGCCCTAGAAGTTACTATGTTGAAAGACTATAGGTCTTGAAATACTATATTTTGTAGAGCAACAGAGCTAAGCCAAGGGTAACTTACCCAGCAAAATTAAGTATAATCCTGAATTGAAAAAAAAAATAGATTTTTAATGAACTCAGAGACTTGCAGGTTTTTATGACAAAAACCCAAAAAATTAAAGGAAAAATTGACATACAACATCCAAGAGAAATATAAAGTAAACATTAAAGACCAATTATAAGGGACTCAATGAGGCCAAATTGTTTACTTTGCATATGTGAAAATATTAGCAGTACTCTTATGCTTGTCATCATTATTTGGATAGTTTGAAAGAAAGGTATGGGCTAAGCTGAGTGTGATGGAGAGATTTGAAAAAAAATAAAACTGTAGGGAGAGATAAAAAGGAGTCATTATCTCATACAAATGAGTCATAAAAGGAAAAATTGATACAGAAGAAGGTAGGAGGGGAAAGGGCAGGTAGTGCTGGAAACTCACTATCTATCATTGGGAATGGGTTAAACAGGAAACAACATCTATATCTAGAAGGGTATACAAGTCTTCTAAATTCAGAAGGAAATAAGAGAGCAAGGGGATGTGGTGGGAGGAGAAGATGAGGAAGAGTCTCTTAGAGGGGTCGGTAGTTTAAGGAATAGGAGTACAAGGTAGTGGGTAGAAGTAAAGCAGACAAGTGTGGAGGAATAGGGTTAATAGGGTGGGAGGGATGGTGAGGAAAAATAGGAAGGAAGAAAATACACAAGTAATTGTAGCTTAAATGTGAATGAGAGGAATATACCCACAAAACAGAAATGGATAGCAGATTAAAAATTTGAATTCAACAATATGTTGCTCTCAGGAGACATTATGAAAATGAAAGATACACACAAAGATAAAAAAAAAGGCAGGAGTAGGATTTAGTGTGTAAAAAAAGTGGGGATAATAATCATGATCTCAGACAAAATTAAAGTTAAAATAGATTTCATCAAGTGAAAAATAAAGAAACTAAACTATGTGAAAGCAATATTATTCAATATTGTTTTAGACCATTTAAAATACCCAGGCAGTATAAAATATCTGAGTGTATACCTGCCAAAAAGGACACAGGAACTATATGAATATAAACACAAAACACTTTTTTATACAAATAAACCCAGATCTAAATAATCGAATTAATATTTATTGTTCATGGGTAGGTAAAGCCAATATAATTTTTAAAATTACCATTTTACCTAACTAATGTATTTATTCAATGTCACTTCCAATTAAATTACTAAAAAATATTTTACTGAGTTAAAAAAAAAAACAATAACAAAGTTCATTTGGAAGAACAAAAGGTCAGGAACTTCAAAGAAACCAGAGAAAAAAAGATCTAAACGAAGTCGATTCAGCAGTATCAGACTTTGAACTATAAGGTGAGAGCATTGTTGAAATGTAAAAATAATAATTTCAATTATTTCAGATTAAAATTTTCTTATATAAATAAAACCTATCTAGCCAAGAACAGAAGAAATGCAGAAAATTGGGAGAACTTTTTTCATAGACAATCTCTCAGATAGGATATGATTGGGTTGGAATACTGCTGTGGTGTAGGAAATGATGAGCTGGTTGATTTAGAAAAACATGGAAAGACTCAGACTAATGAAGAAAGATGCTATCCACCTTCAGCGAAATAAATGATAGGAGTAAATAAGCATACTATGGTCTTACATAAGTTTGTGTGAGCATATACAGGTATATATTTATAAATATTTATGTATATTCACACACACATACTCACACTTAATTGTAGCCTTCTTTGGGGAGGGCCGGGGTGGGAAGAAGGAGAAAAAAGTAAAAAGTATACAGCAGATAAAAGAAAACCTAGAAGGAAGCAAAGAAAAGCCAGGCAGCTTTGAAAACAATATGTAGTATTTATTATATAGGTTTTCTTGAAATGGAAATTTATTGCTTTATGTTGAATCCTCTCTTATGGTCTTCTGTGTACCTGGCAATTTTTTTCTTTTCTCATTTTGTATTTAAGTTAAATTTTTTTTTTAAATGATAACCAAACCCCACCATAAAATTGGGAAACCCTTCTTATCCTTATCTCTCTGATTACTCATTTACAGTATCTCTTCTGTGGATCTAACTGTGCCTTAGAGTGTCATTTTGTCTAATATTGGTTTTGTTCAGCAATGAAGGTCATTCGACTATAAACTCTTTGAGGGCAGGAACTTGTTTTCTCATCTGTTTGTCTCTTCTTGCACCTACCACAGAATCCTAATTCGTAAATGCTAAATGAATGTTGATTGGAATGAATGAAATTGAATCATGCTGGTGAAATCCCCAAATAAAACCCAAGTATCTTTTTAAAATGCCTGTTACTGAATCTAAACAAATGGTTTCTGTCCCCTAGCAGTCATCAATCTAAGTAGGATCACAGTCTAAAAAAAATTTTTTTTAAAGAATCATTGAATTCTAGAGCTGGAAGAAACAAGATCATCTAGGAAAACCTCTCCATTTCACAAATGAGGAAATTGAGGTCCAGATGGATTAACTTACTTGTCAAAAGTCATATAGTTTATTAGTGGCAGAGTCAAGATGAGGGCCCATCCATGGCCCCTGGCCACCTGCTCCAGAGTTCTTTCCACTAATGCAATTTTTACTTTCCCAAGGATTCATTTTAGTATCACCACAAATTTAAAAAGACAGAAGAATTACCAGGTCATTTGCAGTTGTGACCCAATTTCAGAAAAGATAAAATAATAATATTCAAAATATAATTTCCTTTGGGTTATTGAAGGGTTTGTATTTTTCACACTTTAATAGCATTTTTATCACCCCCCCCATCATCATTGTTAATGTTTGCTGAACATAGCAATAGCATAGAATCCTTATTAGGGCTTGGCAGAATGGAGAAGATGTAATCCCTTAATGAATTTTCCATTTAGGAAAAGATGAGACAGAAAAGAACATATGCAAATTAATAGTTGAAATGGTGTCCACAAGAATGATTTATAAGGAAGGAGATATGCCAAAGGAATTTTTTTTAATTCAACTAAGCACAGCTTTGTAGAGAAGGTAGTCTATACTCTGAAGAAGAGGGAGATGAAATGGTCTAGATGTGGGAAATGGGAATAAGTTTCAAGAGGATATTAGTTATGGATAGGGTTGGAATAGAAGTGAGCATATGGCCTTGGAAAGGAAACTGGACTGAGGCTTAGCCTCAACTCTGCCACTAAATAGCTTTCACTAGGGCAGTTCAGTTAACCTTTGTGGGCCTCAGTTTCCTCATCTATAAATTGATGGAAATGGACTAAATAATCTCTAAAGACACTTCTAGTCCTAAATGTTATTTTTCTATGAATAGGGGATAGAGGTATAACAACTTGCCCTTTCTGCATGGCTTAATCAATCAGGCAACAAATATTCACTAAGTGCCTACTATGTGTCAGGAACTGGGCATACAAAAACAAAAGTGAAAAGTCTGCCCTTTAAGAGCTTACTTTCCAACAGGGGAGACATCTTACACATGTATGAAGTAGGTGCAAGGCACCCTTAAGGAGGGTAGCACTAGCAGGCCCTATAAGGGTCTGCCCTCATAATCCTAGCAGTGAGGTAATGTATACGTATGATCTTCACTTTACAAATCCTTATCAAAGAAATTGGAATTGGAGTCATTTTAATCCATGTTAACCTATTTTTAACCTATGTTAAAACCCAAGTCTATTGCATATTATTTGTGTGCCTTTGGGCCAGTCCCTTAACCATTCAATGTCCCAGCTTTCTCATCTGTGAAATGGAGACAAAAATATTCACACTAGCTACCTCATGAGACTTTTATCGGTCACGATCTGAGCCGTTGCTCACTATAACCTATTCCCATAAGACTAGAGAGCAGAAGCAACATTTTGTAGGATGATTGATATTATATAGAATAATCAGATATTTATTTATAGGATTCCTAATACCTGGACATTTAACAACTACCAATTAACTAATGAATGCTTTGGGAGGTACAATTGCAATACAGTAACTTTATTTTTTACTAAGTTCCAGAGCCTTTAGTTCAAAACAAAACTATTGCTAATTTGCATGCTATTTGGCATAAATTTGCATATCATACTTGAAAGATCATAACTCAAAATATAGAAAATAAAATGCAATCTATCGTAATTGCATTCTAACCCAATATAGAATAAATATGTAACTCAGCTTAATCTTGTACCAAATTGGGAAATAAACACCTGCCATTGTAGGGCAAGGACAGCACAATGAACCAGAGGCAAAAATACGGAGCAGATAAAGTTAGTCTTGGTGCCTTCAACCCACCTTCTCTTTACAACACTTCTTTAACTTGTTGGTACCACATCCCATTCACCCTCTTATTCTCAGTTCCCTAAGGACCTAGCTCTCAGTCAATTAATTCAATGGATCCTCTCTTCTGCCATAGCCCTTAGGCATTAACTGATACTTCTCTCAGGGTATTTGCATTTTAATATTAAGGTTTAGAAAATTAAGAACCCCCTAGGATCCCAAAAGAATTAATCTTTAAAGGAAGAATCCCTGGCATCTATGTTGTTGTATTTTGAGACAAATAGGAAGCCAGATTTAATTGTGCCTAGAAAACAAACCTTAGAATCACAAAGGCCCAGATCGGGTCCCGTCTCTGACAAAGATATTCCACTATATGACCACGAGCAAGTCACCTAACTTTTATGTGGGCCAGGCAACTCTCTAAGACCATGAATTTTAGAGTTATTCTGCATCAGTTGAGGAAATTTACATACCGAGAGCTGGATAAAGTCATAGGTCTGGATCCCTTCCTCCCTTCCTCCCCTCCTCCCTCCAAAATAAGCAAGAACCTCTGCCCAAGAATTTCCAAATTATGCAGGCAAGGTCCTACACACCCTCTCTCTCACTCATCATCCATGGCTGTAAGGTCTTGGCCTTAATGATATGTTCCTTCCCAGGGCCTTGGATACCCCTTAATGTTGGGTCTGCATGGAATTGGTCATGAGCCTATGGATCAGATCCAGTGGCATTGGATGGGTTCCCAGTGCCCTGACAGGCATGCCATACATCTGACATCAGCACCAGGCTCTGAGCTTCTACCCAAAGGGGACATCAGATAAGCCTAGGTGGCATTAAGGTTCTTCTGCCTTTGGACTGACCTTGGCAGTAGCTAGGCCTAGGGTCACTCTCTGGCAAGGAAACCTGTGCCACTTCCCAGTCTAGCTGGAAGAATGAACTTTGAGCTTAGGATTTGTAGCAAGAAGATCCAAGTTCAAATCTTGGCTATGCCACTTAGTACTTGAGTGACCTTGAAAAATCATTTAACCCTTCAGGTCTTCAGTTTCCTTGTTTGTGCAATGAGGAATTACATTAAATGATCATAAATTCTCTTCCAACTCTAAAATTCAACGATGCTACTCCACTTCCCTGGTCCCTTTCCCCAACATCTCCCCACTACTGTCAGAGGAAATTTCCAAAAAGTTTGTCAGAGGCCCAGGGATTTTTATTTTCGATCCCTGAACTTGCCCCCTTTCTCTGGAAATAGAGAGCACTCAAGAAACTCTAAAATAAAATAAATCCTATATTGTCCTGGATAGTAACTCCCAATTTGCACACAGAAAGCAAGAAATGAAGCACATCTGGGCCATTCTCTGAGAGTCACAGGGAGCTTCAGGAGGACTTGATAATCATGCCAGGCTACAAGGGCAAGGTTTGAGTCTCTCTGGGTCAAGGATAGTATAGTGGGAGAAGAGATTCAGCTTAGAGTGTCTCTGCTACCAACTACAAGTGTCAACCTCCCGGGGCAGGCTGGACCACTTCTCCAGGAGCCTAGCTAGATTTCGTCTTTGACACAAAGTGGGAAAGCACGTTATCTCAGCAGCCGATTGAGCTGCTGACAGAAGACAACTGTTGGTTGTTGCCATCTCTTCTCTTTTTTTTAAGAACTTGCTAAGCTTGTTACTGGAAAGAGCTTTATTCCTTAGATTATTCCATATGCCCAAATATAACAGTTACACTGGCACATTTGAACTCCCGATTTCAAAAAATGTACATGGAGATAGATGCACTTGAGCAACCCTTGTGTCACATCCGGTTCCCTCAAACCGGTTTTTGACATTTTCAGAAGATTCTTTCAAAGGACTAAACTAAATGGGGCCAGCACTCAGTCTTTTTCCCTTTAAGCCCTCTGTCTCTCCCTCTAACATGTTCTTCATCAAAAATGAGCTAGAAAACAGTCTAGTGCGCTTAGAAGGTGTCATTTTTCAGTTTCTCACTGAAATGCAGGTTGGCAAATAGGTTAATTTTAACTTCACAGATTGCAAGGTGTGTGAATAGAACAGCTATATGGAGAACAAAATAGAGCTGAGAAGAAAGAGGGGCTTTGAACTACTAACTGGTATTATTCCAAAGGTCAAAGAGGGGACTAGAGGCCACTGCCTCCAGTTCCAAGATTACAGGAACTCACTTAGGATGATCAGTTGAGGGGAATGTGAAGAAAGAAAGGAATATCAGAGTTTCTAATTGGTCCACTGATCCAGGGCCACAAACCCTGTAACAAATGTACTTCTTTTCTGAAAGCCCAAAAAAAAATGATTTTTTTCCAGAGGAAGCAAAGAGTAGTTGAAAGAATAATTGCCTGGGAGTCATCAGAACTGGGTTCTAGTCCCAGGGCTTTCATTAACTAGCTGAGAAACCTCAAGTCTAGTCCCCTGAACATCCATGTACTTATCTGAAAAACTAAAGGATTGAACTAGATGACCAGTGAGACTGAATCACAATGCACAAAAGGGAGAAATATGTACTCAGTGAAAAAAAGTAGTCTGGAGTCAGAGTATGAGACTTTAACTTTGAAGGAGAGAAGTTTGTATTTGAATCTAGAAGCAATAGGGGACCACTAGACTTTCTTGGGCAAAGAAGAAGGGAATAAATATCTTTTTTAGAACCTTCTTTGTGCTTGGCACTGTGTTAAGTTCTTGATCCTCACAACGTGCAAGGTAGGTGCTATTATTATCCTCATTTTGCAGAGGAAGAAACTGAGGCAAAAAGAGATTAAGTAATTTGCCCAGAGCAACACAGCTAGTAAATGTCTATGGCTAGATTTAAATTCAGGCAAAAAAGGAATATGATCAGAACTACTTTAGGAATGTCACATTGACAACTTTTTAGAGTATAGATTGGTGAAGAGAAAGACTGGAGTCATGGAGAGTAATTATGAGACTATTGCAATTGTCAATACAGTTCTATAATATAGGCTCAGATAGATTATCCAGTCTTTACCCCACCTTTAACTGCCCATTTATTAATTTCTCTATAAAGAAGGTTAATAAGAATGGCTAAACAAACTATGGTGTATCAGTGGAATGGTTTTGTTTCATTTTGTTTTAAATTTTATATATGCTTCAGACTTCAGATTTCACTTGACCAGGAAACTCCCAGTATAGAAATACCTTTTATCAATTTGGATCAGTCTGGGGCACTATGAAGGAACTACTCATCATCACACAGCTACTATGGATCACAGGCTGTCCTCGAACCCAGGTGCTCCTGACTCTAAAGTCCAGCCTTCTAGCCACCCTGCCTTTCTATGGGAGGGAATGTACTAGCATCATTGAAAATGAACATAGAATGAATACAAATAGGTACAGAAAGATCTAAAAAAGAATTAAAAACAAAGAGAGCATAAAGTAAAAACATTGGACATAGTCATCAATAAACATCTATGTACATATTTAAAGTATGTTGTTGTTCAGCTGTTTTAGTCACATCTGACTCTTCATGACCCCATTTGAGGTTTTCTTCGTAAAGATATTGGAGTGGTTTGACATGTCCTGCCCAGATCATTTTACAGATGAGGAAACTGAGGCAAACAGGGTTAAGTGACTTGCCCAGGGTCACACAGCTAGTAAGTATCTGAGGCCAGATTTGAATTCAGGTCTTCCTCACTCCAGACCCAGTGCTCTATTCACTACACCACCTTTAAACTGCACACATATGCAAACTCAAGTGGACAAAGGGACTAAAGGGAATGCACAGGATGAAAAAGAATTTGAAGGAACCACTGAGTTCATCCATACAGCTTCCTCATCTCACAAAGCTATTTTATTATTAAAATGTCAGGCATTTATTGTTATTATTATCAATAACTTTACAAATGTTAAGTTCATAATGTTTCCTTAAAATAGGCAGGATCAAGTGGAAGATAGGAAACCTAAATTAGCCTCTCTGGCGCCTGGCTGGCAAGTTTGAAATAAGACTTTGTAGAGAAGGTAACTTACATGAAGAGGCAGAAGTGATTTTAAAAATTATTTACTACCTGGTTCTTTCTATTATTTCCTGGCTTTCACAAACGTGGGTAATTAAGCTAGCTATAATTTAACTATGTTTTCCCTTGCCCTTTTACCTACCTAATTCATCTGATCAAGGACTTCATTTCTGATCTTAGATGAACAAAGTCATTCTGTGTGAACCATAACTGGTTTTACAAGTCACATATGATGAGTGCCTTCCCTTCAAAGACCAAAACAATTAAAGCTTACATTTTAGATGAAATAAAATTTCAAGGCCAGGTATGAAAGAGGCCAATAATTCATTTCTGGGCCTCTTTAGTGACTTGTTCGTTCCTGCTGTGTCCCTATGCAAAAGGAATTTCTTTATTCCCATTGGTAAAACTTACTAGAAAAGTCCCTCAGTAATATGCCAGATTCTTTCCCATGATGGCTAGAAAGAGAATTTTACTCACTTCAGGTATAAATCCTTTTGCATTACCCTAGTTTAGGTCTTCATATTTAAGAGAAGAATTAAATATGCAGAATAAAACTGTTTCAGCAGTGAAGCTAATATATTATAAATGAACCTTCAAATTGAAAAATAACAGTGTATTCACTATTACTTAAATCGCCCTAGATCTCCAATACTTCTAGATAGTTCCCTCATGCCTTGAGTCTCCTCAGTCCCAACTGCCTTGTGTCTGCATTTCCTATCCTTCTAATTGTATATAAGGAATGAGGGAATGAGAAAAATTTTTTTAAAAAAAGTCACTCCAACTTTCACATCCAAGTGGATAAAAGGATGGCGGTTCCATTTATTCATTTATTCTGTCATGCAAACAACAGGGTACAGGGGACAGAACACTGTGATTCCAATCCCTGCTCAGCCATTTACTACCCAAGCAAGTTGACCTAACCTTTTAAAGCTTCAATTCCCTCATTTAAAAGAAGGTTTGTTTGGGACTACATGGTCTCCAAAATTCCTTCCAACATGAAAATCTTACTCATTCTACAATCATTTGGAAATGGGGAATGTGGGGGGAAGGGCTTGCAGTCCTAGTCTGACTCTGTAATCAATCAATAAATAAACATTTATTAAGAGCCTACTGTGTGCCAGGCACTGTGCTGAGTGCTAGGGATACAAAAAGGGACAAATACAATCCTTACCCTCAAGGAATACATGATCTAACACCTCCTTGAAAAGATAGTTTTTCAAACCTCCCCATCTAGGGAAGAATTTAGGGAGATCCTGGGATTAGAATGGAAAGCCTGAGGATTGTCCTTTACCTAAATTTGTCAAGTAAATAGAATGAATGTGGAGAGTTTCCTGGGGGAATCACAATTTAAGGGTGGAGGATTTTTTTTTATGGGAACTATGATTCCGTGGGTGTAAAGACCAGCAAGCAAATTTCTCTCCTAAAGCAAATCATCACCTTCTCTGCAGTTTCTATCTTGGAGCACTGCCTTAACATTGAGATGTTAAGTAACTGGCTTAGAATCACACAGCCAGCATGCATTAAAGGCAGAATTTGAACCCAGGGGTTCCTGACTCTACAGCCAGCCCTGTATTGGCTATAGCTGGCTGCTTCTCATCACAGTGTAGCTTCTTCCACAAAACTGCCATGCTTTCAAACTTAACTTGAAACAGGTTGGGTTGACTTTGATGACTGACCCCAGGCCCAGTGTTAAAGCCTTTTTTAGGAATCAAAGCCTGTGGAGCTACTGAGCATGCCCTGCTGGCAGTTGAGAACTTCTTAGGAAACCTGGTCAGGGACAGAAATGGGAGGGTGAGGGGCAGAGGTGGTGTTGGGCAGATTAGAAGTATTAACGTTTGAATTTAGGTGTATCAGTCTCAGGTACCTGAGACTGCTTCTTCATTCCTGATATTGTTCTTTGTGTAGGGAAAAGAGAAGAACAATTTGGTTTTAGGGACTGAGAGACTGGCTAACTTTGGGAGGGGCCAAATCATCCAACTTACTTGGGAGCTTCATTTGCCCTATTTGTAAAATGAGAATAGTACTCTAAGCCCTGTCTATTTTATATGGCATATGCCCTTTCCACAGGACCATTCATGTAATCTACCATTAAGTAATATATAAAATACCAGTGAAATTAGCTAACTCATGTAGACCAAATATTTATTAAACACCTCCTATATAACTAGAATTGTGTTGGATGGTGTGAGAGATACAGAAAAGCATAAGACCTAAACTTTGTTCTCACATGCTTATCATCTTACATGTGAAATAGCTGAAAAACTCTACCAATCATCCATGCAACCAGGTATTAAGTGGTAATGAGTAAGTTATATGATGATGAGTGAGATATGATCTCTACATGTTATAAGAATTCTGAGAAAGAATTCAATGATAATGACCATGAAGACTGAAACCTTTAAAGAGACTACAAGATTTGAACTGAGCTTTGAGTAATGAATGAGATTTGAATATGGGAAGAGGAACAGAAACAATATTCCGCATGGGGAAAGATAAGAGTAAAAGTATAGAACCTAGAATAATGCTGGCAAATTGTGGGCTATAGAAGGGAAGGGAGCCTGACAGAGAATTCCTATGGAAAAGTAGTAAGAGAGATGGTTGGAGAGGTAAAATGTAGCCTTAAATGATAGTCTGAAGAATCTTAATTTCAATTAGTCAGTAGGGAGCTATCGTATGTTCTTCAGTGTATCCATGTTGGAAACAGAATTCTTAAACTGGTAGATATCATCTGTTCTGACCCCTTAATTTTATAGATAAGAAAACTAAAGCCAAAATATTTGCTAAGGTCATATAGTATAGTCATATTAGTAGTAGACTTGGTACTAGAATACATATCTCTTAACTCCCAATCTAGTGTTCTTTCCATTATGGAAATGATGGCATAGCAGAATGGGAAGAATTCTGAATTTAGAGACAGAGGACCTGAGTTCATACCCCACCTCTGATACCTGTGTAACCTTGGGCAAATCACTTTATCCCTACAAGACAGTGTTAGATTGAGTGACTTCAATGCCCCTTTCAGCACTAAATCTAAGATTCTATGATAAAGGTTCTGTTTCAAGGAAATTATTCTGATGGATTACAATAGGTAGAGACTGAAGGCAAGGCAAACAATTTGAAGACATTCTCAATGATCTTAGAGCAAGGTGATAAAGGCCCGAATTAGGGTGGTGGTATGGGTAAAAAAGAGTAAAAAGTAAGGAAGAATCCAAGAAACGTTGCAAAGGAAGAATCAATGAGACCTGTGAACCAATTGGGTGTGGGTGATAGAGGAAATAGATTATTCCAAATTCGAGCCTAAAAGACAGAAAGCATCATAGAATCATAACATTGTAGGCTTTGAACATCATCTAAACTAGGGGTTCTTAACCTGGGGTCGGTGAACTTTTTAAATAACTATATTTCAAAATAACTGGTTTCCTTTGCAATCCTGCCCATTTTATTTTGTGCATTTAAAAACATTGTTCTCAGAAGGGGTCCATAAACTTCATCAGACTTTCAAAGGGGCCCATGACACAAAAAAAGGTTAAGACCTTCTGAACTAGTCTAACCTCCTTGTATTGGAGGTAAGAAAAAACAAAGCCCAGAAAGGTGATACAAGTAGGTAGTGGCATAATGAGTCTATATATTAAAAAAAAAAGCTCTATATCAAATGTCTTTTGATACTATACTTTTTTTCTTTCCTTTTTTTTTTTTGGCGAGGCAATGGGGTTAAGTGACTTGCCCAGGGTCACACAGCTAGTAAGTGTTAATGTGCCTGAGGCCGAATTTGAACTCAGGTCCTCCTGAATCCAGGGCCAGTGCTCTATCCACTGTGCCACCTAGCTGCCCCGACACTATACTTTACATGAAGTATTATTGAAGATTGTCAGGTTTTATTCATCTGAATGTAAGACTACCATACCCTCAATGAAGGAAACTTGGGTTTCTTCTTAGGAAAATGGCATTGGGGCAAAGAGGAAAGGTTTTCTATTTGATAATGACAACAATGCGAAAAACAAAAGCAAAACTATTGGAAAAGAGAGGTATAAATTAGCTTCCAGTACTGAGGAGGAGGAAGAGGAGATGGGAAAGAGGGAGAAGGTGGAGGAAGAAGAAGAAGGAAGAAAAGGAGGAAAAGAAGAAGAAGAAAGAAGAGAATGAGGAAGTCATAATCATAATGATAACAATGACAAGAATGACAGTGAGGACCAGAAAGAACAGCACTGGCACTTAAAGCTTAAAATCCATTTGAACCTAACCTGCTTCACATGTTCCTCTGCACCCTTATGTCTCTGTAAAAATCTTCTGAAGAGATAAAAATCATGACATATTTCTCTGCATTTCCAAGTATTATTTCTCATTATTCTTGTATTATCCTTTTTGCATTTCAAATGTACAGTATAACTGCTGAAAAACAATGAAACATGCAAATAAGGATCCCAAAAGTGTTCTTTGAAAAGTAGTGTAAGAGGCACTCAACTTCTCTTAATGTACCGCATTGTCTTTTAAATGTATTTTTTCTTTGCTTTTTCTCCCTTCCACCTGCCTCTGTCATTCTGCCTGCAAAACTAAATACCGCACTCTTTGTTAGAAAAAGACACTTTTACAATTTGGGCTATTCATTTTAAAGCCTAAGATTTTAATGTTCATTTAAGAAAAACTGGCAGATATTTCTGTGACACTTTTCCACCATTGTTATTTAATATCCAACATAAAACTGGTATAGCTGCATTGCAGATAGAACCTGATTCTGCTACAGGATATCCCTAGATCAAAGATATTTTCCCAATGAAGACCATGTCTAGTTTAAACCAAATCCCATTAAACTGGGTCATCGTCAGTTTGGTATTTTCAACCATTCTGATCATCATTTTGGATTGCCAAATGGCCAGTATGATCATGCAAAACTTAAGTACTTCTTGAAAAGAGAATTTGACAAAGATCTCAACTCTGCCACATACTAATCTTAGGTAAGCCATGCCATCTCTCTAAACCTCATTTTCCTCATCGTGAAATGAGAGAGCTGGACCAAAAGATCTCTGACATCTCTTATAGCAGCAAACCTTGTGATCTTAAGTCATGATTTCATATTGTGGAATATGCCAAAGCAGATTACAATCCTTCTGTCCTTAGTGCAGTGGTCTCCAAAACATGTGATCAACTAATCAAAAGATGGGAATATGGGTCTCGTCCCACTCATACCACAATAACCAATTATCGGACTTGTTTCCATCACAACCACACTACTCTTCACACATCAGAATCAAATATTCCTCATTCCACTCTCTCTCATTGCTGAACAGCTTCCTAATTGTCTCCCTTCTGAACTGGGCAGTTATAATCTAACTCCAACCTTAGCAGCCACAAAGGCGCCATTGAGAAAATCATCTTTCACCACCAGGAAAAAAAGTTATTGATGTGATCCAAAAAAAAGGTTATGAATAACTTTTTATAGATGGTTTAATAAGTTGCTCTGGCCAAAAAATTTATCACTCTGCATCCAGCCTGTTGCTATTGAATTGAACTAGATAAGTCCTTGGATGATCCACGTGGAATCTCCTACTGACCTATACTTGAAGCCATTCTAACTTGGTAGTAACTACTAAAGCTTTGATTCTATTAACATTGTCTTGTTTTTATTTTTGTTTTTGCTAGACATTGGGGTTAAGTGATTTGTCCAGGGTCACACAGCTAGTCAAGTGTCTGAAGGCAAGATTTGAACTCAGGTCCTCCTGACTCCAGAGCTGGTGATCTATCTACTGCACTCTCTTAGCTGCTACTAGCTACTAAGATAATTAACATTGTCTTAAAGAACCCAGGGTCACTTGGAATAAAACTTTAGTTGAAGAATTTTGGCACAATTACTATTAAAGCCAGGAAAAAAAACCTGGACTGTGGTTATTTCCATTGCTACATGGACATAACCATATTTTATAATTTCTCTTTACAAAAAAAATAAGCACCGATGGAAAAATTGTCAACTTTTCACGGGTCTATTAGACATTTATCAAATGCCTACTAGTTGCCATGCATTGCATTAAGTTCTTTGGGCAATGTAAATGTAAGTAAGATATGAGCTCAGGGCAGAGGGAGCTTACAAATTGGTTGGTTCAACAGCATTTTAGAAGGGCCATATGTATTTAATTTTAAGAATAATTTCTAAGGAAGTAGATAGAGATAGCATCATAAGCTCTTCAGAGGTAGAAGTGTTTAATTTCTCTTTTCATCCCCTAGAACTTAACACAATACCTTGCACATGGAAGTAGTTAATAAACATTTGTTGAAGAATGAACAAATGAATTAATCTGAAGGCAAGGTGGACTTTTTAAAATTGAAAAGTGGTTGGATGAAATCCTAAGGTTCTGTTTTATCCATTGTAAAATAACTTCTATCCCATCATGTTGAATTAACCAGAAAAAGGTCTTTCACCATGGGGCTAGCCCATGTTTCCTAACTAGTGAATGTATCACTTGGTCAACTATATCTGGTCAGTTTCAGTCATGCTTCATATTGTTGTTGTTGTTCAGTCATTTCAGTAGTATCTGATCCTCCATGAGCCCATTTAGGGTTTTTTTGGCAAAGATATTAGAATGGTTTGCATTTCCTTCTCCAGCCTATTTTACAGATATGGAAACTGAGACAAACAGAGATAAGTGACTTGCTCAGGTCCACATAGCTAGTAAGTGTCTGAGGTCAGATTTGAACTCATGAAGATGAGTCTTCCTAATTCCAAGCCCAGTTGCCAAAATCATGGAGGATACAGAGAACACAGTCCAAATGGAAAAGATTTCACTTATTTGGTAAGGTCCTCCATGACTCAGTCATACAGTATCATTAGAAGGATGCAAATATTTTAAAAGATGAGCCTCATTTCAAGAGGATTTTGAGTTTTTTAAAGTGCTATATAATTTCCCAATGACATTCCAACTTTCTCTCTTCCTTCTATTCAATTCTGAGCCCAATATATTGTCCATCCTCACCATCTGTTTAACACATATGTAGTGATGGATGAGCAATATGGGTTGTCTATCCAACTACATATCCTAGTCTAGACTATAGTCTTCATCCACTTGGTATTTGCTTTGTAGATAGCTAAGCCAAAAACCTTTTTTTGAATGATTATACTTCTCACTTAGGAGTCTGAAATGTTCTGGGATTTGACACAGTAAACACAATGTAATCTGTAAGCAGCTAGAGGACCTCACCAACTAAAGGAAATTTCTTCCACTTGGACTCTGTTCTCCACATCCTCCATGATTTTGGCAAATGGCATTGGCAAGAATACCTCTCCCTGTTTTTTGTCTTGCTTAATATTAATAATCAGACAGTCCAACAAAGTCATGTCTGGTACATTTTTTTAGGGAACCATATGTCATTTTGATGTATTCCATAATAATATTTGTGGCTTTTTCCAAATATTTGAAATTCTTCAGTCTTTTATATATCTTGGGAATCAATCCTTCAACATCGTCAAAATTGTGCTTCAGCAAGGACATGTTGTGACTTGCTCTCATGTAGCTGCTCTCTTCATTTTGTTTTCTTTAGTGCTAGAGCTGCTTTCTTACTTAGTACACATTAGAGCCTGTGCTCTTAGGGTCCAGGTGTAGTGGTTCTATTAGAACTGATGGAAAAAGGAGTTTGTTATAGAAATTTTTTACAGATTTTTTCCATTTTTCATCTGTTTTTCTTTGAATGCCATCCTTAAATGTCCTCTGGATGATTTGACTTAATTGGGTCTTGCATCAAGCTTTATTTTACTTTTCTTTCTACTGCATCTTTTAGTGCTTATGAAACAGCATTGCTTATGATCTTGAAACATCCTCCTCCATAATATTTCACAAAGGAGCTTATATTCTAAACAAGTATTGCTGCTGGCTGCCATCTCTACTTGGAAAAAACATCAAGATAACTTGAAAACACCTAGCTAAGATAATTTCTAGACTCTTTTTGATCTCCTTGTGATAAATGATTTCTATCAGTTAAAATTCTTTGCTTCATTCTTTGCACTTCTATCCCCATCATCTAGCCTGGAACACAATAGCTGCTTAATAAATGTTTGTTGGTTAATTGATTGATTGATTGGCTTTGGAAAACTGTGGTAGTCTTTGTTTTATCTATTCTTTTATTAATTCCCCTTTTTCAGCATAAACCACTTGTTTAAGTAGAAGACATGATACTTTCTTCAACTGAGAAATAGTGGTAGAACAATACACAAGGAAAAGATCTGGAAATGACTCTCACATTGGTGACAGTTCATTTTCTTTCTTTAAAATATGAGCAATTTTATTTCTTGTGATACTATTTGTTACTTTTCATGTCCTGTACCTCAGAAGCACATGTGGATGTGAGGTTTCTATAGAGTTTACAAGTTTTTGGCCTTTCTTGTTTATTACTCCTGAAATAATTTTAATGCATTTTCCCCAGCTTCCCAAATGTTCACCTTTGTGAAATGAAGTCACTGAATAGTAATGTATATGTTGGTTTAATTTGGAAGGTCTAATTGAGTTTTTTAATAGAATTCTCTATCTTCTCATCCTATGCATTAGATGTTAGTACATAAACTGCAATCATCCTTGGTCAGCACAATGGCCAGGTTATCGTAGGCACCTAATAAATGTTTTCTGATTTATTGATTGATTGATCTTCATGATGATCTTTTTGCCTTTTCTTGAAATAAGTATTGTATCATAAGACAAAATTTATCATTAAATTATGTTTCTCCTAGTTTTTGTATATGCCATAAAACCCAAATCCTTTATTTGACTCTCTAAGAAAAACCTATAGAGCAATCCTTACGTTTAGCCATGATTTCTGTCTTCTGATTTCACTTAAAGCAAGAACGTCAAAACTGATATTATTCAATTCATCTATTTTTATGTATACTCATTGTTCACTGGATGGGAATCTCACATTTAAAGTGCCAATAGCTAAAATAATGCTTGCAGATAAACTAGACATTGTAAGCTTTTTAGCATCCATTGCTCCTTTTTCTGCTACTCCACTACCATCACAGTAAAACTGTATAGGGATCACAGAAACATGATGGCATTTTATATTTTTGTTTCATGGATGTCATAGCCAAAGAATTCATCACCAAGTGTATAGCCTGTTAATGATTAGTCTCATTGTTATTAGCTATGTGGATCCTCAGAAAGCTGACATAATCTATGACAAGGGACACATTCATAGATAACATGCTAGAACCTCATAGACTCAGACTCACAGATTTAGCATTAGAAGGGACTTAAGAAGTCTTCTAGTCATAAAGAAAGCAAGAAAGGAAGAAAGGAAGGCAGAAAGAAAGAAAGAGAGAGAGAGAAAGGAAGGAAGGAAGGAAGGAAGGAAGGAAGGAAGGAAGGAAGGAAGGAAGGAAGGAAGGAAGGAAGGAAGGAAGGAAGGAAGGAAGGAAAAGAAAGAAAGAAAGAAAGAAAGAAAGAAAGAAAGAAAGAAAGAAAGAAAGAAAGAAGAAAAAGAAAGAAAGAAAGAGAGAAAGAAAGAGGTAAATAGTATGCTTCAGTCTTTATTCAGACAATATCAATTGTTTCTCTGGAAGTGGATAGCATGTTTCATCATGAGTCCTTTGGGATTGTCTTAGATCATTGTATTGCTGAGACTAGCTAAGTCATTCACAATTCTTCATCAAACAATATTGCTATTGCTGTGTACAATGTTCTCCTGATACTGCTCACTTCACTTTGCATCAGTTCGTGTAAGTCTTTCCAGTTTTTTCTGAAATCTGCCTGCTTGTCATTTCTTATAGCACAATAATATTCTACCATAATCATATACCACAACTTGTTCAGCCACTCCCAATTGATGGGCATCCCTTCAATTTCCATTTCTTGGCCACCACAAGAAGAGCTGCTATGAATATTTTTTTACAAGCATGTCCTTTGTTATCTTTCTGAGGATCCACTTGGCAATGGTATTGCTGGATCAAAGGATACGGTAGTTTTATGAGCAGAATTCCAAAATGCTCTCCAGAATGACAACAAGCAAGTATTAAGCACTTCTGTGTTCCAAGCACTTTGCTAAGCAGTGGGAATACAATGAAAGGAAAGAAAAAAAACAACAGTTCTTGCTGTTAAGAATGTCACAGTCGAATGGAAGAGACAATGTGAAAACAACTATGTACAAATAAGCTATTTACAGGATAAATTTAAGATAATCAACATGGAGAAGGTGCTAGCATTAAGGGGGTTGAGAAGACGCTTTTTTGCACAAAATAGGACTAAGAATTGAAGAAATCTAAGAGGTGATGATGAGGGGGAATATTCCAAACATGGAAGACAGACAGGGAAAAGCCCCTAGTGAGGATATAGTAGAATATCCTGAGAGGAATAACAAGGAAGACAGTGTCACTGGATTGCAGGGTGCATAAGGAAGAGAGAGGAGACTAAGGTGAAGATCTTTAAATGCCAAATAGAGAATGTTGCATTTGATTCTGAGGGTGACAGAGAACCCTTGGAATTCATTGATCCACATGGAACAGCACAAAGAAGAGACAGAATGTGCTGACTGAGGAAATAGTATAGCTTTGAGAAATATAGGATCTTAACAGTTGCTAAGCTACCTAAAAGTGGACTGGGCTGCCCTGGGAGGTAGTTGGTTTCCCTTCATTAGCTGTCTTAAAGCAAAAGCTGAATGACCCTTGCCAGGGATGTTGTAGAGCAGAAGTATCATACAGGGGTCACTAAACAGTACATAAGAATCCCCGGGGTCAGCATATTAAATTGTTTATCTATGTTTTATTGTACTCCTATTTATTTTGTAAATATTTCAAAATGACATTTTAATCTGATTCAGGCTGTCCTCAGGGATGTCGCGGGCCAACTGGGGCCTGTGTGTTTGACACCTTCATCATAGAAGTCCTCCTATATAGTTCCTAAGGTCCCTTCTGGTTCTGAAATTCCATACAACAAAATTCAGAGGAACTACAAATTCATGTATAATTCCTAATTCTGTTCCATAATGTATAGGAGGAAATCTCATTTTATTTGGTGTTTACAAAATTCAAAATTTTAAAAATGAAACTCAAACAGTAGGCTTTCAGGCATTAGATTTGGTGAGGGTGGGCTCTTCTTCATGGACCTAAAAATCATGCACCTATATATACATACCAGGATTCCCCTAATTTTTTTGGTCAACATAATGGCTCCTTATGTCATTACATTAAGACACTGAAGGGAATTCTGATAGTGGAGTCTTTCAGACAAGCCACGGGGAGCAAAGGAGGGAGAAGGTTTTGTAGCCTAAGCATTTGAAACTTATCTACTGGTAGGTCTTCATTTCCTATGGTCCAGTAATTTTTGAAATGCCCAAACACTGAGGGCCTTTGTGGAACATGGCATTTGTGGAACGTGGCCATTTCAAACTGACATTTCAAATGCCTGAAGGCAGGAAGGGAGGGGTTTAGCTAGAGGCCACTGCTCCAGGATTGACTAGATCAGAATGCAATACTGCCTGGTTCCTAGGTCCTGCTGGAGATCCTCCATGTTGTCAGTAGCTCCACCTACACAAAGCTACCAATTTTATGCATAGAGGCAATCTGAGATAAAGTATGAATAGATACATATGAGTAGGTACAACCTTTGACTAGGTTGTCATAAGTAATAAGAAATTAAACCATTATGTGGGCATTTGTTTTAAGTCCTAAGTACAGACCTTTCTTGGGATGGGTCTTTCCCTCCATATGTGAGAAACCTGATTCTGCCTCTTCCCTCCTCACTTCTATCAGCTTCCATCCCTGTCCATACAAACCTTTTCCTAAGCACCCTTGGCTACCTAGGAAGCAGATTATTGTCTAAATTACTCAGAATCTAACCCTTCTTTAGACAGATAAACAAATCTATCAACAAGCATTTATTAAGCACCTCCTAAGTGCCAGGTACGGGGCTAGTCGTTAGAAATAGGAAGACAAAAGTGAAACCCTTCCTGCCCTTGGGTAGTTTACATTCTAGTAAGGGAGGGGAGATTATATATATATATATTACATATAATATTTGTATGTATGTATATACATATATGTATGGGTTTGTATATGTATATTTGTATATACGCTCATCTATATGTATTTACTATATAGAACATGAGCATATACAGTACATTTCATTAGGGTGTGTATCTAGAGAATTTTAAAAATGGAATGTTAATTGAATACTCAATCATTGTTTTATTCGTCAAACTAAAGAAATTAAAAGTTAACTAAATTTATTTTTTAATCAACAACTGAACTTAATTTTAAATGAGACAAATATATATGTGTGTATGTATATATACATATATACATATATATATATGTATATATACACACACACACACACACACATACATATATGTGTATACATAGATATAGTTATAGTTTGGACACAAAGCGTGCCATTAGCCCACTCGTGATACATGTGGACTAGTATAAAAGTCCAGGAGACAGGTGAATACAGTGCCATGTGTGAGGAATAGTAAGAAGGTCAATTTGGCTGGACCTTAGTACGTCCAAGCCAAAGTCTGTGAAGGCCTAGTTTCTCTGTGTCTCTCTTCTATCTGTGCCTTTTTTGTACCCTTAGCGTTTAGCACAGTGCCTGGCACACAGTAGTAGCTTAATAAATGCTTCTTGATTGATTACCTGAGTGACTGATGAAGCAGCAGATCTATACTGATTACAAGTATGATGCCACGGAAAAAGTGATAGATTTGGAAAGGGATCTAGGTTCAAATTCTCTATCTTCCTCATGTCACCTCTTAACTATAAAATCATGGAGTTGTACTAGATGACCTCCAAGGCCCTTTCTCACTCTAAATATATGTTCTCATGATTCAACTTCTAGAAACTCTTTTCCCTCTTGTAGCTTGCTCTTATGTATTCTATTCTCCCTTTAGCCTCTCATCTAGACATATATTGGAAGATCTTTGAATTACTGTACATCTAGGTCCTAGAGTCCTTCTTTCTGAAGTCCCTGTCAGCACATGGTTCTATTGACTTGTGTTTGTATCGAATGTACACGAGGTGCGATCCTGACCTCAAGAATATCTAAGAGAATAGAATTAATGTCATCTTCTCTCTTCATAGGTGTTCCTTATCTGGAAAAAGGTCTTTATTTGACCCTGCTGCTCCCTCTAGCTAAGACTATTTTTCTTCTTACTTTCAAAGCCAAATTTCTCAAATGGATGATTCTCCACTTCCTTATATCCCTCCTAATCTATCAAATCTCTTTCACCTGTCTTACACCCCTACTATTACTCAACTAAATGATTTCTTAATGATCTCCTAATTTGAAATCCCATTGCAATTTTCTCAAGCTGTTCTATCCACTTAGAATTCCTTTTCTGTATCTCTCTATTGAAACCCAACTCACTCTTAAATGTTCAGATGAAATCGTACTTCTTTCTAATGCTCTTTTCTCATCAGTCACATCACTCTCTCTTTTTTTATTCTGATAGCAGTCTTACTTGCATCACTGAATTGGTGTGGATATTGTGTTTTGTTTTGCTAAAATATATATCCCCAACTAGATTGTAAGCACCTCAAGGGCAAGAACTATGTCCTACTTTTTATTTCCCCCCAAACAATTTTCACAATGACTTAGTAGGCAATCAATGGCTATTTTTTCAATTAATTAACTTGTTAAGAGTGGGGGGTTAATATCAATATATGTTATTGTATATTATGTGTTATAATATAATGTAGTTTTATTATATGATATTAATATAAATAAGAGGGGGTTTTGGCTGTTGTTGTGGACGGTAATTAGTACAGGTACAATACCTTTATTTACATAGCAATGTAGTTTAATTATAGATTCCTCTTCTTGTACTCTTGAAAAGTTGCTTGCAAAATTAAGTTTTTGAAAATCAAATCATATATTAAATGAACTGGAAGACCTGACTGCTATTAAAGGGAATGATGAGTTAAGCTCTTTGGCAAATGTAAAGAATTCTTATACAAAAAGAATAATTACTCTCTAACATGTCTGTTTTATAAAACAGAATTTTTGCATGACAGGTTTTTTTTTCTAAAGATGAAGTTTCCTCTAAAAGGTACACATCTATTAATTTCTCTTTTTCATTTTTTATATTCTAGTTAAATTTTTTTCTAATTCATACCTACCTACAGCCTGATTTCTTTAACATCTAGATTCTAGGCTAATTTCTTTCAAACCCTGGTTATACTGCTTCCTCGCACATTTATTCCACAGTGTAATATGAGCATGAAGTCCATGGTGAAACATCATGGTACCAAAATATGAAAATGAAGATTTTGCCTAGAAATGTTCCTTAGAGAGAGAATGGGGATGTGTCCCCATCATGATTCTGTGTAGTCTGTGATCAGAACCAAGCACAAGCCACAGACTCACTCACATCTGGGTTTTGCCACGCACTGTTTACCAGCTGGCTCAGCTGGGCAGAATCATTTTTCTGGCTGCATGCAGAGTCATAGAGTGGAAATCTGATTAGCCTTCCATTTAATAGAGCCCAAAGCTATTAATAATAAATCCATGGGAAATAGTTTAATTAAAAACTTGAAACTATTGTCAGACAAAAATCACCTAATATAAAAATAATTTATAATGTACACCCTAATTAATAATTTACCTCCTAGGGTAAAAAATTATCAAAAGTAATTACAATTAGAGAATAGTGTTTTTTTAAGATAATAGGATAATACTAAGAAGCTAAAGTAATCCCCAAGCAACAAGTTCAGTTACTGGCTCCATCACATTTTGTTTAAAAGAAAATACATAGATTTTTAAGCAACACATTTTTAAAACATAGTAATAAAATATGGTGATTCCATAACTTGAAGTTCAGAAAACTAAATGCGTGGCTTTAAAGTTAAAGCAACTCCTAAATGTGGTTTTGGGTAGTTCCATATTAGAAGGATATACATTAATTTTAGGAGATTTGGGAAAGAACAATCAAATGATTAAGGCTTGGGTAAGCTATTTAAGTTGACTTAAATTAAGCCACATTAAGTTACTGACCTGAAACCTCTCTCTGATTAAACCATAGGCAGCAAGGAATAAGACATACCGAAAAATAGCCACCTTCTCCTAAAGAAGGTTAGAAGAGAGAGTTTTAGATTGCTCATAGGACTTTAACACAAAGGGATATTTAGAGTTATTGTTCCCATTTTGGGGCACCCAGATCGCAGAGGGAAGTCCATTCCCCTCCCTATTTGTTTTAATAAATAGATAACGGGATTTGGAGTCAGAGAGACCCCTATTTAATACTCAGTAATTATATGATGATAAGCAAGTCACTTAGCTTTTCTGAGCCTTAGTTTCTTTATCTGTTAAATGGAAAAATAATGCCTATAGTACCTATCCCACAGGGTTGCTATGAGCTTCAAATGAGATAACATATTTAAAACACCTTTAAATTACTATTAAAATGTCAGTAATCATTATAATCTTCATGTGCCAAGTAACTTATTAAAGCCTCATATGATGGAAATTATATTCTAAGGCCTTGCCTCATACAGGTTCTTTAAAAGTATTGAAACTCTTCCCAAAATTGCCTCAGAAGAATAAGGCTTGGGTCATTGATATAGCTTCCTGGTTACTTGGGCACAAAGATAGTTAGAATCCTTGAGGATCCAACTCTTATCTCAGGCTTCTAACCCCATACCAGTACATGACGAATATCAGCCTAGCTGAACTGAATCAAAGCTGTATACTCACTGGATATCCTTTCTCTGCTCTCCTTCCCTTGTTTTGGCAAAGTAAATCTCCTTGCTAACTTTTAGGTGGACCTTGAGGGTCCTATTGTTAAAACAAAGGTCAACCTAGACTAAGAAAGGTCTGGCATCTCATTTCTCCACAAGTGTCTGATTTAGTTGTTTAGATAAACAAGAGAGCCATTAGGTAACACGATATTATTTGAAGTAGTCTGTCCAAGAAAATAGTCAGATTTTCCCCTCAAAGTGAGGGAAAGTGTTAGTACTAGATCCTGCCAAGTAGGACAAGCTAAAGCCGTTCCACTGTCATACTCCCAGACTTAAGCTTGAACTTTCAAAGAAAAATGGCTGCTATTGCAACAAAGAAAAAAAAAACAGTCCTTAAGCCTTGTTTTCAGAGCATAGAAATGAAAACTGTAACTGGAGAATTACACAGGAAATGTTCCGGTGTCTCATGCCTAGAGATGAATTCAGCATCATCTTGAAAGATTAGTCAGATGAATGAAAGGTTGGGCTATGTACACAGGAGCCATTGACGACATGCTTATTGAATGGATGTCAGCTGCATGGTACAGTGGAAGAATGCTGGGCTAGAATTCAAGAGGCTTGGATTCTAGTCCCAGATCTTCCAGGAACTGTTGATGTGACCTTGAGCAAGTTTTCTTACTTCTCTGAGTCTCCGCTTTATCTCTAAGATAAAGGGGTTGAAATTGATCTCCAAATGCCTTCATGGAAACTCTAAAAGTCTATGATTCAAGGAAGCAAGGAGGGGAGGAAGAGTAAAAAGGAGGAGGGGGGGGAAGGAAGGAATAAGAGAAGGAAGGAAGGAAAAGTTTCCCATCCCAAAACACAATTCCCATTGAGGAAATATGGCTTCGGGAACACATAAATGGATTATATGCACAGAGCAATTCTACCCATGTAAAAAGATGGGAAAAGCATGAACCTTATGCAAGGACCTGATCTGAAGGGGACCGCAGATGTCATCTAGTCCAACCAGTGAAACAGGAATCATCCTACAGAATTTCAAAAAGTGATCCTCTAGCCCCTTTTTCCAGATCTCTGGTGGGGAAAAGCTCTAATTGGGAAAAGCTCTAATGATACAGAAGTTATTAAATATACATAAAGCCAAAAGCTACTCTCTACTATCCACACCATTGTTCCTTATTCTGAAACTGAGGGAAACTTGACAAAGCACAGATGTCCTTAGTTTCATTTTGGTAGCACTTTCCTTCTTTGTTTTCCCCTTCCTCTTTCTCTCATTTTCTCCACACCATTTCCCTTTTTCTCATCAACTTTTTGTTTGCCTTTGATTATGGTCAGCACTCATTAATTATACATTAAAACATTGCTTAACCCCATTAATGGTTCTCATTGTTAACCTGGAGGTGAAATCTTCACTGATAGGGTTATAGACATTTCAACAATTTCTTATACAAATATCTTTTTTTCTTTTTTGCTTTGTTTCCATTTCCTACTCACATTGAGTAGACTAAAGTCCCATTTTGATGCCTCTTTGTGATTGGGGCATGACCCTGAGATCCCAAAGACGATGCTAACAGGCTTTGAATTGTCCTGGTGCCAGCCTTGCTGAGTTCTGTTAAGTTCTGATGAGCTCGCTACCAGAAGATAGACTACCAGGAAATGAATTGGGAGGAGGGAAGGACACCTCAGCCTAATACAGGCCACATACTATGGGGTGAAGGGTTGGTGATCTATGTCAACAGATGGAATACCTGCATGGATAAAACCAAATATCCTTGAAATATTGGATATCCACATTGAGTAGTCTGACTTCAGGAATCTTTCCGTAAAGAAGAAAGGAGGCAAATTACACATAAAACTTTTAAAACCTCATGACACCAGGCATGTGCAGACATACAACTTAAAGGAACTTAAAGGGCAAGGCTCATAGACATAGTTGGCTTTGGCCCCAGGATTTAACTCAATAGCATTACTTATGTAAACCTAGATTTCTCAACCAAATGGACAGCTGAATCACACTGCACCCATATTACACCTGCCAACATTCCCTGCTGAAAAACAACTACATTTAATGGTGTGCAGCAATTCAGAGAGGATGGGGGGAAGGGCTCCTTGATAATCTGAGTACACAAGAGGCAGCATCTTTCTTGTAAGATTAGTCAGATGCAGGGGAGGTTGGGCAGCCTTTCAAAATTAGAGCTGAACATAACAGATAGTGGCTAGCATCAGGTGGGAAAAGTTACACAATGTTCTGGGAGTCTGGCGCTAATACTGTGCTGGCTAAGCTGGTACACTCAGCCGGTGCAGGATGCTACCAGGACATTCAAATCAAGCTCTCTTTTCTACAGTAATGAAAAGGACATAATGTGATGCTGGTTTCACAAAGCAAGCTTCTATTAAAATGAAATCTCATTTATGAGGCCAAAATAACTTAGCCTTTGAATCTCAAAAAGGATATGCATGTTTTAATTAAAGAAAAAAAAAACACCTCAGTGCCCCTCCTCATCTATCTTGTTTTATTCTTCTAGACCTAAGAAGCAGTAACATGAAATTATCACTCTCCACCGCTAGCCCAGTATTGTTTGTTACTCTCCCTGACTGAGATGGTGGGTGGAAAGGTGACAACATAACACTGTGGCCCCCCAAAATGTTAAGGAACAAATTGTGATGGCATCTCACTGAATTGTTTCTCTCTCGAAGGACTCCTAGGGCATTCTGCTATGATAGATTGGAATCATGGCTAGATCTAGATGAAGATGAGAGTAGAGTCACCAAAAAGAATTTTTCCACAGAGCACCATCCTTGTAGAAGAAGAAAAAAGGAGAGAGGAAAGGAGAGGAGAGGAGAGGAGAGGATTCACTCTTAGTCTAGAGGCACTCTGCTTGGCTTTTGGCTGGCTACCTAAAGAAATGTCAGCTGTCCCAGTCAGAAAAAAAGGTTTAGGCCATCCTAGCAGATAGAGTTTGAGACGGTCAGCTAGTGTCCTTGCAGAGATGATGCCCAGAAGTTGACAGCAGGGAGCAATCCCCAGAAATGACTACATGTCCACCACCAGCAAAGCCAAGTCCAGTAAAACTATTAGGTCAAGGAGCCACCATAAGACCAACAGAGTAATGCCCAGCTGAAAAGTCACTCTGTGATCAATAGGGACCAGTAGAGATATATGCCAAGGTGGGTGCCACATTCAGTAGGAAGGTCTAGTGAGAGCTACAGGTTAATTCTATCAGAAGACAACATTAGTCCAACAGTGTTAAATACATGTGCCCTCCATACATGTGCTCTGACCACACATGTTCCCCATTCGTATGTCTCTCATATGTGAGCCATATGAGTATATACTCTTCCTAATGATGGTATTATGTTTTATAGTAGAATGAGATAGTGTCTATATTCTAATGAAATTTTTCATGCAATATGATTTTATTAAAACACTGCTTTGAACTTAATGTGTCCTCTGGCTGACTTTTAAAAAAAAATTTAAAGAAACACCTAGATGGCAGCTTATGAGCTATGGTATTGAGTGGATACAGACCCACAGAATACCTTAAACCTGAGAGAGTTCCACATGTGAAGTAGGGGTGCCCTAGGTGCTATATTATACCAAAGTTTCTTGTCACAATGACAGCACCTCTTCTCAGCCCAAGATCACAATTCAAATAACATCTGTGTCATGCCCTAGGGTGGTTTTCTTATTGATCAGGGAGCAGGAGTGAGCCAACAATATGGTCCACCCAGCACCAGCCAAACATACCTCACCCCAGCCCCTGCCTATCCTTTGGAGCCCAGGGTGGAACTATGATTAGCAAGCTTCTCCAAAGTCATGTCATTCACAGTAGAAGGCAACCTTGACAAAAACTCCTTTCTGCTGATACCATTCCTAGGCCTTTCAGTCCCCATCCATCTCAGCCCTACCCCTCACAAGTTCCTATCCCACTCTAGTCTTCTACTATGAATGAACCCTGATTAATTATTAGCAAACTTTTCTTCCCATTAGGCCTCCTCCTCCCACATATTTTTCCATATTCTTGGACTCATAGGCTTCCGGGTCCCTCTCTAGAAAATATTGCATCCCTAGCCACCTTCTCCAGTACTAGCTATACCTTTTTTCATGTCCCCACATAAACTAGGCCAAAGAATCAATCAATTAATAAATATTTAAGCCTCTTCTTTGTGCCAAGTACTAGGAATATAAAAACAAAAGCAAAACAGTTAGTGCTATGTTAGGAGCCAGTTTGAGTTTCTGTGACACAGAAGAAGCTCACTGTGAACAGTTTTGTTGTAAAAGATAGATGCTATGCCCTATGCATTTGTAGTCTGGATGGGATTTCTGTGTTACATTTAAAATCAATAAAAATGTTAGAATTTTAAACAAACATTCCCAAAGAGCTTGCATTCTAACAGGGGAGATAGATAGATAGATAGATAGATAGATAGATAGATAGATAGATAGATGATAGATAGATAGATAGAAAGAAAGATAGATAGATAAATAATAGATGGCTAGATAGATTATAGATAGGTGGGTAGATAAATAATAGATATTTTTACATATTTATATTATGTGTATACAAATACACATAAAGAAACATTATATATGTATATGCATTACACATACAAAGTACATTTAAGTTAATCTTGGGAAAGGGAATCATTAGTGGCTGGAGAACAAGCCTTGTGCAGAAGGTAAATCTTGATCCCAACACTGAGCATAGTGGCTGACACATAACTGGACAAGTGATTTCACTGGCATAAAAACATTCCAGGTGAGGAAACCTCCTCTACCAATGTAGCTTTGCAACAGCTTTGCTAAGATGCGTAATCTTGGAGAGTTGCCTAGAACATTCAGAAGTTAAGGGAATCGCCCTGGTCACACAGCCAGTATGTATCAGACAGGGAACTTGAATCCAGATCTTCCCAGCTGTAAGGGCAGCTCTCTGTCCACTATGACACATTGACACTCAGCACACAGAGAGAAACAGAAAAACAGACAGAGACAAAGAAAGAGACAGAGACAGAGAGACAGAGACAGAAAGAGACAAAGAGAGAGAGTCTGAGAAAGACAGAGAGACTGAGAAATAGACAGACAGACAGACAGACAGACAGACAGACAGACAGAGACAGACGCAGTAACCTCTCCCTCTGGCTATTTAACACTTTTCAGGTCCATCTGTTTAGCAGCTGTACGCTCAGTAAGGAGTTAAGTGCCCAGTGCAGAAGTCTTCGTCCAACCCCTGCTTTCATGCTTGGGGATGTCAGGATATTTGTCCATGTCCCTTCAAACACACTGAACTCCCGGATCATCAGTCTCTTTGGCTCTTCTAACCTGAGCTTTTCACAAACCTCAGCTACACACAGAGTCTTGATCTCATCATTACTCATAGAGGTCAGACCTCCACAATCCAGAAATCTGAAATTCCTCTCTTGGATCATAACCCCTTTTACTTCCCTCTCTCCTTCTGGCTCACTACACTATACCCCTTCATGCTCTCAGAGCCCATCTCTCCTTCTCTAGTCTTACTTTCTTCCCTTCACAATATCTGAGCATAGATTAACCAGCTCAAATTTATATTTTTGCCCACTGAAAAATCCTTAATCCTCTTGTCCTGTTGCAGCTCATACCTTTGCAAACTTTAACTCTAGGTTACCTTTATCTCTAGGCTTCTCTGCTGCAAATCCCATGTTGCTGAACACAACCACAGGAAGTCACACAATTGTGTTGGTTGGATGCACTACAAATTAATGTTATCAAATCTCAATTAGTGCTTTTTGATGGAAAGTGATGCTTTTGCTCTTTCCTGATTGACTGACTCTAACCCATTCCCCACAGCATCTGTTCCAAATTTTTTCTTCTCTCCTCAAGTCATATACACCACCCCTCTCCACTTCCTCTCAGTAGAGGGACTCGTTTCATACTATACTGAGAAAATAAAAGCATGAGCTCCCTCTTCTCCCCAGTACTATACTCAAATCCCATCAACTTCATCTTTTAGTTTCTGATTTTGCTCCAATCGCTATGGGTAAGTGGCTCTTCTCCTTGCCAAGGCCAGGCTTTTTATCTGTTTTTGTTTTTTTTTTCTTTTTTTCTCTTTAAAAGATATTTATTATTTTTAACATTCATTTTGAAAATTTTGAATTCCAAATTCTCTCTCTCCCTCTCACCTCTTACCCATTATGAAGGCAAACAATATGATATCAATTTTACACGTGAAAGCATGCAAAATATTTCATATTAACCATTTTGAAAAAAAGCAAGAAAAATTTAAAAAGTGAGAAAATTGTACTTCAATTTGCACCTCAGAATTCATCAGTTCTCTCTCTGGAGATGGATAGCATTTTTTCATCATGAATTCTTTGGAATTGTCTTAGATCACTGCATTGATCAGAATAGCTAAGTCTTTCACAGTTTATTATTACAATATTGCTGTCACTGCATACAGTGCTATCGTGGTTCTGCTTGCTTCACTTTATATCAGTTTATATAGCTCTTCCCATAGTTTTCTGAAACCATCCCCTTTGTCATGCCAAAGTCATCCCTGCTACGTATACCCTTAAACTTCTCCTTTCCCACCTTCTCTAAGAGATTAGCTCCACCACCACCCCCATGCTAATCTTCAGTCTCTCTAAATATACTGATTCCTTCCTTTGCTGCCTATAAACATACCTATTTCTTCCATCCTTAAAAACTGGATCTTACCATACCTGCCAGCTATTATCTCCGTCTCAGTAAAATGCCTTGAATTAGCCATCTACAATTAGAACGTCCTCTCCCTTATTTCTCAACCTCATGCAATCTAACCTCCTGTCTCATCATTCCATTGAAGCTGCTTTCTCTAAATTCATCAATGATCTGTTAATTGCCAGATCTAATGATCATTCTCTGTAACTTTGGATGCTGCTGACCACCTTCTCCTCTTGGATACTCTCTCCTCTCCAGTTTTCATGACTACTTTTTCTTGGTTTTCTTCCAAACTGTATGATCACTCCTTTTCTTAAGAAACTTCCAGTTTCTTAAGCTGGATCACCACCATCAATATCTTACCCACTGATTGTGAAAATTCCCCTAAGACTCTAAACTAATTCTTCTTTCCTTTTTTTAAATTTACTTGTTTATTTTTAGTTTTCAACATTCACTTCCATAAGATTTTGAGTTCCAAATTTTCTCCCCATCTCCCCCCTTACCCCACTAAGACAGTGTGCAATTTGATATGGGATCTATATATCATATGGGATCTACTTTCTTATTGAACCTATTTTCATATTAGTCATGTTGTAAAGAAGAATTAAAGTCAATGGGAGAAACAACAAGAAAGAAGAAACAAAAAAAGAAAAAGAAAAAAGAGAGAAAGCAAGTAATATGCTTCAATCTGCATTCAGACTCCATAATTCTTTTTCTGGATGTGGACAGAATTTTTCATCATGAGTACTTTGGAATTGTCTTGGATCCTTGCATTGCTAAGAAGACATAAGCTTATCAAAGTCATTGCACAATGTCACTGTTACTGTGTACAATGTTCTCCTGGTTCTGATCACTTCACTCAGCATAAGTTAATTCAAGTCTTTGCAGTTTTTTTCTGAAGTCGGCCTGTTCATCATCTCTTATAGCACGACAGTATTCCATTACATTCATATACCACAACCTGTTCAGCCATTCCCCAACTGATGGACAGCCCCTCAATTTCCAATTCTTTGCCACCACACAAAGAACTGCTACAAATATTTTTGTACATGTATGTCCTTTTCCTATTTGTATGATCTCTTTGGGATACAGCCCTAGAAGTGCTATTGCTGGGTCCAAGGGTATGCACAATTTTATAGCTCTTTGGGCATAGTTCCAAATTGCTCTCCACAATAGTTGGATCAGTTCACAACTACACCAACAATGCATCAGTGTTCCAATTTTCCCACATCTTCTCCAGCATTTATAATTTTTCTGTTTTGTCATGTTAGCCAATCTGGTAGGTGTGATGTGGTACCTCAGAGTTGTTTTGATTTGCATTTCTCTAATCAATTGTGATTTAGAGCATTTTTTCATATGACTATAGACAGCTTTAATTTCTTCATCTAAAAACTGACTGTTCATATCCTTGACCATTTATCAACTGGGGAATCTAACCTCTCTTTTCTATCCATGCTCTTTCACTTGGTAATCTTATTAGATCTTATGTGTTCAATTATCATTTCAATGCAGGTAACTCCCAGATAAATGTGTCTAGGGCTAAGTCTCTTACCTAAGCTCAAGTCTCATGGCATTACCTGCTTGAACTGGATGTCCCATAACCTCAACTCAGCATGTCCAAAACAGACCTCATTAATTTCCCCCACAACATCTTCCCTCTTTCCAACTCTCCTATTACTGTGAAGCATACTTCCACTTTGTGGTCCTCCAACTTTAAAACTTCGTTGTCATCCTTGACACTTCACACTCACTCATCTTACATATCCAGTCCATTGCCAAATCTTGTAATTTCTTTCTACAATATCTCCTGCATATGCCTCCTTTTTTCCCCCTCACACAGCCACCACCCTAATACAGACTCTTATGATCTTTCTCCTGGACTATTAGTCTTCTAATTGGTTTCCTTGCCTTCTAATTGTCCACCTGCCAATCTGTCCTTCAGTTAGCTGCCAAAAGTGATTTTTTCTCCTAAAGTATAGATCTGACCAGGACATATCACCCCTACCCCTTCACTCAACTGGCTTCCTATTACTTCTAGGATCTATCATAAAGTCCTTTGTTTGGCATTGAAAGCTCTTTACAACCTGGCCCCTTCCTACCTTTCCAGTCTTCTTATAGTCTATTCTCCACGAACTCTACAATCTAGGTATATCAGCCTACTTGACGTTACCCAAATAAGATATTCCATCTCAGGCTTTTCTGCCTTTGCACTGACTGTTCCCTCCCTCCCAACCTCCTACTCCTAAATTCCTTTAAAGAATTCCTTCAAGATGATGAGCAGGCATATTTCAGAAAAATCTGGAAAGCCTTACATGAACTGATGCTGAGTGAAGTGAACAGAACCAGGAGAACATTATACACAGTAACAGCAACATTGTGTAATGATCAACCATTATTGACTTAGCTCTTCTCAGCAACATAATGATCCAAGACAATTCCAAAAGACTTATGATGGAAAATGTTATCCACATCCAAAGAACGGATAGAGTCTGAATGCACATCAAAGCATACTATTTTCACTTTATTTTTTTCACAATTTTTTTCCTTTTGTTCTGTTTCTTCTTTCATAACATGACTAATGTAGATAGATGTTTTGCATGATTGCACATATGTAACTTGTATCAAATTGTTTTGCTGACTTGCAGAGGGGGGAGGGCAGGAAGAGAGGGAGAAAAATTTGGAACTCAAAATCTTAAAAAGAAATGAATGTTAGAAATTGTCTTTACCTATAACTGGAAAAAATAAAATGCCATTAAAAAAGAATTCCTTCAAGGACTATATGTGCAAAAATATTTACAACAGCTCTTTTTGTGGTGGCAAAGAACTGGAAATTGAGGAGATGCCATCAATTGGGGAATGACTGAACAAGTTGTGGTATATGATTGTGATGAAAAACTACTGTGCTATAAGAAATGACAAGGGGAAATGTTTCAGAAAGACCTGGGAAGACTTATACAAAATGATGCAAAATGAAGTTAGTAGAACCAGGATAACATTGTACACAGCAACAGCCATATTGTCTAATAATCAACTGTGAATGACTTAGCTATTTTCAGCAATACAATGATTCAAAACAATTCCAAAGGACTCATGATGAAAAATGCTATCCACTCCAGAGAAAGAATTGATGAAGTCTGAATGTAGATCAAAATATACAAAGAATCATGACTTGGGCAGTTATAGGATAAAATAAATTAACTGTAAATAGGGTCAATTAAAAGACGATACAGAATCAATCTGATCTTATCACTCCCTGCCACCCCCTTTCTCCTCCAACTGATAAACCAAGAATAACAAAACCACAATTACAAACACATGTGGTTAAGCAAAACAAATTCCCCCATTAGCCATGTCCAAAATATATTTCTAAGTCTATGCCCTGAGTTCATCACCTCTCTATCAGCAGCTGGGTAGCATGTTTCACCTTGAATCCTCTAAAATTTTGGCTGGATATTTTCTTGATCAGAGTTCTAAGTCTTTCGAAGTTGTATGTCTTTACAATATTGCTATCATTATATAAATTGTTCTTCTGGTTCTGTTCCCCTCACTTTGCATCAGTTCATACAAGTCATTTCATGTTTCTTTGAAACTATCCCCTTCATAATTTCTGGATAGTATTATAATATTATTATCATTATATCATAATATAACAAATAATAGTGTTCAAACACACATATGTATAAGGGTGTGTGTATATATATATATATAACATATATATGATATATATATATATACATATATATATATAATAACATATGTATGACATATATTCCTGATTTCCTTTCCGTCTGGAGCATACATTATCTGATCTAGGTATTTGATTATTGGAAATTCTCCAATCCAGGTTAGCTCTCTTATGGTCTTGGGACTTTATTCATTGAAACAGAAAAAGGAATTTGCATCTAGACTCAGTGACGTTACACTAGCCAGCCGAGGAATAAAATAGCACCATAATGCAAGGACACATGATCCATAGAAAGTTTTCAACTGTCAACAACTAAAATCTCATGGATGAAAACATGTGACCCTATGAGTTTGAGCAATCAAGAAAATCAAAATCAGTAACCATTCAAGAGATCGATTTGTGCTTCATCTTGTAGGTCCAGAGAGCTGCCAAATAGCAGCAACTAAATACGGAAATCAATGAATTCATTTCGGCAAATAGATGTTTTTTCCAACACAAAATTACTATTAATATTTTTCTCATCTCTGTAGAATTAAAGGCCTAATAAATCAAAGACATATAGTTTCCTCTCACTAATAATTCTCCCCCTCCCCTTGCCATGGGCCAAGATTATTTTCTTTCCCTCTATCTTCATACTCTAATGATTCTCAACAAGGAGCAGCATTAGTGATTCAACTGAAAATACATGACACTTGGACATGATATGGGAATTTTATATTTAAAGAAATATTTTGTGGACATACATCACCCCTTCACCTGACCAGAGCTCAAATTAACTGTCATGGTGGGAAAGACACCCCACCATCTGTGATTTTAATGAAAGAAGATACCAGCTCCTAAGAAACAGCTAATACTCCCTAGAGCAGCTGTGCACTGTCTCCAAAGAGAATTATGGGAGATGCACTGCATGCATGGCATTACTGATACAAATTTGATTAGATACAGTATAGTAACCCAAAAACGTGGACTAAGAACACCATCGTGTCAGAAGTTAGAATTACTATCATATTCACAGCTACACATACCTTCTGGATTTCAAGAGCAGCAAGCTATTCCCTCACCTGTTTCTCTGATTTCAACAGAAATGATGATAAATTATTTTGCATACTGTAACCAGATGACATAATATAGATTTTTTTTAAAAAAAAAGAATTTGCGTGTGAGCATGAGAGCCATGATTCTTGCCTGCTCCACCCACCTACCACCCCACAGAAGGCTTCTCCCTGACTCCTGAAATTCTATTCCATTCAATTCACCAAGCTTGTACAGGGTACCTCCTGGCCATGCTGATAAATGTATCTCAATATAATCGATTTCTGTTGCAACCCTATCTATTTTATCTTACACATTTAAAAGTGTTACTCTAAGAAGGGTCCCTTACACTTCACCAAACTGCCTACAAGGTCCCTGACACAGAAAAGGTGAAGAATCCTTGATCTAATCCAAACGTGTTGACTAATTTACAAATGAGGAAACTGAAGCCTGAGAGTTTTCATAGCTAGTCAGAAGCAGAACTACGGTGTGAAACCTGTTTCTTGTTTTTAGTCCAGTTGACTTCAGGTATCTTTGCCATGTTTATCTGAGTTGTCCAAAAACAGGGCAACAAAGAATTTTCTCTGTATTGTGGGAACGCTAAAAATCGTAAGTGAAATGGAATAGGCAAGTCTCTCATATTAGAGGACCAATTATATCACTAAAGGAAAAAATGTAAATCTTCCTAATTTGCACATGCTACAAGAAAAGGCAGGTTCCTACAGATGCGCAAACACAGATACTTTGAGATGTAATTGAAGATGTACAAAGTGGGTCTGGAATCCAACTCAAGAAGTACAAGCAATCTTTTTCCAGGATTGTGACACTTTCTCAAAACGACAAATGTGTTGACATAAAGCAATAAACACAATTGACCAGCATTTTCTAAGATGATTTTTACTCCTTAATGCCTTGAAATAACAAACACTATTAAAAAAACATTTAAAAATAACTTGCAGCACAGTATTTACTTGTTCCTGTTGAGAACGGAGAACAGAAATAGCCACTTAAGGAGTCTCTGGCATAAGAACAGTGTGCTATATTTTAAAATAAAATCATGACCAATTCTCTGCTATCGAAAATGAACTCTGTGAAACACTTGCAAATCAAGAAAATGCAAATGAAGGAAGAGCTTTCACTCCAACAAAGATAGAAAAATGAAATTTTTATCTGTGGATATTCTTTGGAAGTGGAGAACTGCACTCCTGCAAGGATGTGGAATATATTATCTATGTATATACAGGTCTATAATAAAGTTGGGAATTAATATTTAACAGCTTTGCTTTACAGGAGACTTAAAGTGAGGGCCCTGTGATGAGAATTTCTTTCAAGTGTCACACATATCAAAGACAAATCAAATTTTAACTCAAAAATCAAAATAAATATATACATAATATGGTATACATGTTTGCTAATTAAAGTTGGCAAACAAGGAACAAATTAGCATCTTCACCGGTGGAAATGATTTGCTTTGGCTACACCATTTTGGTGTAGCCAATAAAGGGAGTCATCCAAAATATTTTAATGTTTTAAATTTTTTAAAAGGGAGATAGTTATAAGGAATTCCTTCATAGTGGTTCTGACTTCATTACCTATCAAATCATACCATTTGGTTGGTCCACTTCCTGCCATGGCACAACCTCAAAAGATTCTATTTGTGACCATGAAATAAATAATACCCAGAACCCTTTAGAAAGGCAACATAAACTGTACCACTAAAAATGTATTCTTATGTTACGAAAAGGACTTGGCCTAGGACAGCAGAACTCAGTAAACAGCTGGTCACATGGCTTACACAAATTAAGCTAGGAGGTCATGTTGTAAGGACAGAGAGAGCTTGAAAAAGCTCTAGGAAGACATCGGAAACTGAACCAATAACTAAAATACTACCATGAGCTCATGCTTCAGTTTGGGACCCACAAGCAGTAAAGAGAATTTCGGTGCTATTTTAGATACAAGTATGCAAGGATGGTGAGCTTGCTGTCTACAAAGAAGCTTATCTTCTATAAGTCTCTGAACAGCTTTCAGAAGAATTTGGTCCTATGTAATATCATATGAGGAAAAGGAATACTTGTCCTAAATCGTAATGCTGATAGGATTTTAATATATATCATCCATAGAGATTCAAAATTCCCAGAAGTTAAGTCCTTTCCCTCTATAACATTCCATGGACAGTTCTCTAACCTTAAAAAACCCTAAAAAAACTCATAGGCAAAAAATAAATTTTAAAAATGACAGGAAATTTTTCAAAGAGATCTAGCTGATAACTATTACATTGAACAATAACGAGCACTCTTAAGTGCCTACTATGTGACAGGCATAGGAGGTAGGCATGCAAACACAAAAATGAAATCATCCCTGGCCTCAACAAGCTTACATTCTATCAAGTGAGATAATGTGCATATGTGTTTGTATCTACAAGTCAATTTGAGTGTGAGGGCATTGGAAGATGGAAAGACCGGTGAAGACTTCATGATGTCAACAAACCAACACTAGATAGACTGGGAATTTAAAAATTATTAATTAATTCTTCCAGTGTAGACAATGTTCTATGTACCCTAGATTTAACATATCTAGTCAGCACAGATGACATAGTGGCTAAAGCATTGGACCTGGAATCAGGAAGATATAAAGTCATATCTCACTTAATCTCTATCTGCCTCTGTTTCCCCATCTTTAAAACGAGGATAATAATACTACCCATGTCCCAGGGTTGTTGTGAGAATTAAATGATATGATGTTTGTAAAACCCATAGCAAACTTTAAAGCCTTATATAAGATATTAGCTGGTAGTAGTAGTAGTAGTAGTAGTAGTAGTAGTAGTAGTAGTAGTAGCAATAGTAGTAGTAGTAGGGGTGGGGTTAGGGGGTGGTAATGTTCTGCTACCATCTGGACAATTGGTGATAAAGTGAGGAGAAAGTCAAATTACTGAACAGTAATACTTTAATAAAATACAGTACTTATCATTAACAACAGAGAACCATTGTGGCATGGTGGACAAGGAGTAGACTGCTACCATACACTAAATATAGGAACCTAGGTCAGTTAAATGTCATGCCTCCAGACAATTCTCCAAGGTTATAAGTTGCAGAACCTCAATAGATCTACATTTATAAAGGAAATTTCCCCACTGGGAATTCCATAACAATGAAATCATAGGTCTTCCCTCTCTACCTCCCTTAGGGGGCATGCTGCATCACACCTTGGAAATTAGCAAAGAACAAATTAGGGCTTGATTTATCATTTTGTCTGTTGTCTACACTTAAGAAAGTGATGGAAAAAATGTTAATTCACCTTAAACCTCAAATTTTATAAAGATACTTTTTTTCAAAGCATAAGTTGTCAAATATTTAACTACATACCTCTGTTCCCTTCTCCTCTCCCACCAAAAGACAATGCAATACTTAAATCTCTCACCTCTCTAGGACAGCAAATACTGCTAGACAACAGTTTCAAAATCTAGTATGACTTCTATGAGACACAACACCAGTACCCTGTATTTTGAAACTTAATCTTTCAGTATCTGGCCAAAGTTGGATTCAATCAAACAAGATGGTGGTGTAACTAGTTAAGTGAGGAATAAAGGCAAGAAGTCAAGTAGAAATTATCCCCTCCCAACGGTGTCCCTTAACTTTCTTTTCCCCAAAACCTGCCATTTGAGTCACTGTTGCTTCTAAAGTCTCAGTGAATAGCCTAGGATAACAGTGTCAAATTTCAGCTGTTAATTCAAAGATTATAGCTCCTTTCAGTGAATCATTCCTGTCATGTTAGTCCCACTTTGTACATCTCCAGATGAGTTGGGAAAACTATGTATAGTTCTATGAATAGAGTATAGAGCTGAGAGTAGATCTAGTTTATATACGTATGTATATACATGTGTGTAATGCATTGTGTGCATATATACAGATGCATGTATACATACGCATGTGTGTATGTATAAGTATATATACACACATATAAAATACATATGTGTGTATGCATAACCTTTGGCAGCACTCCAACCCTCTTAACTTCAGTTTCTTCATCATTAAAGTGAGGGAATTGGGGGGGAGAGGAGTAGATGGTCTCTAAAAGACTTTCCCACTCCAAACTTCTATGATTCTAACCTCAGTTTCTCCTTCTTCAAAGGGGAATGATAATTCCTACCCTATACATTTCACCTAGTTGCTGTCAGGATTAAATAAGACAATAGTATTAAGGTATTTTGAAAATTAGAATGTGGGTTTAATGTCCTGAGGAGAAGCTGGCACCTTGAAATAAGAGTCTGGCTTGGGCTTTGAGCAGATGAGTGCATTGTTAGAGATCGCAGGGAAGCTCAACAATACAATGGGACTATGGTTGAGCATCATTTTGATGAATAGTTTAAATAGAGTTCCCTAGAAATCACCCCCAATATCTCATTTTGTTCTTTAATGCATGTATGTAAAATTGTTTAGTAATTTGTATTCTAAGTGCATTTTAAATGCTAGTTAGTTGCTTCTTTTCTGAGGGGAGGGGAATAGTCTGTGATTTCATTGATGGCACACTCTGTTGTCCCTAGAAACCATGAAGGAAAAGCTGTTAAAATAACACCATTCTAGACTTTGTACAATGACTAAGTAAGAAAATAGGTCCTTTTCTCAAGGAGCATATAGCTCAATAGAGGACTGTAAAGCAAATCGAAATATGACAATGCCAAGCAATTGTTAAATATGTGGAAAAGATAAGAATTACAATTATAAGAAGAAACTGAAGTTGTTGGTGTGTTGCATTTGTAATATAGTTTGTGTGTGTGTGTGTGTGTGTGTTTCAATCCTCCCCTAGATTTTGTTTATCATGAGGGTAGGGCCATCCATGCTTCATCTATCTTTGTGTCACATTTAGTTCCTAGGACAATACTCTGCACATAATATATACTTGATAGAGACATGATAGTTCCTTAATTGTACTCTTACACTTATAACTTCATTTGCTCTTTTTCTTCCTAAGATGAATTGACATGAGGGAAGGAATGAGGAGAGAGGGCTGATATAGATGGTAGGAGTACACAATCTTAGCTGAAGAATCCTGGGCTCGTAGCTTGAAGGAAAGAATCTCAACGACATGGCAAGACATACCAGCCTATGACAGTAAGCTATAGAGATTCCTGCTAGTGCCTGTAGAGGGGCACAGACAAAATCCAGATCCAGAATCAGTTGAGGAGGCTGATGACACCAACAAACAGTAACCAGTAGGTGTAAGCCAGGAGTAGGACAACTGACAACTGACTCTCTTTCTAGGACCAGTGTTTGGGAGACATGAGAAAGTGACTTGGAGATATAACTTTTGTTAACCAGTGCATGTCACCCTGCCAAGTAAGAGAAAAGCTGCCAATATCTATTATAAGTTTAGATAGTATATCTCTATGTTGCATGGCAGAACTGAGAGAAAGCACATTAGACGGTAATGACCTTCTTTGTCAGGTCATCTGCACCTGTTGCAACTAAGAGACAGGACTCCAACCCAAATGGAATTTTCCTGTCTTCTGGAGATAGAATTGGGAAGGAATAGAATGTTGTATGCTATGATATGTATCTATTGTTTTCTTAATTTTCACTATTCTTCCATCTAATCTAAACTATTTTAAACTATGACCATAGAGACATGAATGATTGAAATAATGACCTGGGTCTAGAAGCCACAGGAAGGGCTAATAGATAGGGTGGAGGAATAAGTGGTATGTCATAGAAAAAAGATACTTCTATACTCAGAGTCCAGAACATAATAGCATGGGATGGAATGTTGAGTGATTGACATCCACCTGCCCCATGGTCCTAACTGTTGATAGCACCAAACCTGTTACATTAATAAATGCTAACTGAATTGAAAAGAATTGAAACAAGGAAAGTATCTTGTAGGGAATGACATTTGAGAAGTATTTTGAAGTACAGAAGGGAAATGACTTGGCAGAGAGAAGAAATAATGTTCCAAGATAGAACAACAAAGTTTTCCTGATTGCAGCAGATGAATGCAGGCAGAGGAGAAAAGAGGCAATGAGTAGCAGGGAAGATTTAGGGAAAGAATAAGAGATAAAGAACAATTACAGAGAGTTTTATACTTTTTAAAACACCTTTCCTATAGACTACCTCATTTGGTTCTCACAATCCCAGGAAGTAGAGAGACAAAGAAAATGAAGAGATTGAGTCCTGTGTCCAAGGTCATACCTAATTAACTGGTAGAGCCAAGAGTCAAACCCAAGTCAGTTCTGACCCAAATCCAGGGATAATCCATTTCCGTAACATACTGTTAAGCAATGGTAGCAGAGGGAAGGTCTAGAAGTGATCATGGAGAGCAAGGAGAATGTTGACTTTCCCTCTAGGACTAGTGTTTGGGGGCCATTAGCACTGGAAAAGATTTTCCAGGATGCAATGGGAAGAGCAAGGTGTCTAAGAGTGGCAGAAGATGGAAGGAACACAAAAGGAAGCAAGTCAAATAAAAGATTTGTTAATGATAGAATGGGGTTTTCTGTGGCACAATGAAAGGGGCAAGTAAAAGTGAGTTGAACCATAAGAAGGGGTAGGGTTGAAGTGGGTGAGCCTAGGAGAATTGGAGATGTGTTTGAGGGCCCTGAGATGGAGTCCACTTAGACAGCTAGCCCTGTGTCTCTATTTGTATGCAGACAGCCTTGTATCACAAGGATTAGAAGACTAAGATGCAGGAGGTTGCTAGCCACAGGGGAGATGTGCTACCTTTTGACCGGGGGTCCTACCCTAAAGAATCCAGAGAATGGAACAGGTTACATTAGTTCTCTTTTATGTGCTAGGGAAGAAAGCCGATTATGTTTGGTATTAATATTTCTACCTATACTTGAGGTCCTGGAATCAAGAGGTCTGGTCCCTGAATCCTTGGTCCTGGACAGGGTACTTAAATTTGGTGAGGGCTAATTGTTGGAAATTCTAGTCTTGGAGTTGTGTGGTCTGGTGTCTGAGGCTCTTGTTCAAGAGGTATTTCATGAAATACAGAGTGGCTCCAGGAGATGAGAGCCTGGTACGGGAGTTGACTTTAGCCAGATTGAGATATTGCACACAATATGACATGTATTAATATATCTCAGGCACACAAGGGAGGGGAGCCATGCCGTGTGATATCAGGAAGATGGGAGTCAAAAGGACCAGGAAATAGACAGAGGAGACCAATGCAGAAAGTCAAAATGGCTCCAAGGAGATTAAAGTATCTCTTTGACCATTCTCATGTGTGGAATAGAAAAAAAAGTGCTAAGGTATACATGACATTAAAAATTTGTGAGTAAGAACTGTTGAAAAGGACATACAAAGACAGACAGGGCTTCCTAGATTGGGGCAATGAGAAATGCAAGCTGGCAGCAGAGGAGAAAGGTGCTGGCTGCCAGGTCAACTTCAAGGAGATCCTGAGCCAAGCTAGCAACCACGCTGCAAACCAATGGTGACAATGTGGCTCCAGGAGTGGTGACAGTGGCAAACAGGCAGCAATGGTGGCCGGGGCTAGGATCAAGGTAATAAACACTAAACAAAGAGGATGTAGATCCCAGAGGTAAGGAAGGCAGATAACAATAGACCGGTCCCAGAACCTTTAATAACATGATGCCAAGAGGGTTGCAGGGCCTATGTGACTGAACCCTGGGGACTGAAGAAGTGATGACATTCAACAGTGTGAGTTATATTATTTCCTTGTTAAGTGGACCAAGACCTTAACCCCTTCTCAGGTTTTTGTGTTGTTTGGTTGGTTAGCTATGTCTCTCTCTCTCTCTCTCTCTCTCTCTCTCTCTCTCTCTCTCTCTCTCTCTCTTTTAATCATTCTTTTAATTTTGTTTCTTTTTTAAGCTTTAATATATTTTTATTTATTTAATTTAATACCAATTACACATTAAAATTTTTAACACTCATTTTTAAAATTTTGAGTTCCAATTTCTCTCCCTCCTTCTCACCCTTCCTCCACTTTTTGAGAAGGCAAAAAACATATCAATTATGCATGTGAAGTCATGAAAAACACATACCCATATTTGCCATGTGGCAAAAGAAAACATACACACACAAAAACCACAAGTAAAATAAAAGGAAGTTTTAAAAGTATGGTTGGCTACCTTTCAATAAGCTTATGCCATGTTAAAGCCTTGGTAACTTCGATTATTTAGAGAGGTCTGAGTCGTTAAAGGTATTAACCAGATTCTGATGTTCAGAGGAACACTTCTGGGTGGGGACAAAATGCATCAGAGGTTTTATTGAGAAATGTTCGAGACTGAACCCGGTCTTGAGAGAAAAAAGACAGTAACAGCAACAGGACATGAGTTACATATAGGATCAGTCCAGTAGGGATGTCCAAAAAGCTTTAGCAGCTTAAAATTGCACTATGAGATTTGGGACACCCTGTATTGTAGATCAAGATGGCTGAGAGGTTGTGTCTAAGTCCAACTACCCCTCACCACCTCAAAATGATTTTTTTAAATGTACCAAATAAAGTAAAACAAAAACAAAAATATGAAAAAGGAAACAACTCTACACATAGAAATTTCTATGGGAAAAAAATATCCACTGGAGCCATCTTTGCCCTGTACTTTACAGTTGACTCTTCCCCACTCTAGGTCCTCTTCTCCAAGCTTACTATGGCCATATCTTTATCTGTAAAAGCCATTAGAAATCTCCCCAGTGGCAGAGATTTAGCTGGACTCTGCCATCACACACAGAGAAGAGGTCTATGAATTCACGTTTGACCCTAGAATTGCTATCTTTGAACAGAATTAATTACTTCCAAGTGTTCCTGTTGAGAAAACCAGAGTTGAGTTTTTTGAAATATGAATGAAAAAAATGAATGAACAAAATACATTTGAATGAACAAAGTAAATTTAAGAAAGGTAAACAAATTTGAACTTAGAGAAAGTGTTAAGTGATGATCTATGCTTATATTCTGAAAAGGAGAAGAAAAGATTGTTGTCTTTTCATAGAATCCTCCCCTTGCTCCCATTTAATGGCCAATGAGAGAACAAAGTAAAAACAACCTCTGAGTTTGGGTGTGCAAAAAAATAATAATAGCAAAAACGAAATACTGTCAGGAGGGTATAGTATAGGGAGAAAGGAAGGGGAGGAAGATCAGGGAACTTATTTCTTGTAACTGTCATACCAAAGGAAACTAATTCAGACACAGAGGTGAGGAATAGGGAAAGAGTGGGGATCTCATGAACTTCTCTCTTACCTGGGCCCAGCAAGAGAAGGGAAAAAGTGTGTGTGTATGTGTGTGTGTATCTGTCTATCTGTTCTGAGTCTGCATCTGTGTCTATGTGTCTATGTATGATGCAGATGTAGATAGTTTTAGTGAATGCAATCCCCTCTCTGAGCCCTTCAATAACCCATCTCCTCTTCCCTAGCTCAGTCTAGTTCCCTCTTTATTACCTGTATTACCACTAAGATAAATATTTATATATTTATACTTGATGTATGTAATAGAAATATGTATGTATGTGTGTGCGTATTATATACATACATAAATACACACACACACTAGAGAGGTAGAGGCAGGGAGCTGTATTACCACTATACTTGGACCTTAACATAGTTACTGAGGTATTCATAGAGGAGGTAGACATGGTACCAAAGACAGCAAAGAAGGGAAATTTGGAAGGATTGAATCAAGTATATATAGAGGGCATCCATGCTGGACACGGCACCAGGAATCTGAAGGAGGGGAAGACACTAAGGCAAATTAAAACTAAGATAACAGTAAAAAATATGCAAGTAAGAGAATGTCAATAACTACCAACCAATACCTCTACAAAATCTATAATAATCATCTATACATTAATTGAGGGGATCCTCTTTGAAGGTATTAGTAGACAGCAAGTGATATTCTACAACGGACCACATCTTTACCATCTCACAATTAACTGAAAGATTTAGAGCAGGGGTGGGGAACCTGCAGACTCAAGGCCACACGTGGCCTTCTGGGACCTTAGGTGCAGCCTTTTAACTGAGTCCAAGTTTACAGAACAAATCCTTTTATTAAAGAGATTTGTTCTGTGAAGTTTGGATTCAGTCCAAGGGCTGCACTTGAGGACCTAGAGGGCCACATGTGGTCTCAAGGCCACAGGTTCCCTACCCCTTGTTTAGATAATATAAGATCATATTGTGCCTCTTCATTGTTTATTGATTATGCAAAAACATTTGATTTAGTAGAAAAAAACTCTGGCTTACAGGATTTTTAATAGCCAAGTGTCTCCTATATACCTCAAGGTCATTCTCTATTGCTTATAAGATTTAATAACAGAAATAACAAAATAGATATAATATCTAGGGGTCAATCTACTAAAATATACTTAATATCTAGATATATACAATTATAAAATGCTTGTTTTTGTTTTTAAAAGAAAAATAATGTGGTCAGACATGTGCCTTATCAAGATTATTGTGGAGAATGGTTTGGAGAGGAGAGAGACTAGATGCACAGAAACCAATTAATTAGAAGCTTTTCAAGCTGTCTATAAAAGAGGTAATGACCATGAGAATGGAGAGTAGAAGATTCTTATATAAATCTGGGATCTCACTGATTTGGATGTTTCCTCCAATGATGTAGATAGATGTCAACCGATCTGTCTGCCATCTTGTATGACTCATCTATATAGGTCTGTAAATTTGCCCTGGGATATCCAACCAATATGCTAGAAGCCTTTCTTGCTTTCTCTTGACATCAAGAATGTCATTTGCCTCTGTTTGTATCCCCAACATTCAGCACAGGGCCTGGCACATAGTCAGCAGATAATAAATGCTTGGTGTCTGATTGAATGACTGCCTAATAGAGAGACTGGAGGAGGTGGTGAGAGGAACGAATCCCCCTGAGTGACACAGGGTCTGCCATATGACAACTTGCTGAGCTCAGTTCAGAGATGCTCGTTACTAGAGGGTTAGCTACTAGGGGATGATTTTTCTCAGCCATAGCTTCAAAGCATCTCCTACCAAGGAATAGAGATGTGATCTTCTGGAGATAATATTGATGAAATTAAAGACCCTTGAAGTATTAAGATAAATGGCTTGACCAAATAGTAACAATCTTATAGAATAGCATCTCGAAATTTTATTTCAAACAGGTAAAATCCCATTTTAATGAGTTCTGCTTCATGCAGCCCTTTTCCTTTCCCAGTGGATGGCCCGCAGTAACTAGGCTTTGCTGATTTGGTTTCAATACAATCTATTAAAGGGAAAAATCCTTTGGAACAGATGTGTTTCATAAGGCTCCATTCATGAAGCAGTCAAGCTATTTAATGAAAACATTGTTCCTTTGGTTCAATATTTATTATTTGCCTTGTAAATGTATTTTTATTCGCAGGGCCTCAGTGGGGTTGAAAGTAGAAGAGATGGGCTAGGAATGAGGAAGCTAACTCCACCTCATCTAGAAGCAGCTGAGATAAGAGAGACAGAAACAGGGCTGGGTTAGAATTTCAGATGTATTTACAGCAGGAGGCAGAAATAAAGGTAACATACCTCTCTCTTCTGGTTGTTACAGTCTTCAATGTTCCTCACTCCCCATGACTTACATCACATGACATCCCTAAAAAAAATCATCTAACCCACCCCCACCCTCAAAATGATATCATTTGTGAATTATGCACAGAGAATAAAGCCTTTGCTTTATTTAAACAAACAAAAAATAAAGGATAAAACTTCTATTCTCTCTAGTGAAAGGTTTTCATTAAAGCATAATTTGAATTTAATGAAACAATTTGGTCATCTTATCCTGTTCATTAAAATAGGATTTTACCTGCAAATATAAATAGCAATTAAAAAAAAGAACTTGTATAATTTGAATGCTTCTTGCTAATGAAATCAAGTATAGTATTTTGCTTATAGTAAGTTTTATTGGTGTTTACAAGGCAGGTATGAATACTACAATGCGGTTTATTTTCCAGTCCAGAGCTCCAAATGCATAGCCAGATATCATGAGGAAAGTGCTGTATTTGGAAGTCAGAAGACTGGTGCAACAAAATGAGGTGGTTTCTAAGGTCCTTTCCAGCTCAAAAGCTAAGATCCTATAATCCCATGAGCTATAATCAATGAAGGGCCCCAGCCGCTGCGGTGGTTCACCACCTCCCTGTCTACCATGGGCTCCTCTTAGCTGAGTCCAGGTTGAGTCCTAGAGGAGCCTGGGCTCTAAAACAAGCTAAAGAGTTAATGAAGAAGAGCCTCATTCATCTCCATGATATTTAAATTTCAACTGGTGGTGAGAAGATTGGCTACTTGACCTCAAGCAAATAACTTATCTTATCTGAGCTAGCTGCTTTACTTGCAAGATGAAGATAGAGCTACTCTCAGGGCTTACCTCACCGTTTGTTGGAAGAACACGTGCTGTGGTAGGTAAAATGCTTTGTTTCTATAAAGCTGTTAGTCTTATTGAGAAGCATAGTGATTTACAACTGAAAGAGCACTGAACTTGGGAGTCAGAACACCTAGGTTTGAATCCTGCCTTCAGCACTTGCTAGCTATATGTCCTTGAGATTGAGGAGCAGAAAACAATCCACTAGTTGATGGACAACATTGTTCTATATGTATGCACACATACATATGAGTGTACATATATATTTGTAAGCATGCATATGTATGTGTAAATATATATATATATATATACACACACAAACACACATACTCACTCATGTAATACACCCTTTAGCACACTACCAAAAGAACTTAAAGCAGAACTAGGAAAGATGGGCAACAATGGTATTCTCTAAGCTCCAAGATTTCAGATTTTACCTGAGGGCAACTTCCCAGAAGGCCTGTCATCATGAACTCATAGTGGACACCAGCCTTGAAGAAGCTTTTAGGCAGAATGCTAGAAGAGAAACCACACAAAGTTAAGCAAAAACCAAGATAGGAAGTAGCCTTTAAGAATTTTGCAAAATGACTTCTTTTTTTAAAATTATATAAACAGATACTTGGAGATGAGGGTGACCTCCAGGCCTGCCAGCTTTGGTAGGCCCTTATAGAAGAATGTTAATTTCTGGATTGTCTAAGAGCTGTGCCACATAAACCTTGCTTTAGTATAAAACGCTGGGGAGAAGGCACTTGAAAGGATTATGCTGGAGCTTCTTTCAAGTCACTAGAGAGCTATTAAGAATTAGGAATATGGACTTATGTGGCAAAAGTACTACAGTTGATTTGCTGGCAACATAAAATGTGTAACTGGGTAGGGAGAGAGTTTAATGTGGGGAGATTGGTCAAGATACTTGCTGTTCAAGTGACTTACACACACAAACCACACACACACAATCAGTTGATTTCATCACAAAAAGTTAAGAGGCACAGAAGTTTCACTGATTGAATTGAAAGGAGAGCTAGCCAAACCTCTGGTGGCCCTTAAAAGAAACCAGCTTGCCATCTCTGAATCTCAATCAAGGAGGAGTCTAGCCCTCAAAAAAATACGTAGGTAATCCAAAGAGTTGGAGGCAGGGAATCTGCAAGGAGCCACACAGTCCTAGGAAAACAGAAATAAAGATGGAGCCAGACCACCATGGAAAACCAGGCACCAGGACTCAGGATTGAGGCTGTATAAATCAATTAGGCACAAAGTCTTTCTTAAATCCTATAGCTGCTAATGCTTCATATCAAAATGACCCTATATTTGTGTATATTTTGTATAAAATTGTATGTGTGTATAATTTACATATACACAGAGTTATGTGTATTTGTGCATATATACACAAATATACATATATATGTATATATGTTATCTCCCCTCCATAGACTGTAAGCTTCTTGACAGCAGGAACTATTTAATTTCTATCATTGTCTTTCCAAGACCTTACCCAGTGCCTGGCACTATGTTTAATGAATATTTGTAGGTATTTAGTGAATATTTATGCTGATTACTACTTTAAATATTTTAATTATTTTATTTAATTTATACAAGTTAATGCCTTTCTGATGTCATTGGTCCTCTTTAAGAATAAGGATGTATAACAACAATTTGCTTCATATTGGTTGAGAGGATTAAATTGGGTCCTCAAAGACTATCCCAACAGAAATGCAAATTCTGTCAGACTTCATCAAATTGCAATGACTTCAGTATAGGCCAAAAAAAACCCCCAAACCATTACTCCTGTCATCTAAGGACCAGGTCAGCTCAGTTCAAAGAGGTTCAATACTAAACTGGACCCAGGGTAATGAACTTCAAGCCATAACAACTCACCAAGACAGTGTGGTAATATGTGGGAAATGCTTTGAAACCATAAAACTCTACATAAATTCGACTTTATTATTATTATCATTATTATTACTATCACTAAGGCACAGATGAGTTGCAAGCTATATTATTGGTGGAGGAAAGCACACATTCACAAAATCATGGATCTTTGAAATATTGGAGTATATAAGTTCATATTCAACAGAGAGAATAAGCAATCATATTTCTCTCTAAAGACTCTTATATAGCCAAGAAACTGAAGTAGGGTGTGCAGAGGAGAGTTTAGTGTAGCAAATTGTCATCAAATCATAGGATTCTAGAGACAGAGAAGGGATCTCAGAGACCATCTAGTCTTCATTTTACAGATGTGAACATTGAGGCCGAAGGAGGTTAAGCTATTCGGCCAGCATCACACAAGTGGTAAACACCTGGGTCAAGGCTGGAAACCAGCTCACCTGACTCCAGCATCCATGCTTGTTCCAATGTACCATGTTTCCTCCAGAGTTCTCAGACATTCTTCCATCAGTAAATTAGTGGAATGACTCTATATGATTAGCTAATTGTAACTTTGGAAAGTAGACAGAGCCTGGCCCTGAGGGAATGTGTGGGACAGGACAGAGCTCAGTTAGGAAGAAGATGGAAGTCAGGCAAATGCAAATGTGAGAACTCTAAACCTGAACTCTATCACTGCAAGGCTAGCAATTCATTGTTGTGGGCATAACCCAGTTACCTGCTAATAAGATGAGTTAACACACTAGCTCATTGGTTTATTTTGTGTAAAAGAAAAAAACCTGCATCTATATACAGCTAAATCTGGATTAATAAGAATAATGAATCCCCTGAAGTGATAGTATGTATTCGAATTAGCACTATATGTAAAATATGGTAATTGGTTCCAGCCCAATGGAAATATTCTGTGTAAACTGGAATAATGTGTCCACTTGAAGGAATTCATTTTATATGCCAAGGGTGACCCAGATGTACCAATAAAAATCACACCCAGCTGGTAGGCCACTGTTTGCTGACCCTTGATTGAATCAAAACACCTCATTTTACATATGTGGAAACTGAGGCCCAATGTGATTTGCCCAAGGTCATACAGCTGGTAAGTAGCTGAATTCTAATAGCTTTTTCCATCAATAGCTTAGTTGAATGAGTTTATAAGATTAGTTCATTCTCTTAACTCTGAAGCCATTGCTCTTCACCTAGGGTTCTTATACATCTAAAAAAAATGGTCATATGCTAGATATTAGCTCTGAACTTCCCTTATGAAGTTGTTTAAGTCAGATTATATATTACATTAAATGTCAAGAGAGAGGTGGAGAGAGGGAGAGAGAAACAGAAGGAGAGAGGGAAAGAGAAAAAGAGAAAGGGAAGGGGAGAGAGAGGAAAAGGGGGAGAAGGAAAGGGAAAGGGAGGAAGAGTAAGAGAAAGGGGGGGAGATGGAGAGAGGGGAAAAGAAAGAGAGAAAGAGATAGAGAGAGAGACAGAGAGAGAGAGAGAGAGAGGAGATCATAGAAAGGAGGGAGAGAAGAAGGTAAGGGAAAGATAGAGAAGAAGCAGGTGGGGGAAAGAGATGGGGGAAGGACAGGGAGAGAGAAACAGAGACTCAGACAGAGTAGGGGGAGGGAACGAAAAAGAGAACATCCTATTAAATTTTAGGGTTTGGGGGCAGAACACCAATCCTTGAGTTTCCGCCAATTTTCCAGAATTATACTTCTTTTTAACATCCTTTTGAGCTTTGTAAAAATAGTTCTGGAAGAAGCATATATTTTAATATTAAGTACAACTCTGAACCCAGAATTCAGAAGACTTGTGTGGTTTAAGAATTTCACTATTCTCACCATTATAATTTTCATCATCCTCCGGAAAGACCAAGCCCAGATCTGTGACAATGACACTATATATACTAAGCTCTCTTTGAGGCTGAGCCTTGTTTACAAGAATAATAATATACTATACTACTTCTAAAAGCAAGTCAAATAAACAAGTATCCATTTAATATCTCCTGTGAAAGTACTGGACTTGGAGTTAAGAGACCTCAGAGTCAGGTTTGAATTCTTGCTCTGACACTATTAGCCCGGTGCATTTGGCAAGTCACTTAACATCTCTGAAACTCAGTTTTCACATCTGCAAATGGAAGATATAGCCTTGCACTTTGTAAACTTTAAAGTGCTATTTAAATGGTAGCTGTTAACTACTATCCCAGTTGTCTGCTAGCATACAAGAAAAGGCAATGATATGCTCCCTGTTCTCAAGAAAATTAACATATATTCAATAATTAGCTAATGCGATTACCAGAGAATATAGTGTTAAACTGTGTGGCATATGAGTGTTCAACATGAGTTCAAATAAAGGGGACACAATTGAAATGACCAAACAAAAAGTTAACTACAAGGTAGTTTGGGAGAGAAGGCATAAAGTGTTGGGAGACTCAGGAAAGGCTTCCTACAGAAAGAGATGCATCTTTAAAATGAGGGGTTTGGTCTAGGGGGCCTCTGAGGTCTTTTCTAGCTCTAGATCTATGATTTTGTCCAACCCCTTCATTTTATAGATGAGGAAACCAAGCCTCAGGGTCTCACAGGTAACTTGCCTAAGATCACGTATGTAAGTAGCAGTCAGGTCCTCTGACTCAAAATACAGTGTCTTATCTACCACACAGTAATTCACTGTACAGATGTGAAAATTCAAAATACATATCAAGTGAAGTGATTTAACCCTTTGATAGAATGAATCACTGGTGGACATTGAAAATACTACCATAATTTCCTTTTTCCCAGAGTCCTTCCAAAATATTACATTAGCTCTCTGACTACAAATCAAAAAATACAAGGTGAATAAATATTCCTTGCCAAGGTTTTCTCCTAATATGTAATTTACATTATACATTATATATGCATCCATATATATATCTATAACCTCCTCCTTAATTCAGAATACATAAGTACATGATTTAGTAATCATAGCATTATTATATTCCCCAACATCAACTACATATTTAAAAAGGAAGTCAATTACAAATAGAGATAGGGGTTTAGGGTGTGTTATACTTAATAAGTTGGTGTTAGATGAAAAGAGAGGAATCCTGAGATTTAAGCTCCTGGTCCACCATTTGCAAATCATACTACCTTAGCTATACTGAGTCTCAGTTTACTATTTTCCTAAGAGAATGATAATGCCCTGCCTACATCACTATGTAATTATGAAAGTTAAGTGAGGCAATATGAATGAAAGCTTTCTGAAATAATACATATATAAGATATTGTTACTGTTGTCTCCCAAATAGGCTTTCACTTACAAAGATGGGGTTGGAAAGGAAGAGGCTCTTCTGCACTGGAAATGTAGCCAGCTAGGTGACTCAATGGAGAGAGCACTAGATCTGTGGTCGTGAAGGCCTGAGTTCAAATTTGGCCTTAGACACTTACTAGTTCTGTGACCCTGGGCAAGTCATTTAACCTCCTGCTGCCTCAGTTTCCTCCTCAGCAAAGCAGATGATTATAGCACCTACTTCCCAGTTTTGTTGTAAGTAACAAACTAGATAATTTACAATGATAATATTGTAAAGTACTTTACAAAACTTAAAATACTATAAAAATGCTAAGACAAATTGTGTGGGGAATGGATATTTTTAAAGGGAAATACAAAATGCCAGCTATTGGTGATTGTAGTTCCCATCAGGACTGTAGCATGACTGCTCACACCACTTGGATTAGAGGAGAGTTAACAACTTTAATATTGTTTTGCTTGACCACTGGACCTCACCATCTGCTGGATCTCCAGGTCCTCCAGGCTTCCCCCCAACACTGTTATCTGACCTACCAATGAACCCTAAGAACCTCTGGGTCTTGCCATCTGTTCTGCCAATTTGGTCTTAGAATTTCTGGGCATTTTTACATCCCTGAAGATGAAATCCTGTAAGTGTCTTCTGCTCCTGTGTAGAGTGAGCTCTTTGAGGACAGGAACTGTCTAAATTTTTCTGTTCATAACCCTAACACTTAGCCCAGTGCTTGGCAGATGGTAATCATTTAATAAATGCTTGTACATTCATTTACGATACATAGGATACTAGGTCTACACATGACACATATACAGCTTCTATGGAGCAGGCCCAGGCACGTAATCTTCCCATCATTTATCCAACATATATCTCTATGAACTGGAAGGTGAGAGCTACCAAAATTTGACTCTCACTGTGGGATATCTCTTTGAGTTACCTGTTCCCCTTCAGGTGGTAGGTGTACCTTCATTCTTGCCACAATAGGAAAGTTGATCAAAATTTAGCCAAAAAGGAAAAAAACCAAAACATTTTTCCTCTCTGACAATGGGGAAGGGCACTTTGAGCAGAGGGAGCCAAGATACAGAGGCAGACAAGTATAAAGTATGTTTAAAGGACAGCAAGTAGTCTAGTTTAACTGGGAAGAGGAGAAGATATGGGTAATCAGTGGCCTTGACTGCCAAGCAAAAGAGTTTAGACTGCTCCATAGGAGCTATTTAAGGTTCTTAAGTGGGGTAATATTTTTGAATAATATTGTGTTTTATCAAGATTAAATAATAAAAGAACAAATGCAACTGTCTGAACTCAAGGCACCCTTCCCCCTGCTCCCCAAACCTGGCCTATAAAAAACATGAATGCAGACTATCATTGTACTTCATCGACTTCTGTTTCCCCACATGTACATTCCCCTGATAAGAATGGGGATCAATTATAGATTCTGAAAATGGTTCCCCACCAACCTCTTTTATTTTTCCATCAATTTGATTCTCTCTATAAATTCACTGATGGCTACTTGCTGTTAGTATTCATTCCCCTGACCCCAGTTGAGCTAAGTGCAGACCCCCTAATGTCAATTGTCCAACATTCTTTTTTCACAGTAAATATATTTTAATCCGGGGGTAAGTAAACTACAAGCAGAAAAGGCCAAATCTGACCCGCAGCCTATTTTTGAATGGTCCTGAAGCTAAGAATGGTTTTCATATTTCAAAATAAAGTTTGTATTTAAAATTTTAAAGACCATCCTTAGCTCAAGGGTTATATAAAAACAGGCTGTGTGGCCTATTTGGCACTCCAGTCTTAGTTTGCTGACCACTCTGTTAATTAATTGAGTATTTATATGCAATAGGGCTGCCTCTATTAGGCTCATGGGGTGGAGGGGGGGGGAGGGTCAGAATGAGCATCTCGAGCATCTCTTCTCCCTCCTCCAAGGGATACTCTAACTCCTCCCTGGAAAGGAAGAAGAGGTTGGGGGTGGAGGCTAGTCACTAATCTAGGACAGAGCTTCTTAAATTTTTTCCACCGGGGACCCCTTTTTGCATTTTGGTGGCTGTTATTGGTGCTGTGTGGGCATGACAGCATGCTTAGTGCAAAGTGCGCATGCTTTGTGTTCAGACTGCAGTGAAGTTGCTTGATGTGACAGGGACAAGTGCTGCCAGAAACACCCCAGATTCATTACACATTTGATTTTTTTAATTAATTTTTTGTCTTTGCGTGTTCAGAAACCTTTTACTGTTGCCAAATTTGTCACAACCCCATGGGGTCAAAATCCACAGTCTAAGAACCACCAGTATGGGATGTAGTTTTCAGACTCAAGCCAAACTCTCAATTTGCTGCTTCTCAATGGGAAGAGGAAGACCTCAACCTCTATATCCAGGGATTCACTCTTCCCACCAAATACCAGTCCCACAATGAACACACATATAGCAAACAGAAAAGAAACTAATTTATCCAAATTGATAGGAAAAGAGATGCCAGAGAAAGTATACATATGAGAACATACCCTAGACAATACAGAATGAAGGAGGTCTTACAATGGGAGGAAAGTATCTCAGTTCAACCAAGAGAGTCCCAATCTCACCCAAGGGAAAATTCTCAGAATCTCTAGTGCAATGAGCTAAGGTTAGGGACATGATGGAGACTGCCAGTTCCTCTTATGTTGATTTCTTCACAGAGTCTTTCTTTCAACATCCTGAAGTGGGGTTTGTATCATCCATCTTCTCTCTCAAAGCTGGAAAGGAGCAGCCTCCAAAGAGACTAGGGACCCTGAATTTCTCTTCCACTTTTGCCTTTTCTCTTCTATCTCCACCCCTCACATAGATGCAGGATATTATCCACCAATGAGGAGAGAATCTCACACCAATAGGCTTTGGGGTTCAGGTTTCATGTGTAATTATTCCCCAGCATGTAAACAGACACATATATGCATATCTAAATATATGACTTTTGTCAAAGAGATCTCATTTTGACGGGTACAGCTCATATTCAGGAGAGGCCTATATTCAGACACATATATTTAAGTGCTAAATTATGTGGTACTAATTATAAGTGCAAATGTTTGTTTTTCTTCATTTGTCCTTTTCTGTCATCTGTGTTAAATTTACAGTTGTCAAAGGAGCAAACCCATTATAGTGGGAACAAACAATGAAAGAATTTGCAGCAGACATGGTGTAAATGGAATATTGGAGGACTTGATTTATCTAGCATCAGCCAGAATTATTTCCTACCTAGCTGTGAGGCAATCAAACATTATTTTGTATTTCTCTTTTTAAAAATTCCATCTTTTATACAACTTATGTTAGTTCTGTTGTGTTACAAGAAACAAAATTGAGCCCTTACTACAGACCTTCTTAGAATGCTACGATGCCATTTGTAGAATATATCATATAGCTGTTGAAAAATGACAGCCACAAAGAATAACCTACTGGAGAAAATTTTTTAAATTGTTTCAAATTTCCTAAACATTTTCTTTTATCATGTCACCTTATGTTTTGGAATTTACCCCTAACCCCTTAATTAATGACAATATTATCAAGGCCAAATTTAATTCAATTAGTTTGTAATCTTTCTACAACTATGGTGAGCCAAATGTAAAATGCCTGAGACTCACTGTAAGGGTAGGATTTGCATCTTATGACAGGCAACAGTCTTTTCTATCTACAGATACTGTCCAATACTTCAAGCCAGGATTTTAGTCTCTGTAAACTTCTATTGTAGTACCTGGAGACACTTTTTCATGGGTACCCCAGAAAAGGCTACTTTGGTGTGATCCTGGACAAGCAGCTTTATTCCACACACACCCCTAGGCCTCAGTTTCCTCATCTATAAATAAAGAGGGCTAAACTAGATGGCCTCTGAAGTCCCTTCTAGTTCTAGATCTATGACCCTTTGATCCAATCTCCTGTTCAAAACCATAGCTCACAAGCCCCCACCAATGAGTTTCACTTGTCTAGTCAGTCAGAAGACACACAGTCAAAGGACAGGCATTTAATGAAGCAACAACAAAAAATTACAATAAAATATTTATTTCAAAAACCTGGGACACACCTTCCCACAAATACAGACATACATACATACACACACACACACACATATATATATATATATATATCATCAGTAGGTAGAGTAGTTATACATAGAGAACGCATGTAGAGAATCACATACTTAAGCAGCACATTTGGCCAGAGCAAACGTGGAGGAGCAAGTCAACGCTTCCAGTGCAGCAGGACTTCTGATATCTTCTGGTGATGCCATAACATTTTCCCCACCAGACCAGTTTCCTGTGCGCCTTGTGTATCAATCAGTATGTCCTGGTCACATCTGTCCCCTGCTGGACAAATAACCTCTACCAGAAATGTAATTATGCTGTAAAAAATAAGGAACAGGATATTTTTAGAAAAAACCTGGGAAGACTTACATGAACTGATACAAAGTGAAGTGAGCAGAACCAGGAGAACATTGTACACAGTAACAGCACTACTGCATGATAATCAATTGTGAATGATTTAACTCTTCTCGGTAATATAATGATCTAAGACAATTCCAATGGACTCATGATGAAAAATGCGATTCTCTTTATATGTTTTTTAAAACTTTTTCATTTTTCTTGTTTTTTTTTAAATTTTCCTTTCAACTGTGTTTTCTTTCACAGCATAACTAATAAGGAATTATGTTTTGCATGACTACATGTGTATAACCTATATTAAATTGCTTGCCTTCTCAAGAAGAGGGGAGAGGAAAGAGGAAAGGAGAGAATTTGGAGCTCAAAATTTAAAAAAAGAATGTTAAAAAATTGTTTTTACATGTAATTGGAAAAAAGTAAAATATTACTTTTTTTAAAAAAATCTTTCTTCTTCAAGACCTAATTCAAATGCTATCTCTTCCATGAGACCTTTCCTTGATAACCTCCAAGACTTCCCTCTCCCGAAACCTCACATAACCTTTAATCTAGTCTACTCTCATCTATTGTAATCATAATGTTATGTATTGGAGTTATTTGTATAAGTATTTTATCCTCCTATTAGACTGTAGATTCATAAGGGAAAGGACCATATCATAGCCATTCTGGCATCATCCCAGTCACTTAGCACAGTGCTTTGTAAATATTAGTTGTTAATATAGGTTTATTGAATTGAAATGAGTTCACTGAATATTTATGCAACTGAATGAATGTATAAATGAAAAAGCATTGTCAAACACTTACTGAGTACCCACTATGTTAAGAATTAGGGATACAAATACAAAAGTAAGATAGTCCCTATCCTCAAGGAACTTATATTTTAATAAGTAAAGACAAAACAATATGGAGGAATGGTGGCTAGAGCATAGTATTTTGTTTTAGGAAATAATAGGGATTCGCTTGCAAGTCATGGCATCACCATTCTGATGTCATGGTCCTCTTTAAGAATGGAAGAAAAGCAACAACCTGTGAGTAGTATGAGTTATGCCACTGTGGCCCAGCTGGCCACTTCCAGTTGGGCAATGCAGTTCCTTCTTTCTTCCTCTCCTCTCCTCTCCTTTCCTCCTTCTTCTATCCATATAGGGTATAATACCCTTACCTATGGGTGCTCTGTCCAAAGGAACGTAAATTTTTGATCCCTGAAACCTTGCAAGATATCTTGGGCTTTACTGGGTGGATTTCTTTCTTAAACCCAAATCACTCCAGCTCTCATTGATTGGCCAACAATAAGTCCCAGCCCAAGCCTCACCTGGTCATTGTTTGACCCTGATGGCTCAGAGTAAATGTAAGTAGCAACTGTTTCCGTTTTGGTCAGAAATCTTAAGGGTATTCCCCTTCCAGATTGATTTTTTTTTTACTTGGTAGAATAGGCCATTCTTTATCTCATTTCTTACCTAACCTTAATCACTGAATGGGCATTGCCTCAGTCAAATTGAGACCTGTTAAAGACTTTAGCTTAAAAAGGTCATGGTCTCCCACTCCATCCAAGGCCATCTCTAGTCATCCTGATCCATACCTTGCCACTGGGTCCAGATGGCTCCGGAGGAGAAAATGAGGTTAGTGACTTTGCATAGCCCTCTCTCACTTAAATCCAATTCACATGCAAGTTTTGGCATCACCTTCTGGATGTCATGGTCCTCTTTGAGAATGAAGGACAAACAACAACAGGGTTTGTAAATGGAGCCATGGGGCAGTTGAATAGCTTGCCCTTTCTAGTCACAATAGAAGTATTGATTTGGTTATGGTTTCAGCTGGAAACCATACACAATTGGTGTACACAATTGGTGGCAGGGCAGATGATGAGATCCAGTGGTACTGAGGGTGCAGCAGCAGGAGGCACTGTCTGAGAGTTAGAAATACAAAGATAAAATAAAGGGTCGTACCTTCTCTGAAGGAGTTTACAAACTGATTGGGAGGGATTCTACATGTGAACTAAAAATTATTATGCAAAGAAAAATATAAATGCAGAGTGGAGGGCTAAAATACTGTGGGCAGTTTGAGGAGGGAAAGCTTACTTCTACCTGGTAGCCTAATTGAGGAGGTGGCAAGTCCTGAGTCAGGCCTTAAAGAAAGAGTACTTACTTATCCCTTTCAGATATGGATTTGGCATCTAGCATTGATCATCACACTCCAGGTATTTTAAGTTCAGAGTATAGTAGGATTATCACCTTTATTGTTTTAGACATGTCTCATAACGCAGTCTCAAATTATCTTAATTTTTTGACAGCCATTCATACTGTTGATTCAAACTGAGTTTGTAATCCATCATTATAGCAGTATATGATTGGAAAAAGTGATTGATTAGTCAAGTGGCAAGAACAAGGGATAACATATAGTATGTCTTTATAATGAAAAGAAAACCAAAAAAAAGGCCCCCAGCATGTTGGATGGACTTTCTGTGGAGGATTTATGGGAGTTCACAGAGAAGAGTTGCACACTATAAGAAGGCAGGGGATATACCATAATCTGTATCACCTGCCTCAATTGGATCACAGATCCACTGAAGTATTCAATTCTAAGAAGTCACTTAACTCTCAGATTTTTTTCATGCAAACCAATGCCTAATCCCAGCTCTCCCATCCTATACTTGTATTACTGAGGTTTTTTTAACCTTATATTTATTTCTCCTAAACTCAATCTTATTAGATTCTTCTCATCATTCTGACTACCCAGATCCTTTTTTTCCTTCCTTTTTTTTTTTTTGGATACTGACAATGCATTAGCAGTTCCTTCCAACTTTATATCATCTGAAAATTTGTTAAACCTTACCTCCATGTGGCTTTTCTATCTAGTGCTAAATGTGTGGAATAATGACCTAATCAATGTAGTTGTTTAAACATTCAGCCCCATGGAATTGGTGAGAACTCTAATGAAATAGGAATTCATTGTGTGGTTTATTTTTGCTACACATGTGTTTATGGGTTGGCTATTTAGTTGATTAACTTCCTCCAGGGGTTTTATGATATGGGAAAATTAAATGCTAGATTGTGTATTGATAAAGACAGAATGATCATTGAAAAAGAGTCAAAAGACATGCCATTCATGCTTTCAGCTATTTTATTGACAAAGTGTTAAATGATAACAGGCGAGGCAGAAAACAACCACTCCCCTACAGATCTCCCTCCTGGTCAACATTGATCTAATAATTTTTACTCTTTGGGGTAGATTATTTGATCAATTATTTTTTTTTCTTTTCTAACAACATTTTGTCACTTCCCAATAAATCCTATCAAACCAGGTCTCAGTAGAACCCTTTCTTGAAGCAGAAAAGCAGAAAAAAACAAATCAACATATTGGTCATGTCTGATAACGCCTGCCTGATTCTTTACCTATACTCCACCACTTCTCTGCAGAGAAGAGAGTCATATTTTTCCATAAGTCATCTAAAGTCATGATTGATCACTACATTCATCAGAAACTTCTCATTCAATCAGTTCAGAATCACTGCAACTATACTATCATCTAACCAACATCTCACCATAATTTATCTGCAAGAATATTATGAGATCTAGCCACTTGCCTCTGTCTTTGCTCTAGGGCCTTCCCAGTGGATCCTGTATCAGGTCCAATCCTGGCCTCTGTCTTTGCTTCAAGGCTCTTCCACTGAGTTCTATTTTATCCCCAATCTGTTTATCCACTTCTGTTTCTGATCCAGGGCCTTCCCTTGAAACTTGTATCAACTTTTGCACTGGCTGCTAGCTTTCAGTTTCTGTCTTTACCCCCTGAATCAGCTCCAGATGTGGCCCGCCCACCTTTCAGATTCTATATTTGCCCCAAGGCCTTCTGCAGTACTCTGGAAGTCATGCAACCACCAAACCTACCACTAACTACCACCTCCTGCCTCTTGACCTGATCCCCCCAGGCCACACCTTCTAGACTTTGTGCTATTAGGCAAAACTTGTGGGCCTCAAAGAATACACATTACCTCTTGCCACAAAATTGAATTCCCAAGGATGATTTTGAAGTCTAATCACCTGCCACCCTCAACAGACCTCTCTCCAATCACTGATACTCTGCCTAGACTCATTCTTCATTGGTTAGCATTACCTCTCATCCTTCATATTCTGAAACCCCTGGTAACCAATGTACAAACCTTGTTGTTCATCCCTCACTGCCTCCACCTTTATTCCTATGCCCTTCAACCCTATCTCCCCAGTATCTCACTCCAGCTCATTTTAATGTGTCCTTTGGAATGCTTACTCTATAACTAACAAATTTACTTTCATCTTAAATATTTTCCTTTCTAATTCTTTCCAACTTCTGGCATTTACTGAGACCTAGCTTCTTCCTGGTGACACGGGTCCCTGCCCATCCTTTGTAGTATCCCTTGTATATCAATATGGTGACATATCAGTGTGGTGCTATAGGAGAGTTAAGCAATTAAAGAACAGTTAAGAGCCAAATGTCATGCTCTTTAGGCTAAATGCAAATGAACAATTTGAAGAAGTATTCCTTTCATAATATAAGAATGGAATTTTGGTAGAATATAAACTCCTTGTGGGCAGGGGTTTTGTTTGCCTCAATTTCTCCATCTATAAAATGAGCTGGAGCAAGAAATGCCAAGAAAACTCCAAATGGAGTCAGGAAGAGTCAGATACAACTGAACAACAACTGAACAATGAAAACAATAGCATAGTGCCTTTCCCAGAGCTGTCGTAGCTCAATCATGTGTGATTCTTTGTGACTCTGTGGACCATAGCATACCAATACTGTCCATGGGGTTTTCTGAGCAAAGATATTAAAATGGTTTGTCACTTCCTTCTCTAAGGGATTAAAGCAAACAGTGATTAAGTAACTTGCCCAAGGTCACATGGCTAGTAAAACGTCTGAGGCCACATTTGAACTCAGGTCTTCCTGACTCCAGGCCCAATGTTCTACCTACTGAGCTACCTAGCTGTCTCCTAGGCAAACAAAGGTCAAGTGACTTGCCCAGGGTCACACAGTTAGTGTCTGAGGTCAGATTTGAACTCAGGTCTTCCTGACTCTAGACCCAGTGCTCTATTCCCAAAGTAATAATGCTTACTGAATCGAATTGAAAGGATAGCGTTTGGGAGATCATGCTTTGCTTTCAATAAACCCAAACTGCTCTCTGCTGCAAAAGCCATATTTTTCTGCCAGTTATGCTATATGGCATTATATAATGAAAAATCAAAACTGTAGGTGATGCAAAGATGTATGATGACAGTCAGTAGCTGCAACATATTTCCAATGATGCCTTCGTTGTAAGAAGTGGCATAAGAAACATCACTGAGGGCATACATCACCAGAAAAGTCAGTGGGTCCTTTATATAGCATGATCAAAAGATAAGAGATGAAGAACTAAAGTATTATACACTAGTATAATACCCATTATATATACCCATGAAATATTAGCAGACCCAGAGAAAAGCATTCAGTTCATTGAGTAGATTTAGTATGAAGAATGTATTGAAGGATCTGAATTAGAATCACACAAGATTAGAAAGTAGAGTTGGATTATGATCTGCACTGATAGATATAAAACCCACACTTAAATATATCAGTAATTCATTTCAATATGTTATGTAAGGACAGACCTAGATGACTGTTTTACACTGGGCCTTACAATAAAGCACACACACATGCCTCCTTTCAGGTTAAAGGAAGAGGGACCATTGAAGATGATTACTGCATACTCTGATAAATATGTCCTCTTGGTTTGGTTAGCTTTGCTCAGTTGTCTTTGTTATAAGAGAACGGAACTAGGGAGTAGGGCAAATATTAGGAAATTACTCTGTTGTAAAAACCAATAAAGCATTAGTAAAACTTCTAAAAAAATTTTTAAGTACCCTTGCATAATAGTACTTATTGGTCTATTTCTAACCAATCAACTTTTTAAAGTGTGTAGTGAGTATATCAGAAGTTCAGCTCTTTCACTTAAGTATTCAGGCCTACAAACCCAAAGTACAATATCTTTATCCTCTCCACCCAAGATTAGCTTTTCTGACACCTCTAGAGAGTTTTCCTAGCCTCCTATTTATTTAGGCACAAATCCTTGGTCCTCTTATCCCATTCTCTGGACACCATTCCTGCTTTTTTATCTACTTAGAGACAGATCCTTGGCCTTCTGTCTACTCAAATATATATTCCTTGGCCTTCTATCTATCTGGAGATAAATTTCTGGCCCTCTGCCTTTATACTACTCTATGGATCAGCAATCCTGACTAACCTCACTTTCCTCTCTTCTCCAGTGTCTCTGACCAATTTGACCGCCATGCACATTTCACCTTGGCCTTGCCACCTAGAGAACGACACCATTATTAACTCAACTAATCCAATAACTTAAAAACACTAAGCCCTGATAAGAGGGAAAGACACTTCGTAAAGAATTACAGTAGTGATGTTGCTGAGGCCTAGGGAGGTGGGAGGCTCAGCTAGCCAGCAAGGGAGAAAAAGTGCAGAGTTCTATCTATTCCCTCTTTTTGTCTTCCTGATGAAATTACTATATTTCATATCAACTTCCACCTCATAACATTCTCCCACTGGTCATTTGTCCACCATGTGACTTTACTTCCATAACTCCTGCCTTTTGATCTTAAACCCTGGCAGAAACAGAAGTATAGTCCCCAGTTTAATTCCCTTTTATCTAGGGAATTACAAATTACTTGCTGACTACTCCTATTAGACTTCACCCAAAGTCACCCGGCCCAAATATTCTGGTTCAGGTTTCTGCCTGGCCAAAGGGCTCACAGGCCCTAAAGCAGCCTACCCATTTTATTCACTCACTTGGGCCATTATCATTTGCTGTCTCTATTAAAGGATTACTGTCTAACTTCCTTTTCCTTCTGTCATTTCAAGCCGTTATCCCTTATAACACTGCATGTAGGCTTTTCCAGCCCCTTCTTTCCCCTTATCATCTCTTTCCAAGCATATGTCCTTATCATATTGTTTACTTTTCCTCCCAAGTTGGACCTATTTAAATCTTTTAATTACTTCTTATACATTAACTCTCTTTTCATTCAATTACTATGCTTGGATAATTTCAACAATATTTATGGGATTCCCAAGAATGACCATGGAATGTTTTCCAAGTAGCAGCTCATCTAATGTGTCTCGGTTTCCTCTTCTATAAAAAGTGAATAGTAAAAATCTTATAATAATAATTATATCATATTGATATAATGATGACATCATTATATTATGATAATATAGGTAAAATGGCATATAATATTATGATATTATAATAATTCCAAAACAAATAATAGCTAGCATTTACATAGTATCTGCTATGTGCCAGACACTGTGCTAAGAGCTTTACGAATACTATCTCATTTGATACTCACAATAACCTTCTGGGGTAGGTGCTATTATTATTCTCATTTTACATTTGGGGAAACTGAGGTAAACAGAGGTTAAGTGACCTACCCAAAGACACCCAGTTTGTACGTGTCAAAAGGCCAGATTTGATCTAAGATCTTCCTCATTCCAGGGCCAATGCTTAATCCACTGCACCACCTACTTCACAAAGTTGCCGTGAAGAGTAAATGAGATTGGAGGAGTGGGGTAGCAGTGGTGTCACCAAAAAGAAAATAGCAGAAGAAAATCTTTTAAACAGTTGTTAAATGCATAGAAGAGAAGATCAGTAGGAAATAACGGCCAAGCAAGGCAATTTTGAAAACAGCATGTTTATTAGAGCCTTGAAAAGAAAAGCTCGCTGTTCATGATATAGACTAGAATATCCTTTGTGTGGATGCCACTTTTTCTGTTCTACTTCATACATATGGAAATGTCATCTTATTTGGCGTTGGTTAAGTTCAGAATTTAAAAAACTTAAAAAGAACAAATGAGATAAGGTCAGCAAAACACTTGGTAGACGTCAGAGGGAGAGAAATAAATGCCAGCTTTGTACAGGTATTTAATTTGATTTGTTTTTTGTCACAGGAGATCTTGCCTTTTCTTTGAGATGATGAGGGATATCTTTGGATTTCCCCATCTCTCATAAGTTCTATGCCACCATCAAGAGTGTGAATGGTGATTAGTTAGTGAATAATGTAAAAAGTGGTTAGAATAACATAGAACGTTAGCTTCAAAAATGAACATACCTATCAAAGAAAGAACGATTTCTCCAATGTCATCAGGATAGTAGCAGGTATATTATCACCACAGGACGCAAACTTGGCTGTCAGGCTGATGAAGAATAATTACAATTGTCAGACACTGAGCTGAGGAGATTGTGGGAAGTGGATCATTCCAAATTTCTCACAAGTGTTGACTTTGGGTTAAAGTCCCTACACTAGCTTTAATACTCCAGAATCCAACTTTGTTTTCCAAAACTTGTTATTACCGCTTTGTATGCTGCCAGTGGGAGGCGTTCCAGTGAGTTTTTGTGTTTGTTTGGTTTGTTTGGGTTTGATTTATTTGAAAGCCCATTATTGCATCGTACAGATTTCTAGGTCATTGCTTTGGGGGTGGGAGTGATTTTAATTTTGCTTTAACTCACTCATGTGATTCAACTCCACCCTTTGGAAAGACCTCTATCCCAGTCATCCAAAATAATTTCATAATCCCCCCTGGATTGAGGGTTTGGGGATTTGGGGACCACATAATTCTTTGCTTGGCTTGTGAGAACGATTTTTTTCCCAAGTTGAAAAGAACCTTCTTAAATTGTTTGAAACATAATTATGACACTCTCCTAACTGTCAATGTGAACATTTCCAACAGACCAAGTATCTTTTTTTTTTTTGCTCTTACATAAAGGGTAGGCACTGTGGGCCTGCTACTTATTTGCTATGTACATGCCCTGTAGAGTTCATATTAGTGCAGCACTCTCTTTGAAGTCAGCATTTTTTGAAGCCTCTGGAAGCTCTGGGCTTAGATAAGCTCCGCCAGGGCAATACAAGAGACAGACCCAGGATAATTTGTACAACAGCCCACAGCTTTACCAGTTCACACTGTAATTTTGCCAGATCTTATAAGCTAAGCAGGTTTGGCCCTACTCATTAGTAAGATGGGCAGGCTCCAGGGAAAATCCATGTGCTGCAGAAACTATTATTAAAACTATTATTGGACATTTACCTAGAGCCAAAAATATAGAGAGCTCATCACAATAATTAGAAGGCATAGTGAGACAACATTTCTGTATCCCACAGGAGGCTTATCTCAAACTAGTGATTTTTCCCCCAGAGAAGCATGGAAATGGAAGGCACTGGGCACATAAGATGCTTTTCTGGGCTCCAAATAAGATAAGTTCTGATTGTATCACTCTTAATTCCCCACTTGATGAATCCATATTTCCAATGAGATCCCCAGACCTAAGGCGCCTCTCAGGGGTGCCTTATTTTGCCAGGTCGGCATGGGACCAGACTAGAGAGGTGGGGTGGAGAGGTGGGAAGACATCACCAATAAATTGCAAGGAAGATGTGCCCTTGAATAATCATGTTGCCAGTAATATACCTATGGATAGTCAAGAATTCACTGTGACAATTAAATGCCTTTTTTTTTTACAAGGCTCTTGGGGCATGTTACAAAAGTTAACTAGCCCCAAAATCTAGTTATAATAAGATAGGGATGGACTTTAGGATTAGTGGTTGGAAAATAAGAAAAGAATGACACCAGTTGCTAGTACTCTTCCTCTCTTTTGAAATAATTTTGTATTATTTTGTACATATTGTTTAACTACTACCTCCTCTCCTTTCCTACTCCAGCAGAGTAAAGTGCTTGAGGACAGGGATTCTTTCTTTCTTTTTTTCCTTCCTTCCTTCCTTCCTTCCTTCCTTCCTTCCTTCATTCTTTCTCTTTCCTTATTTTTCTTTCTCTCTCTTTTTCCTTTCTTCCTCCCTTCCTTTCTTTCTCTCTTTTTTCTTTCTTTTCCCTTCTTTCTTTCTCCCTCCCTCCCTTTCTTTCTCTTCACTTATTCTTTTTCTTTCTTTCTTGTCTTTGAATTGAAGCAGGTTCCTCTCTCCCCAAATCCTATGAGAAAAGTTCCCTATTCACCAGCTCCCAGATGTTGTAAAAATTGTTTCAAATGTAAGTCTTCTTATGACTTGTTCTTTCCATTCTGTTCATGAGGAAATAGGGACCCAGAAAGAGGAAGGAAATGACAATGATATTTGCCTCCTGCCTCCTACTCCTGAGTCCTCTTAACCAGTCTATGCTTACGCTCACAGTCAGGGCTGGCACATGATAGTAAGAAAATCAATCCACAAGCTGCAGGTACAAAGCAGTGTTTGGAAGATCTATAATCATGTTACATAAAATGAGGTTTATATGAAGTTGACAAAATGTGCTGATGTGAGTCATTTACAGTTCAGTTGTAACAGAGTTGTCTGGCATACAGCTAGCTTTATCTGAGAGATCATATAGTTGGGTTCTGCTATTGAATCTCATTTAGAACAACGGTTTGAAAGAAACTCAAATTCCACTTTTTAAAATTCTACGTCCAATCAGTTACTAAAGCCAGCTGATTCTACCTCTGAAATATTTCTTGGATTGGTGTCCCCCACACACATTTCTTTTTTTATTCTCATTTGCCTTTCCTCTAGTATAAGACCCCATTAGCACTAACCTGAACTAATGAAGTACCTTATTTAACTGGTGACTCCATCTCCAGAATACTCCCTTTTCTTATCTGTCCTTTAGATCTCCCCCAGGTTAATCTGATTTATTCACTGATTTGATCAAGTCAGTCTTCTGCTCAAAATCCATCAATGAATATAAAGTATAATCACCTTGGAATTCAAGGCCCTCCACAACTTAGCTACCTCCTTACCTTTTCAGCTTTATCTCATGCTGCCTTCCTCCCTGTGAGGTACTCCAGCCAATCTAAATTATTAACCGTCCCTTGTAAAGTTCAGCTCTTTCTCTTATCTGTGCTTTTGATCAGTCTCCTCTTGATTTCTGAACTACCATTCCCATTTTCCTCTCCACTCACCTCCACCTATATACTTTGAAATCTTATCCTTCTTCCAAAACCCACTTTAAAAACCACCTCCTCCGTGAAGTCTTCCCCAACTCATCCATTCAGAAATGATCTTTCCTTCCTTTGACCTGGGAGAGCATATTAGAATCTTATTATCTCTGTTCTTAACTGTAATTTTTTCATATTAATTTTATTACATTTCATATGTACATGTGGTTCATATCTTCTCCTGCTAGATTGTAAGTTCTATGAGAGCAGGAACCATATCTTAGTTATTCTTTATCCATTCTAGTGCCTAGCATAGAGCTTTGTATGTTTTATCCTTAATGAATAATTATAGGATGAAATGGAATAGAATGGAATTTAGCTGAATCACCACTATGGGTCTTTCTCTAGATCAAATGTTCTTAACTTTTTCTAGACCCCTACTGAGAATGATTTTAGGTAATTGAAGGAAATGCTCAATTTTAATTAGAGGTTAATGAAAATAAAGATGAAATCATTTTCTCATCTGCATTCATGAACCTTTTGAAATCTATCCATGTACTCCTTAGGAATTCATAGACCCCAGACTGAAAACCTTTGTTCAAGACGCTGAGAAAAATACATAGGAGGCAGAAGACAAATTCCTTGCTTTTAAAGAACTCACAATCTAGTTATGTGGTTAGCATGTAATAGAGAAACCTATTTTTACACTAAGTTAAATCAAATTACAGGTCATTTTCATCACCCATAGGCAGTTTCCCTCATAAAAGATGACTTCTGATACCTCATCATCTCCACATAGCATGGAGGTGACCCTCGATTCTCAAGGGCAAGATCACTGGAACTGGAAAGGCTTCAAGTATGCCCCAGCTATTTGCCTTCTGAGTTCCTACCAAGCTATACACTGAGTGTTGAATTATTTTTAATAGAAGCTTATGAAACAAAAATTCAAAATAATCCCTTAGTCCCATGTGGCTACTGTAGTGATGTGGGACAAAAGGAGGAGAAGAGGACGCTAAGGCTTTAAGCCATTTATGAACATTAATTTAATTCTTGATATTCTGAAGATGAGTTCCTTGTCTAAGTACCAACAAATGAAACTACTACTGAAGGAAGTGAGTCATTGTGATATTCGTATCACAATATAAATGGAACGGGAAGAGAGAAGCAAGTTATAGCTAATTGAAATGATAGTTCATGAGCTCCCTTTGGAGAAGATGCCCTCCTCCCCCAACCCATCTGTGTGTAACAAGTGGCAAACTTGTTTTTATCAGGTCTTATCAAAGAGAATAAGAACTATCATTTCATGTAATGCTTGGGCATTATGATTTGCAGTGAATGCTTAGGAGGAGCTAAGGCAAGAAGAACGTCATGAAGACCATGGCAACTTATACTCTGACATCTGGGATTAGAAAAAAAAAAACAAGAAAAAAATTTAGAGTGAAATTTTAGGAACTGAGTAAGACCCTCTAAATTAAATCTGTATATGTTTAAAAGAGCAGTGACTTCAATGTAAAGGTGAGCATGGAGGAAGATGGTGAAAAATATGTTGGAAAGTATAGCTTGGGATTAAGAAACAAAAAAGGTCAAAGGATTATAGACTATACAGAAGCCTTGTGTGTGTGTGTATACACACATACATACATATATATAAGTATGTGTGTGTGTATACATTACACATATGTGTGCACATATATACATATACACGTGTGTATATGACGTGTTAAGAGAGGACTAATACTTCTGGTGTGAGAGCTTACTGAGCCCTTTTCAGAGCTACTCATTTACCTTTGTGCCCCAAAGTTGATCACTCGACTCTCACCTGTGGCTCCAAGGAGCTATAGCATATGCAGTGGCCACACTCCAGTAAAGTTGTATCGGAAGATGGGCTAGACCAGGTTGAGGGTAACCAACAGGCCTCAAACCTGTCGGTGAGGTAGGAGGTTGTCTATCTGCTCCAAGCACATGAAAACTTTTCTGGCAGAATGGACAGATGAGAACAATTTGTTTTAATGGCCATAGAGGTAACTGAAACAGGTACTGTGGAGCATTTAGAGCTTGGTCAGGCATCAAAGACACCAAGGTCATCCACTGCATCCCAGGCCATCGCCAGTCATCTTGACTTTGATCTTGCCACTGGACTTTGATGACTCTAGAAGAGAGAGTGGCTGACAACTTGGTGCAACAATGCCTCATGTAATCCAACTCACACAAGTCAAGAGATCACCCTGAGATGTCATTAGTATTCTTCAAAAACAAAGTACAAAAACAGCTATGTATATACACACACACACAAATACATGAATTTAGCTAAATTTAACTCCCATATATTTAATATATTTTATAGTTATCAAACTTCCTTTTAAAATAAAGTATTCATGATATGTATGTAACATACATGTGTATACATGTGTGGTATATATGTACATGTATGTATATATCACACATACTTTATTTAAGAAGGAAATTTGGTAACTACAAAATGCATTAAATATGAGAGAGTTAACCAACCAAGACCTAGAGAGGATTTAGATAAAATATAAGAATCTTTAGAGAAATAAAAGAAGCCCTAAATAATTGGAGGATATTCAATATTCTTGGCAGGGCTTTACCATGATAATAAAAATGATTATTCTAGCTGAATTAATTTATGGATTTAATCCTATACCAATCTAACTACCAAGAGACAACTTGGTAGCTAGACGAAATAGGAATACAATTCTTTTGGAGGGACAAAAGGCCAAGAATTACAAAGAAAAAAATTTTAAAAAATAGAAATCAGAGGTGGATTGCATTATAGATCTCAAATTTATATTATAAAGTGGTAATCATGAAAAAAAATTTGACACTGACTTAAAAAAAGAAAAGTAGATCAGTTGAACAAAGTAGATGAGCAAGACCCAGAAGTGAATAACATTGTTCTGCTGTGTTCAGATAGACCCAAGTCTACAAGCTGCTGCGGAGGGAGGGGCTCCTTATTCAACAAGAACTTCTGGGAAAACTGGAAAGCAATTTTGTAAAAAATTATTTGAGACTAACATCTTGTACTATTTAAATTCCAAATGGAAAAGATGTCTAAATATAAAAGGTCATATTATATAAACATTAGAGAATAGAAGATTATCACAAGTATAATTAGTGGAAAAAGTAATAAACAGACAAAATGCAATATTTTAATTATATAAAATAGAAAAGTTTTTTCTATGAACAAAATCAATAGATTTTGTAGTAGATAGAATAAGAAGAGACTATGGGTCAGGGTTGGGGCAGAAATCTTTGTATGGGACACCTTTGATAAAAATCTAACATACAAAATCTAAAGAGAATTGACCCAAATTTTTAGGACCTGTCCTTTAATAGGTAAGTGGTGAAAAGATATGAACAACTTTCAAAAGACAGGAAGAGGAAGAGGAGAAAGAAAAGGAAAAAGAGAAGGAAGGATAAAAGGAGGACAGAGCTAGGAGAATAGCTAGCCTTTATATAACACTTTAATATTTGCAAAGCACATTCCAAATATTATCTTGTCTTATCCTTCTACCTGGAAAGTAGGTGCTATGATTAATTAGCCCTATTTTATACATGAGGAAACTGAGGCAGAAAGAGGTTGTCTTGCTTAGGGCCAAACAGCTAGTAAGTGTCTGAGTCTAGATTTGAACTCAGGACTTTCTGACTACAAGTCTATCTGCTGGAAATAATATAGTTGAAGGAGCAATGGATTTGGAGTCAGAGGAGAACTAGGTTCAAGTCCTGACTATATCGCTTATTACCTATGTGATTTTGGATAAGCCACTTAATCCCTCTCAGCCTCAATTTCATCATCTATAAAAGAAAGATGTTGAAATAGATGATCTCTGAAATTCCTTCTAGATCTAAAGCTTATAAAACTATGAACAAAACATGAAAAATTGCTCTAAATCACAGAGAACAGAAATACAAATTAAGATAAGGCTGAGGTTTCACCTAACCCCCATTTAGAGACCAAAGATGGTAAAAAATAGAAACACTTGAGGTTGGAGGTGTTATGGGAAGATATAAAAACTAAAATAATTTTGGTAGAGCTGTGAATTTGGTCTAACTTCTAGAAAACAATTTGAGATTATGTAAGACTCATTACTAAACTGTTCATACAGTCAGAACCAATAATACCACTGCTGTACTTATACCCCAAGGAGGGTAAAGATGTAAAAAGTCTCAAACATACCAAAATATTTTTAGCAGTTAAAAAATCTAGAAATGAAGAATGTACTATCAGCTAGGTAATAGCTAAGCAAATTGCAGCATAGAAATATCACAAAAATTGTTATGCTGTAAGAAACAATGAATATGAAGAATTTAAAAAATATGGGAAGATTTCTATGAATTGAGGCAGAATGAACAAAACGGAATCTAAGGGGCAAAATGCACAGCTAAAATAACATAAATGAAAACAACACTAAAAGCCAACAGAATTGAAAGCAAATATGAAATACAACTTCTCAATTCCAGATGACTAATGTTAAAGCACACTTCCTTCCTCTAGGTTAAGAAATAATAAACTAGGGGCAGCTAGGTGGCGCAGTGGATAGAGCACCGGCCCTGGAGTCAGGAGGACCTAAGTTCAAATCTGGTCTCAGACCAGACACTTGACACTTACTAGCTGTGTGACCCTGGGCAAGTCACTTAACCCCAATTGCCTCACCAAAAAACAACAAAGAAAAAAAAATGTCAGTAGCTAAGTGCTACTGACAAGCAGGTAAGCCCAAGAGTCACAGGGAATAGAGGCCACCAACCTTGCTTCCATCCTACCATAGTACAGAGAAGCAATCCTTCTGAAAATTCAACCTGACAGTGCCTCCAGATACTGTATCCTCTTCTTCTTCAGCAGCCTTACCTACAAAAGAAAGCTCTTGTCATCAAAATCCTTGACATTGTCAACTGGTTCAATATTAGAAATAGATATTGTTTTACAAAGGAAATTACATTGAAGAAGATACATTACCATCTGCTTTGGACTGTACCCTAAGAACCACCATATCTTTTCCATTTGACCTGATGCTGAAATCTCCAGTATGTGTGTCTCTGCGCCGCCCCCATTTAACAGCAAGCTCTTTGAGAGCAAGGGCTGTCTTGCTTTTCTATTTGTGTCTCCAGTGATTAGCACAGTGCTTTGCATACAATAAGCATTTTAACATGTTTTTTCATTCATTCATCTGGATAGCTAGAAATGGGGAAATATAATATTTCAACTGGGCATAACTGGAATTGCCCATCAATTAGGTTGGAGCCAATCTCACAGATCAGTGTTGGACAGAATTTAGATCTTCTTGCCATATGTTAGATATCAGAGAAACCTCCTCCACAAAGAATCAACACATGTAGTAATCATTTAACTCCAGGTGCTATATGCTGTTTCTCTACTTGAAGAGATTGTCATTGTCATTAGATAATCTGTACTCGTTTTCCTCATTCTCCTAGAGGTATTTGAAAAAACACTCTGTGTTAGTACAATGGTTTTATATTCATGATGACTGGCAAAATAATGAATATAAACACACACATATGTACATGTGCATGTATGTAGTGTGTATATCTGTATGTGCATGTGTGTATATACACACATACACATATGTTTAAAACAGAAAATGCCACACATGTATATATGTATATTTAAAACAGAAAAAATGCCAAGAAGAAAATTTCATTTTCAGAAATAATTGCTTTTGAATCAAAAATTTAAAAAGGGAGGAAAACTAACACATACTCACATTGACTCAAAACTCCTTTAATGAAATAATTTCAGTAAAGCTCCATGGCTGTGCTTACTTTCATGTAGGGTGGTACAAGGAGCTAAAGACCATTTAGGTAAATTTGAACAACATATATGTGTCAGCCATATAAGCCATGACTTCAGCTCTTCTCTTGGAGGAAATCTACAGGATCACAACCACACCAGAGTAGGACTGAAACATTTAATAAATGAATGAAAAAGTACATAGACTGCTCTTGACAAAGCACTTGGGGATTATAGGGAGAGAATGTTGCATACATTGTCAGATTTGGTCATTGTATTGTTTGTTTTTCCATAACTATTTTTTTTCTAACGCCAAGGAAGGTAGAACTTGAGGTCACTCTGTAGGATTGGGTGTGGCTATTTCTAGAAATGATTGTAATGTTCATATAGGGAGAGCATATAATGGAGTATACTCAGAGTTGCCATTTCTAATTCTAGGGGACCCGTGAAAGTTTTAGAGGGCTTCTAGCTATATATGCCATCCCTCAGAGTCTAGTACTTTTTGAGATGATTAGGGTCTCCTTACTGTCTTCGAAGCCAGGGAATGTACAGAAGTGAGTAGCTCACTCCCTCAGCTTGCCCTTCCTTCCTGGATGCAAATGGCTAGAAAATGGATCTTCCTAAAGCTCAAGGCTGACTATATCATTCCTCCTATTCAAATCAATTCCAATGGTTCTCCATCATCTCCTGCATCAAATGTAAAATCCTCTGTTTGGCTTTAACATCCTCTCTAACCTGGCCCCTTCCTACCTTTCAAATCTTCTTACACCTTATACCCTCCCCTTCCCCACTATCCCCTTCACTCTGATGCAAGCCACCTTATATCTGTAGAATTATACTCTGTATCTCCCAACTCCAGGCATTTTCACTGGCTGTCTCCCAAGCCCAGAACCTCTACTTCCTCATCTCCGCCCCTTAGCTTGCCTGACTCCCTTCAAGTCTCAGTTAAAGTCATACCTTCTGCAAGAAGACTTTTCCCATTGTTTTTAATCCTAATGCCTCTGTTGATTTTCCCTAATTTTTCTTCTGTGTATCTTGTTTGAATGTTGTCTCATTAGATAGGTAAGCTCCTTAAAAGCTGGGATTATTATTTTTTAATTTTATTAATTTATTTTGATTTATCAACAATCACTTCCGTACGCTTTTGAGTTGAACATTTTTCTCCCCCTTCCTCCCCCCCACCCTCCCCAAGACTGTGCACAATCTGATATAGGCTTTACATTTACATACCCATTAAACATATTTTCACATTAGTGAAGTTGTAAGTGAAAATTAAAACCAATAGGAGGAACCATCAGAAAGATGAAACAAAAGTCAACAGAAGGTAAAAATAAGTGATAGCGATTCGACTTCCATAATTCTTTCTTTGGATGTGGACAGCATTTTCCATCCCGAGGCCTCTGGAGATGTCTTAGATCCTCGTAATGCTGAGAAGGCTTCAGTTTAACAATCTTAGTCATTGCATAACGTGGCTGTCATTGTGTACAAAGTCCTCTTGGTTCTGCTCACTTCACTCAGCATCAGACCATACAAGTCTTTCCAGGTTTTTTTGAAGTCAGCCTGTTCATCATTTCTTATAGCACAATAGTATTCCCATTACATTCATATACCACAACTTGCTCAGCCATTCCCCAATTGATGGGCATCCTCTCAATTTCCAATTCTTTGCCACCACAAAAAGAGCTGCTATGAATATTTTTGTACATGTGGGTCCTTTTCCCATTTGTTTGATCTCTTTGGGATATAGCCCTAGAAGTGCTATTGCTGGATCAAAGGGTATGCACATTTTTGTAGCCCTTTGGGCACAGTTCCAAATTGTTCTCCAGAATGGTTGGATCATTTCACAACTCCACCAATGTATTAGTGTCCCAATTTTCCCACATCTTCTCCAACATTTATCATTTTCCTGTTTTGTCATGTTGGCCAGTCTGATAGGTGTGACGTGGTACCTCAGAGTCATTTTGATTTGCATTTCTCTAATCAATAACAATTTAGAGCATTTTTTCATATGACTATAGATGGCTTTAATTTCTTCATCTGAGAACTGTCTGTTCATATCCTTTGACCATTTATCAGTTGGGGAATGGCTTGTGTTCTTATAAATTTGTCTTAATTCTCTATATATTTTAGAAATGAGGCCTTTGTCAGAGAGACTGGTTGTAAAAATTCTTTCCCAATTTTCTACCTTCCTTCTAATCTTAATTGCATTGGTTTTGTTTGTGCAAAAACTTTTCAATTTAATGTAATCAAAATTATCCATTTTGCTTTTCATAATGTTCTCTGTCTCCTGTTTGGTCATGAATTCTTCGTTCTCCATAGATCTGATAGGTAAACTATTCCTTGTTCTCCCAGTTTACATATGGTATCAGTCTTTATATATAAGTCATGAACCCATTTTGACTTTGTTTTGGTATATGGTGTGAGATTTGGGTCTATGCCTAGTTTCTGCCATACTCTTTTCCAGTTTTCCCAAAGCTGGGATTATTTTTCACCTTTTTTATATTACTAGTGCTTAGCACAGTGCTTGGCACATAATAGGCACTTAATCAATGCTTGTTGACTATTTCAATCTGTTCCCTGAGTGTTGGGTGAGGAAAGGGTGGCTGGCCCTGTACCCCTCCCCCAGCCTCCATGCAACTGTGAGCACATGGCAGCCAAAGCATATGTTCTGCCCATGCAAGCTTAAGCCTGAAATTGGGCTGCCTTTTTTGTATTTGTTTGTTTGTTTTCTAATCTTAGTTGAATACATACCTCTCCCAAGACACATATGCCTAAGCACAGAGGTAACCTAACGAGTCCAAGAGATATGGAAGTTCTGGGTCAGAAATACACGATGGTGAGAATACCACAGTGACTCCTCCAGCACTTCTGGAGAGGACTGCTATGGACAAGAGTGGGGCCCAAGCCTGGCCATTTTACCAGCAGACATATAACAGGAGACTCTGGGACTGCAGAGAACCAATGTGAAATGAGAAATGGCTCATTTAAAGACTCCTACAGACTGCTTATGCTCTGATGAGGTGTAAGTGTCAGCTTCCCAGCAGATTGTTAACAGTAGTTCTCAGTTAAGTTACTGAAACATGTTTTAGTCCTGGTTTGTTTTTGTCAGATATGTACTTATGAATGTCCTGTGTTTAGTATTCCTTTTATGCTTAAAAATAAATTACCAATTCCATACCTGATTCATATTGTACAATAATAACCTTTTTTATTCTCAACTTTCTGGAGGAAAATAAATAAAAACATCCCCAGGGCACCAGAGTGGGGGTCTTAATGAACTAAAGAGTGCAAAGACAAGGAGTCTAACCCCTCTGATTAGAGGCCAGTCTCCCCAGAATTGAATCTGGCCCAAAGCATGTGCCTGGGCCTCCAAGTAGAAAAGGGAATGTGCAATACCCCAGCACTGTGGGCCTACAAGTGGCTCCTCCATGTTTGATTTTTTTTAAGTCTTCAATAAAACTTTTTTTTAAAGAAAGTCTAAATTGTGTGCTCTTTCACAGCAGGAAAAGACAGCTCAGTCAGTTCACATGTATTTTCTTTTCTGTGCAGTATTTAATTTTCTCCCTTCTCCCAACCTTCCTTATTCAGCGATAAATGCAATAAAAAATGAGCAGAAATTGAAGACGACTGGCAGGTTTTCCCAAGGAACTCGAGAATGTGAGAAAAACTGAACACTGAAGGGTAGTGGCCTTTATAAGTACTTTCTTGAAGTCATTTCTTTATTGCCTCAGATTAATCATATTGCTTGGAATTACTGGCTTGCAAATAAATACAATTAAAAAAACATTTTCTTTTATATAGAAAACAGATGGGTGCTTATTTTCTAATAAGGCAAAAATGGTGACAGAATGAAAAAGGAAAAGGAAGGGAATCTCTCCAAAGCCTACAAATTTTAATTGCTTCTTCCTCCCCAAGAGTACCAAGGGATCCTTTTTTTCTTTTTTTGCCCTCATATACTGAGAATTTAGCTGTTTAGCTTCTGCTAGAGTTAACAGTACATCCCATCGAAAAGCACCCCTCAGAGAGGTAAAACTGTAAACCAGCCACTTAAAATCATGAGATTGTTGTTCAAGGTCTTTTTAAAGACTCCTACAGAAAATCCCTTATCCATCATCATGAAGAGCAAAAAATAAGTGACAACCAGTGCTACTAAATGATAATCCTACAAAGCAGAGGCCCCATTCAGTCCACATGAAGAGGACAACATTGATAGGAATGTTCCGTTTGAATGGTCCATTGTTCTGCTGACATTTCAAATTCACATCAGCTCTAATAAGCTCTTCCTTCTAAATTTGAGCCGATAAACCAAAGTAATCAATTTCACATAGATCATCAAACACACACACACATACCAACCCCTTGATTTCAATTAATAACTGAGAAAAACAATTCAGTCAATCAGTAATACCTAATGAGCAATATTTGCAGTATTTGCAGGGCAGTGAAATATACTTCAAGGAAAGAGATATAGGGAGCAGGAATCAGAATCTCTGTTCCTGAAAATCTTACAATCAAATAGAAGAGATAGGCTCAATAACAAACATATTCTCTACATATAATATGGAAGCTATAATTTCAACATGAATTGGATGCAAAGCCAACATCATTGTTCACTCTGATTTGTCTTCTTAATATCTGGTTAACCAAGTAGTAGTTTAACATCTGGTCACATGAACATGGTAAGAGGCCAAATGTTTTAGAATGGTTTCTAGTCTACTGGACCCATAGCTGGGCCTTAGAATGTTAAGGTGAAGTTATACAAGCACCAGCCATTTGTATGCAAAGACTCAATAGCTCCTATAGTTATTAAATTACTCTCATATTAATAATAATAATAGTATTAATATAGCACTTTATGGTTTACAAAGCACTTTACAAATATCTCATTAATTACAGATATTTTAATTAAATTTAACTGACTTCATTAATTAATTACAAATAATTTACAGTTATCTCATTAATCATGCTATTAATAGGTGCTATTATCATTGTCATTTTACAGATGAGGAAACAGAGGCAAACAGAAGTTAAGTGACTTATTTGCCCAGGGTCACATAGCTACTAAGTAGTTGAGGCTGAATTTGAACTCAGGATTTTCAGATTCAAGGTTTAGCATTCTGTCTATGGTACCACGTAGCTGCCATCTGCTGTAGTAAATCCAAACTCTTTATCTTCAAAAAAAACTATCAAGAAGATTGTTAACACAAATCTTCATGTAGAAGAACGAAAGCTATTCCACTCACCTCACCGCCATCCCCCATTAAGTCAAAAAGATTAGGAATATTGTCAGTGATGTCTTGCTTCTGATCTGAAGGGAATAGAAGGGGGGGGTTGGTTTTGGGTTTTTTCCCTGAAAGTGAACCAAACAAGTAGAAGATACTGAGAACCACGGAAGATGGCTAGAGTTACATCCTGCAGAGTCTAAGGAGAGTGTGGTGTTTACTTCTTCAGCTCATCTTGATGGGGGGTTGTCCAAACAGAGAGTGGTTTTTGAAAAATCAGATGAGATGAAAACAGAACTCCAACCTGGGGAAAATTATCAAGAATGCCAAAGAGTAAAAACTGAGCCTTTTTTCCTCCTTTTACTATATCTGTTGGCAAGAAAAGTTGCCAAAGCTTAAGATCACATGTGGCAAACTTTTTTGAGACAATTTTCTAATTGGGAGAGTGTGAATTTCCTAGTGAGAGCAGGATAAGAGGCATGTCGATTCTTTTGTGAAAGGATGGTGCTGCTGTAGATGCCAATGTATTATTTTTAAAAAGTACTTAGGGGAAAAAATTATCCATCTGCCCTTTATCTTGAAGGGATTCAATAGTTTAGAAAGTTCTAGGTAGTATTTTTTTTCTCCCCCCGAGTTCACAGGGTTGTTATGCATTGACTTGACTATCTAAATGTGAAACTTAGGCATTCAATTAGGAAATTAAGTGAGGAAATTTTATGAGTAACAGAATTGTGTTTTTTTAATAAAATAACCATTTATTGCCTTCCAGCATATTTTAACTTAATATTGTAAGTCTTCCTTGACATCTAGTTAAAGGAATAGTTTTAACTAGCTGAAATTGATGAAATCTAAAATGTATAATTAATGAGCTCCTCTGCAGAAGAGTGGAAAATTAACTTTATTTCTCTTGAAAAAGGTGTTATTCTCATGAATAACCAAATTACTCTAAGACATTGGAAGTGGCTTAATTTAATAGGCTTAGAGAATCCAAAGAATTCTAAATGTTTGATTTTGATTCTTCTCTATTCAAAGCAGAGGATGAGTTATCATCAGCCCATGAACCATCCTCTAAAGTAAGAAAAGAAAGGCCCCTCAGAAGCAATGATCTGGGTTTTCACTGCCTTTATGTCTCAAAGGTACTTAACTACATTTAGGCTGCACAGTGGATAAAGTGCTGGACTTGACAAGAAGACCTGAGTTCAAATCCTGCCTCAGGTACTTATTCATTTACTATATGACCCTGGGCAAGTCACTTAACTTCTCTCTGCCTCAGTTTCCTTATCTGTAAAATGGGGATAATAATAGTACCTACCTCCCATTGTTGTTGTGGTTATTAATGAGATAATATCTGTAAAACGATTGTAAAACACAAAGTACTATATACATGGTAGATGTAGCTATTTTTACAAAGCTACCCATGCATTGTTGAATGAGTGCTATATTTAATTTATAGATTTCTTTAGCTACATTGTCTTTTTTTTGGACATGTAACTCACAGGGACAAGGCAAGAGGTCTGCTCCATGGGATTCCTGTAGATTTTTGACAGGCTGAATAAAATCAATCAGAAAATTAAGACTCCAAAACAGTAAATATTAAGGATGACCATTTACATCAAAAGGCAGATAACACTCAAAACTTCTTGGTGGGAAAACAAAATCTAAGGACCCTTTCTTACCTCAGTCCAACATTTGATCTTCAGCTATGCCTTGGTGTAGACTACTTAACATCCCTCCCTGTTCTTTCCCAACTGTGGCTACCCTTGTCACCAAAAGCATTTGACAGAGCATTTGACAAGACTAATGTGATCACACATTCCAAGGAGGTCATAGACAAAGGGAATGTCCTTCATTTAGATTTATAGCACCACTTTTCATGGTAGCAAAAACACTGGAAGCAAAGTGGATATCTATCATTTAGTGAATGACAACAAACTTTGGTATATGAATGTAATGGAATATTACTATGCTGTAAGAAAAGATGAATATAAAGAATTGAAAGAAATTTAAGAAGATTTGTATAAACTGATGACAAGTAAACAGAATGAAGAGAAAAATTTACACAACAGCTACAATAATATAAAGGAGAAAAAACTGAAAGATACCAGAACATAGGTCAATATAGTCATGAAATAACTTTAGCATACTGATCGTGAAATGTGCCTTCCTCCTTTTAGCAAAAGCATAATGAATTATAGGCTCAAAACTGTGAATATGTTTTCAGCCATTTTGCCTTGTTTGGCTTAACTATATCTCTTCATTACAAAGGAAGATTCTACTGGGAAGAAGAAGGTCATTGGTAAATGATTAATAAAAAAGCATTAATAAAAAATTTATTTTAAAAAATTACAACTGTAGTCATTTTTAAGAGTATAATACAAGGCCTTGGCAAATCACAGTGGGTTTCCCACTCTAACCTTCCCCCCCCTTTTTACAAAAATGAAATCTAATTAAACTAAAAAGATAGCTTCTTTTGAAAGAAAATAAAAGAGATAGAGATGTCACAAAATGCCAACAGATATGCTAGAGGGTGTGTGTACAAGTGAAATGGAGACTTGTTGCTAGGCAACCCATCACTACTCCTTAGACCTATCAGCACCCACCCTCATATGAAGACTATTAGGGGTAGGAAACTCGAGGCTTTCTTAGCACCACCTGGCAATGAACTTCTTTATTTTCCACCCATTGTAGAATTTTATCACTACCCACAACTCCTGCTACCCAGTTCTCAAAGAAATTAAGCTCCTCTCAATCCCCAAAATGTAGGGACATGAGTGAACACCAGGATCTGGTGTACCTTAGGGATGTCCCTGGTTATGACATTTACAGTGATCTTATGAGGCATAAGCTAAGCCACTCTGAAACAATATAATAACAAGATAAAAGAGGCATTGCTGGACCCTTCATAGCTGAAAGGGAAAGAAAATGGATTTGTATATGTGTGTATGTATATTATATGTGTATATATATATATATATATATATATATATATATATGCATGTATATGCAGGTATATATGTATGTATGTGTGTGTATATATATATGCATATATATGCAGGTATGTATGTATGTAATATCAAAGCAATGATCAACCCAGATTCCAGAGGACCAACCTGACATATATGGGATGGACTCAAAATACAGAGTGAGATACATGTTTTTGACCCTGGCCAATGTGTGAAAGTTTGGGGTTTTTGTTTGTTTTAATTGACTATATTTGTTAAAAAGGATTTTGTTTTTCTTTTTCTTTCTTTTCAGTTGGGGAAGGTTCAGAGGGAGATAAATTAAATGCTTAATCTTAAAAAGTAAAATAAAATAAAGTTACATAAAAAAGAAAAATATCCAAACCAAATTTTCTTCAGACAATAGAACAATTAGTATAGAATCTTGCTTCTTGGTTAAGTCACGTGGATGAAGTGTCAGTAGCCTTAGAAGATATCCAACTTGCCTTCCCAAATTTTTAGAAATGAAAATTCATCAAAGCCCTTCAAAATTTTCAGGAAAAAAATATAAAGATTTAATATCTTTATACCAATGAGCTACTAAAGTACTGGAAAGTCCAATTTATGTATAACCAACAGAACTCACTATGACATAGCATGGCAAAATTAGTGGCAAGAGGATTTTTGTTTTTGTTTTGTTTTGGTTTGGTTTGGTTTTTTGCTAAGGTGGTTTCTAGGTTTATTAGACCACTTGTTTTATATTGATAAAACTTTTATGAGACATGAAGATAATCATCATCAATGTGTTTTCCTTTATCTGTGTCCCATTTTTCACCATCAACAGCTTCTTTGAGTAGGTCAAGTCAGAGCTGCTATAAAATTTCATGCAATCGTCTTCCCCTTCCCTTTCCATTTTTACCCATTCTTTTAATTTGGAATGATTTTTGCCTTCGCTATCAGTAGATGATCTCACTGACAGCTAATTCAGAAATGACTACCACGTCAACAAATAGTTGTTTCCCTTAAGTAACAATATGGTTGATTCCATTTCTTGTGATATTGTTTATGTCTAGCACCTTCTGACCCTCTTCACAAAGAAACTATTTATGACCTATGGATACTAAAAATATTTTTTAATATAAATTCATTTATTTTCAGTTTTCAATATTTACTTCCACAAGATTTTGAGTTCCAAATTTTCACCCCATCTCACCCCCCCACCCCAAGAGGGCATACATTCTGAATATCCCTTCCCATAGTCTGTCCTCTCTCTATCTCTTCCCCCCTTCTCTTATCCTCTTCCCCTTCTATTTTCCTGTAGGGCAGGATAGACTTCTGTACCCCATTTCCTGTATTTTTTATTTCCCAATAGCATGTGAAACTTTTTTTAAAAAACACATGTTTTAAAACTTTAGGTTTCAATTCTTCTCCATTCCTCCCTCCCCAACCACCCTCATTGAAAAGGCAAGCAACTCAATATAGGTTATACATGTGCACTTATGCAAAACACTTCCATAGCAGACATGTTGTGACAAACTAACTCTATTTCCCTTAATCCTATCCTGCCCTCCCATTTATTCTGTTCTTTCTTTTGACCCTGTCCTCCTCAGAAGTATTTTTCTGATTACCCTTTCCCAATCTGCCCTCCTCTCTATCATCCCCTGTCTCTTGTCCCCTTCTCCCCTATTTTCCTGTAGGGTAAGACAGATTTCCATACCCAATTGAATGTGTATGTTATTCCCTCCTTAAGCCAAATCCTATGAGAATAAGATTAACTCATTCCCTCTCACCTTCCCCCATTTCCCCTCCACTGTAAGAGCATTTTTGGGGGGGTTTTTTTGTGAGATAATTTACCCCATTCTACCTCTCCCTTTCTTCTTCTCTGAATATAATCTTCTCTCTTCCCTTAATTTTATTCTACAGATATGACCCCTTAATCTTCAACTCACCCTGTGCCCTCTATCTATCTATCTATCTATACATACATATAATTTTTTTCCTCCAAATACCTTAATATTGACAAAGGTCTCATGAGTTACAAATATCATCTTTCCATGCAGGAATGTAAACAGTTCAACTTAATAAGTCTCTTATGATTTCTCTTTCCTGTTTACCTCTTCATGTTCCACTTGAGTCCTGTATTTGAAAGTCAAATTTTCTATTCAGCTCTGATCTTTTCATCAAGAATGCTTGAAAGTCCTCTATTTCACTGAATGAAAGTTTTTTCCCCTGAAGGATTATACTGAGTTTTGCTGGGTAGGTGATTCTTGGTTATAATTCTATCTCCTTTGCCCTCCGGAATATTATATTCCATGCCCTGTGGTCTTTAATGTAGAAGCTGCTAAATCTTGTGTTATCCTGATTGTGTTTCCACAGTACTTGAATTGTTCTTTCTGGCAGCTTGTAATATTTTCTCCTTGACCTGGGAACTCTGGAATTTGGCTACAATATTCCTAGGAGTTTTCCTTTGGGGATCTCTTTCAGGAGGAGATCTGTGGATTCTTTCAATTTCTATTTTGCCCTCTGGTTCTACTATATCAGGGCAGTTTTCCTTGATAATTTCTTGAAAGATGATGTCTAGGCTCTTTTTTTGATCATGGCTTTCAGATAGTCCAATAATTTTTAAATTCTCTCTCCTGGATCTATTTTCCAGGTCAGTTGTTTTTCCAATGAGATATTTCACATTGTTTCTAATTTTTTCATTCTTTTGGATTTGTTTTACAGTGTCTTGATTTCTCATAAAGTCACTAGCTTCCAATTGCTCTATTCTAATTTTTAAGGAAGTATTTTCTTCAGTAATCTTTTGGACTTCCTTTTCCATTTGGCCAATTTTTCTTTTTAGGGCATTCTTCTCCTCATTGGCTTTTTGGACCTCTTTTGCCATTTGGGTTAGGCTATTTTTTAAGGTGTTATTTTCTTCAGTATTTTTTTTTTTTGGGTCTCCTTTAGCAAGCTGTTGACTTGTTTTTCGTGATTTTCTCGCATCACTCTCATTTCTCTTCCTAGTTTTTCCTCTACTTCTCTTACTTGCTTCTCAAAATCCCTTTTGAGCTCTTCCAAGGCCTGGGACTGATTCATATTTTTCTTGGAGGCTTTGGATGTAGGAGCTTTGACTTTGTTGTCTTCTTCTGGTTGTATATTTTGATCTTTCACCAAAGTAAGATAATATAGTCTGACTCTTTTTGTGCTGCTTGCTCATGATCCCAGCCAATTACTTGAGTTTTAAACTCTTTGTTAAGGTAGGAGTCTGCTTCCAATGTGGAGAATGTACTGCCCAAGCTTTGGGGGTTATATAGCTGTTTTCAGAGATACTTGTAGGGACCCGTAAATTTTCAGTTCTTGCAAGGTGGTATGATAAGAAGCGAGGTGTTTATTCCTTTCCTGGCCTGTGACCACAAGTACTCCTTTCTGTCCTGGAACTGTGAGGAGGGGTTCCTCTCCACAGCCACTACAAGCTCCACAATGCCTGCACTCCTCCTCACCCCAGGACCACCACCCAGAACTGTGACCCAGATCCAAGCATGGGCAAAGCAAGAGATTCCTGCCTCAGCACCAGCAGAGAGATCCTTGCAGTCCCCCTCTGATCAGCCTCTCGATTCCCCCTCAGTCTGTGGGCCGGAAGCTTGGGAAGCAGCTGCCCACCCGCAGGCCGAGTTCTTGGGGAGCTGGAGTTGAGACCCTGCCTTCCTCTCTCAGCACCTCAGAAACAGATTTTCCCACTGACCGTCTAAGTTGTCTTTGGCATTCCTGGATTGAGGAGTCTGGAAACTGCCACAGCTGCCCCCAATTCAGTCCTCTGAGGCCTGCTCCAGGTTTGCTGCGGCCTGCACACCCATGCTGTGCTGTGCTCCGCTCCCAGCCTGGTGAGACATACTTTTCTTATCAATCATCCAGGTTGTCTTGGGCTGGAAATTCGTTTCACTCTGTCTTTTTGTGTGTTCTGCTGCCTTAGAATTTGTTTAGAGCCATTTTTTACAGGTATTTGGAGGGGTTTGGGGGAGAGCTCAAGCAAGTTGCTGCTTTCACTCTACCATCTTGGCTCTGCCCCTCTGGATACTAAAAATATTGAAAGCATCTTCCGGCTTTCTTATAGTATTTCATTTTTTTTCAGTTCCATGTAAAGATAGTTTTCAACATCCACTTTTATAAGATTTTTGAGTTCCAAATTTTTTTCTCCCTGCCTACTCCCCTTTCCTCCCCTCCTCCCACCCAAGATAGCAAGCAAGTTGATATAAGCTATACATGTACAATCATATTAAACATATTTCCACATTAGTCATGTTGTGATAGAAGAATTAGAACAAAAGGGAAAAACCATAAGAAAGAAAAAAATTAAAAAGTGAGAAAATAGTATGCTTTGATCTGCATTCAGACTCCATAGTCCTTTTTCTGGATGTGGATATCATTCTCCTTCATGAGTCTTTTTGGAATTGTCTTAGATCACTGCATTGCTGAGAAGAGCTAAGTCTATTAAAGTTGGTCATCGCACTATGTTGCTGTTACTGTGTACCGTGTTCTCCTGGTTCTGATCACTTCATTCAGCATGAGTTTATGTAAGTCTTTCCAGGTTTTTCTGAAATCCTCCTGCTCATCATATTTTATGAAACAATAGTATTCCATTACATTCATATACCACAACTTGTTCAGCCATTCCCCAGCTGATGGGCATCTCAATTTCCAATTCTTTGCCACCACAAAAAGAGCTGCTCTAAATACTTTTGTACATGTGGATCCTTTTCCCATTTGTATGATCTCTTTGGGATACAGATCTAAAAGTGGTATTGCTGGGTCCAAGAATATGCATATTTTTATAGCCCCGTGGGCATAGTTCCAAATTGCTCTCCAGAATGGTTGGATCAGTTCACAACTCCACTAATAATGCATTAGTGTTGCAATTTTCCCACATCTCCTCCAACATTTATCATTTTCCTTTTTTTGGTTATATTAGCCAAACTGATAGGTATGTGGTGATACCTCAGAGTTGTTTTAATTTGCATTTCTCTAATTAATATTGATTTAGAGCATTTTTCATATGACTACAGATGGCTTTAATTTTTTCATCTGAAAACTGTCTGTTCGTATCCTTTGACCATTTATCAATTGGGGAATGACTTGTATTCTTATAAATTTGACTCAGTTCTCTCTATATTTTTAAAATGAGGCTTTTACCAGGTACACTGGCTATAAAAATGATATCTCAGTTTTCTACTTCCCTTCAAATCTTGGTTGCATTGACTTTGTGCAAAAACTTTTTTAATTTAATGTAATCAAAATTATCTATTTTGCATTTCATAATGTTCTTTATCTCTTGTTGGTCATAAATTCCATAAAATCCATTCTCCATCGATCTGACAGGTAAACTATTCCTTGCTCTCCTAATTTGCTTATGCTAAATCGTATACCCAATTTGATCTTATCTTGGTATGCAGTGTAAAGAGTTGGTCTATGCCTAATTTCTGCCATATTATTTTCCAGTTTTCCCAGCAATTTTTGTCAAATGGTGAGTTCTTATCCCAGAAGCTGGAGTCTTTGGGTTTATCAAACAGTAGATCACTATAGTCATAAATTACTGTATCTTGTGTACCTAACCTATTCCACTGATCCACCACCCTGTTTCTTAGCCAGTACCAAATAGTTTTGGTGATTGCTGCTTTATATTACAGTTTTAGATCTGATACAGCTAGGCCACCTTCCCTTATATTTCTTTTTATTAATTTCCTTGATATTCTTTTCCTTTTGTTCTTCCAAATGAATTTTGTTATTATTTTTTCTAGCTCCATAAACTAATTTTTTGGCAGTTTGATTGGTATGTCACTGAATAAATAAATAAATTTAGGTAGAATTGTCATTTTTTTTATATTGGCTCAGCCTATTCATGAGCAACTGACATTTTTCCTTATTTAGATCTGACTTTATTTGTGTGAAAAGTGTTTTGTAATTGTGTTCATGTAGTTCCTGGGTTTGTTTCAGTAGGTAGACTCCTAAATATTTTATATAATGTCTACAGTAATTTTAAATGGAATTTCTCTTTCTATCTCTTGCTGTTGGGCTTTGTTGGTCATATATAGAAATGCCAATGATTTACGTGGGTTTATTTTATATCCTGCAACTTTGCTAAAGTTGTCAATTATTTCAAATAGTTTTTTAGTTGATTCTCTAGGATTCTCTAAGTATACCATCATATCATCTGCAAAGATTGATAATTTTGTTTCCTCATTACCTATTCTAATTCCTGCAATTTCTTTTTATCGTCTTATTGCTAAAGCTAAACATTTCTAGTACAATATTGAATAACAGTCATGATAACTCCTGGCTTTCTTTGAGGCCCAACTAAAATCCCATCTTTCACAGGAAGCTTTTCCCAATCCCTTTTAATTCTGGTTCCTTCCCTCTGTTAATTATTTCCTATATCATACGTGTGTGTGTATGTGTGTATGTGTGTGTGTGTGTGTGTGTGTGTGTACATATATTTGTTTGCTTCTTGTCGCCTCCATTAGATCATGAGCTTCTTGAGAACTGGGATTGTCTTTTGCCTCTTTTTGAATCCCCAGCATTTAGTACCTGGCACATAGTAGGTACTTAATAAATGTTTATTGACTGACTAAACACAGCATGTAAGAAGGAATGAAGAAGGTGGATGTAATCCAACGTGGGGGTTTGGCAAGGCATGAACAGTGATAGAATAAAGGAGCAAGGAATTCAGGAGTAGTAGACAACATGTAATTGAACTGGTTAACTATAGGATTAAAGTTGAGAACTAGAAAGTGAAGTCAGAGCAGGAATAATGGCTTGAAAAAGTAGTAATGGGACTGGAAGTCAGAATGATGATGGAGAAGAGCTTGGGGGGATAAGGTATGAGGAGAAAGAAAATGATGGGGGGTTATGGTCAGAGGGAGAAGTGTCAGAGTTTTTCACTGTGGAAGTGCAACATTCCCATGTGAGAGTTAAATCTGGGGTATGACTATCCCTGAGTGGCTAAGGGAAAATAAAGATCACAGGTTGTGAGGAGGTTTAGGAACTGGGAAGTGAAGGTGTTTGAGGGAACAATCACATATATGCTGAAGTCCCCTTACAAAAGCACAGAAGTTGGCAAGGTGAGGAAGATATTGAGTCAGACACTAAATTACTTGAGAGAAGAGGGAGAACTAAACCTGGGGGCCAGCAGACATTCATCAAGACCTGGATTACAAAATAAATATAGATAAGATATAATATCTCTCTGTATATATTTATGTAATATACATATGTGTTCCATATATATGTATATATGTGTGTGTATATATATATTACAGTTGGAGGGAGAAAGTAGTTGGGGGAACCAGGAAAGGAATCTTTGAACATGTCCTTAAACCTGTTTCAAGTAGCTTGAATGGGACAAAGAATGACCACTGGAAGGAGATGATTATTTTGCCATTCGAAGGACTTTTATTAACTATTTAATGAAGAGAATATGAAGAGACCCACTGCGTCTGTCTTATTATCTACTTGTTTTTAATGATTTTATGATCTCTATCAAAATGACCAAAACCTTCATCAAGTAAAGGATGAGTTGAAGAGGAATTCCATTAGATTGTAAGCTCCTTGAGGGCAGGGACTATCTTTTTGTCCATTTTTGTATCCCCAGCACTTAGGACAGTGTCTGGCACGTAGTAGGTGCTTAACAAATTCTTATTGATTGATTGAAGTCCACAAGTACAAATCATCATTAAGTAGTTTAGGAAAAACTATTTTTACCTTTGATTTTATTTTTGCAGAAGAAGAGGTGAGATGTTCTCTTGTTGATTCATCCAGGCATCTGACATATCCATCTTTTTGTTGATAACCATTTTGTTTAACACTAAGAATTAATTTGATATAGCAAAATAGTTCCATCTACTTATGAGACTAATATTTGAGCTGGACTAAAGGTTTACTTTTTAAAAAATCTTCAATCTTCAGCTACTAATGGCTAATTTCCAGGTTCTATTTTGAAGATAATAATTAGGTTTAGATAATTTATACCAACTTTGTTATGTAAATCACACCTTAGGGAAAATATATTGGACAAAATAACACAATAATGATGAAAAACAATTTTATCCTGAATGATTTAAAAAAAAACTTATTGAGGCTGATGAGAAAGGTGCCAGGCATTTTGCCAATTAAACTGACTACTAGATCATATCAGAGCACAGTTCCAAATTCTTCTCAATATCCTTTTAAAAAAAAACACCCTATTTTGCATGTCTTTTTTCCAGCTTCAGATATAATCTTTACTTCTTCTAGTCTCCTTTCTCTATTCCCTTCGACTAGCTGAAGACAACTATTATAAAATACCTCGGCACACCAATAACTTAGAGTAGTTTTCTCATTTATCTCTTTGTATCTCCTTCACTTTACCATTGCTTACTGAAAATAACATTTATTGATCTCCATATCATGCTACTTAATTCTACTTTTTGTTATCTTTTTTAAAAATTTGTCACCGGGTTATATAACTTATATCTTTTTTTTTTAAAGATGGTATGAGAAGTAAAAATGATCCTGTGTGACATTCAGAACCATAACTGGGAATTATGGTGCACTGGACAAATTTTGTTGATGGTTTTCTTTTGGGCAATGGGACAGACTGTCCAGGTTAAGTACAATTGTGCTGGGGAACTACTTGGTGAAGGGGAAGAATCAGGCAGAATACGCAATGGTAAGATAATAGAGGATTATGACCATCTTGGTGTTACATTTTATGAAGCTAGCCTGGGGTTGACAGGAAACGGAATGTTCTTTCTAGGTGTTGACACAGTGGGGCAAAGTCCTGGTTATAAGTCCATAGTTATGTTTTTGCTTTATGAATTGCACATGCAGTGGAAGGCAGGCTTTCCAGAGGCAAAAGGTAAGAAAACAAATTGACCTTAGATAATAATCTTTAGTTTTTGTGACAGCAGCTTCATGAGAGAAAGCACAATGAATATGACCTTGTAGGAACAGTGTCTTATTCTGACTTCAAAAGAAGTGAAATATCTAGTTTTGATGGAACCATCCAATTCCAATGTTTGACTCAAGACATCTGCTGTGCTGAACGCAACAGAACTTAGGAAACAGATCATATCTAGTTTCACAACAGTAGTGAACCCTTTATAAGAAGTAGAATTATTTGAAATGGTAGCCATCATGACTGGAGGAGGGAAGGGCAAATATTCATCTGAATCACAAAATCCAAATTTTCATCATAGATTCAGGTATCCCCATTGCGATTGCCTCCTTCCTTAAATCATCAAAGGGCTTACCCATTTCTAATGCATAGCATGAAAGTAAAGTGGATAAAACTCTCAGAGTTCAGTTGTGAGAGGCTGACTCATTGCTGTGCCTTTAGCAAGCAAGTCACAATTCTTCTGCCTCATTTGTTTGTTCATTTGTATTATGAGCTAGTCAATTGCTGGTTTTCATTCTTGTGTCTGGGCAGAAGCATAAGGTCTAGGGCAAAGAGGGTGAGATCCTTAATGGTGCTCTTCTGTCTCATTTCCCACACTTGACTGGATAGCTAGCTGACTGATGCAATCAGAGTGTGAATGAAAGTACCTTTGTTATCTCTTCTCCCTGTGCCTGTACGCCCTTGTACATCGAATAGCCAATGATCTTTGTGTTTTATCTCTTGGAAAGGTCACTGTGGATGCCAAATAGAATTCAGGGGAGGAGCTTGAACCATTTACCTGTTTTAAGGAAGCCCCTTTCTCCCCAGGAATTAGTGCTGTGTAGCAGCAGAGCATCTCTTTTCAGGGGATAGAGAAGAGAATTCTGGGTCCTCAGTGGCTATTATTTTGGACAACCTTTCTGCCTCATTAAAACCTTCCCTGAGGACTTCAGCTCACACTGATCTCACCTTATTCTCAGGCCTGTGGCTCTTGTTTGTCTGAACCTGACAGGCATCACTTTGTTAATAATAAGAGCTAGTGCTATCTCACTTGCGCCCACAACAACCCTAGGAAGTAGGTGCTATTTTTACCCCCATTTTATAGATGGGGAAACTCAGGCAGGCAGAGGTTAAAGAGACTTGCCCAAAGGGAAACAGGTAGTGTTTGAGGCAGGATTTGAACTCAGGGCTAATACCAAGTCTTTCTGACTCTAGATCTAGTGCTCTATCCACTGTGTGCCACTTAGCTAACTGAAGTTTTGGACTCTATTGTCCTAATCTCCAATTGTCTCTACTATACAGTTTGGGATACCATGTTATAGCATGCTAAATGACGAATGTGAGTCTTTACCAGGGTGTCGTTCAGATCTGGGATGCTTTTACTTCTCACTGCCTCCTGATCGCCCTCCAGTTCCCTTCAAGGCTCAGCTCAAGCACCAGCTGTACGAGCCCTTTCCTGATTTCTCCACTTATTACTTCATTATCTCCCCCTTCACCATTACTTTGTATTTATTGTGTATGTGTAGCAGTATTTTATCTTTGTCTCTGCATCCTCTGTGCCTAACACACAAATCAGTATTTATTGAATTAATTTTAACTGGACTCAGTTCTAAGTTCACATTCAGGTTTTAACTTGCTATGAAATTAGGGCTATTATTAATCCCTTGGAATTAGGCAACTCTCTAAGAATCCCCTGATGCCATATAAAACGGCAGCATATGAATTGGTAGAGGTAGTTTCCACTGCCACAAAATGAGTCAGTCAACAAGAAATAAAATACAATGTAATATAATACAGTACAGTGATACAATACACATTTATTGAGTGCCTTCTACATATCAGGCACTGGGTTAAATGCTGGGGATAAAAATAAGAAAGACAGTCTCTGACCTCAAGGAGCTTACACTCTAATAGGGGTATGTTGTTGTTCAGTCATTTCAGTTATGTCCAGCTCTTTGTGACCCTACTTGGAGTTTTCCTGGCGAAGATACTAGAATGGTTGGCCATTTCCTTTTCCAGCTCATTTTACAGATGATGAAACTGAGGCAAACAAGGTTAAGTGACTTGCCCAGGGTCACACAGCTAGTAAGTGTCTGAAGCCAGATTTGACTCCAGGTCAGGCACCTAGCTGCCCCAGTGGAGGAATATAACACAAAAAAGGAAGCTGAAAAGGGGAAAATAGGAGGTATCTTGTTCCGTGGAGTTTAAACCAAGCAGATTAGCAAATGGAAAGTGGAAAATGAGCTTGAGAGTCCCGGTCCAGCATTCTATATAGGAGAGTTTTCAGAGGAGGATAATACTCCACTCTCTGGCCCTCCAATCAGAAGAGAAAGGAGCTGATTGAGATGGGAAGGTGTTGAGTATCCAAGGCTTGATTGAGTTAACTGCATGATGTTGACCTAAAAGGTCAATCAGCTTATCCTGGGAGGGACCTCTTATTCTGTGGAGTTGAAATCCAGGACAGCTGCAGATGGAAAGTGGAGCATTTATTAGGTGCTTAATATATGCTAGATACTTCTCCACTGGAGAAATAAATGACAAACCATTCCAGTATCTTTGCCAAGAGAACCCCATGGATAATACGGTCCACAGGACCACAAAGAGTTGGACACAAGCAAATGACTAAACAACAAATATGCCAGGCACACTGTTAAGGGTGGGAGAAACAAACAAACAAAAAAATAGACCCTACTCTCAAGGAGATTCTGATAGGGGAGATAACATCTAAAAACCTACAAGACAAATGGAATATAGGAAGGTTATCTGAAAGGAGAAGGCATTAGCAGTGGCAAATTGGGTCTGGTGAGAACTAGAAAAAAAAGACTACTACAGAAGGTGAGGTTTGAGCTGAGTCCTGAAGGAAGCCAGGGAGACTGAGAGACAGTGTGATAAGGCAGAGTCCTCCTGGTATGGAGGACAGTGAGAATGCAAAGATGCAATGTACCTATTTCAAAAGAGTCTTGTAGCTAGATCTGAGAGAGCATAGGGAAGGGAGAAAGGTTGTATGTGTAAGTTATAAGAAGTCTGAAACTGAGGAATGAACTGGTGTTTGCTTATAATGATGATCCAATCAGCACTTCTTAAACTGTGGGTGGAGACCTCATATGGGGTTGTGAAAAATTTGGCAACAGCAAAAGATGACCAAAATTTAATTAAAAATCAAACACATAATGAATCAGAGGTACTTCTGGCAGCACTGGCCCACAATGCATCGTGCAACTTCACTGAAGCCTAGGTTCTAAACACAAAGCATGCTTACTTTGCACTGCGCATGCCTTCAGGCCACAGGATACTAACAAATGCTGCCAAAACACAAGGGGTCAGGAGTAGAAAAAGTTTAAGGATCCCTGAATAGCATACTATTTGCCTGTGAATTGACTCATTTTTATAATCTTATTTTCCCAACTAAATTTCTTATGTTTCCAAACTATCTCTGTTACTTCTTTGGGTGTCTCTGTGTGGTGCTGATGGAGAGAGTACTGTTTTTGGAATCAAGACCCAGGTTCAAATAATGGCTTTGCCATTGATTAGCTTGGGCAAGGTACCTCACATCTGAGCCTCAGGTTGCCTATCTTTAAAAGGGGATATAATACTTGGACTACTTACTTCATAGGGTTTGGGGAGGGAAATTTTATGCAATAAAATTTAGGGAGGGAAATAATTTATACATTAAATACATGAATGTGATAGATTAATAATAGTAGTACTAGGTGCAAAATCAGTACTCAAAAATAGTGTTTGATCTGTTGAGAACTAAGTTTTGGGGAGTAAGGACAGGACAGGAATAGAAGATTAGAATAATCAATAATCCTTTTTCCTCTCACACACATCATACCTTAGCCCAATTCAGGCCATATAGCTCCATGGACCATTTAGAAGAGATCATGGTTGAAAATCAGCTAGTTTCTAGTGTTTCCAGGTGCCACTACTGTGCCCTGCTCAATTCTATTCATTTCTACCACCCTCCCTCCCAGCTCTGACTGCATGCAAGATACTTGAGTTCTTCATTTTTGTCTTTAAATCAACAGTGATTTAAGCAGCACCAGGCACATTTTAAGTTTTATTTAACCAGTTCGAGTGAATTGATTGATATCTGCACTGCACAGTGCTTGCTGGAATGTAAAGACAAAAACAAAAGAATAAAAATAAAAATTCCAAAGCTTCAAGGTGTTTATATTCTACCTCCTGTATAACATTTTCATTTTAACAAAAGTATCAGTGCCTTAATTCAAAGGAGTGGATATTTGGGGATTTCTGGCTGGGGAGGCTGAAGGAGAGGGTTAGAAATGGGAGAAGATTTAGTCAAATCAGGGATTTTAGTATTCTGCCACTTATAAGGAGCCTTCCAGCTAAATCTTATGACCTATGTATTTATTAAGGTTACTGCTTGTGAAGTACTATGCTATTATCCATCTCAATCGAGAATAAAGAAAATAAGAGTAGAAATAATATCTTCTCTACACAAATGGAAAGGAATTTTGATTGCATTTTCCTGAGGATATGTGGAAAAATTAAATACATTAAAAATGTTAAATTGAAATATATTATTGAAACCAGATCCTATAGTACAAGTCTACATTCAGAACTTTACTGACACCCTCCCTCCAAATTCTAATCAAAACTCCTTCCTATGCCCTCTGGGCGTTGAATAAATTGGATAAAGATTTTTTTAGGAGGACAAAGGCATAAAGCTTTATGAAAGAATCATTGCAAACATATTTATTAAGCCCTCATTATGTAAAGAGCTAAGTGGAAACAAACACAAAAGTGTACAGTCTCTGCCCTCAAGGGGCTTACATTCTAATTCCTCCCACATAGGATTTGCATTTTAACATGTGTCACTGCTAAAGTAGTGAACTGCCAGGAGAGAGAGACTTGCCCATTTTGCCAGGTATAAAGTTAGCCCTGCATGGCCTTAGAAGCACTCAGCATGATAAAAGCAGGAAAAATAATTCTTGTGAAAAAAAAAGTCACTTTGGAGGTAAACATAATAAACTGAATAATTTGTGGGAATAATTAGTGTTGAGGTTAGAGCTTAGTGAGTAATTAGCTTGTAGTTACATAAAAATGTTGAAGCAAGCCGGCTACTTAATATAAAAAGAGCAGCTCAAATAAAGAACTGTAGTTTCGCTTAAGATTGGGATAAAGGGATAAACAACTTATTAGAGGAGAGCTTTCAGTTCTAACAGTCAATTGGTTTGGTATTGAATAAGAAAATAAACAAATTTGAGCATAATGATCACCTGGCTTATCACTGCTCTATAGCACTTTTTTTTTGTATGAGCAAGGAGTATTAAAATGAAAGCCTTTATGAAAAACAGTATAAAAATGAAGAAGGAATGTAGGTCTAGTCATCAGGAAAAAAGGTATTTGCTCACCCATGCTTAATACTACATCCATATCTATTTTCCAAGTCCAGTAGAATTAGTCTGGAGATATTCTAGATGAGCTAGAAACCAGAAGTACTTGTTTTTAGATTCATAGAGTCATAAATTTACATCAGAATGCCTCTTTCTGTGTCCTCAGCACTTAGCACAGTGCCTAACACATAGTAGGTGCTTGATAAATGTTAATTGAATGAACTTAAAGGTCAAAAGGTCCGACTCTTCATTTTATGGATCAATCAATAACATTTATTAAGAACCTACTATGTGCCAGTTGGGGGCAGCTAGGTGGCACAGTGGATAGAGCACTGGGCTTAGAATCAAGAAGAATCACTATCATGAGTTCAATCCAGCCTCAGACACATACTAGCTGTATGACCTTGGGCAAGTCACTTAACCCAGTTTACCTCAGTTCCTTATTGGTAAAAAATGAGTTAGAGAAGGAAATGGAAAAGCACTCCAGTACTTTTGCCAAGAAAGCCCCAAAATAAGGTCACAAGGAATAGGACACAACTCAACAACAACAACAACATCTGTCAGGCACTATGCTAAGCCCTGGGGATACAGAAAGAGGCAGAAGACAATTCCTGCCCTCAATGAGTTTACAATATAATGGGATAAGTAAAATGAGGCTTTAAGGAGGGAAATGACTTGTCCATGATAATCCAGCTACTACTGTAAGTGACAGAGATAGAACTGTAAAACCTTCTCTTACTCCAAATTCAGCATTTATTCTATTGCACCATGCATTTTCAGTTTCTACCAAGTGGGCAAAGAAGAACCTTTTGGTTCCCCTTGCAGCAGTTGGCATAGCAACATTTATAATAAGGAACTTACATATTTTTTACCCTGCTGGGAAAACTTATGCACTGGCCATTAGATTCCAGGAAAAGCAAGAATTTCAAGATGGAGATATATATATATATATATAAAGCACTTAGCATAATGCCTGGCATGTAGTAGGCATTTAATACATGTTTGTTCTCTTTCCCCCACTTCTGGTCATCTACAGTGTTTCCCCTATTCTGCAACTACCACCCAGGCCCCTTCAGCTATCAATAGCAATAGTTGCCTCCCATCCCTGTTGGCAATCCCACACTAAACTGTTAAACAGTTTGCAGTATTAACCAGAGGAAACCCTGACCTAGGATAATTTATAGGTGGATAGGACAAAGTATTCAGGGAACCATAGGGAACAATCATTAAACTGGCCAAGAATGTAGGTATAAAGGTACAAATGCTCTCTAATTTCAAAGATTCCATTATATTCTTAGACATAAAATTAATCACTCATTCTCCATTTAACTATGAATTTAGATATAAATGCATTGAAATCAAGGATTTAAGCAGAGCATCACATAGGGCAGCTAGGTAGCCCAGCCTGGAGTTGGGAAAACTCATCTTTCTGACTTAAAATCTGGCCTTGGGCAAGTCACTTAACCCTGTTTGCCTCAGTTTCCTCATCTGCAAAATGAGCTGGGGAAGGAAATGGTAAACTACTCCAGTATCTTTGCCAAGAAAACCCTAACTGGGGTCACGAAGAGTCAGACATGGCTGAAATGACTGAACAACAACAATTATAAATCAACACCAACTTTCATTACCATGTGTAGAGGGCTGGCTTTGGGGAGTTGGAGGGCTTAGGCCAGCCCGGGTCTTACCTGTAGCTTGTACTAAGCCCCATAGCTGTGAAACTCAGGATGTTGGCTCACCACCCCCCTGTTCCGTCTCTTGAGAACAGGATGCAGGAAGGGAGGAAATGGATAGGGTACAGGACAGGACGCAGGAAAGAATGTAACAGACAAGGTACGAGGAAGTAAGGAAATCATTTAATTAGATTTGTGCTTTTCATGAAAAATAATGTTACTATTGCTTGATCCAGTACTGAGCCCTCAGATCAATAAACGAAGTTTGTTCTTCACGTCTCCCACCTGGCCCATGATTCTTTGTCTCTTCACACTCTGCCGGCATCAGACCATGGCCAGGGATGCAGGCGCTCCCGGCAACCATGAAGACAGCTGAAAAGAAAAGTAAAGGGAAAGAATCAAACATTATATGCATATGTTCACATATAATATAATTCATATGAATCAAGTCACATGTGAAAATAAAGGGATTTTCTGCTCAAAAAGGAAATAATCATTTTTGAAATTATTTTTCATTGTTAATATGACTTGTGATTAAGGTCTCATCTCTTTATCTTTCCTCATTTTCTATGAAAGGTACAAAACAAAACTTGTCTATGCATTTATAGGTATTAAAACAACCAGATGACTAATTGTTAATTATAGAATTAAAGAAAATGACATATAACTCTATTCAAAGGACCTTAGCTTTCATTGTACAAAAGTGGGTAGAACTTGTGCTATCTGTTTTGACATCCTTGTCAATTTCTGCTTTAACAAACCTATGACCACCTGTAATTAATAAGTACTATGCCTTTAAAAAATCTTCCGGTTAGGTCTATTTAGTGCCGTCTTTGCTGTCACAAATTCTTTGTTCAAGTCCTTTGCAACCTTACAGTAAAAGAAAACTCAAAGCTCGTTACAATAGACAAGCATAGAAATGCATAAAACTAGTTTCCATAAGAAAGGACTGAAAGTTTCTATTGCAATTAATTGTTTGATTTATTTATTTATTTTTAACATTCTTTTCTTTAAATGTTAAGTTCCAAATTGTCTCTGTCCCTACCATCCCTCCTCCACCCAACCAATATGATATCAATTATACGTCCAAGACCATTTTTGCAATTAACTGTAAGACAACCTCCACTGATTTGCCATGTCCAGTTTCTCACTAGTGCTCTGCCCCATCCTCTATTTAACCTCTTTGACTTCAGGGATAGCGAAAGAGAATCACAAAATTCGAAAGGAATCCCTTGGTCTCTATTGCAGGAAAATGGAAAGCCTGGCTACCACACCTCAGAACTGAAAAGATCACTAATCGTTATTTGGCTCTGCTTCCCCTTTGTGTACCCTTCTTATTCATCTGCCCTGGGCTCTTTTGCTATGGCTCCTCCCCTTCCACAGGCAGCGAGCTAAACCAGACTATGCTATGCTCAGAGGCCTACAGAGGCCTGTGGTACACCCTTGCAGCTGTGTTGTTTTGCGTATGCAGGCAAGTGAGAGTGAAATAGAAGGGAAGGAATTCTCTCCAACTGGTCATTGTTGTTCGGTCATTAAATCATGTCTGATTCTTCGTGACCCCGGGAACCATACTGTCCATGGGGTTTTCTTGACAAAGATACTGGAATGGCTTGCCATTTCCTTCTCCAGTGGATTAAGGCAAAGAGAGGTTAAGTCATTTGCCCAGGTTAACACACTAGTAAATGTCTGAGGCAGGATTTGAAATCAGGTCTTCCTGACTCCAGGTCCAGTGCTGTATCCACTGAGCCACCTCGCTGCCTCCCCCTCTACCCTCACTGGCCACATGGGCAAATAAAAGATGCCTTTTACCTCATCATTATAGCATATGAAACTTTAACTGCCTACTGGCCCTGGAGCCTTCTCACAGAAGTATAGTTTCTCTAATGCTACAAATGGACAAATGTAGATGCTGGCAGGGGTGAGGAAAAGAATGTGTCCATTTTTTTCATCCTTATTTAGTTGGACAATGTTTTATGGACTTGGACCTGATACTTTCTCTAAACAATACCATATCATGGAAAGAGAATGGAACAAAGGATGTTTTTGTAACTAGGTTTTGGTTGTGTTAAATAAATGCAGAGTGGAAGTTTATATTTATGTGGGTGTAATGATGTAATTTAATTCCAGAAAACTCATACATTTACAAGTTGGTGTTAGGATATGTATACATTCCTAAGCACTGAGACTAGCAATTCATTTATACAAAATTATAAAAGGTGTTACCAATAGAAAAAAAATACTGCCACCTTCATGGTGAAAAGAAAATCTTTAAAATGAATCAAAGGCGAATCATTTTGTATTTCTGAAAATCTCTTGTAAGTTTAAGACTGAATATATTAAGTTCTACCCTTCCAAGTTAGGGAAGCATAAGAACTCTCTTTCCCAAGCCACAAACACGGGGTTCTTAGGATGTATGGCCTCCTTTTGCTTCCTTCACAGATTACCCAGATTGCTGTGCTTATCTGGATGCCTAGTCTAGAATATTAATAACAATTATAGCTAACATTTATATAGTATTTACTATATACCAGGAATGTTACGAAGCACTCTACAATTATCTCATTTGAGTTCACAAGAACCCTGGAGAGTATTGGAAGCATCCACCTCCCCTGAGCCTCACCTGATTATTTGGTTCCTCCCAAACTTTCCAATTTAAGGAAAATATCTATACCCCACTCAATGCAACCCTACTGACTCTTCCTTTTTGTACAAGAAGACTCAAATAAAAGAAAAAAAAGCAGAAAGAAAGTGAAAAATATCATGCTTTTATGTGTATTCAATCAATATCAGTTCCCGATAGGACTTCTTCTACCATAGCTCAATGTGGGCTGGCACCACCACCCCCTACTCTTTTTAGTTTCCTTTTATGTGCTGTTTTCCCCCATCAGAATGTAAACTCCTTGAGGGCAAAGACTGTCTTTCTTTCTACTTCTGTTTGTATTTTCAGTGCTTGGCATACTACCTGGCACATAAGCACTTGAAAAATGCTTCTTGATTAATCAGCAGAGGTCTAGCCTGAGTAACTTGAACCTTAGTTCAAATCCAACCTTAGCCACATCCTAGTTGTATACCCTGGGCAAGGCACTTAATCCTGTTTGCCTCAGTTTCCTCATCTGTAAAATGAGCTAGAGAAGGAAATAGCAAACCATTCCAGTATCTTTGCCAAGAAAACCCTTAATGGGCTCACAAAGTCAGATACAACCAAGACCAACAATTTTAAGGCTAAGACAGAACATCTTCTGTAACTCCAAAGTTCTACCTTTATTATCACTATCCAATTGCAAGATTGGTTGCAACTGTACCAAGGTTGTGTCATGGTTCTTCTGGAACTAAGATGATCCTTGAATTGAGTATAAGATCTGATCATCCTGTCTGACAGGACCTACTTGGAAAAGAGGAGTTGTATCCAAGTTAGAGATTATTTGGGGTTTTTTGTTGTTGTTTATTGGTTTTTGTGTTTGTGGGGTATGTGTGTGTGTGTGTGTGTGTGTGTGTGTGTGTGTGTAAGAATGACCTTCCCAGAGTCCCTGAAATCATATTATATAGGTAGATTGTTGCTTTCTCCACATATACATATGTCCTGCTCTGTGCAAGAAACCCTGAGCATCTTCCCTCCATTATCAGCCTTCCACTGTCCATAGAAGAAAGTATCATCTTTGAATTCAATGTGTCAACCACAGAATATCTCAGCCCCTGTGTGTTTTGAATTAGTATTTTTCCAAAGAGGTTACTATTTGTTTCAGTCTTGGCTTAATGGAACAATTGCCACTAGCTATGTGACTAAACAAGTGGCTGGTCTTTGGGTTCTTTGTGTATAAAATGAGAAACTTCAGCTAGATGATCTAAGGTGGCTTCAAGTTCTACTATTCTAGGATTCTTCTGCTTCCTGTTTTCTCCTGCCTCATCTGCTCAGGAAAGGAATGTTAACCTGCTTTCACAAATACTGTAACTGAAAAAGACTACCTCACACCAACACAACATCCTGTATCTCCTTCACTATGCAGATGAGGGAGATACACCGCAGGAATAATAGTTATTAATGTATTTGACGTCTTAAGAAACTCGGATTCCATTAGAGAAGTTCTACTCATTTTCACATCTGCACTAAGTAGGTAGAGGTTAGACATTATCTTCATATCACTATTAAGAATACTGAAGAACTTGAAGGCTTTTAGGTGGTTGACTCCCAGCTATACCATAAATCATCAGATTAGCCAGCAGTAGACTTCCAGTGAGCGCTTTATCAACTTGATCTTTTTAGGGGAATAAACTGTAATGGCAAGTTTCTAAAAAGCTAAAAGAGAAAAAGAAATCCAATGAAATACAATTCCTTTGTTAAATATGCTTAATGTGTTCTTTCAAACTTAATCTTTTGTTGCAAACAATGAAATTTTAGCATTTAGGCAGCATTTTTAATCCACAAAGCATTTTTCAAGTGTTAACTAATTAACCCTCACAACCCCTTTCAGAGTGAGAGAAAAGGATTATTTCATACTACTGCTCCTTTATGTGGCTATATGCTTTCTGTAAAATGTATATTAAATACTTTATTTTTTGATTCACCAGGATATTAGTGACACTGATGAAAAAGATCTCGGTTTTTTTAATTAATTATCTCTGTGTGTAACACAATAGAAACTTATTGAAAATATTGATGAAATATTCTGGAAATTTTATTGAAATAAAATAATACTATAGGATTTGAGACCCTGATAATATTATGTGTTTAGTGTGGACATGAAATAATTTGAAAGTATAACAAGTTAATGTTATTAATTGGAATGTATCTTATTGTCACGTGAGAGAAAAAATTGTTTTTAAAGTATCTTTTCTAAGTCCATCAAATGACTCTTACCTGGATTTGTTGAGTATGAAATTTTGAAATTGCAATTATTAGCAAAAACAGTATGTCCAGTTGCTAGGTGTACCAATCCATATCAATAGTTTGGAGACGTAAAGGTTTCACAAAAGATCAAACAGGCCAGCAATGTACTATGCTTTCATTATAGTACATTTTAACTTATACAAATGTAATGGCTAAATTGGAATATGCCTCATGGAACACATTCGAAGACAGGCCTGCAAAGGCCATCCAATGGAACATGGGCTAAACTCCTACTGCAACTTCTGGGGATATGTGTTGACCAATGCTGAAGGATTATATATTTTGGGATACTGAGAAATTGCTTTATTGGTCCCTTCTCAAGTATGTCTGCATCAAGAGGTTTGGCAACTGAGCCCGGAGGGACCCACTCAGTGGACCTTAAAGGGAGTGACTCTACCCTCTGGCAATCTCTCTTCCCATCAGTCCTGCTTCAGGACTCCTAGAAGAGTCTCTCTTCTGGAGAGAGAGGATTGGGGGTACAGTATGTCTAGAAATGGCAAATTGCTTACATGTGGCAGCTAGCACATGAGATTAAAACTCTATCTACATGAGATTAAAACTCTATCTCAAAATCCTAACTACTTCTGCTTTGTGTTTCTTTCATGAGTATAAGCTCCTGAAAGGGATATTTTCAACTTTAGAAGTAACCTTGTCAGTTGGAGAGTTTGGGAGCTTCTAGGGCCTCAGTTTTGACTGTTCTCCAGTAAGACTCCCTAGTAACTACTATAGAACTTCTTAGAGAAGAGGACCACCAGCAGGTGAATGTGCCTAACCCCTGCCAGTAGACCCGGAAGAAATTGTTTTAGACAGTGCACAGCTGAGGTGAAGGTGAAATGCGAATTCATCAGTCTCCCAAAATGTTTTCATGTTTAAGTAGCAATTTTCCAGGCAAGTATAAAAATAGTCACAAGTTGCTTCTGCTTATTTAAGTGTTTGGTTAATGTACACCTTGAATTGTTGAGTGGTAGTCATGATGTGTGCATATGTGTGTATCTAACTATTTCTTCTCTGCAAAGAAAATAAATAGATATGCTATACTTGATCTATTCAATTAAACAGTGATTGTTTTTCCATTCTTTCTTTTGGGGACACCCTAGACATGAGCCAAACCTAAGCTTTAAGTGATTCTCTTTGGGGCATCAGGATGGGGGTATAAAGAACTCTGGTTCTATATAATGAGAAAAAGTCCCTGAGAACTGAGCCTGGTGTGAGTGTATAGGCCTGGAGCTGAGAAAGGCTCCTTAGTGGAATGGGACAGGGTTAAATATCTCACTCACCCTAGAGTCAGTAGTGTTGTTAGCAGACTGCTGTTAGAAAGTCTCAAAATCTAAAATAAGACACCCAGGAGCAGTGAGAAACAGGGAGCAAGGCAAAAGCGATTCAGAAAAGAATACATTCAATTCTCACTCCACAGAGTGGGAAAGAGAACCAGATCTGAGTTTTAGTTGTAGGAGAGCACATGGTCAGACCTCAGACATAATGACCTTTAGGAGTAAGGAAAGGGGTCATCAGTGGTTCTTGTTATCTTGGACTTAGCCAGTCACTCATAAGGTCCATGTGTGAGGCGTAAGAGTGCCCGTTCTTCCATACCAGGGCAGCTCATCAGTATAAGTAAACATCATAGGTTTTATGTTGAGTACGGGTGGTTCCTACTTGGGTCCATCTGGATTAGTTCAGTCAGTCAACAAGATTTATGACACAGATAGGGACATGCTAGGGATCGGCTAGAAAAAGCCCCAATTATATAGACACATGAAAGAGTTGAAAGCTTCTAGTTGCAGGTATGAAAGTTTATAAAAAGAGCAGGGTAGAGGTCATAGGATCATTGATTTAGAGTTGAAGTCATTGAGTCCAATGCCCTCATTTTACAGATGAAGGAACTCACTTAGGGTAGAAAGTGAGAGCCAGAAGTGAACCCTTGGCCTCTGAGTCAAAATCCCATGTCATTTTCCCCGATGGCAAGAGGAAGGGCTGAGTCTAGAGCAGAGGAAGCCTGCTTCAAGCGAGTCCACAGAACCTATAACACTGCCTCCCCAAACAGAGAGAATTTCTGGACTCTCACACTAGAATACAATATAAAATGTTTAGGTGCCTACATATTCTCAAACATTTGAAAATATAAGTATATAAAGTGACCTCACTTTGGGGGGATGTTTTCGACTCAGTCACCCCTACAATACTTATCAGTAAACCATATTTAAGAGTAGGAAGCATTGTTTTTGCATCCCTGAAGTGCTGGTGTTAGGCTGATGAATACTGATATTTTTCTTCTGCTTTGAAACAGGCCTAGAGTATTTGGCTTATTTCAAGATGCATAGGGTAAAGGTTTGTCTGCTGGCCTAGAAACCCCAAGTAATCAGCCCCAAGTGCTTAACCTTTTTGTGAGAATCACATTTGTCCAAGGGTTACCTGATCCTGCTTTTCTCACGCTGAGCCCCATTATCTTATTGTTGGGTGAGTGTAGAATTCTACTTCCATTGTCCTTACACTGGGGCAAGATATATTCAGAGAATCTAGGTACCCTATGGTATTTCAGAGCCCCAGGGAATTTTTGTGGTCCTCATGTAGAAGGGGGCACCTACAAATTTTTCTAGACTTTTACTTAGATTCTCTATATGTTTCAGAGATCTCTGGAGAAAAAAATTTGAGTTCTCTATATTGTTGTAGGGAACCAGAGGAATTTTACCACATTAAACCCCCTCAGTGAGTTTGAGGTGCTTAGAGGAAGAGGGAGGGGAATCAATAAACATTTATTAAGTGCCTACTATGTGCCAGGCACTGTGTCAAGTGCTGAGTATACAAAAAGAGGCAAAAGACAGTACCTGCCTACAAGGGTCTTACTTAAATCTAATGGGGAAGACAACATGTAAACAAATATATACAAAGCAAGCTATGTAGAGGATAAATGCGAAATAATTAAAAAGATAGAAGGCGCTGAAAGGCACTGGGAAAGGTGATATTTTAGTTGGGACTTAAGAAGTTCTCCACTCCACCACAACCTGCATCTCCTATCCAACCAAGCTAGCTTTACAAGCACCAAGCCAAATCCATTTGGTTTCTAACCTGAGGGTGACTGCAGTTGATCCCAGAACTTAAATCCCATGGGGGAGAGCTCCAATTGGTCTGGAAAATTCTGTAGAGATTTTCTTTGAGATAGGAAGCTAAATTTTCTTCACCTTTCTTTATTACCTTTGAGTTGGCGAAGACCATTTCCAGAACCAAGACAATCCCTTGCTAACTTAGCAAGTATAATAATTAGTTTTGGGGTTTTTTGTCCGTTTTTCAAGGTTGGTTCTCCCCTATCTCACCCAGTCTGGAAATGCAGCAGCCATTCATGGCCAGAACCCACTGGTGATCTTTGGGAGAACTTCGGTCTGCTCAGTTTTTGACCTGAACCAATTCTCTCTTTCTTAGGCAGCCTGGTAGTCCCTTGTTCCTGGGAGCTCATCATATTGCTATGGACATCTGGTCAGCTTAGCTCACTGCAGCTCAGTACTCCCAGGCTCAAAGGATCCACCAGCCTCTACCTCCATGATAGGAGGAAATTACAGGCAGGGATCATTGTATCATCATCACCAGCTATGCAGTGATTTTTTAAAGTGTTCTTTGTTTGCTGAAGCTGTATAACTGCATTTGGGGCAATTATGATTCTCCTATGTACATGTCAGGCTGTATAAGATCTGTGCCCCGTGGACTGTTTTGAGACTTCCCTGTATGGCATAGGGGGAGTAAGTAAAAGAACAATGCTTACTTCTCTCCACCATCCCAGGGAATTGTTCTGGATTAGGGACAAGAACAATGTGTTCAAAATGCACCCCAGCTGATTTGCTAAGGATAATAATTATTTTTTTTAAAAGGGGTGTGGATACCAGTCCTTATGAGCATGCTCTGCCTTGAGGCATTCCTTTCGTGTGGTCTTTGGAGCATGCACAGTATTCTATCTCTGTTTCCTATTCATTTACCATTTTTCAAAATTGGGTTTTGAGGTTGGCTGCTGGGAGAGAACTGGGTTCACATACAAAGGAAGGCAGTGACTTAACCTTGGTCTCTTTCCTCCCCACCCTACCCCCTGCTGTATTGGAGTGAGGAAAATGAACTCCTCTGGGTGGAGAATGAGTCAGTTCTCATCCAGGCTGAGATACATGAATGCACAGACCTGCTGTTGCTTCTGTCTCTGTTGTGTCTATTCTTTCTCATTTTTAGGTGAAGGAATACTGGAGACCTTGTGAGCTTTGAAAGGTCAGTATGAACCCCCAGAGGTTCAGGAACTGGAGTCCATTCCAGAGCCTGTTGGCAGCTAAGCCCAATGCAGAGAGATCCAGCCCAACAAAGCAGCCGTGGGTGGTGTCACTTTCCAGAGTGTCTTCATCCATAGGGTATGCCACTTTCAGAAGTGACATTGGTGGGGCAAATGCTTTATAGCAACTGCTTCAAGTTTGAGGCCACTGTTCTCAGGAACGAAGGTGGTTAGAGGTGGGTGCTCTTTGTTTGAGGAGAAGTTTTATATTTCAGTTTTTGGTACATCTTCTCAGGAAATGCCTCTGTTGTAAAAGCTAAATTATGTTAATTGGTTAAATAACATTGTGTGATGATTAGTGGTATTGATAGTATTAGGAGAAGCTAACTGGTGATGGTGGTTGTTATTGGGGAGAGAAACCAGAATTGTAGCTTGAGCCAATAATATTAGAAAGACACCCTATGCCTCGTAGAGCTCTAGAGTCCAGAGGGAAAGATGTAACTAGTCTTGCCTGGGTCTCAGGATATTCATAAGTAAGATTCTAGATAAGGACCTTCACAGTTTATAAACATCACACATGATTTCGAACAAAATAGCTGTTATGTTTAATATTAATTTTGAAATTAATAATTCACTAACGTTGTTAATCACATATGAAATCCTTAAGTTTTTAATTTGGTAATTGGGAGAGATTATTACTCCCCCCCAACAATTATTTTACCTAATTTGAAGTTCCTTATGTAAAATTTCTTCACTAGTAATTCAAAGAAGAGATGTAGCTTGGGGTAGGAGATAGTTAGCTTTTGTGTCAGTTCACCTGAATTAAATATACTTATTGACTGTGTGGACAGATCACTTAAGCTTCCAGTGCTCGTAGACAGCTCTAAGAATTTAAGTTGCTATATGGTTATAGATTTGCTTTTGTAGAGAGTGTCTTTACCAAAGGCTCTCTCTGATAAAGCATAGTGGTAATGCTTCATCTTGATGTGGAGATGACTAGATTCTTGAAGCAAAGACAGGACATCCTTCCAAGCTTGAGAATGGGCCTGGTGACAAGAATGAATGTTTGTAACTCAAACACCAACTAGCTGAGATCAGAGACGCTGGTTGCAAGGTAATGACTTTATTGGTCCCAACAAATCTGTATTACCTTCTACTAAGTTTTAAAAGAGTTGCGATTTGCATCTGTGCAATACGTATATGAGTGAAGTCACAGGTCATTAAAGTAATTTTAAATGTCTCAGAATGGCCAGACATGCATACTTAAAATCAAATTCAAAATGCTTAACACCTATTTTAAAATGTCAATTACAAATGTAAGGAAAATCTTTGACCAAATTGAAGAGTTTTCCTAAACAACTTGATAAAGAGATGTAAAATAATTATCTAAACAAGCGAATAACAGAATACAAACAATTTGATAAATATTACAAGGCCATAGGATGAAGGTGATTGGAAGAGAATCAACTATACCTCTGGTAGACTTTAAAAGGCAAGTTGATCCTTCTTTGAGTAGTCAAAAAGAGAGCCAGCAATGGAGGAAGAACCCAGCCCTTTACAACTTATTTGTTCTTCTTAGAGAGTAAAGAAGGATAGGGGGCAAGTAGGGGAGGGAAAGGAAGGAGTCTCTCACTTCCCTTATTGGCAATGGCATTCTACAGCAAAGCACATGGAATAGAGTGCAAGTACAGGAGTCAAGGCAACAAGAGGAGGCAATAATCTGGCATCTGGAGCCATATCCTGCCCTACAATAAAGGCTCTGACAATTCCAGAGGAAGAGTTCCTTCCTAAAGATACCTGACTGAACAGTGATCTCAGGGTAGACCTATGCAGTCTTGAAGGCAACCTTGTGAACTGGAGAGATTCTAAGATCCTGGGTCCTCAGGGAGTACTGGCTGCATTTTGGGAAGAGTCCCTGGTAACTACTTCAGTGCTATTGGAGAACATGATCATTGGCCATAGAATGAGCTTAATCCTTGGTCTAGCTGGCCAGAACATTTGGACTTTGCAGGGTCCAGGTGAAAAGTCCAGTTGCAAGACATGGGTCAAGATGACTGGCAATGACTTTGGATGCAGTGAGAGACCTTGGACTTCTTAAGCTAAGGTCTTTTCCAGGTCCCAGTTTGTCTGAGACAACACCATTCAGTAGTTAAAAGTTAGTTAAGAATTGAGGCAAAAGATGGCCCAGTTTGCCTTCACAAAAGAATCAATCTAGGATGGGAAGGGTCAGTCTGGACTCTGATGACCCTGGAGGAGAGAGTGAGGCTGATAACTTTGCACAGCCCTGCCTTCCTTAAATCCAACTCACTTGCCAGTCAAGACATCACTCTCCTGATATCATTGATCCTCTTCCGGAATGAAGGACAAACAACAACAGGTGTAAAGTCAAATGCCTAATTAGTAATCTTGTAAACTGCTTCATTTCTGATATTTAAGGCTCAACCTCTTCTAAGAGTATGACAAGTTATTTTTTGCTGCTTTTTAAAGTCTCTGTCACTGTGCACTTGTGAGAGCCTTTTGAATCTAGCATTTCTTTTGTATGGAGAAAATAAATACTTGTCCCATAACTAGTTAACATTGTATATTAGATGCCTTTCTGCCCCACTTCCACTCACTTTGTGGAGACTCTAAACATGAGCCAAACCTGAGTTTCAAGCAAATCCTCCTTGTGGAGTACCTGAAGGTATTGGGATAAGGATATTATGAGCCAAAGAGTTCAAGAAAAAGATTATGACTCTTCTCCTAGGTGGTCAGGCTGTGCCCAGGACGAAACTCAGTTCAATCTGCGTGCTTGCAGCCAGACTAGATGGACTTTTTAGTGGAGAGGGAGAGAGTATAGACCCCAACCCAATCATTGGGCTTTTAATTATTAAATTACAATGTACTGAGGGTTTCCTGGACAAGCAAGGATCAGCCATGCTGGAGCAACATTGCTAACAAAACCCTGCAACTTCAAAGCACTCAAGTGAGCTGAGCTACAAAACCCTTTGTATAAAGTGCCTCATTCCATGAGCATGTATGCAATTAATTCACGTCCTTTGTAAATAGTCAATAAACATTTAAGTGCCTAATATGCACCAGGCAATGTACTAAGTGCTAGGGATACAAGGGCAAAAGACAGTCTCTGTAATCAAGGACCTCAGTCTAATGGGGGGTGGGGGAGGGAAAGAGGTAAATAGTAGAAAATCTATGTACAAAGTAAACAGGATAAATTAGAAATAATCAACCAAGAGTAGGCACTAGTATTAAGGGGGATCAGGAAAGGCATCCTGTAGACAGTGAGATTTTAGTTGGGACTTGAAGGAAGCCAGGGAGGGCAGCATGTAGAGATAAAGGAAAGCATTCCATCCAAGGACAGCCAGTAAAAATCCCTGCAGTTTTGGGAGATGGATTGTCTTATGGAGGGAACAACATGGAGGCCAGCATCATTGGATTAAAAAGTAGATGTAGGGGTGTAATGTATAAGAAGCTTGGAAAAGTAAAAGGGAGAGGAGTTATGAAGGGTTTTTATATTTGATCTTGGAGGTGATAAGAAGCCATTGGAGTTTATTAAGTAAGGAGTGACATGGTCAGACCTATGCCTTTAGGAAGGTCACTTTGGTAGCTGATTGGACAGTGCACTGGAATGAGGAGAGATTGTGACAGGAAGGCCAACCATCAGTCTATTCCAATAGTCTAGACTTGATGTAATAAGGGTATGTACTAGGGTGTTGGTAGTGTCAGAGGAGAGGGGGGCATAAGCAGGAGATATTATTAAGGTGAAATTGACACGCCTTGGCAACAAATTGGATGTGGGAGGTGAGACATAGTGAGGAGGTGAGGATAACACCTAAGTTGTGAGCCTGATTGACTAGGAAGATGGTAGTACCTTCAACAGTAACAGGGAAGTTAGGTAGAAGAGACTGGGAAAAAATTAATGAGTTCAGTTCTGGACATGTTGAGTTCAAGATACCTATGGGACATCAAGTTTGGGATGTCCAATGAGCAATTGCAGATGTGAGACTAGAGATTAGCACAGAAATTAGGGCTGGATAAACAGATTTGAGAAACATCAGCATAGAGATGATAATTTAATCCATGACAGCTGGTGAAATCACCAAATGAAATAGTATATAGAGAAAAGAGGTCCCAGGACAGAGTCTTCTGGGATATCCACCTTTAGTGTGCATGACCTGAATGAAGAGCAGTGATGTATAGTGTATCTTTTTTTAAGCAGCAAACCCCAGAACAAACCTATGACAGGTGTAAATTATACTTATTCCCTAACAGGGGGCATATATGTTATATGTGTTATAACAGGAACTTAATTATATTTTCAAACTTTAAAACTTTGAAGATAGAATATAATTTATATATTTAATAACTGTTATTTAATAATTCATATTCATATTTAATAGCATCTTCCGTTCTACTAAGAACAAAAGAAATACAAAATTATTTCATGCTTCTTTAGAAACTGAATAGATTTCTCAAGACTCTTGTCTAGCCATATTAAAAAAAAATAGGTCCCAAATCTCTAGAAATTAGAGAAATGAAAATTGAAGGAAATTTGAAGTTAGATCTCACACCCATCATATTGGCAAAGGTGACAAAAAGGGAAAATGACAAATGCTTGAGGAGCTGCAGGAAAATAGTGCCATTAATGCATGGTTTGAGTGATGAATTGGTCCAGCCAGCCAGGAAAAAAATTTGCAACTAAGTCCCCATAGTTGCTAAATTACCCATACTCTTTAACCCAGCAATAACACTAGTAGGCCTATCTCCAAAGAGATCAAAGAATGAGGAAAAGGTCCTACACACAGAAAAATACTTAGAGCTTTTTTTTTAGATGGCAAGGAACTGGAAACTAAGAGGGTGCCCATTACTTAGGAAATGGCTGAACAAATTGTATTATATGAATGTGAAGAGGGAGATTTCAGAGAAACCTGGGAAGACTGATATGAAACGACACAGAGTAAGGTGAACAGAACCAGGAAAAATAAATTATAACAACATAATAAAAATAAATTATTTTTGAAGACTTAAGAACTGTGATAATGCAATGATTAATGCTGAATCTAGAGAATCTATAATGAAGAATGCTCACTATTCAGCTGCTGACAGCGATGTACTAAATATGCAGAATGAGACATACATTTTCTTTTTTAAAAAAAAATTTGTCTAAGCTTCCAACATTCACTTCCATAAGATTTTGAGTTTTAAATTTTCTCCCCCTTCCATTCCTTCCCCCCCCCCATCCCTAGACAGCTTACAATCTGATACAGGCTCTACATATACATTCATGTTAAGCATACTTTCCCATTGGTCATGATATAAAGAACAATTAAGATTAATGGGAGAGCCATGAGAATGAAGCAATAAAACAAAACAACAAAGGAAAAGAAGAGCAAATAGTATGCTTCCATCTGCATTCAGACTCCATATTTCTTTCTCTGGGTGTGGATAGCAGTTTCCATCATGAATCCTTTGTAGTTGTCTCAGATTCTTGTGTTGCTGTGAAGAGCCAAGTCTATCAAAGTCAGTCGTCCCAATATGTGACTGTTACTGTGTACAATGTTCTCCTGGTTCTACTCATTTCACTCTGGATCAGTTCATGTAAGTCTTTCCAAGTTTTTTTGAAGTCTGCCTGCTCATCATTTCTTATAGCACAATAATATTCCATTACATTCATATACCACATTCCTCAATTGATAGGTATCCCCTCAATTTTCAATTCTTTGCCACCACAAAAAGAGCTGCTACATTTTTTTTACATGTGGGTCCTTTTCCCATTTTATGATCTCTTTGGGATACAGCCCTAGAAGTGGTATTGCTGGGTCAAAGGGTACGCATAATTTTATAGCCCTTTGGGCATAGCCCCCAAAGCATTCATTTTGCTTGACTGTGTATATAAGGGTCTAGTTTTGGGGGGTGGGGAAGAGACAAGAGGGAGAAGAGAAATGAAAATTCTTGTTAATTGAAAAATAGAAGTTAAAAAATAACACACTTTTGTCCACCTAGTTCCTAACCATTCTATTCCCTCTCCTCAAAAACTCTCAAAAAAGTACCAGATGTAAAATCCTGTGAAGTCCTAAAAATTATATACATTTATATTATCTGTTTAAAAAAAGTATGATTTTCTGAATCTTTGAAATAATTAAAATCCCATCACCTTACTTTTACTCTAGAGACCTTGAAACTTCTGACATCATAGTTGAATATGACAAAGCAAGGGCTAGCAAATCCACTCTGACAATGCTTTTTCTAACTCCAATAAGATTAATGCCAGTTTTATTAGGCCTCCAATTTCTATTGCCCACAGACAACTCATTACCTCTGCTTGTGGAGAAGACTATTACCAAGTTCAGAGGTTTGTTTTGAGATGGAAGCAATAAAATCTAGCAGATGATTTGGCCATATCTAAACTTATCTTCAAAAAAATGGACCTATTTTCTTACACTTTCATCCTCCAGTTTCCTCTTCTATTCCAGTAATGACAAACCCTTACACTAAATGCTAAGTAGGGACAAGGGCAGCAAAGCCAGCACAATACTGCATGATAATCATCATCCTCCCAGACCTCACTGCACCTCTGCATGAGTTGCAAAACAGGCAGCTCTTCCATTTGAGAAGGCAATCACATAGATCAAACCCAAATTCAGTGATTTGTCTTTAAGTTTCAACCAAATCAGGATAACTGTTCTGATTTATGAATAAATCCTTTGGTTCTTAGGGAATTATAGAATTGTTGTCTTTGTACAGTCATTTTCCAGTTGTGTCCAACTCTCCATGACCCCATTTGTGGTTTTCTTGGAAAAAATACTGGAGTGGTTTGCCATTTCATTCTCCATCTCATTTTACAGATGAGGAAACTGAGGTGAATAGGGTTAAGTAACCTGCCTAGGGTCATACAGCTGGTAAGTGTCTGAGGTCGAATTTGAATTCAAGTCTTCCTGACTCCAGGCCTAGTGCTCTATCTACTGCACCACTTAGCTGTCCCCCTTAGACAATTACTACATTTTAATGATTTATCACAATCTAGTCTTCAAATAGCAAAGATACCCAGTAAAGCTGCCTTGAATATTTCCTAGAAGTTGGGGAGCTCCAGATCCCCAAATGGATGGGGTTCACAGCTATTATGCTGCAGCAGAAGGTAGGGGGTAAGCACTGGGGAGAGCTATAGAGAGAATGACAGGGGAATCTCTGCTCTGCCTTTTACTCTAAGCCAAAATGACAGAAGAAAACACACTGGGTAAAGTATATGACAAGTTGAACCATGATGAATCTACAGTGAAACACTGGTGCTTTAAAAAAAAATTCCTACCACCAATTATCATGTTAGCTTTTGTTACAAGGGCATAGCTAGTACCAGGCCATATAGGCACTAGAATATAATCCTTCTATCATGCTTGCTACTGACCAGCTCATTAGGAGAATGGTGTACCTAGTGCCCTTCTTCACAATATGAGGAAAGTGAAGTTTTGGAGATAACTCAGAAGAAAGCCACCAAGATGATAAAAGGTTTAGAAAACATGGCTAAAATTTAGCCTAAGGAAAGACTGAAAACTTACCTAGCAGTCTTCAAGTATATGAATGGTTATAAACAGTGACCAGCTATCATCTTACATTTCCACTAAGGATCAATGGTTTCTTATACATTAATCACTTCCAAAATAATTTAAAACATGTTAATTGAGGTTGTACTACATGCAAGTCACTTGAGGTAAAAAAGATAAATATCACACAACCCCTGCCCTGAAGGAGTTTACCCTGTCTTAAGGAGGGGGAGCACCCATGTATGGTATGAACCCAGAGAGTCTCTTCACCTATAAAACAGAGATAATATGAGCACTTCCTCCATCACAGGGAAGAGAATTCTCAAATTTTAAAGCACTACATAAAAGAGTTGCTATTCTTCTTCTTATAACAGGTGTAATTTAAGACTAAGAGTGATGGAAGGTAAAGGAGAGAGCCAGATAAATTGCTCTAGGAATGTTTGAGGTGGAAATAGAACAATTAGAGCTGGAGGAAATTAAGGATGGCCATGTGGAGGACCTGACCCTTAAAGGGAGAGAAGAGTTATGAAAAGAAGTGAGGAAGAAGAGGAGTAGTGTAAACATTGTGTATGGTCTGTGTGAATGCTCAGAGGAAGGTGATGACACGTTCACTTCAGAGAACAGCTAATAGTCCAGTTTGGCTATAACCTAGGGTGCATGAAAGAGAAGAAAAATACAGAGGTGGTTTGAAGTAGATTGTGGGGGTGACAAGTGGTCACCCAGCCTTTGCTTGAAGACTTCCAAAAAGAGGAACCTAGGATGTCACAAGGCAACCAACTTCAAATTTAGATAACTTTCATCTTTGGGAAATTTTTCCTTTCATCAAGATTAAATTCAACTCCACATTAACTCTATTCTCTAGAGTCAGGCAAGCTTAATCCCTCTGCTACATGACAGCTCTCCAAACAGATGGAGAGAGCTACTATGTCTCCCCCTAGTCCCATTCCAAGTCTTTCTTCTCCAGCCTACATATCTTTAGTCCACCAACACCATTCTGCTAATGACAAACCCAAGGGCTCCACCAACCTTTTTGCCCTCCTGTGGCCACTCTCCAGATTATTAATGGCTTTTCTAAAACAGGATGCTCTTAACCAAACACAAAACTTTAGATATAGTTTGGCTGGGGAAGAGTAAGGCGTGACTGTTATCTCCCTATTAAATCAATTAACAAAAATTTAAGTACCCCCTGTATGCCAGTTATTGAGCATGCAAATACAAAAGCGAGTCCTTCCAGTGACTCATATTTTGCTAGAGGGCTAGGAGAGGAATTGTCCAGGGAAGGGAGCTTTGGTCTAGGCAATTATAAAGATTGTCAGTGGAATTGTAGACAATAGACTATAATACTCTCTAAAGCAACCTTACACTATATTAGCATTTTTGGCTGCCATGTTATGTTGTTGATACATATTAGCCTTGCAGCCCACTAAAAAAACCAGATCAACTGGTATCTACCTATGTTTCCAAAGGCAACTTTAAAAAATAAAATAAGATTTCACATGTATCTATATCAGTAAATGAATTTTATAATAAATGAACTAATTTATTTGTGAGTTCAAATCATCGGGCCTAGATGAATTAAATCAATGTGTTGGAAAACATAGACAGATGTGATAGCTGAGCTACTGTCAGTGTCCTTTGAAACAGCTTGGAGAATAGGAGAGGTTCCTCTGGATGAAAGGAGGGCAAACATCCTAATTTTCAGAAGATAGTGAAAAGTGAAATTTGAAAACTATACATCAGTAAGCTTGACTGGACAATTCTAGAATATGTTATTAAAAAGATGAACAAGAGGCAGGATGGCATAATACTGTATATCTAACATGAACAAGATTTGTTTTCACATCCCACTTCTGGTTTATTAGCTGTGTGACCATGGGTGAATCACTTAATCTCTCTAAATCTTAGATGATTATCTAACACTTATCTACTATGGAACAGATTGTTTGCTAACTGCCTCAGTGGTGTTCCCACACTGACAAAATCACAGATCTTTGATGTATTAGTAAACATCTAGAAAAGGAAATAGCAATCATAAAGATCATGGCTTTATTAAAAACAGGTCATGCTAGACTAAATTCATTTCCTTTTTTCATCAGAGTTACTAGACTAGTAGACCAAAGTGATATTGTATATTTAGTTTGCTTAGATTTTAGTGATGTACTTGACAAAGTTCCACATTCTATTCTCATGTATAAAATGGAGATATATCGACTAGACAATAATACAACTAAGTGGATCTAGAATTGGTTAAATGGACAAATCCAAACAGTATTAATTAATCAACAAGTATTTATTAAACAGAGCAGCTAGGTGGATAGAGTGCTGGGTATGGAGTCAGAAAGACTCATTTTACTGAGTCCAGATCTAGCCTCAGATATTACCTGTGTGACCTTGGGCAAGTCAGTTAATCCTATTTGCCTCAGTTCCTCATCTGTAAAATGAGCTGGAGAAGAAAATGGCAAACCACTACAGTACCTTTGCCAAGAAAGTCCCAAATGGGGTCACAAAGAGTCAGACAAAACTGGGGAAAAAAAGTCTAAACTACAAATTTATTAATTACGTACCAGACACTGTGCTAGGCACTGGGAATACCAATGCAACAGAGGAAACAATTCCTACTCACAAGGAGCTTACATTCAAATGGGGGAAGAAAAGGATACACACACACATATATACACACATAAATATATATTATGTATGTGTGTGTGTACATATATATATACCCACAGAATAAACACAAAGTAGTTAAATACAAGGTCATTTGAAATGGAAGGCATCAGCAGTTGAGGGGGATCAGGAAAAGCTTCATGGAGAAGGTTGTGGTGAGTAGCTGATTTCAACTTGGAAAAACTTCTCTAGAGGAGTGCCAGAAGGATCTGTGTTTGGCACTGTGTTATTTAATGTCTTTTAATCTCCTAAAAAGGAGATATAAAGCTAGGAGGGAAAAATGGCACATCATATGCTAGGCTAAGGAGTTGTATATTATTCTACAAATAATATGAAGTCACTGAAGATTTTTGAGCAGGGGAGAAACATCACTAGATCTGTCTTAGGAAGATTATTTTGGTGGCTAGGTGAAAGGTAGATTGGATAAGAGAGTGGCTGAAGGCAGTGAGACTAGTTGGAAGGTTACAAAAATCCAAGTGACAATTACTAGGATCCAGGACTAGGGTGATGGCAGTGGAGTGACAGTGTTGAGAAAGGGGCATATGTGAAACATGTGGAGGCAGAATTGACAGCTCATTAGTGACTGATTAGAAACTGGAGGTAAAGGAGATATGGTAAGAGTCAAAGATGGATCCAAGATTTTACATCTGAGTGATAGAAAGGACATTGGTATTTTAAACAGAAATAGGGCGACTTGGAAGGTAAAGATGATGAGTTCAATTTAGGGCAACTTGAACATGAAGTGTCAAAGTGACATCTAGGTAGACATGCCCAACAGGCAGTTGGAAATGTAGATCTAGAGTTCAGGGAAAAGGTTAAAGTCAGATATATAGATCTTGAAGACATTTGAGTAGAGATGGTCATTGAACCTATTGGAGCAGAAGACATCACAAATGTGGAGAGTGTAGAAAAAAAGAGAAGAGTCAATCAATCAATTAGCATTTATTAGGTTCCAATTATATGTCATGCGTTGTGCTAGGTACAGGGACACAAAGACTAAAATGAAATAGCCACTGCTCTTAACAGGCTTATATTCTATTTTTGGAGGTGATATGTAAATATAAATGTGAAAAATAAATACAAAGCAAATACAAAGCACACACTTAGCTACCAGGTAATGAGGAGGGGCACTCACAAGCAGAGAGAGTAGGAAAAACATCATGGATAAGGTGGTCCCCCAGCTGCATATTGAAGGAAGTGAGGGACTCCATGAATTGGAAGTAAGGAGGAAATGTATTTCACAGAGATGGGAAATATTGTCGTCTTTGTGAAGAACAGAGAGAAGTTCAATTTGACTGGATCATAGAGTGTAAGATAAGGAGTAAGGTATAACCAGGCTGAAAAGATAGGTAAGGGCCAAGCTGTGAAAGACCTTAAAAGTCAAACAGAAGGATTTATATTTTATTCTACACTAAGGAGCCACTAGAGATTTTTGAATAAGGAAATGACATGCTTAGATCTGTATTAAAAGAAAAGCACTTTGGCAGTTGTGTGGTGAATGGACTGGATTAAAGGACAGACTTGAAGAGGAAATCTAGAAGACCTATAATAGCATCTTAAGGATCACCTGTCATTAGGGGTGGGAGATGGATGATAAACTAGAAAAGCAAAGTCGCAGTTTTACAGATAGGAGAAACCCAGGAGACAGCAGTGTCATGAAAGTCATGGGAGAAAAGAGCAAGTGGAATGTAGTCTGGCATAATAGTATGTTAATGTTGGAGCTAGAAGACTTGGGTTCAAATCCTGCCTCAGGCATGGACTAGCTTTGTGATCATGGACAAACCAATTAAACTCTCTTAGATACATGTATAAGATACATTTTCTCATTTATAAAATGGAGATAATACATGTAGTACCTAACTCATAGGTTCCTTGTGAGGTTCAAACGGAATAACACACGCAAAATGTTTTGCAAACCTAAAAGTACTATATAAACATCAATTATTATTGAGGGAATGTCCATCAATTGGTGAATGACTGGAAAATTGTGGTATATGATTGTAACAGAATACTATTTGCTATAAGAAGTGATGAGCAAGATGATTTCAGAAAAACCTGGAAAGATTTACATAAACTGATGCAAAAGTGAAGTGAGCAGAAGTAGGAAAACATTGTATACAGTAACAGCCATACTGTCAGTGATGATCCACTGTGAATAACTTAGCCATTCTCAGAAATACAATGATCCAAAACAATTCCAAAGGACTCATGATGAAAAATGCTATCCACCTCCAGAGGAAGAACTGATGGAGTCAGAATGACCATCAAAGCATAAAATTTTTCACTTTATTTTTTTCATGGTATTTTTTGAGGGAATTTGTGTTTTCTTTTATAACACAACCAATATGGAATTAATATTTTTCATGATTGCACATGCATAATTTGTGTCAAATTGCTTACCATCTCAGGGAAGGGAGGCAGAAAGGAAGAGAATTTAGAACTCAAAATGAAAAAAAACCAAATATTAAAATTTGTTTTTACATGTAATTGGGAAAAAATAAAATATTATTTAAAAGAAACAAATGTCAATCATTATCTAGGAGGCGTGGATAGGCAACAGTGTCAAAAGCTGAAAGGAGGTCAAAAGTGAAGACTGAGAAAAGGCTATTGGATTTAGTCATTAGACATCATTGGCAATGTTTAAGAGAGCAGTTTCAATAGAATAGTGGGTCAGAAGTCAGGTTCTTCAGGGTCAAAGAGTAAGTAGGCAGTAAGGAAGTAAAGACAAGTATAGAATTCATGACAGTTAAAGGGGAAGAAGTTAGATGGCAGGAGATGGCAGTATCAGGGAAGGTTTTTTGAAATGAGTGGGGAGGAGGGATGATAGATGGGGCAAGCTCCCTCTATACTTATTTCATAGGCTTGTAGAAGTCAAACCTTTTGGGAGTAAAACTTTCGTGGATCATTGAAAATTTGCCAATGTAGGGGGGTGGGAGGATGGGTAGAGGTGTATTTGCAGTCTAAAAGCCCTAGGTTAGAAAGTACTGCATTAGACTATAGTTTTACAAGCTCGTAGACCCTGTTTCATCCAAATTTTATATCTCCCTTCTGCTCCCAGAACAATACTCAATACAGTAGGCACTTAATAATTGTGTATTGGATTGAAACTTGCATTTCTGGAACCCACTAGGGATAAATATTAATGCCTATGACTATATATTGGCACCCTAATTGAAGGTCTTTTTGGACAAGATTCCTATTTTTCTACAAAACATATTTCTTGGCTTTAAATGCTAAACTCCTTGAGAGCAGACACTTGTGATCCTTGATATATACCCATAGTCCCTAGAATAAGAGTTCTTAACTCTTTCATTTGACCCCTTTGATGGTCTGGTAAAGCCTATAAACTTCTCAGAATAATATTTTAAGATAGATAAAACACATAAGATTACAAAGAAAACCAATTACATTAAAATAGTAGATAGATAGATATGGATATTTAAATAAGTTCACAAACCTCATATTAAGAGCCCCTGGCTTATAACAATACAAAACATCCAGTAGGTACCAAATAATTATTTATTGAGTCTAATCTAATTTGAAAGTTAGAATCTACCTTAAAATTTTCTCAAATTACATTGGTCTTATAGGCCTTATTGTGTTTTAAAGGCTCTTTCACAGAGACTCCACTGTAAGAAAGAAGGAAAGGAAAGAACTGACTGAAGAGATTGAACTGGCTGTACTGTGAATTCACTAATAAACTTACATTTTAAAAAGATGTATAACATATATTTTACTCCACTCTTACAGCATACTACTACTCAGGTTCAATATGGCGCCTAATACTGAACTCAAACTCTCATCCAGTACATTCTCTACCAATAGAACTGACAGAAACTATAAATAGCAAAGCATTTAATTATGACAACATAGCAAAGTAAATAACAAAATGAAGCTCCCATAGAACAACAGATACTTTCCTCCCCTCCCCATAGAATCCTGTTCTGGTGGGGAACAATTCCCCAAGAAATTCATGCTCTTATATAAGAAAAGTTTTCATTACAGCTGGAAAACTCTCTGGCCTGAGAGTCATCTGCTGATCTCCATCTCAAAAACAGCTGCTGCTGCTGTTTGAACAAACTACAGCAGTCATCTGCTACAGCTGTTATCTGCTCCTTTAGCTGCTTTTTCTTCCTCCAGAGAAGCATGAGATTGCTCCAGACCAACATATCTCAAGGCTAATCTGCACATTTTTTCAGTTTGTTTGTTTGTTTGTTTGTTTGTTTGTTTTGATAGGCCTATACCATATCCAGCCAAGCCAGAAAAGGATCAAATGACTGTCAAGACCTTTCTTATAAGCCTTCTTCATAGTTGGGTTTCACCTTCCATCTCCCTCCTGTCTCCCACAGTGCAGGCCATGTGACACATAGTTCATAATTCCTGGTACATTTTTTCTGACCTAAGGATAAATACATCTAATTTTCCCTTCCAACTCCAATCAGATGTGCTTCTTGGCCCCCTCCCAAACCATGTAAATTCCTTAAAGCTTCTGTAAGCCTAGTAAGTTACTTTGCAATATCGAAGGTGGAGAGGTAAAGCTGATGACCTTTAACCTCCATTCCTGCCACCTAGCCAAAGGTTTTTGTAATGTTTATACATGTATGGAAGTAGAAATCAAGTACAAGTATTTTCATATGAATACAAAAGAATAATGATGCAATAAAAGGTCAATGATAGACACTAAAAGCAGGAAAAAATTGTGGGGTATTTTTAGTGATATGTTAGGGCCAAGAAAAGTATTGAAGAGGAGACAGGCCCATTGCTTAGGGCAGATTAAATGAGATGATGCAAGTTAAACAACTCCTTACAAAGAACACTTCTATTTTTAAGAATAAAAAGGTCAATTTTAAAATCATTGACAAAGAGGTGTTTTCTTTAATTTTGACATCATGGTAGTAAACTTGGCCATTATATATTGCTAGAATTTTGTTAACTATAAATTAACTTAATTACATTGTTTTAGCCATTGTTTATATCTTTCCTTTGGTTTTGACTTCTTCACTCTATATTGCTTCATAGAAATCTCATATTTCTCTGAGTTCTCCATATTCATCATTCCTTATGATGAATCTATATTCCATATACTGTTCATATAGACAGATAGATATAGATGTAATCCATATGCTGCAATTTGCTCAATTGTTTCCAAATTGTTGGGTACATATTTAGTTCCCATACAACACTACAAATAATGTGTTACAGATAATGTAGCTACAAACATTTTTAACATATGGGGCTTTTCTTGCTGTCAAAAGACTCCTTGGGAAATATTCCCAATAGTGGAATCTTTGAGTCAGAGGGTATGAACAATTTAGTAACCTTCCCTCCATAATTCTACATTGTTTTCCAAATGATTGAATTAATTCATGGCTCCTCCAAAAAGTGAACTACTATGTAATTCTCCCCACGTCAGTCAACTTCAAGCAATTAGCTTTCTCATTTATAAACATTTAGAATGTATTATCAAAGGAATGGTTCATATATACATTTTGAAGAAAAAGCAGCAATCACTACAAGCCACCATTGACTTCATCAAGAGGAAGTTATACCAGACGAAATTATTTTCTTTTTTGTCAAGATAAGTAGACTGGCAGATTAAGAATATACCCTATGCATGTCACATTTAAATGTAACAAAGCAGTTCATTAAGTATCTCATGCTATCCTATGGCAAGATGAAGAGATATGGGCTAAGTGATAGTATGTCAGTCAAATGTATTCCTGTTTCAACAACCAACCAGTCTCAAAGATGTCAGTCATTAACGGGTAGAGGCCCATCACGAGGAATGGCTCTACTGCATAGCTCAGAGATCTGTTCTCAGCTCTATGCTGTGCAACATCCTTAACTATGACTTTGAGGAAGCCATAAAAGTTGTGCTAGTTAAATTTTCAGATGACCCTAAGCCAAGCGGGATATCTTACACCTTGGATGAGAGGTGAGGATTTAAAAAGACTTGATAGGCTAGAATGAAGGATGGAATGAATCACATACTAGATGAAATTTAATGAGAATAAATGTAAACTTCTACACTTGGGCACAAAAAATAAAATTTGTAAGTACAATATGGGACAATTATGGCTAGAGAACTAGTCCTAAAAAAGATACATGGGATTTTTTTTTCAGTCATGTCCAACTCTTCAGACTCTAGGGACTCTAATATCCATGGGTTTTTCTTGGTAAAGATATTAGAGTGGTTTGCCATTTTCTTCTCCAGAAGATCAAGTCAAACAGAGGTTAAGTGACTTGCCCAAGGTTATACCGCTAGTGCCTGAGGCTGGTTTTGAACTCAGATCTTCCTGACTTTAGACCACTCCATCAGTTGAGCCATCTCGCTGCCCCAGATAAGTTTTAGGTGGACTACATAAGTTCTTGCCACCAAAGTCTTTGGCATTGTAAAATGGTTCAACAACAGGAACTGATATGATTTTACTAGTGGAAATGACATTTAAAAAGAGGCACAATCATCTGTTTTGCCATAGCTTTCTAAGTGCCACGAGACCTTTCCAATCAACTTGCAGTTGAAACCTTCCATATGTGTTGTTTCTCCCATTAAAATGTGAGCTTCTAGAGAGCAGGGACAATATTAAAAAACATATATTTGGGGCAGCTAAGTGGCTCAGTGGATAGAGCACTCAGGAAGACCTGAGTTCAAATCTGATCTCAGACCTGACACTTACTAGCTGTGTGACCCTGGGCAAGTCACTTAACCCCAACTGCCTTGCAAAAAAAAATTGCATGTATATATAATATATGCATCTTCAGATGCTTTGTACATGGTAAGCATTTAATAAAAGCTTTACTTATAAATCAGTATGAGAAATAGTGTGATATAGCAGTCAAAAAAGTCAATGCTGAAGAGAGGTACAGTTTCTAGGATTCTTCCTGAATGGCTTCGAGTCATGTAATATTGATTTCTAAAGACCTGAAGTTAATGATCATCAAAATGACAATAAAGTAAGTCATAGTGGGTATTGTGAGACTGCAATACATTACAAATAAAGAATTATCCAGGAGAAGTCACGTAAGAGATGTCATCAGACAAATGTTTAAACTTCAGGAAGATATGATGGGCTAGCTACACAATAAAATTAAGAGACAACCAAAGAACATCCCAAATGCCTGATTGGCAGCCATGAAATACATATACACAGTATATATTATAGCATAATATTATATGTGTAACATTTACTGAATTAATGAAGTCATGAATGAATGGATTAAATTATCCTATTGTATCTTTCTAATGAAAGAGGTCATTACATAAATATTTTCACTATGAATAGATTAATAGTTTTGTCTGCAGTACATGGCAACTAATGAAATAGACATTCTAAGAGAATAACAATTCACATTTATGTTTCACTTTAAGTTTTACAATGAGTTTTCTTCCCCAAAACTCTGTAAGGTGAGTAGCTCAAGTATGAGTATTCCTATTTTTATAAACGAGGAAATTAAATCTTAGCAGTTCAGTGTTCTTGTCTGAGGTCACAGAGTTAGTAAATACAGAGCCAGGATAGGAATCCAGCTCTTCTGACTTCAAATCCAGAACTCGCCCTATTATGTATAGCACCCTGACTCTGTATGAATAAGTGCTTTACAAGAAAGGCAGAGCACAAGAACCATTCTTTGCTCTGAGGCCTCCACAAGAGTTGCAACTTCTGGATCCGGAAAGAACTTCTTGACACCAAAGCTGCAAGTGAAGGAACGTGAACTGCAGTGTCTATTAGACCAGGTGGCTCTGGGACTCAGGACTCCAGCTCTGTGATCATATTATCATGGTTGCTACCACATGGTCTACCACCACTTTCCTGGAGGAACTCGTCTCTGATGGTAAATTTAGAGGAAAAGACTACATTTGGCATTCATACTAGATCCTAGCATATAGGATTTATATCACACAATGTACCTCAACAAAATTCCAAGTCAAAAGAAATGTCACTTTGTTCTCTATTTGGAGGCAGTTGGATGGCACAGTAGATAGAGAGCCGAGCCTGGGGTCAGGAAGATCAATTCAAAACCAGCCACATACATTTACTAGCTGTGTGACCCTGGGCAAGTCATTTGACCTCTGCCTCAGTTTCTTCATCTATAAAATGGGGATAATAACAGTATCTACCTCACAGGATTGTTGTGAGGATAAAATGACAAATTTGTAAAATGCTTTGTGAGCCCTAAAATACTATATAAATGTTAGCTACAATTATTATTGTATTGATCAAATGGGATGCTAATTGTAACATGTTTAACATGGTGCCTAGCATATAGTAAGTGCTATATTCTATTATTGCTATATTTTTATTCATAGTCATTATTTCATCTTTTCTAGAAAACATGATAGAAGTATAAAGACTCATTTTTATTAGCTTTCCAATACCAAAAGAAATGGCAAAAGTAAAGAAGTCCTCATACTTGCAATAGAACCAAATGCATTCTTAGATAGCACTGCCATGCCATTGTCTGTATTTGTAATGCTCTCTCCCTTCCCCACTTCCCCCACCCTCTGAAGCTCAGGTTGCTGCTCTCATACCTTGTGGACAAAAGAAGGAAAGAGGACAAGTTTTCTCCACTGGGGTCTTTTGAATGTACTCTTAGTTCTAGTTCATTAGCCAACCAAAGGTACCTCTTCACTATGCATTAAGCATAAGGAAACAATCACTAAATACCTGTGTAAGCTTTCTCTGAATCTAGGGCAAGCCCCCTCCATTCCAATATATACTTCTAAAAGCAGGCTTACCACTTTGTACATGGTCTCAGGATGGAGTCTTCATGGACCACTATATTCTTTCCCATTTTATATTTAAAATACAAGCAAGAAATTGCTAGCAAACCAGTTTGAAAGCAAGTTTCAGTTTCATAGCTGGCAAGGAGAATACAATACTCATCAGATCCCCTACAATTGTCTGGTTTTGTTTGGGAAGTTTTTTATTCAGAGAAATGTGCATGCAATTCTATTTGTCCATGACTTCCTAGAATTAAACCTCATTTTAATTTTTTTCAAGAAGGCATAAAGAAATATCTCTAGAATGAAGAGTTGGTTGAAATAGATTAGACTTTTTAAAGTTTCAGTCATTTCACACGTATTTGACATGAAAGCAAAATTGTGCCTTATGGTCTTATTTCCAGACACCAAAAGGATCAATAAACAGAAATTGAACACTGCAGCCAGTTCAGAACAAGAGGCAACTAAAGATTCTGAATGTCTGTGATGCCATGCTCTTACTTTTGTTAGAGATTTGGAGTAAATCGTGATCATACCATTACCTATGATCATATTCTTAGACATGTCACTTATAACTTTAGTTTCTGTCAGTTCAATTCTATAAAATGACAATGTAGACCAGATTATTCTGTAAATGTCCATTATCAAATGAGGGGGATAAGCTTTGCAGTAGGTATAAGTAAGTGTTTTATTTTGTATTGTCTTTTCATAAGGAATATATTGTAAAAAGTTGGTAGGAGGGAAGATAACTAACATCTACAATACATATGAATGTACAATATCTTGAGAACATTTTTCTGGCCTGAGCTAATGATCTCTTTATTAAAAAAACAAGGACTGATTTTTCTCCTTAATTCACCTTTTTAAAAATGTATTCATTTATTTTTCACATATAAAGTCTAATAAATTTTAAGCATTTCAAAAAGACATATTTTTGAGGCCTGTTCAAAAGTGAATAGAATCCAGAATGATGTTAAGTTAGGATTTGCAGTAGTCCCCTCAAACATTACAGCTGTTGTACATGTAGAACACTTGGAAGCTGTTAGAAGAAGCTTGTCGACTACTTCATTGCAACTTTTCCAGTGATCTTATGTAAGGTACTAAAACTGGGTTAGAAGACAGACTGTCTGGTATTTTCACCAAATTTTATGAGGAAAAAAAAAACCTCACCTTGGTTTCTAGTCTAATTTCACATTGAGCCTTTTGATTTAGTTAATGCATTCAAAAGTTGCTAAAGTTTCTTATATAAAAATATGATTGATTGTTACTGTGACAGTAATTGCATTCTAGCAAAAGTAACCATTATAGTAATTTTCTTCAGGGAAGAGAACTCTAACTAACTAAAGTAGTTAGTTACTTCCTAACACATTAACTTTGAAGATTTAACATAAAAATACTTGATAATGGAAGTACAGATGAAGCATTATGAAATGGTGTGCAATATTTGTAAAATTCTTTCCATGGAGGTTCATAATCTTGTGCAGAAATAGTAGTAATAATCAGGTGAAATAAAATATATGCTTAATCTTACAGAGAAATATAATTTATTTACAAATGGATTATTTAACCAAACTTTGCCTTCAACATTGTTGAGTGTTCTGGGTTGCAGTTTTTTTTTTTATTGTTTTTTTTTTTTTTTGGCAATGGGGGAGGTAGAGGTCTGATATTTAAATATGTTACTTTGCACAATTGTTTTAATTAAACCATTAAATCAAGTCATACCTTTAGAAACATAGTTTTCCTAAAGTAACTGCACAAGGATACTGTTCTAGCAAAAAAAGGAAAGAAAAGAAAGAAAACGATTTAGCATGAAACATCTAATATACACAGGCAGAACAATGCAGTACATAGCATTATTTAGTACTATGATATACTACATGTTAAATCACAAATGAAACAGCATTACATTTAATTTCATGTATTCCTCTGCACACCTGAATACTAATTAGAAACTAAAATAGAATGTGTGTATGGTACTGCATGTAGTGAAAAAATTTTGTTTCAGTGTTATTGAAACATCAGTAATCTAACATGAATTGCATTCTGAGGAAAACAACATTGTCATCTTTCACAATTTTCTCTACGAAACTCCTCTTTATTATTAACATGAATATTTTAAGGCAGTATAATCATTTCTAAACAGGTCAAACAAAACCAAAATCTTGGAAGAATTTGGAATTTCATTTAGATATACTTTAACAAACATTGCATAGACAACACATCTGCCTTACGGATTAATATCTTATGATAGACATACAGGCAATGTCCACTTGTGTAGATAACAGAGTAATAACTTAGGACATCCTAATATCTAACAGTGTCAACTTGTTTTCTTGGCTTTTAAAGGTTCAAAGAGCATAATGAACTTGGGCTCTATCTGCTGCCCTCCTCAAAGCTCCTCCTCCTCACCATTTCTTTTCTCCTCTGTACCTTTGTTCCTGTCCCTTCCCCACTATGAGTTTTTGAAATGATCCACACAGCCAAAGAAGTCAGATTTATTATGGAGGATGAGAGAATATCAAATTTATACACCATACTTGCTATGACTATCTATTCAATTAACCATGTGGGTCAGCCCTTGAACTTGTTTGATGGGTTTTTTTTGGTCACTTCATTTCAAAAAGAGAATCCCTTGTCACATAACCACATTTCTTCAATTCAGGTTTGCTCATTTCCTCCAGGCTTCTTATCCTCCCATTTCCTCATCACTGCCTTCCTACAGTTTCCACATAGATTTTTCCTCTTTCCATTTGCAGCTTTTCTCTCATTTGAACTTACAATCCAAGTGAGTTTTAATAAAATAATCTGGGAGAGAAGAATATCAAGTACTTCAAAAAATATGGCCATCCCATCAAACGGGAAATGGCTAAACAAGCTGTGGTATATGAATGTAATGGAATACTATTGTGTAATAAGAAATAATGAACAGGCAGATTTCAGAAAAACCTGGAAAGACTTGTACAAACTGATGCAAAGTGAAATGAGCAGAACCAGGAAAACATTGTACATAGTATCAGCAACATCGAGTGATGATCAACCATGAATTACTCAGCTCTTCTCAGCAACACAATGACCCAAGACAAGGACAAAGGACTCAAGAAGGAAAATGCCATCCACATCCAGATAAAGAACCGATGGACTCTGAATGCAAATCAAAGCATTTTTTCACTTACTTTATTCTTTTTCATGAGTTTTTTTGCCCTTTTGATCTGTTTCTTCTTTCACAACTGTGGTTAAATGCAAATATGTTTTACATGAAATCACATATATAACCTATATCAAATTGCCTACAATTTCTGGAAAGGGTGGGGGAAGGAGGGAGAACAATTTGGAAGTCAAAATCTTGTAAAAATGAATGCTAAAAATTGTCTTGACATATAATTGGGAAAAATTGTTAAAAAGAATGCTAAAAATTGTCTTGACACATAATTGGAAAAAATAAAATACTATTTAAAAATAAAATAAAATATGGACTTAGAATTGACTATATTCTAATATCTGCTAATAGGCATGTACTGTTGATTTTTAGTCACTTCCACTCTCCTACTGAGAAAGAAAGAAAAACAAAAATCCTGTTACAAACATATGTAGTAAAGCAAAACAAACCTCTACATTGGACATGTCAAAAAAAGTCTCACGTTGCACTCTGAATCACCTCCCTATCAAGAAGTGGGCAGCATTATTCATCATGAGTCATCTAGAATTGTGGTTGATCATTACACTGATCAGAATTCCTAAGTTCTTCAAAGTTGTTTAACTCTACAATATTATTTTCTTTCTATAAATTGTTCTCCTGGTTTTTCTCACTTTATCAGTTCATACACATCTTTGAAGGTTTCTCTCATATTATCCCTTTCATCATTTTTTACAGTGCAATAATATTTCATCACATTTATATATGTTAACTTGTTCAGTCATTACCTAATTGATGGCCATCCCCTCAGTTTTCAATTCTTCACCACTACAAACACACACACACACACACACACACACACACACAAAAACCAAACTATAAATACTTTGCATAAGTTTGTTTTATATAAGCCTAATCTTTCCCTGAATCTACCCCCTTCTAATTTCCCTTTTCTTCTTTCCCCTTCCCCTCCTATTTCCTTGCTGAGCACAATATATTTCTGAATCCAACTGTGTGTGTATTCTTTCCTCCTTTGACAAGTTCATATGAAAATGAGGTTGAAATATATCCATTCCTCCAAATTTTTCCTCCTAGTTTGTACAGGCTAATACTTACACAATCTGATTATATGAGATAATTTTCCCTAACCTTCCTTTCCTCTTTACTCTACTGCGCTTGTATTCCTCTCCCTTTCCATTCTTCTTTTATGATCATCAAGATATAACAGAACTACTTCCATGTTTTTCCCAGGAATTAGATTCCTACTATGACCTCTAACGATAATAGATTTCAGAGGGGACACATAAATCACTCATTATATTAGAATGCAAACAGTTTATCTTTGTTTAGTCTCTTATGATTGTTCAAAATGTTTGCCTTTTTATGTCTTTTCATCAGGAATGCTTAGAAGTCCTTTATTTCATTAATAATTCATTTTTCCCCTGTAGGATTACATTTAATTTTGCTGGATAAGTTATTCTTGGTAATAATCCCATATTCTTGTCTTCTTGAATATTGTATTCCAAGCTCTCTACTCCTTTAAGTGGTAGCTACTAAATCATGTGTGATCCTAACTGTGGCTCCTTGGTACTTGAATTCTTTCTGGGTAGAGTGCTGGGCTTAGAGTCAAGGAGACCTGAATTAAAATCCAGCCTCAGACATTTATTAACTATGTGACCCCTCAGCAAGTCACTTAATCTCTGTTTGCTTCAGTTTCTTCAACTGTAAAATAAAGACAATAATAATAGCACCTATATCCAAGGGTTGTTATAAGAATTAAATGAAATAATATTTATAAAAAGTACTTAGTAATGTACACATAGTAGTCACTATAGAAATGCTTATTAACTTCCCTCTTTCATATTAAAGCTCTGGATTTGGCATATAATGTTCCTGGGAATTTCATTTGGGGGTTTGTTTGAGTATGTGACTGGCAGATTCTTTTAATTTCTATTTTGCCCTCTGGTTCAAAGAGATCTGAACAGTTTTATGATTTTTTGAGCCAAGATGTTTAGGTTCTTTTTTTGGTCATGGCTTTCAGGTAGTCCAATGATATTTAAATTTTCTTTCCTTGATCTGTTTTTCAGGTCAGGTGATTTTTCTATGAGCTACTTTAACTTTTTACTATTTTTTCCAGTAATTTCACTTTGTTTTAAAATTACGTGTTGTCTAATGAAGTCACTAGCTATTATTTTGTCTATCCTAATTTTCAGGGAGTTTATTGCTTGGGTAAGATGTTATGCCTCTCCCACCAACCTCTTCTCCTTCCAATTATTATTTCCATAGTTATCATTTCTTTTCCAATTCCTCCATATAGGTCTAGGACCTTCTCTTGCCTTTGGGTACAATCTTGATCTTCTTTCAGTCCCAAGGAACTGGAATGTGCTCCTGAACAGACCCCTTCCTAGTGTCTACAGATCTCATTATGTCCCTGTGCTGTCCTGGAATGGAAAAATGACTCACTGTGACATTTTATGGGATTTCCCAAGCAAGATTCTGTCTGGTTAGTTTTCTAAATCTGTTTGGAAGAATCTTGGGACATGATGAGGAGGGTGGATAAAGGGAAGCTTGCTGTACTTCTTCCTTCTACTCTGCCATCTTGGATCAGGAGTATCTTTCTAAAGGTCTGAATCTAGGACCACAAAACAAACATATATTTGAAAGTGGTTTGTATAGCTAAGGAAGTCTATTCTTGGGAAAAATTTCAAGTTAACATTTTCTTGCTATCACATTTAATGTTGTCACTTTTTGGTTCTTGGTTGTTACATTTTCTGTAATGCAAATCCCTTTACTAGATGTGAACAACAGAGACAGAGAACAGAGTTGGGAGGGATGAGTGGGAATCATAAAGACGCCAGGGATTTTTATCAGACCAATGGCAAAGGTATGCCAGAATGAGATGTAGAATTATAAAACAGAATGTTTTAAAGACCTGAATCTATAGGATCATCTAGTCCAAGTCCTTCTTTAAACTTTATGCCTAGGTAATAATAGCCACTCTTAAAAACTAGGCAATGTTTTCTGAAACACCTCTTTTATTCTTGTTCTCTTCAATCCATTTGTTCAAAGAAGGAGCCTAATTCATTGTTGTACAATAGATCAGACCAGCTTTGGGGAAATGTTCACCCTTAACTCACAGATCATAGATTAAGAGCTGAAAAGGACTTTGGAGATTTTCTAATTTAGCAGTTCTTAACCTTTTGTGTGCCACAGAAACTTTAGGCAGACTGGGGAATCCTACAAACCTCTTCTTGGAATAATATTTTTAGATGCATAAAATAACATGTGTAGGATAAGAAAGGAAACCAAATACATTGAGATACAGTTATCAAAATATAAAATTTAAAAGAAAAACAAGTTCATAGATCCCAGGTTAAGAACCTCTGCCTCTAGTCCAACCTGCTCATTTTACAGAAAAAGAAATTGAGGCCCAGAGAGATGATTTAGAGGTAATAAGTTTCTAGAGTTAGGATATCTAAATATCATGAATTTAGGTGATTTACATACACATGTTTATATATATAGCATATATATTATATATATGACTATGTGTATATAAAATTTTTAAAGATTTTCTTAGCTCTTTCAAAAGTAAACACCATTTCTAATAATTTATTTGCAAATTTTTAGAATAGCTAGTGCAATCATGTATACTCAGTAGGGACTGATTAAATGTCATTATTCTTAAGGAAGGATGCAAAGATTAAATTGTTTGTGGGTGTAGATCAAGAAAGGTCAATTTAAGTGGGTTTCCCAAAAACATTATGTCTAAAATAGCAGCTCAGTTCAAAACATCAATTTGAACATCAGACTGAACAAATATAAAGTAACCTGTTGGTACCCTTAAACACAAATCCTGCCATAAAACTAATAGGTAATTAATATCCTCCAAACTTGTGAAAGTCACCAAAATTAAACCATCCACATGAACAAACATAAAGTTTTAAATTTCTATTCATTTTTAACTAGAAAAAAACTAAACTAAAGATTGGTGCACATATCCTTTTAGAAAAGGGTATCTAATCCCCTTATGTGGGATTCTAAGAATTTTCAGTAACTGCAAATTATAATTTCTATGAGAAAATAGTCAAGATCCCAGGTAGAGAGGATTGAGAGGTTAGAAAAGCAGTACTGATTACTCAGGCAGATGGGAAAATGATGGGCAAAATAACTGCACTGAAAAACACTACATCTTGGGGCAGCGGAGCCAAGATGGTGGAGTGAAAGCAGTGATTTACTTGAGCTCTCCTCCAAATCCCTCCAAATACTCATAAAAAATGGCTCTAAACAAATTCTGAAGCAGCAGAACCCACAAAAAGACAGAGTGAAACAAATTTCCAGCCCAAGACAAATTGGATGATTGATCAGAAAGGTATATCACCCCAGGCTGGGAGCGCAGGGTGGCGTGGGCGTGCAGGGTGCAGGGAACCTGGAACAGGCCTCAGAGGACTGAATCTTGGGCACCTGTGGAGGTTTCCAGACTCTTCAATCCATCAATGCCAAAGACAACTTAGAAGGTCAGTGGGAAAAGTCTGTTTCTGTCAGTGCTGAGAAGGGAAGGTGGGGTTTCAGCTCCATTCCCCAAGAGCGTGGCCCTGGGGTGGCGCAGCTGCTTCCCGAGCTTCCATCCCACAGACTGAGGGGAAATCCAGTGGCTGATCAGGGAGGGATTGCAGGGATCTCTTTGCCAGTGCTGAGGCAGGAATCTCTTGCTTTGCCCGTGTTTGGATCTGGGCCACAGTTCTGGGTGGTGGTCCTGGGGTGAGGAGGAACGCTGGCTTGGTGGAGCTTGTAGTGGCTGTGGACAGGAACCCCTCCTCACAGTTACAGGACAGAAAGGAGTACTTGTAGTCGCAGGCCAGGAAAGGAGTAAACACCTCGCCCCTTATCATACCACCTTGCAAGAACTGAAAATTTACAGGTCCCTACAAGTATCTCTGAAAACAGCTGTACAAACCCCCCAAAGCTTGGGACAGTACATTCTCCACATTGGAAGCAGATTTGTACCTTAACAAAGAGTTTAAAACTCAAGTAACTGGCCAGGGTCATGCGCAAGCAGTGCAAAAAGAGTCAGACTATATTTTTACTTGGTGAAAAAGAAGATCAAAATATACAACCAGAAGACAACAAAGTCAAAGCTCCTACATCCAAAGCCTCCAAGAAAAATATGAATCAGTCCCAGGCCTTGGAAGAGCTCAAAAGGGATCTTGAGAAGCAAGTAAGGGAAGTAGAGGAAAAACTGAGAGTGATGCAAGAAAATCATGAAAAACAAGTCAACAGCTTGCTAAAGGAGACCCAAAAAAATACTGAAGAAAATAACACCTTAAAAAATAGCCTAACCCAAATGGCAAAAGAGGTCCAAAAAGCCAATGAGGAGAAGAATGCCCTAAAAAGAAAAATTGGCCAAATTGAAAAGGAAGTCCAAAAGATTACTGAAGAAAATACTTCCTTAAAAATAAGAATAGAGCAATTGGAAGATAGTGACTTTATGAGAAATCAAGACACAGTAAACAAATCCAAAAGAATGAAAAATTAGAAAACAATGTGAAATATCTCATTGGAAAAACAACTGACCTGGAAAATAGATCCAGGAGAGAGAATTTAAAAATTATTGGACTATCTGAAAGCCATGATCAAAAAAAAGAGCCTAGACATCATCTTTGAAGAAATTATCAAGGAAAACTGCCCTGATATAGTAGAATCCACAGATCTCCTCCTGAAAGAGATCCCCAAAGGAAAACTCCTAGGGATATTGTAGCCAAATTCCAGAGTTCCCAGGTCAAGGAGAAAATATTACAAGCTGCCAGAAGGAAACAATTCAAGTACTGTGGAAACACAATCAGGATAACACAAGATTTAGCAGCTTCTACATTAAAGGACTGCAGGGCATGGAATATAATATTCCAGAGGGCAAAGGAGATAGGATTACAACCAAGAATCACCTACCCAGAAAAACTGAGTATAATCCTTCAGGGAAAAAATGGTCATTCAGTGAAATAGAGGACTTTCAAGCATTCTTGATGAAAAGACCAGAGCTGAATAAAAAATTTGACTTTCAAATACAGGACTCAAGTGAAACATGAAGAGGTAAACAGGAAAGAGAAATCATAAGAGACTTATTAAGATTGAACTGTTTACATTCCTGCATGGAAAGATGATATTTATAACTCATGAGACCTTTGTCAGTATTAGGGTAGTTGGAGGGAAAAAATCATATTTATGTATATGTAGATAGATAGATAGAGGGCACAGGGTGAGCTGAAGATATCTGGAGAATAAAACCAAGGGATGAGAGAGGATTATACTCAGAGAAGAAGAAAGGGAAAGGTAGAATGGGGTAAATTATCTCACAAAAAAAAAAAACAGAAAAGTCTCTTACAGTGGAAGAAGAAATGGGGGAAGGTGAGAGGGAATGAGTGAATCTTATTCTCATAGGATTTGGCTTAAGGAGGGAATAACATACACATTCAATTGGGTGTGGAAATCTGTCTTACCCTACAGGAAAATAGGGGGAGAAGGGGACAAGAGAGCAGGGGGATGACAGAGAGGAGGACAGATTGGGAAAGGGGTAATCAGAAGGGAAGTACTTCTGATGAGGGACAGGGTCAAAAGAAAGAATAGACTAAATGGGAGGGCAGGATAGGATTAAGGGAAATAGAGTTAGTTTTTTACAACAAGTCTACTATGGATGTGTTTTGCACAACTGCACTTGTACAACCTATATTGAGTTGCTTGCCTTTTTGTTTTTGTTTTGTTTTTTTGGTTGGGCAATGGGGTTAAGTGACTTGCCCAAGGTCACACAGCTAGTAAGTGTTATGTGTCTGAGGCCGGATTTGAACTCAGGTCCTCCTGAATCCAGGGCCAGTGCTCTATCCACTGTGCCACCTAGCTGCCCCAAGAGTTGCTTGCCTTTTCAATGAGGGTGGGTGGGGAGAGAGGAAGAGAGAAAATTTGAAACCTAAAATTTTAAAAACATATGTTTAAAAAAAATGTTTTCACATGCTACTGGGAAATAAGAAATATAGGAAATGGGATACAGAAGTCTATCCTGCCCCACAGGAAAATAGATGGGGAAGGGGATAAGAGAAGGGGAGAGAGATAGAAGAGAGGACAGACTAGGGGAAGGGATATTCAGAATGCATGACATCTTGGGGTGGGGGGAGGGGGGAGATGGGGTGAAAATATGGAACTCAAAAACTTGTGGAAGTGAATGTTGAAAACTAAAAATAAATAAATTTATATATGTTAAAAAAAAAACCCACTACATCTCCATATCCCTTACGCAAAAAAAGGTAGGGCAAAAAGGATGTATGAGTTTTGGGTGGGGGGGTGTGGGTGATGTCTGAATATTTATTGTACTGATTCTAGATTGGGCCAAAAGACTGAATTGCATGAGATTTTTGTTTTTGTTTTTTAAGGAAAAACCAAGGTCTTCTGTACCATTATTGGATGTGGTGCTGTGCTCTACATACTACAACACAGTAGAGTGCCTGCCTGCTATGAAAGTAGACAGCTGCTTGTTCCCTTCTGCCGGCCATGTGGAGAGAGTTGGAGTTGGCAACATTTATGTTCTTTCCCTGAGTCATCTTTCCCTAGAAACCTGCAGAAATTCCTGCAAGATGCAAATCTCACTACAATTATCTTTATTTAAAATGATTGATAACTACTTAGGGCCAAAAAATGTGCAAAAGTTATAGTACATACTAGACCCTAGGGAAGGCCAACAGAATGCTAGTCTGAGTGTTATGCAACTGGAAATAGGCAGCAGCTGACAAGTGTGAGGAGTGGGAAAACTGTCTCAACACTTATCAAAGCTAATTTCCAGCAGGAATCATAAAGGAATGTGGTTTCACTTGAGAACTTTAACTCTTTCATACAAGGATTTTATGTACACCAAGATAAGTAGTCCAACCCAATGATGGATTATGCTATGGTTGTCTTCCTGCCAGAGACACTGACCAACTATATGTGCATTAAACATAGTCTGATCTACCTTGAGGAGAAGGTGAGAGGACCCTGAGGTGCACTCCTCTATGATTTGGCTTATCAAAGAGGATGGAGAGTTCTTAGGATGTAAGAAATAATTCAGGAATAAAAATATTTTTGTGGAGTTACAGCATAATCAAAACTAGAGTCAATAGGCTGTTGAGTATGAGAACTTTATACAAAAGGAAAAGGGAAGAAGAAACTTAACAACTGAAGTTTAATAACTATGGGGCTTAGAACGTTCTAAGGAAGGCGTGAAAATATATTACTGGGAGGGAGGAAATAAGCCTTTACCAAATGCCTACTACACGCCAGGCACTGTGCTAAGTGCTTTACAAATATTATTTCATTTGATCCAGAAGGAAGAGGTAACTTCCTGTTGGAAGATTTGATAACATGTGATAATGTATGACAGAAGGTGATGGGAGATGCCCAGTGAAATATAATTGTGGAATGATGGAGAGTCTGTTGAAACTTACTAAATCTTCTGACTGCCACTCACTCTAAATTAAGCCTTTTTTTATGAATTAGCAAACACTTTTCTTTTCCTCCTATCTGGGGGAAATACAAAAATAAAACCCATGTAACAAATACGCAATCAAGAAAAAATAAATTCCCACATTGGCCACATCAGAAAAATTGTCTCATTCTGCATCTTGAGTTCATTACCTCGTTGTCAGGAGGTGGATAGCATGTTTCATGGAAACATGCTCTGGGACTGTATCTGGTTACTGCTTTGACCAGAGTTCTTAAACATTACAAATTGTCTTTACAATGTTGTTGTTATAGTATAAATTGGTGTTATAAAACATACGTCTCATCCTCACTCTATATCAGTTCATACAAGTCTTTCCAGGTTTCTCTAAGACTGTTCCCTTCATCTTTTCTTACAGAACAATTATATTTCATTGCTTTCATATACCATAGTTGGTTTAGTCATTCTACAATGGATGGGCACTCCCTTAGTTTCTAGGTCTTTGCCACTACAAAATGATTTACTGTATTTTTATGCACATGGGTCCTTTTCCTCTTTCTTTGATCTCTTTGAAGTACAAGCCAAGTAGTCGTATTGCTGGGTCAAAAGGTATACATGGAGGGCAGCTAGGTGGTGCAGCGGATAGAGCACCAGCCCTGGATTCAGGAGGATCTCAGTTCAAATCTGGCCTCAGATACATGAAAACACTTAACTAGCTGTGTGACCCTGGGCAAGTCACTTAACCCCATTGCCTAGCCCTCCCCCCCCAAAAAAAAAAGTTATACATAAATTCAGGAACTTTGGAGAGTTGGTTGCAAATTGCTTTCTACAATGGCTGGACCAAGTCACAGATCCTCCAATAGTGTATCAATGTACTGCTACCTATTTCAAAAGATTCATTTGGGGAAGAATTATTCTACTGGAACAAGCTCAGAAAGCTTCCTTGTAACAGTGGAGTTGTGAGCAGGAATCCAAAAGTTTGATGGGGGGAAGGGTAGGGAGCACAGGCAGGGTTCTTATGTCTTTTTCTAATTGAAGACTAGAATTTTGAAAGAGAAAGAAGGATATGGGAAATAGATAGCTGCTATTGAGAGGGTTCTATCTTTTTCCAGAGATGTTTCCTTTCACAGCATGGACAAGATAAACCTCAGACTAACGATCTCAGAGAAGAACTTAGTTAGCATCATTTGTGGCCAAGTCCTATTCCTGATATCTCATATCAATTCATTGGTTCCTTCATCCTATGCAAAGTCAGACACAGTGTAGCATTTCCTCCCTTCTCCTCCCCGAATCCTATGCTGAGATATCCATTTTCCCCAAACCACAGAAACCTGTTGCCAGCACATAGGGAGAAACACAAACTCAAACAAGGGCCCAGTTGAGGAAGGCATCACAGACACACTACAAAGCAGAATTTCCTGGATAATAAGGTCTTATATGAACCCAGCTATGGAACTGCACAAAGTTCCTACCCTGAAATAACCTCTCTCTCAGGATATACGTAATATAAACAAAGAGAATTTGAGATTTTGATATAAGAAGATAAATATGACTTCATAGGTAATGATGGGATATTATTTATGTCTGCAATATGGCAATAAGGGCTATAATTTATCCAAGATAGATAGCTGATAGAAGGTTTAGTGCAATACCATTATATGGCACAAAGATATTTAACTACACGAAATCTATAAATATGACAGAGACGGAAACAAAGTGGTCATTCAGCTCATGCTCCATATATCAGAGATATTGTAGCAGGTTCCTTCCAGCTGTATGAGTTTATGAAATACACAGGCTGAAATTGGGGGAAAGGTCTCCAAAAAGATAATAAGATTTATTGTTTGGTTTTTTTATTTTTAAATCACATCAGCAAGAGACTGAGATGTAGCTGTGTTGTAGCAGATAGATAGCTTACTTCTAGGGAAGAAAAGGCAAGTCCAAGTCCTGCCTTGGACACAGATTGTTTTTGTGACCTTAGACAAATTACTTAATATCTCAAAGTCTGAAGCACCTTTCTGTGCAGATGCCAGTCTCCATTGGTAAAGAGACCTAATTTATCATATGTTCCTTATAACAATAAAATTATAGGTAGAGCTAAAAAAAGAGCTTACACAAACAAATTTAAAAAGCTAAATTTCCGATATATTAACAAATCAGATATAATCAATGCACCAAATTATCTCCATAGGGTTTCTATCCCATGGAAACTTCTAAGATATACAACAAAATAATTTTTAATAAAGTTAGTAAATTAGCTTTAGAGCCAACAAACACTTTCCTATTGTTAGGGAAAGCAAATTGTATATATATTTTAGATAATATACCTGGAATAATTATATGTATTTCTAGTTTGTGTCTTATTCATTGCCCTTGGGCAAGGCTGGAGTATCCATTACGACTTATAGCTTACCACTTGTATAGTGCCAGTTGAAACCTTCTGGGTTTGGCAAGCAGGTAAACATGGTAGCATAGTTCCTAGCACATAGAGGCTAGTTAATAAATGTTTATTGACTAACTGACTGGTAGCCAAGAAGTTCTCATGCAGGTAGGGTACAGGAATGTAGTATGAAAAGCCAGTCACTTGAATTCAGACTGTGGCAATGCATGGTCAGAGGCAGAAGGTCCTATCCATAGAAGAAGTCTGGTCAAAATCAGGATCAAGTGATTATGATAGGAGTAGTGAGAAACAGGGCCTGGGTTCAGGCCACAGACATTTGATACTTAAGGGAGACGACAAAGAGTTCTCTCAACTTACTGAATTTGATGTTCTGTTGTTGTAATGATGTAGCCACTGCCCTCCAGCCTCCTCTGACTTCACCTTAGCTGGACAGTTCCCACCAATACTGCCCTCATTCTCCAAGGCAATGGTCTTCCCTAAGTGGCTAAAGACACCACAGACTAGAATAGAACCTGCTAAACTTCATCTTTTATTCCCAATGTTTCCAATGTATGTAGTGCCTTTTATCTTAAGATTTCAATATATTTTACATTACTCATTGTGATGTATTATTCAAATTTCAGATAGAAATAGAAGAACAAAAGAATCCCCAAAGTTTCTTCAAGATATTTTAAATTTTTGTGGGATTTTTTGGCAAAAAGTTAAGGTGGAAGAGGATTTTGATTTGTAGAATCTATCAGTTCCACAATAATGTTACCATATTCAAATTCTTTAATCAAATTTATTTGATACTGAGCACTGAAGTTATCTTTATTCAATAAGAGACTAGGTTTCAGTAATATTTGATGCAAATCTATAATTTATTATCTTTAGTTTGCTGTATTATATTGTCTTTTCATCAACATACTGCTTATTAAGTATGGTTTTCATTTTCCCAACAGCTGAAGAGAAAGTACAACTTGTGATGTACCCAACATTTGAAGATTCCACAAAATTCAAAAAATTCATGTTTAACTCCTAGTACACTACTGAGACTTTGGATAACAGGTGTAGCTTTCTTGTTACTAGCACTAAAAGGTGTTGATATTCTAGCAAGCACCTAAAGAACACAAGTTGTCTCAATATAATTTAGGGTTAGTAGTCTCAATCGAATTTGAGACATATGTATATATGCATATACATACACACACATATTTGGCAGAAATTCAGCAATCAAAAGTCTGTGTATATTGGCAGGAGGCAACTGGATAACCCTTCCCAAAAGTCAGCAAGACATTATTCAAAAGTCAAACATTTGCATCTACCTTTACTGGTAGAAATTATGCTATGTCAATAAACCCAATATTTACTACTTTTAAAAAATACATGTCTATAGATAAGTGATTACGTTCCCTTACATAGTTGAAAATAGGCAAAGGGAAAGAACTAGGCAACCAAGTCAATGAAAATCACACTAAGAGCCAAACTAAAGAGATGAGATCTCCTATCCTAAAAATCAACAAAGGAGGTCTCTGTTGGTCAAAGAGTGATAAGAGATTACAGAAATGAGTGCTGTTGCCACAAACATGTTGAAATCTGCTTCTGCATGGTAAACACAAATTCTGCCACAAAAGTGATGGTTATTTGAATCCTTTTTTGTATACAGATATTTTGAAAGAAATGTATAATTAGAAAAGAAGATGGAGTGGCCATGTGGCAAGAGTGAGAGAATGGACACTCTACATTCTCTACTTGTATCTTTGTGATAACAAGAGAAAGCAAACAAGCCTCCCAGAATATTGGGTCCTGTGTTGAACACATGAGAAGATATGGACAAGAGTGGCAAAAGATGGACAGTCATGGCTTATTCTTCACTGTTGGAGGAGATACTTACATTGATGAGATTACAAATACATGTGAGTATTTGTGAATATAGTTTCTCTCGGTTTACTGTCAAATGTTAAGGATGAAGTTTATGAGCATTGGGAATGTGTATTCAGATAAAAAAAATTAAGACTTTAGTCATAGGGGCAGGGCCATAGATAGGAAAATGGTCTTGGGGAATCTGGAGCTAGAGGAATTAACTCTAAAATGAGAGTGGAAGGATGGGAAGAGTTCAGTTCAGGATGTGAATGAGGAAGAATGCTTCTAATGCCTTCTTATTTTAAGCAACTATTCTTTTTAATTAGTTGTTACTCAATTGTTAGTATTCTGCAGAAAGACTTTAAGTGCTGTTAGAGCTCTCTAAGTTCATGCATCTTGTATACAAGCCCCAACCACCTTATCTTGGGTACAGCTGTGATGACTATAAAGTGTTTTAGAAATCTTAAAGCACTATAAAAATGTCAGTTATGTTGAATTGAAATAATTTCTTTGTATTTCATAAGTGGCTTTTTTAACATAGGCTAAATCACCATAATTCCTTTCATCTTTCCTAATGAGAGCTATTTTCTATATCTATTTGTTGCTTTTCTCTGGATTCTGTGGTTTATTCTCACTCTCTTAAAAGTTTGGTGACCAAAACTGAATGTGATATTTCAATCAAGTTCTGACTAATGAAAACCATCTGATAACTTGCCACCCTCTATTTTGAATCCTTATCGTCATTCAGTGTGCTAGCAAACCCCCTCAATTCTGTCATCTGCATTTGATCAGGATGCTGTCTATGCCTTTGTATCTAAGTGTATCACCTTCCACTTGTCCCTTTTGATTCTATACTATTTAAAGTAAGACCCTTTTAAAAATATTACTTTATTAATTCTACTATTAACTCTACAAATATATATTAAATAGGTCTTACGTATATGGTATGTGTAGGAGCTGGGGATACAAAGATGAAAAATAATAGTCTCTGCCCTCAAAAAGGGAAAGGATATTTTCCTAAATACATATACAAGCTAGAATATGATAAAAACAAAGAAAAAATCTAAACAAAGTGTTGTGAAAAAATGTTAGATCATATTTAGATGGAGAAGCAGATGACTTCATGGAAAAGTCAGTGCTTGAGCTGAGTCTTAAAGGGGAAAAAAAGTTCTCCTCTGGCCTCTACTACCCTGAAGTTCATCCTTTTCACTCTGTCCTACAGCCCTTCTCATTAGTAGATCCTTCCTAGAATCTCCATTTTAAGGAAAATACCTAGACTAACCATGTTTTCTTTCCCTTGAGCTGTACTCCTGACTCTCCAGACCTTCTCTACTATGCCCCAGTGTGGTTTCCTTCTCCCATCCCCTCAATGGTTTTTTAAACTCTCTTTTATGTACTGTCTTTCTCCTTTAGAATACAAGCTCCTTGAAGGCAAGTCTTTCTTTCTATTTGCATTTGTATTCCCAGCACTTAGCACAGTACCTGGCACACAGTAAATGTTTAATATATTGCTTGTTGACTTGACTTGATTTTACAGAGAGAATAAAATACAAACTTCTTAGCCTGGAATATAAGACCCTCCACAATCTGACTTCCATCTACTTTTCTAATCTTATTTCAGACTATTTCTCTTCATGAATTCTTATGTTCCAGATCATCTAAACTGTTGGAGAACTCTGTCTCCTGACTACAAACCACACATGCCATGCCCCATGTCTGGAATGCACTCCTTTCTCATCTCCATCTTTATGAGCATTGGAAATGTGCCTTCAAACCAATTTATTAAAAAGATGACTTAGTTTTGGGGGAAGAAAGAAGTATTATCTATGAGAATCATTAATAGTACAGTTTGGCCACAGTGTGTACAGCGTGTGTAGGAAAGCAGTATGAAATAAGGCTAGAAAAAGTGTATTGAAACTATATTGTGGAGGGTCTTAAATACCTAAAGAGATTATATTTTATCCTATAGGCAACAGAGAGCCAATGATGGTTTTTGAGGAAGTGACTGACATGATTAAGATCATTTATACATATACATATACCCACATACATACATATGTGCAACTTGTTCTAAAACTTGTGTTTTGTGGTAGAAGAATGAGAAAGGAATAGGAAAACAGTTTGGAAATTGAAAGAACTCATGTTTCTTTCATCTTTTATTTTGGAATTAAACTTACTTTAGAAATGGAAAGGAAATAGTCTTGTGGAAATTTCTGGAGCAAGAGGAATTAACATAGACATAGTGGCAAAAATTAATGTAAAATTAATTTTAAAGATGATGAATAATAAATTTATATGTAGTTGTGCATGCACACATACACAAATGTGTGTATATGTATATATCTTTCAGAATGTCACAAATGGACTTGATTTATAACTCCATGTAACTCTAATAAGAATTTTTAAAAATTTCTTTATCTAGGTTATCAATATCACATAGAAGAGGCCTGAGAATTGGCCCTTTTAAGATAGATAACACTTGTTACATTCCTCCTCCTCAGCTGACACGACCATTGATGTCATTTCCTCACCTATAAACCTTGACTACATGTTTAACTAAGCAACAGTAGTATAGTCGAATCTATATTTTCATACCTCTTTGCCCTTATTTAACTGTGCAATAGAACAGCAGTTCCTGTTGCAAATGCTGCTATTGCACTCATCCAAACCCTAATCTGGCTGGATTGAGATTTACCTAAAATTCTTTCCGGAGGTTTCATGAAATGATTACATATAATTTCACCATGAAAGGGTATGTCATGATTGTGATAAAGGAAAGAAAATACCTATATACCTATACTGAAGCATTTCATTCAGCATCTGTTTCAAAGGGCAGCTTGTTTTAGGAAGACATCTCCAGAGTCCTCGTGATGGAAAATGCTATCCACATCCAAAGAAAGAACGATGGAAGTTGAATTGCTATTTTTTTTTCTCTTCTGTTGAGTTTTGTTTCCTCTTTCTGATAGTTCCTCCTATTGGTTTTAATTTTTACTTACAACATCACTAATGTGAAAATAAGTTTAATAGGAATGTAACTGTTTAGTCTATATCAGATTGTGCACCATCTTGGGGAAGGTGGTGGGGAGGAAGGTGGAGAAAAATTTTAAACTCAAAAGCATATGGAAGTGATTATTGATAAATCAAAATAAATTAATAAAAAAAAAGACTTGCCCTTTTAGGGGTAGCTGAATGAGAAGGTGTAGAAAAACAGTTTGAAAATTGAAAGTCCATGTTTCTTTCACCTTTTATTCCGGCATAAGATCTACTTTAGAAATGGAGAGGAAAATGGACTTGAGGAATCTGGAGCAAGAAGAATTAATATAGACTCAGTTTTAAATTAATTTTAAAGAGATGAACAATTCTGTTTCCTGACAGAGTATCTTACCAGCTGTCCCAGCCCCTTTGGTATCTAATTCATCTGGATCACCATGGCCAAAACAACAAAAAATAACTCATTCCTCTCCAACCATTTTTGGTTATGTCTAATACTGTTAGAACTGGAGGAACTAAACTATAGATGCTGTTATGCTATTTTTTAATGGCTCAGAAGGAGAGGTGGTTTTTTTAATTGTTAGTTTGTTTGTTTTGCAGTAAGGGAAGTGTTTCATTAGAAGTTAGGTTACCCAAGTAGGTTAGTGATGCTGGAGTAACCAAGAGGGCAGAGGTACAGGAGAGACAGAAGGGTATGAAGGTAGAGAACCAAGGATAATCTCAGATCAGAGGGTCTTGGTTAACTTCTCAGAATAAAGAAAATATTATCCATTGAGTACTATGAGCAAAGTCCAAATGAGCTGGGAGTTCAAGTGGTTTTGAGAACCATTTTGATGTAAAGCCAAAAGTGTATATAGGTGTTTGGCTGAAGAAGCAGCCAGCAATTGAAAGAGGAATGAAAATAGGGAGAGCATGGGAGAGACTCTTTAATGCTCTACACCTGTTGTCATACTAAAGAATAACATAAGACAGTATCAGTAGAAGAATTAGTTGTACACTTGAATGAATACAATGCCAAGGAGAAAGCTGAGCAGTATTTCATATGATTCCACAACTGAGCATGTGCAGCTTTTCTGTGGTTGGATAAGATTTTGCAAGTGGCTAAACTCAGGAAGGAAGGAGACAGTTGGTATCTAGAGACTTAACTCTATGACCTCCTCTAAGGCCTCACTTGCAACCCAGAGATGTCACCAGCTTTGGTTTTTAAGCTACATAGTAAAACTTGAAGTTCTTTATCTAAGTCAGACTGATGGAAGTCCTCAAAGTGTAACAAATTTCAGAACTGGAAAGCACTTCAGCAACCACCTAGACCAAATCACAAATTAAAAAGAATTTCCATTACAACGACCTGACAAGTGGTCATCTAGCCTTTTCTTAATGGCTGGTCATGGTTGTTGCCCTTTGTTCTCAAAGAGGACCAAAATGACATCACTATGTTGGAGTCAAGGTACGGTGTGTCTGACTGTGGCTGATCAGACCAACATGAGCTCTGTCAGGCACAAATAGTCCATAGAGACCTAAGAGGAGGGACCCATTCTCACCTCCAATGAGGGAATCCAATTCCATTTTTGAAACAATCTGATTAGTAGGACCTTTCCCCCCCTCCCTTAAATCAAACTTAAATTTGCCTCTCTTATCCTTAGAGCCCTTTTACTGCTACCAGTTCTGTCCCATGGGCCAAACAGAAGAGCCTAATTCCTCTTCTTCAAGATAGCCCTTCAAATACTTAAATACAGCTATCCTGTCTCCCCAGGATTTCTCCTCCAGCCAACCATATTAGAGTCCTTTAATCAATCCTCATACAGAATGAATTCAAGACCATTCACCACCCTGGTTTCCCTCCTTTGGATACTCTTCAGCATAACAATGTCTTTCCTAAGCCATGTATGTGGTCAGAATTGAACACAATACTCCAAATGTAGTCAGACTATGGCAGAATACAGTAGGACTATCATTTTCTTATTCCTGAAAATTATGCCTCTTAGTGCAGCTCATTATTTCATTAGCTCTTTTTGCTCCCACATTACACTCTTGATTAATTTAGAGCTTGTAGTTTACCAAAATACCCAGAGCTTTTTTTAGACAAACTGCTCTCTAACTATGCCCCCTCCATATTGTACTCCATACCTGTAATCATGAAGTTGATTTCTTTAACTAAAATGTACAACTTTATATTTGTCTTTATTAAATTTTATCTTACTAGATTTAGCCCAATGTTTTATGATGACAAGGTTCTTTTAACATCCTTCCTCTGTCATCTAGTCTGTTAGAAATCCTACTGAGCTCGTGTCATCTGCACACTTGATAAGGATGCTGTAACTTTATTCAAGTCACCGATAAAAATGTTAAACATTACAGGGCTGGGCATAAGTCTGTGTGTCATTCTATTGGAGATGTGTCACTGAACAATTACTGTCTAATTTTTTAGTCTAACTTTTCAACCAATTCCAATTTTATGTAATTTTACTGTCATTTAGCACATACCTTTCCATTTTTTCCACAATAGCATAAGAGACTTTGCCAAATATTTGGTAAAATCTAGGTAAACTATATATCATTCCCTTGATCTATCAATTTAGTAACCTCATCAAAAAAAGAAATAAGGTTAGCCTGGAATGCTCTGTCCTTGATTTATGATCACTACTTCCTTTTCTCTTTAGAATTACTTTCTAGAACTTTGCTAGGAATTGAAGGCAAGACCATAGACCTTTGGTTTACAGATTCTACTCTCTTCTCTTCCTTTTAAAAACTAGTCCAGTCTTCTGGTATCTCTTTCATTCTTCATGATGTCTTAAAATTTTTTAAATAAATAAAAATCCACCTTCTCCCTTCCTTCTGCTACTCCCTATATCTCTGTCATTCTGAATCAGTAGAGTTTTCCAAATGGCTGCTATAGGCCAAGTCTAGCAGCAGTTTACTGTTGCTCAGACCCAAACTCAGGTCAGGAACTTGCAGGACTCAGACCAGGGGGACAGTTATCAAACTTTTCCCTATATTTGCCTTTAGAAATACTGAGAGCTTGCTTGTTCTCAGCTTGACTGTTCCTGAAAACCAAAAATAATAAAACACTCATTATCACAAGAAAGCAGCAGAAGACATTCCTTCCAGAAGTGCATAGAGCCTTAACATAAAATAGGAAGTCAGAAGAAGGCTGGAAGAATGAGCAAACAAAGAAGGAATCCCATTATTAAAAGCTATTATTTTGATAGAGACACTTAAGAAACAAATACAGCAGAGAATGATTCCAAAACATCTACAAGCAAAGCCTCAAAGAAAAACACAGCTCAGGCACAGATTCAGCTAGAAGAACCCTGAAAGAGATGAAGCAAAATTTCTTTAAAAAACAGTTAAAATGTTTTTATAAATACAATGAGAACACTAGAGGAAAATATTTGAAAAATAAATGAGAGCTATTGGAAAAAGTTAGAAAGGGAATTAACAGTTTGGTACAAGAAGTACAAAACTTTGTTCAAGCGACAAACTTCGTAAAACTAGAATGAACCAAACAGAATACAATAACCTCATGACACAATGAGAAATAGTAAAAGAAAATCAAGACTAAAAAAAAGAAATGCAAAGTATCTCATGGAAAATAAAAATGACTTAGAAAATAGATTGAGGAAAGAAAATTTAAGAATTACTGGACTAAAAATAGTAGGAGAGTCTCAAAGTAGCAAGTTAGGAGGCCCAACACTGCTCAGATCTCCACTCACATGAACCCCACCTAGGTTCATACTGTGCTCCACTGAAGCTGCTCCAGAGTTTCATAGTAGTGGTCATCATTCCATACCTTTCTATCTAAAAGCCAGCCTTTCACCCAGCCTGATAAGAATGTCTGAATAGAAGGTATCTTAACCCTTTCCACCTAATACTCCCTCACCTCAGCAACCTGCAAATCATCAGGAAGATATTTAAGATACAATTAATTTCTTTGCTCTTCAAATTTGTGAAATTAGAGGGAAATTATTTTGAACAGAAGACTCACAATTTATTTTCCAAAAGGTTTTCCTACAGAACCAGAAGGTGATTTTTTTTCAACACCAATGGCTCTGTATGTCCACATTTCATCAATAGGAGGTTGTAAAGGGGTTGAAGGAAAATTGTGAAGAAATTTAGAATGTGAAAAAGAGCTTTTAATGAATGCTTCTAAACATAGAGAGGGGGCCAGGCTAGCAAAGACAATTTGCTGGGGAGGTCTGTCAGAAGTCATTCTTATCAACCATAGAAAGTCATAAGAGCAAAATCCATTGTCAAATAATTTTTTCTTAAAAAAATGCTTTCAGATACTTTTTTGCTCCTATTTCAGCATTTTTCTTAACAAAGGTTCAGAATTTGAATGAATGTTAGAGGTCACTACAAGTTCACATCAAATGTCATTAACATGTGAGCAATGTCTCAATTCTAAACATTTTGCATTATATGATAGTTGAACATGTAATATACTTTGATGTGCTGCATACATTGAAAAGACCAATGATTTCCAATATATATATATATGTATACACACACACACACACACACAAGTAGACAAAGAATTCTATTTCCTAACAAATAGCAACCTTTTGGGCTTCACTTGAACTCTCCATGAAATAACAACTGGCTACACTTACGAAGCATATTTTGAATTGAACTAGCTTGGTTTCTTTCAGAGGTAATTAGTACATAGATTTGAAAGAAAATTGTGTTTTCAGGAAAGGCAATTGTGGGTTTAAGAAATGTCTAAAAAGATTTTAAAATGGTCCTCTTTTTACAATTGCTAAAAAAAAATAAAAAGAATCATCAGACCATCTGAGAACCATCACATTACAAGAAATTTGAAAAGAAAACTGCACAGATATCTTAGAATCAGAGGGTAAAGCGGGAATAGGAAGGGTGACACTTGAACCTCACTCCTATGTGAATTGGTTAAAGAAGGGAAGAGCACACACAGTTGGGTACAGAAATATATTTCACTAAATAGGGAAATAGCAGGTAAAGTGGAAAGGGGAGAAGAAGGAACTGGAGGCAGAGTACATTAAGGGAGGAATTAGGCTTAAATAAAACAACCTCTAAGGATGCACAAAAATATTTATAGCTCTTTTTTGATAAAGAATTGGAATTTGAGGAAGTACCCATTGATTACAGTATGGCTGAACAAATTATGGTCTATAAATGTGTTGGAATACTATTGTGCTATACGAAATGATAAGAGGATGGTTTCAAAGAAACATGGGAAGATTTGTACTTCCCTCCATCCTATTATACTTTTTCTTCTCCTTCCCCCCCTCTTTAAGAGTCTATTTTGCTTTTGACTGCCTCCCTTTATTTGCTCCCCTTCTTATTTCCCATTCTCTCTTAGGTTCCTTTCCCTCCTATTTCCCTGTTGGGTAAGATTACTATATCCCTGTATTACTATATCCAACTGTATTTATGTATGTATTCTTCTCTCCTTTAACCAGTTCAGATGAGAGGGAGTTTCAAATGTCACCCACTCTCCCACCCACTGCACTTTCTGTTGTATAAACTCTTCTTTATCCACCCCATTTATGAAATATCATTTTCCCCATTCTTCCTCTCCCTTTCTCCTTTTCCCAGTGCATTCCCCTTCTTCACCCTTCCATTCTTCTACTGAGATCATCCAAGCATGATAAAATCACAACCAGGCCCTCTGCCTAATCAGACTCCCTCTAAGATCTCTGCTGCTAATGAAGTTCTGCAGGGTTACATATATCATCTCCTCATGTAAGAATGTAAACAGTTTAATCTTATTTAGCTCCTTATGGTTTCTCATTCATATATACCTTTTTATACTTCTCTTGATTCCTGTGTTTTTATGTCAAATTTTCTACTCAGGAATGCTTAAAAGTCCTCTATTTCATTAATGGAAATGTTTAAACCTTTTGACTTCTGGAATATCATATTCCTTTAAATTGATAGCTGCTAAATTTTGTGTGATGTTGACTGGATCCTTAGTACTTGAATTCATTCTTTCTGGCTATTTGCAGTATTTCTTTTCTTTGACCTGAGAATTCTGGATTTTAGCTATAATATTCCCATTTTGGGTTTTTTTTCAGCAAATAATAAGTGTATCTTTCTATTTCTACTTTGGTTTTAAGATACCTGGGCAGTTTTATGAGTTTTAGAAATATGTTTTTTCTTTTTTTGTCATTTTTCATGACTTTCAGGTAATCCAATGATTCTCAAATTATTTCGCCTTAATCTATTTTCCAGGTCAGTTGTTTTTCCTATGTTTTTCACATTTTCTTCCATTTTTCAGACTTTTGACTTTATTATTTCTTGATGTCCCATAGAATTATTAGCTTCCATTTGGCTAATTCTAATCTTCAAGGAGTTGTTTTCTTCAGTAAGATTTTGTGTCTCTTCTTACAAATTGCTGATTCTCTTTTCATGTCTTTCTTCCACAGCTCTCATTTGGTTTTTAAATTATTTTAACTCTTAAAAAACCTCTTCTAGAAATTCATGTTGGACTTGTGTACAAACTATCTTTGAGGCTTTGCATGTAGATGTTTTCGAGCCATTCTCTTCTGAATTTGTGTCTTGAGCTTCCTTGTCACTATAATAGCTCTTAATGACTGAGTTCTTTTTTTGTTCATTCATTCATTCATTCTTTCAGATTTCTTCTTGAATTTGGACTTTATTAGTGCTGAACTCTGCACACTTCTTGGGGAAGGGCAGGGGGGAATATCTGGTATGAGTTCTCTCTCTTTACATCTTTCTGCTGTTTTCACAAGCTTTCAGTCCTCACAAAGTGGTATGATCCAGGAAGAGGTCTGTTTACCATTCTCATAATCTGAACTCTGCAAATTCCTGACTCAGGTTTGAGTCTGTTGTTTTGTACAGAGCTGAGTTTCAGTAGGCTATTGTTGGACTCAGTCACTGTTAGCCCATTGGGAGGTTCTACAGGTTTGAAGCAACAGAACTGCTGGCTCCAACTTGGTCTAAGATAATATGCTCTGTTCCTGGGACCAGAGCCACACTGCTACATTCCATAAACTTGTTCCCTGCTCAGCATCTGTGACCTGAAACTGGGTAGAGGGCTACTGAACTACCAGTACCACCTGTTCCTGCACCTAGCTCTAGTTAAGAGACCCCCTGGAATCTCTTTCTGCCCCGATGCTTCCTCTTCTGGCATCCTGCCCAGGCACTTTTTCTGTTCCTCTGTACTAGAATGCTCCAAGCTATGCTTGCTCTGGCCAGACCCTCATCCCCAGAGTCTGCAGACCTATTTGTCTCACTAAGCTTCCTTGGGTTAGAAAAATGACTCACTGTGACTTTTTCTTGGCTTTCCTGATCAGAATTCAGACTTGCATTCTCTAGATCATTATGGAGAAGGGATAGCAGTGAACTAGATTCAATTGCTTCCTCTCACTCTACTTTTTTCACTCCACTCAACCTGGGAAGAATTTCACAAACTAATACAGAACGAAGTGAGCAGAATTAGGAGAAAAAATATACAACAATAGTATTGTAAAGATATAAACACACACATACACATATATGTATGTATAATGAAATCTATAATGGACATGGCCAAGGTAAAATTTGTTTCGTTTGTCTATACATATTTGTAAAAAGGGTTTTGTTTTTCTCATGTTCTCAACTGGTGGTAGGAAATAGGGACAGAAGGACTTTTACTGATTGGAAAAAATTAGTTTTACAAAAGTAACTTCCTGTTGGTAAGAATCAGATGTAGAATAGAATTTCTTTTCCTTTCTTCTTCTGTTTTGGTGCCTCCAGCTTTTGAAGGATGGAATTATCATTATGGAATATTAAGAGTTTATTAGTTGTTCTCTTCTAGGAAAGTGAGAGAGATGGAGATAAAGAGAGGTTGAGACAGACACAAAGACACAGATACAGGAGACAGACAGAAACAGGTGCAAAGAAGACAGAAAGAGACAGAGAGATGGACAGAAACAGAGACAGGAAAGAGGGAGGAAGGGAGAGAAGGAGGGAAGAAGAAAAATTCTATCAGATGTCAAGATAATTGAAGTAACCTAACAAAACTTTATTATCCCTCTTTGCCAGGCCTGTGGTATATTTCCTAAACTTTCAACTACTTTCTCTTTCTGACCAGTTGTCTATAGTATACTCCAATGATAGAATTGCTTATGTTTCCATTGCGATTGATCTTTACTTAGATGCTTTCCATCATGCCTCCCTGCTCTTGTCCCTCGATTTCCTTACAAGTATATATCTACTTAATAGATAATGACATCCCACTCCTTTTCATTCTATCTTTTTTCTTTTGAATAAAGAATAACCATCTAGAACTATATTCCAATTATGGGTCTCATTCCACCAGGTGAAACCTATTGACATTAAATTTCTTGCATTGTTAGCAGCTCTAATTCATCTTATTTGTTGCCTATGCCTTTCTTGGAGTTTATCTTCTAAGAACTTCTGGTTATCCCAACTGCTATACCTTTTCATACAATGTAGCTGTTCTGTGTCTATCTTCATGGACATACATAGACAGCTTCCTCTTTAGTGTAGAGTCCTTAGGTATTATTAAGGTAATGGAGTATATGATTCCCCCTATAACTCAGTTATAGAGTCACAAGATTCAGTCATAGATGATGAGTTTTTAATGTGGCAACAAGGCATTAAACTAACTGTAAAATTGCTGCCATGCCTTTATGAGGTACGAACGAGTTCCTTGAATGAAACAGAAGGGAACAATGTGATTGACTGAGCAAACAAATTAGATACACCCTAGGGGTTTTAAATCACTTAGCCTTGGGGAGTTAGAAGTATACTGTTCTAAGTCAAAAGTTGAGGAAGGAAGGCTGTTAGAAGAAATCACTCCTGGCATGGAGGACAGGGTTTCTCTCTCCTCCCCTCTATCCTTCACGAGGCATGTCATTTGAAGCAGAGCTACTCAATCAAAAGGAGATACTTTACCTAGCCAAGAGCAGAGATACACAAAACATATAGAGACAGATAGTCACTCAAGGGAAACATTATGACTTTTGGCAGAAGAGAAGAGAGCCATCTATGAAGATGAGCACTCTGGGAACCTAGCTGTACAACCCTTCCAAGAGAGATGATGTTTCTGAAGGGGGCTACCTCTATAAAGAGAAAAAGAATTTCCAAGTTTATAGAATCAGTATATCCCAGGAACTTCCAGGCCATACAGAAAAGTATTAGTATTATTTCATATACACATGAAATGCCTTTGACACATGTATATCCTATATGTGGACTTAAAAAACCATTTTATTCTAAGTTTGAACCTACTCTTCCCAAGAACATTGTGTTTATATGTGAATATGCCCCAGATTTATGGAGGAGACTGTTTTGCAGCTACTATTTTTACTATGCAATTTTAGTGAATGCCTTTGATAAAAGCTAATTGCAATTACTGTCTGATTGTTAATGGGAAGTATAACTATGGAGGCTTGCGAGCTGTGGTATTAGAAGTGGTTACCCAGAGGTACCCTAGAACCTATGGGAATAGGGAATTTGCACTATGGGAGTTTGCACTCTGGGAACCCAAGCCATAAGTGCAAGTTTCAGGGATGACCCTAAAGGGAGTGCTACATTACAACATGTAGCTAGCAATTATTAGAATCAAAAGGTAGTATGTAAACATATGAATCCAACATGTATTAAACATGCAACTATGTACATATACATAAACAGTTAATGAGACATATTTTTCTTTGAATAACCTGAAAGGAGGGAAGTGTGGTAGCTCTTCCAATTTCATTTTAGTTTTTTTTTTGTATTTGTCAAAACCTTGACTTTTTTATGTATACCTACCTAGTCTACAGTCACAGCTGGAAAAAAAAATGAATACATCCATCACTTAGTTTTTTTTTTTAAATTCTATGCTTTTAAAATTAGTTGTTCTGCACAAATTTGTTTGGGCCATAACATTTTTTTTTTGCCTTAATGAAAAGGTAAGTGGCAATTTCTGGCATATTCTCCTTTCCTAATTGAAGGAAGTAGGTCTCTTCAGTTGCACAGGTCTTCTGAATGTGACATGCTCTATTTAGTGCTCTGTTTACTGCTTGAAGGGACAATTAATATGCTTATTACTTTAGAAACAGCATGGCTCATTGGACTAATTTTTGACTCAGGAGGTTCAACTTATAATACCAGGTCTGCTGCTGATTTAGTTTGTATCTTTGGGCAAACCACTTGCTTCTCTGTTTACTCACCTGTAAAATGGGGCTGAAATAGTCACTTATCTGTAGAAAGAGAGCTACATTGCAAACTTTATGAATACTAATCATTCTTACTAGCTAAAGGGATAGGTATTTTTTTCAAAAAGGCCAAAATCTGTTTTTGATTAAAATTTTCAGGTCAAAGGGGAAATGGAATACAATCAAGAACATTTAAGGTGTTTTTTTTTAAATTTTCATGCTTAAACAGGTGGGAGAATTCATTATAGCTAAACCTGAGAAAACTCAAATGAAGTTAAAGGCATTGTAGAAGGGAAATATACATTAAGAAGGCACAATTCCTGGAAATATCTCAAGTAGAATTTTTTTTTTAATTAATGCCTATGTGGCTAAAGTACAAATACCTTTTGTGTGCACATTTTAAAAGCCAGTAAATGTTGGATTACACATTAGTCTGGATTTGTTAATCACATATAGCTTTAACTCACAAGACCCAATAACATTTCTGAAATATTATATGAAGATTGCCTTCTTTATAAAATAAATAATTTTATAAATTATAAAGATGAAAAAGGATCAAAGAAAATGACATGAGAGTTTCAAAGAAAGAAAGATAATTTCTGACTGCATTTGGGAGAAAACAAGGAAACTTCATAGAGTAAAGAACATTTGAGGTGGGCCTTGCAGTATTTATAGTGGATAATCTTCAGAAATGCTTATGGAATAGTAAATTGTCCTGTTTGGCTAAAGTCATTGAGTATATAAAGGGAGACAGTGAGAAATCAAAATGGAAAGTTAGATCCAGGTTATTGTCAACCTCAAATGCCAAGTTGGGAGGTTTAGGTTTTATTGAATAGAAGTGGTAAGAAACTACTGAAGATTTCTGAGTAATAAAGGTATATGATTGAGGATATGCATTAGGAAATTTAGTCTGCTAATGATGTGAAAAATGGATTGGAGGGGCCAAAGCATGGAGGTGAGGAAACTGTTTGAGATTATTGCAATAGTCTTGGGGTGAAGTAATATGGGTCTGGACTAATGCAGTAACGGTGGCAGTAGGGAGTGGATTTGAGAGACCAACAGGACTTAATAAATGATTTGATGAGTACAGTGAAGGAATCAAAGAGGACATTGAGATGTAAAGCATTAAGGTCTGGGAATATGGTGGTGCCATTAACAAAAACAAGGATATCAGGGAATGGAGCAGTTTGGGAAGAGGGAATGTAGTTTTGGATATATTGAATTTTAATTTCTGATATCCAAAAGGTGGTCAGAAATATGTTTGGTGCTCAAGAAAAAAGTCAAGGTTAGAGTTTAGGAATCATTTGCATTAAGAAGATGAATTAAGTTATGGGAATAGATGTTATCACTAACAAAAAGGATACACAAAACAAAGAGAAGACAGTAGAGGACAAGGCATTGGGAAAATGCATACAGTATGCTTAGGAAGTTGAGCTAAATGGAGGACACAGAAAAGAGATCAGAGAGGCAGAGGGAGAAATGCAAAAGTCAAGGAAGTATATTTGAGAATACTTCTCCCCCAGGCATAGGGGTGTCTTAGAGATTAATCTAGAGTCAGATTTCATCAGCAGTGGCTACACACTTTATAATCTGATTGGCTCGAGTCTCTCCTACTGACCACAGATAAAAACACAGACTAATATGTCTTTTTCCAAGGGAGTTCCACTCTTCTGCTTTCATTGAGAATATGTAGAAAGCAGTGTGACATAATATTAAAAACCCTGGAATCTGAGTCAAAAGACCTAGGTTATAATCCTAGTTGTGTCACTATCTGCATGACCTTAGGCAAGTTGCTTAACCCCTTTAGATATCATTTGCTTCATGTGGAAATTGAAAGGATTGGACTAAGTGATACGAGATCCCTTCTAGTTTTAACATTTTATTAGTGTTGGATGTGTTTATCATCTATCAAATGTCCAGGCATCTGCATCATGAGGTATGTCAACCATGTATTATTGACACTAAGAATACCAAAAAAGAAGGAAGTAGTCAATCAACAACATTTATTAAGTGCTTACTATGTGATAGGTACTGTGCTAAATGCTGCAAATACAAAGATATAAGTGAAAGTCCCTGCCCTCCAGGAAGGAATAGCAACACCCTCAGACCAACTGCTCTGCTTCCAGCTCAGCTCCTGAAGCCATTAACCAGGAAAGCAACCCTTGTACTTATGTGGCAACTTTTTGTACAAGGGCCACAGTCCCTGCCTCAACAGCTACAGCTACTAAAGATCTGAAAAAGAAAACTCTCACCACCAAAGTCCTTGGCACCGTGGAAAGGTTCAACATCAGAAGCACATACAATTTTTGTCAGTGGAAATGACATGAATGAAGACTCATAACCTAATATTGTGGTGCTGTACGTTCCATGTATCCATGGTACCTTTCCATTTGTCTGGTAGCTGAAGCTCTTATATGTTTTGTCTCTCTCTTTCAGAATATGAGCTCCCTGACAGCAGAGAAGGTTGTGCTTTTCTGTTTGTATCCTCAGAGCTTAGCACAATGCTTTATATATATAAAATGAATATAAGTTAGTTTTGGAAAATAGTCAACAATGAAGACTGAAAAATGAGCCATTGGATTTGGTGATAATGAGATCACTGGCACCTTTGAAGTCAGCAGAGTATGAACAGAAGAAAGATTTCTGATGTTTGGGGAGTGGGCTCGTGGAGGTATGGAGTATAGTTTATTCTTTCTAGAAGCTAGGGAGTGGAAAGATGGATAGGAAATAGCTCAAACAGGTAAAAAGAATAGAAGGACGGTTGGGGAGGGTGATAGAGTAGCAGTTTGTAGGTAGAAGACAAAGAGCCATTACAAAAGGAGACAGAGAGAGAGAGAGAGAGAGAGAGACAGAGACAGAGAGACAGAGAGAGACAGAGAGAGACAGAGAGACAGAGAGAGAGAGAGAGAGAGAGAGAGAGAGAGAGAGAGAGAGACAGAGACAGAGAGACAGAGAGAGAGAGAGAGAGAGAGAGAGAGAGAGAGGACTGAGACAGCAAGGAGGTCCTGAAGTAAGAAGAAAGGAAGGATTAGAACAAAGGACACAGGCACAGAAAATCTTTTTTACTAAGAAGCTGGTATATTTCTTCTATGGAGGCAGAAGGGAAAAAAAAAGGAAAAATGAGTGAAGACAGAGATTAGAAGCAGGAAGAAAGGTATGTGACATAGATCACACCAGACTGGTTCCCTCTCAGTAGAGATCACCTGCTGAAAATGAGAGAGACAGAGTGGGACTGAGAATTTGGTGAGGAAAATGTTTGGAATGATCATTGTGGAGGATGCTACAGGTTGCCTGAGTTAAATAAAAAAGGTTGCTAAGCAGCGATTGTCTGGGGTTGGCTATCAAGAATTTACAGTTAATCAAGGTTAAAGGATTGGCAGAGTGGGAATAAATTTTGAACTGTTGAAATTGCTGACCATGGGGGGTCCAGACTGAGAAACCTCTTCCAACTCCCTTCCTTCATACTTCAAAATTTATGTCTCCATACCCATTCTCTCTATATTTCCTCCAGCCTCAAAGGAAGAAACATAATTTTTTCTGCACACAATACTGAAAGTAAAGTCAAGACTATGGTAAGTTAGTACTTACGTAGATTTGTGATTTAAGAGAAATATACTCTTTAAGAGTATATTTACATTTACACAGTTTCCCCTTTCTCCTTTCAGTTCTATTGTTGCAGTAGAAATCAATCAACCTTTCCTATTCTTCTATTGCTGGCTCTTTTAGTCATTTTATTTGTTATTATCTTGGATTTACATGTGGAGGTAAAATCATAAATAATCAAGCAGCACAGGGATCAAAAAGCAAAACAGAGCTTCAAACTGAACCCAAAATACAACTACCATAAAATTCTTGAATGGATTTAAGGATATTTTGGTCATCAAATGAACATCAACTCCTAAGTACATGGATGGATAGCAACACTGGGTTTGAACTAGAAAACCAACTATTAATACATGAAGACTCATACCTGTTTTTATCAGCTCATGTCTCTATACAAGCCACATACCTTCCTGAAGATCTTTGGAGCAATATTTTAGGCAATATCACACACTTGACAATAACATTCCAAAGAAACACTAAAATACACATGCAGATTCCTAAACTGTAGTAGATAGCCAACTCTTGAACTTTGGGCTTCATGAAGATTTATAATTTAAGATAAAAAAAATTTAGAGAAGGTTTAAGGAGTTACAAGGATTATTAATGACTTTTAGAAGTTGTAGAAATGGACAGAAAATTAAAGGATGAATTTAACTGATGCAAGGGCTGGGTAATTTAATGGTACAGAATGACAAAACAATATAGAAACAAGAAGAGAGAATGCTTAACTTGGTGGGGGATGGGTGAGAAAAAGATGGAAAATTAGTGAACCACAAGGAAATCTGAATTACCAATGTAGTGCATTTTATCTTGTTAATTTTGTATTTATTTCAAAGAAACCATTTAAAGTACTAACAAAGGCTAATTGCATGTAGGAATTAGAAGGTAATACCTAACTTACTGATTTCTCCAAAACAGAATTAATTTTATCATACAACTAAGTCTAATATAAAGAAATATGGGATGAATTCAGTGTAATCAACAAAAAATTATGAAGCACATACCATGAGGAGACCACTATATTTGTTGCTGGGGATATAAATATGACATCAGATACAGTCCCTTCTTTCAAAGAAATCATAGTCTAGAATGAGAGATAAGATATGGACATAAGTGGAAGACACGAAGACAAAAGAGAAATTAACAATACAAAGATGAAAGTCAGAGGGAGATCAGAGAAAGCTTCATAGTGGAAAAGGACCGGGTTTAGGCCTTAAAAGAGAGAAGGATTTCAACAGGTAGAGATAGATGGTGAGGAAAGAGACAGAGGATTTTTCACGCATGGGGGCCGCAAAGTTAAAAGGAAAGAGGCACAAGAAAATAGGATAAAAATGAGTGTCAGGGAATATTTCAATTTGTTTGAATATAGAGTACATATAGTGGGAGATGTGATTAATGAACATAGATTAGAACTAGGTTGAACTTTTTAGCAGATGACCTTGCTTCATAATTTCCTGTGAACACTCAAGCCATCTGATCATGAACACCCTTCTTTCCCCTCTTTTATACCTTAAAAGAACTCTATGGCTAACTCTCTACTTGTGTCTTTGATTCCATCCTAATACCTCCAAGACTTCGTCATTATCCATTTTCTTTCCATTATCTTCAAATTCTCCTCTCCTAGATTTTCTCCCTTTAGTTTCAAGCATCATTGGGTCTCCAGGATCCTATAAAACCTTCCCTCCATCCTGCCATTACCTCAGGTTATTATTCTTTATTTCTCCTCTTCTTCCCTAGAAAGTTTCTTTTTTAAAAAAAAAAGGCTACACTTGCTGCTCCATTTCATGAAACACTCATTCCCAAACCCTCTATTACCTTGGTTTCACTCACTACCACTCAAATACCTATTTTGGCCATGTCTGAAAATAGGTCTCATGTTGTACTCCAAGTCTTTCACTTCTCTATCAGGAGGCAGGTAGAATGCTTCATCATTAGTCTTCTGGAATGATGGCTGATAATTACACTAATCAGAGTGCCTTAGTCTTTCAAACAAGGGTGTATTTATCATGTTGCTGTCTTTGTATAACTTGTTCTCTTGGTTCTGTTTACTTTATCCTGCATAAGTTCATACAGGTCTTCCCAGGTTTCTCTGAAATCATTCCTCCATCTTTTCTTACAGAACAATAGTATTTCATCACATTTATATACTGTAACATGTTCAGCCATTCCATAATTGATGAATACCTTCTTAAATTCCAATTCTTTGCCACTTCACAGAGCTAATTTTTGCACATCCTTTGTTTTTCTGAGACCTAATCTTTCCCTTCTTCTCCAATTCTTTTTTCTCCCTTTTCCCTCCTATTGAGTGAAATGTATTTCTGATGACGTATGTACGTTGAGTTGAATATATACTGTTGAGTGAAATGTATTTCTGTACCCAACTAAGTATGTATATTATTCCCTGCTTCTACCAGTTCAGATTAGAGTGAGTGTTAGCTGCTCCCTGACCCCTTTCTCCTTGTTTGTATAGATTTCTGTTTGAGCACCTCAATTATATGAGATAATATTCCCTAGCCCTCTTTCTTTCCCTTACCTGGTGTGTATTACTTTCACCTTTACTTTCTATTGTTCATTTAAGATCAAGACATAACAGAACCACTTTTTTGTTGTTGTTGTTGTTGTTGTTGTTGTTTTTGGGGGGCTAGGCAATTGGGGTTAAGTGACTTGCCCAGGGTCACACATCTAGTAGGCATCAAGTGTCTGAAGCTGGATTTGAACTCAGGTCCTCCTGACTCCAGGGCCAGTGCTCTATTCACTGCGCCACCTAGCTGCCCCCATAACAGAACTACTGCAGGCTTTCGGTCAAATTAGGTTCCCTTTATGATCTCTGATGATAGAGTTCCAAGCAGACATATGTATCATCTTCTCATATTAGAATGTAATCAATTTATCCCTTAGGTACTTATGATTGGCCAAATATGTTCACCTTCTTAAGTTTTTCTTAACTCCTCTGTTTAAATCTCAAAGTTTCTATGAAGCTCTTTGTCTTTTCTTTAGGAATACCTGGAAGTCTTCTATTTTATTAAAGGTCCTTTTTTTTCTTCTAGAAAATTTATTTCTAGAAAATACTCAGTTTTGTTAGGTAAGTTATTTTTCATTGTAAGCCCTTATTTTTTACCTTTTGGAATACCATATTCCAAACTCTGTGATCCTTTACAGTGGTGGCTGCTAAATTGTGTGATCCTGACTGTGGCTCCTCAGTACTTGAACTCTTTCCTTCTGACCACAGTATTTTTTTCTTTAACCTGAAAGCTTTGGATTTTGGTTATAATGTTCCTGGAAGTTTTCATTTTGGGGTTTTCTTTCAGGACATGACTGGCAGATTTTTTTTCTATTTCTGTATACTTTATCTTATGGTTCTACAAAGTTTGCGTAGTTTTTATGATTACTTGCACAATGTTTAGAGTTTCTGGTCTTTCAGATAGACCAGTGATACTTAAATTTTCTCACCTCAATCTGTTTTCCAGGCTAGCTGTTTTTGCTAAGAGATATCTTATATTTTCTTCTACTCTTTCGGTCTTTTGACTTTGTTTTTATATTTCTTCTATGTCTCAGGGTCCATTCTAATTTTTAGGGAATTGTTTACTTGGTTAAGGTTCTGTACCTCTTCTAACATGTTGATAATCCCCTTTCTGATTCTTTGTTTCATAGCTAGTTTCTTTTCCATTTTCCCTTCTGGTGCTTTCATTTATGAAAATATTCTTAATTTTTAAAACCTTTATGTAATCTTCCCTAGGAATTCTATTTGAAATTTGTGCCCAAGCTTTTTTTTTTTTGAGACTTTGCTTAGAGATGTTTAGGAAGTCATTCTCTTCTATGATTTTCTTCAGTGTCCCTATTACCAAAAATAGCTTTTAATGGTGGGATTTTTTTGTTTGCCTGTTCTTCCATCACACTTCCTGACTTTGGACTTTGTGGGCAGATACACTTCAGAAGGGAATACTGGGACTGGTCCTTTTGGGAATGCTTTCTTGGAGTAGAGTACTATGTTAACTTTACAAAGCTTTCCGTGCTCCCAGTCAGCTGATTCAGGGCCAGGGTAAATATTATCCTTATCCTTCTGGTCTGATCTCTTCAACTTCTTTTTGGGTTTAAAGCTGAGCAACAGGACTGTGGGTTTGCCTCCTTTGGAGTTTCAGTAGAATGCTGTTGAACTCAGTTACTATTAGCCTGGTTCAGTGACAGAACTGTAGGCTTCCCTTTGGTCTCGGATTCCTGCCCTGGTCATTCCTTTGAAGACTTCATGCTGTAGTTAGAACTTAGATTATGGACTGTTCTTGTGATCAGAGCCACAAAGCTATTATTCACTTTTGAACTCGTTCCTTATTCAGTACTGAATAATGCTGATTGACTAAAGTTATTGAAGGATTGTAGATAGTCCTGATGAGGTAAAAATTTTGGAAAAAAAAAAGCTAAGGGCAAGCTCAAGTGGAAACAGCTGTTACTTATGCAGTAGGGGCTGAAACCAGTCCTTATCCTGGAATGCTAGCCCTAAGCACAGGTTCCTTCCTCAGTCTGCCCGGGATCTATGAGTTGGAACTAGGTAGTGAGCAATGAAGCTGCCATTTGGTACTTTCCCCCCACATCTTGCATGACATAGTGGTGCGCCTGTATGGATCTAGGATCTCATCTTGCCCTTGTCGTGGTCCTATTTTAGGTCCTTAGGTGCTGGAATGCTCCTCCTCGCATCTCACTACTAGCCAGACTCCATCTTCAGTGTCCACAGACTTTTCTATCTCCCTTTGGTGATCATGGCTGGAAAAATTTTGACTTTTAGAAATTTCCTGATCAGGATTAAAACTGGGATGTTTTTTAGATTTTTGAGGGGTTTTTTTTGGGGGGAGAGCTCACTGTACTTCTTGTTTCTTTGCCAAGATTTGGCTCTATCTACTCTACCCCTACCCCCTTTCTTTTTTCAAAAGTCTATACTTGGAACTTCTATTTCCTCACTATTCATTCCTCAAGTTCTTGTAATATACTTTTTGTTTTTACCACATTAGTGAATCTGTTCTCACAAGACTATAGCTGGCATATCACACTGGTGGACACCCACATTCAGGAAGAGGAAGATAAACCAGTGAAGCTTAATAAACCAGTTAATCCAAAAAGGATTGGTAGTCAGGCAGGAGAGAACAATGCCATATAAGTCACTGTAACCTGGAGAGGGTCATATGGAGGGGGTGTCCAATAAGGGTAATTCAGAGAACCAGATATTTTTTGAACAGGGAGTAAAAATATTCAGAACTATTCATTAGGAAAATTATTCTGGTAACCATTCATCAAGCCTTTATTAAAATGCCTGCTTGGCAGGCACTGAAGGTACAAAGACAAAAATGTAATATTTTCTGCCCTCTAGGAGCTTACATTCTATCAGTGAAGGCAACATGTACATATATAAATACTATATATGTATGAATACATATATATATATATATGTTATATATATGAGTATGAAATAAAACATAAGATATTGTGTAGGGAAGCATTAGAATATGGGAGACAGATACGGGAGACAATGTGCAAAGTCTTGGAGATAAGTGTTATATGTGAAGAACAGCAAGAATGTCAATTTGGCTGAATTGGAGATTCTTTCATGGAAGTGTAAGGATAGAATAGTAGTAGGCTGTGAAATAAAGGATGATTAGGAGAAACTAGAGTCAGTATGGCCACTTAGGAGCCAACAGTCAAGGCAAGATCTGATAAGGAACTGAAATTGTCAGTCAATGAGCATTTATTAAGTACTTACTATGTGTCAGGCACTGTGCTGAACTCTGGGAACACAAAGAAAGGAAAACACACTGTCCCCGTGAGGAGCACACACTTGAATGGGGGGAAACTACCTGTAAATAACTAGATACATACAAGATACAGAAGTGGGAGATGTGGCAGGAAAGGCCTCCTGCAGATTTTGGCACTTGAGCCGACTCTTCAACAAAGTCAAGGCAACTAAGAGGGGAGGAGAGAGAGCATTCCAAGTAGAGAAGACAGAGCCAGTGCAAAGGCATGAATCTGGTATGCAAGGAACAAGAAGCAGGCCAGTATAGGTGGATGTTAGAGTGGACAGGAATATAAGAAAAAGCCAGTTTGTAAAGGGTTTTAAATGCCAAAGATTTTAATTTCTCTCCCGTATGACTAAGTCTTCCAGGATTCCACCATCATTATTCAGCTGCCTTCTCAGTTTGGAACTTCCTTCCCTTAGCACTTGGGCCCTTCTCACTATGGAATATCCCTCCAGAGCTCTCGCTTCCTTCTCCCTAAGAAGTTCTTTCCAGGGAAGCCTTCATTTGGGCAAGTCTCTCCCCCCCCCCCAATGCTTCATCCCCCTCCATGCTGTGCTTTTGACTCTCTGGATTTTTACACCATACTCCTTTGTACTTCAGCACCATTCCCCCACAGTGGGTAACTTCGACAGAGGCTGACACTGACCTTGGGAGGATCATTTTCAGTTAACTGGTAGGGACAAGTTAGATCGCAAGGTGTTGAGGAATGAACAGGTGGAAAAGGGGGAAAACATGTGAGTGTCAGCTACTCTTTCTAGCAATCTTTTAGTGAATGGGAGGAGAAATATAAGATAATTACTTTAAGAGGTAAGTAAGGTCAAGGAAAGGTATATTTACGATAGAGGAGGGCAAGAAGTCAGGTTTTTTCTTCACTTTTGTCTCCCCACTCCCTACTTCTAGAATAGTACTATACAATAAAAAATACTGATTGACTAAAGTTATTGAAGGATTGTAGATAGTCCTGATGAGGTAAAAATTTGGGGAAAAAAAGCTAAGGGCAAGCTCAAGTGTTTAATAACAGCTGTTACTTATGCAGAGGTTTACAAAGCACCTTACCCACATACTATTCCCATTTTACGGAAGAGGATATCTAGCTTCCTAGAAATTAAACGGACTTGCCCACTTTCATATAACCAGCAAAGGGCAGAGGCAGGATTCAAGTCCCTCAGACAGCAGTTATAGTCCATTCTACTTTCAGCAAGTATTTGAATACTAACTAGGAGCTTATGTAAACACTATGCAATGCAAGTAGTAGGAGCCTGAGGATGGATGGGGAATAAAATAAGGAGTGTAGATTCAAGTTGCACATCAGGAGGATTTAGATTACACGCAAAGACTACAGTCCTGGCCATAAAGATTGTGAAATTCTAGAACGCTTAACCAGAGGAGACTCCACCTCCCCCGTTTTTTTACTTTTTTTTAAACACACGGGAATAACAAGTCCGAGACGCACCCCTGAGGGTACCTGGGGCGAAAGCTTGCCAAACACTTGCCAGCGCTCATTGGTGGCAGGGCTTGCACCGAGCCCAAGGAGGTCCCTTCCACCCGTGAAAAGGCAGTCGGATACCCGGCACAACGGAACACCCGGGACAGACCTCCCGGAAGGGCGCGGGTTCTAAGGGGGCTGCCATTGGGTCCGCCGAACTCTGGGTCCGGCGGAACCAGACCCACCCCTTGGGCCAGGGCTTCCAGCCCCCATAATCGGCTCCAGACACCGCCCTCTGGGGTCCCCAGCGCTGAGGGCGAGGGTGGGGGGCAGGGGGAGGCCCTGGGCCTCATTAGTGGCATCAGGGGTGGAGAAGGATAGGAAAAGCCCGAGGCTGCGGGACTACTGGGCCGCCTCTCCCTCCGCAGCAGCAACTGCAGCAAACAGGTCAGGGGTCGAGGGGCGCCCGCGCCTCTGTCTCGCGGGATCTCCCCGCAGACCAACGGCGTCGAGACGTCGCGGTATTTGAGAGAGAGGCGGGGGGGAGGGGGAAGAGAGAAAGGGAGGGGAGGACAGGCGAGGGGAGGGGGGCGGACCGGTTCCATTCCTTCCCCCTCGTCAGTTCGCCGGAGCCCCGCCCCCTAGCCCCGCCCACCGCCCCCCGCTGCCCCGCCCCCCCTCGCCTCGCTTTCCGCACTCCTCCTCTGCCACCTCCCTTTCCTAACCATCTCATCTCCTTCCCGGCCCCGGCACGCGCGCCTGCCGCGCCCGGCCTCCACCGGCCGTTCCTCGCCCGCTCCTTGCTTTCCTGCTTTGGGCCGGAACCGGAAGTTCGGGGGGCGGGGCGCCAAAGGGGAGGCCGAGGGACCGAAAAAAACTCGGCCGAGCCCGGAGCCGAAGCCCTGGACACGGCCGCCACCACCGCCGCCGCCACCACCGCCACCGTGACCAATCGCTACCACTGCCGCCGCCGCCGCTGCAGGCGTCGCGTCCGAAGGGCTCCCGGACTTTGGGCGTCCGGGTTGAAGGTCGGTCGGGACATCGGACTGGAGTCCACGATCGCCGGACTGTCCAGGCGGCAGCCGCCGCCGCCGCTGCCGCCGCCTCCCGCTTCTCCTCCGCCTCCTCCTCCTCCGCCTCCGCCTCCTCCTCCTTCTCCTCCTCCTCCTGCTTCTCCGCCTCCTCCCCCTCCGCTGGCGTTTTGTTCAGCGAGCTATGAGAGGGGAGACGAGTTGACAGTGATTTTGACAGTGATTTAAGTCTGCTTTTGTCGGTGGTGCCTTTCTTATTTTTATTTTTTAATTATTTAACGTTTTTGTTTTTTGGTTCGTGAGTGTGTGTGGTGCTGGGTTTTTTGCTTTTTTGTTTTTTGTTTTTGTTTGTTTCTGGTGTTGCCTTTTGTTGTGATTGTTGTTGCTGGTGTTGCCCACCCCGTGGAGCGTTTCGATCGAGGGAGCTCCGACTATGCCCTATGACGGTTGATTGGACACCGGGGGGTTTGGCTCCGAGGAAGATCCAGGGCACTGGATATCTCGCCAGAACTTGCTACGGATTCCCCGGTGCCTCGGGAAAATGGGAGCCGCTGCAAAGTTGGCGTTTGCTGTCTTTCTTATCTCTTGCTCTTCAGGTAGGTTGGAGTCGGACGAGTGTGGTGGCGGCGGCGGCTTGTTGTTGTCGGGTCGTTTTGCTTCGGTGGAGACTGGGGGGTTCTCCCCCCCAACCTCTTCACACTCTCCCCCCCCACCCCGGTTTGATTGTGATCTGGAAGCCTCCATGAATTTTTTTTTTAAATCGGTTTAAGTTAGCTTGGTTTGCTGACATGAGTGAATGCTCTGTTGTCGAAGTGAGTGAGAAAGTACGTGATCTGTGGCCATAACGTTGGATGACAGCTTCTGTAGGGTTTCAATTAAGCCGCAAATACCACAGGTGACATTTTATGTAAATATTTGAAACCTGGTAAGGCGGATTCCAAAATATGTAGCTTCATTTGAAATGGAATTCTCAAAACGAGTATTTTTAAATAGTGCATTGTTCATGAACATTGTAGTAGCAGTTTAGTCAACTGCTACTTAATTTGGTAGCATAAGAAATATTAATCTGTAATCAATAATATATCATTTCAGCTGGGTCTCACATCTTAAACTTCAGTGTCCAGCAGTGTTAAAAAAAATAGTTGCTTTTCTGAGAGTAATTAACTAGTATTGCATGCAGAGGATGTATTTGAGCTGTGTGTTATGCTAGTGTGCTGGATTTTCGTGTACCATTTGTAAGTATAGATTTTGCTCACCTACCTAATGCCTCTTGTTTTAAAACTCTTGCTTAGAGGTTTTGTTTTCTTAGTAGGAAAATTGCTTGTATAAAATAACCTATACTCAAAGAATTGAATTCTTTAGAGAGAATGTTTCAGGACTGCTGTCAGTGGTTAGAAGGATGATCTAGCTGTTTTTCTATTTGAAATTTTGATTTTGAGGGAATGTTTTATGGTTGCAACCAGTGGTTGGAAAAGATATCTAGTCTTTTATATTAGAAAATCTGTTAAACCTTGTACTACAGTCTAAAGGTGTGCATTCATATACACTATATATTGAATAGATTAAATATACTTTAAAATATACCAGATTTGTTTATCATAATATCCAGCACTTAATTGAGTAGGTTGTAAAGTGAAAACACTATTACATATCTGTCATTTGACAGTTGAATTTTTGTGGCCATATCTTAATCTTACTTGCCATAGGGGGTGGTAGTTTCTTTGTGTATCTCTCTCTCTCTCTCTCTCTCTCTCTCTCTCTCTCTCTCAGTGCGCGCGCACACACACACACACACACACACACACACACACACACACACACACACACACACACACACCACCCTCTTTGAATTCTATAGGATTTTGCTGAATGGTACATTTCCTTGTGGTTAATAAATGGATAAAGTCTAGTCTTATGTCTGTAGTGGTATTGATCAGTTCCGGGTGGGCTGAATGTGCTGTGAAATGGCGATCATTGCCAGAGATTAACCAAAAGAATCATGTCTGTTTAAATGGAAGAAGGAACGTGCTTAAGGCAGGCTGACAGCTCTTTTTGTGCATGATTTGGGAGGGAAGATGAACAATGGGATGACTAAAAAGAGTGAAGGCCTCGGTAACATTGAGTCTTTGGCTCTTGCTTGCAAAGTGCTTTAATGTTGTGATTTTTATTTTCCCCTATACTCCTATTCTACCCTCATATACTCTGGTTGGTGTATACCTCTTGTTCTTCTTGAGAGCCTTCTGTTGAACCCCTTTTTCAGCTCTCCTGCCTTTGAGGAGGAGGAGCATGACTGCCTCTAACTGCCCAAGGAATTGTGGACATTACTCCATTCCAAACCCACCTGAGTCACACTAATTGGTGAACAAGGTTGTTCTTGAGCAGACATAAGGCACTACTTCTGGAATAAGGAGGCTTGCTGTATAGCTCTTGCAGCTTTCTCCACTTAGCTTGCGAGCAAGAGAAGAGAAATTGAGCAACGGTTTTCCTGTAAGATCATTTTCACTAGGCCAGCAGGTAAATAGCCATAATTCTGCTGCTGTAGAATATTTCATTTACAATAAAACTGGTAGGAAAAAAGAAAATAAATGCTGCATAGCTTAAAAAGAAATTCTAGAGATCTAATCTGTTAGTAACATTTGAACAGTTTTATAACTTAAAATAATAGATTTCTAAAGGACTTCTTTTATCAAGTAGATGTGCTCTGAGTATTTTATTGTGTTGCCCCTGCTGTTGATTTCTATCTCTGGTATGAAACCTGTCATTATTGAAACATTTGTGATTATTTTTCTTTTTAAAATCTTGTTTTTCAGATTTATCTTTCTGGGCTATTACATATTCTATAAGTCTATTCTTTTTTTTTTAAATAATGAGTAATAGAGAAGAAAAGTTTTATTCTACATTAGGTTTTGTTAGACATTTTCTTAAGTCTCACAAACTTTCTCATTTAATTTTTCTAAATATTTATATGTTTATAAACACATATAATGTGTTCAAGGGTCAGGTTATACAGAGTCAACCTGTTGGATATAGGCAGGTGTGTATAACATTTAATTTGCTATTTTAATCTTCTAAGAGATATCTTAGGAACTTAGAATCATCTTAGAATGCCCTTCATAATCTCCTTGGTTTTGAATGTTTTTAACCTCTTTTCGTTTTTCATCTTCTAAAATGTGACAAAATAAAAATCTGATTGTGAATTCAGCCTTAGCATTTTATTTCATTATTATTTTCTTTCCAGAAATTTTTAAAATGTGAGGATGATTATAATTCTGTGCTCCAGGGACCTGGGTTTATCATGAGTTCTTACACTATTGTAATATTTAAAACACATTGGAAAAAGTTGAAAACTTCTTAGGTTTTATTGGGAACGGTACATCTATTAGCTATATTTGATGAAACAAGAAATGAAAACATTGTATTAACAAGTATTTTCATTCAATTCAGGTAGACGTTTCAGTTTTTCTTTCTGCTGTTAACAATGCATCCTTCTCCTGGCTAAAGAGTAGTTTATTTGAAATGCTTTATTGTGTTATAAGAGCCAGAATCTTTTAATATTGTATCTACACAAATTCAAGTTATGTATCTAGTGACATCCAATTCAGAAACAAAGAAACACTTAAAATTTCTCTGGTTTATAGAATTCTCCCAACCTTAAAACAAACAAACAAACAGAACAACAAATCATTTCTTTTGCCAGTGAATAGAATCTTTTCTGAAAAATAGAGAAAACCTGTAAGTGGATTGTTTTGGTAATCTTTAGTCAACTTTGTACAGGAAGACTTTTCATCTTTGCATCATCTTTTCTTGAATGATTGCATCTAAAAATACTAGAAAAAGGACTATAGTTCATTATGTGATTAAGATTTTCTATTCTACATTTTGATGACAACTATAAATAAGAGTGTTTTTTTTTAATTAAGGTAGAATACTTGTGAATACTTTCTTCAAGGATTAAATAATTTATTACATTTGCCCTGGACCCACATCTGGTTTAAGGATTTAAAGGATTTTTTTCTGTGTTCTTGTTGAGATGTCTTGAGGTTATTTATTTATTTTTTAAGCATAATGGCTGCAAGTTTTGTAATTGGATTGGGTTAATTAGCAATATTTAGTATCTCATTGTAGCATTTTGTGGAAGAGAATTTGAATTTAATTTTTTTTAAGGAATAATTTTATTTACGCAGTTTCAATCCCGGAGACCTTTTAAATTTATTTCATGTGTTTATTTCTTGTTTTCTGCGTGTGTGTGTGTGTGCTGTCTAGACTTATTAGCTACATTTTAGGATTACATTGAATAAAACTCTGACAAGTTCCCTTGCCCTTCAGAAGGATAAGATTTAACCATAATTAGAAGTGCTTGTGCCTTATGATAGAACTCTAGTTTTTAAGGGAGCCTCAACCAACCACATTGAGAATTCTGGTGAAACTCATTCAGTAGGCAACATGTACCCTCAGAGGGGAAGCCTTAAGAAGTAACTTCTTAAGAGGGTGTGCTCAGCTTATTTTGATACCATAATAACGGCTTCCCTGAAATATTGTCTTAATAGTGCTGATAATTTTTAAAATAAATTTGGCTCACAAAAATTTAATTGGTGAGAAGCATGGAGAGCACAGGACTAAATACTTTGGTTTGAGCCCAGTCTTGATGCCGACTAGCTCTATAATATTATTATGGGCAAACCACTTTTTTAGGCCTTTATTCTATTAAATGAAGAGGGTGAACTAGATACTCTTTAAGCTCACTTCTAGTTTTAAAATTTTATGTTCATTATATATGAGCATCTGGGCACCTGTTATTTTCTTTGTCTCTTTTTGCTATTCTAATAGTCTTGTGTGTTGCTTTTCACTTTTATTGGTGGAATAATCTTGACTTTTTGTTTGTCATGGACCTGTGTTTTAAATTTGCCTTTTCTTTTACTGCAATGACTGGGTAACCTTTTGTGTTGTCTTTTTTCAGAAGTTGGTTTAGATCATGGTAGGCTATACGTGGTATGAGCCAAGTTGTTGAAGGGCATTCTACCTGTTTCTCTCCATGTATTTTCTTCTTTGTCTTTCTTCTGTTTTTTTCCCTTTTTTTTCTTGTGTGCTCTTCCTTTTTTTTTTCCGGTGTCCCTTTTTGCCTTTTTTGGATCTGTTTTATCTGTTTCATAGACTAGCCAGTGACACCAAGGCATGGCTTATCCCCATTGGTGACTTACAAAAAATGTCTTGACCCTTAGTTTAATAGATTAAAGCAGATTGAATTTAGTATCCTTGAAAATTAACTCATATAGAAATACTTTCTAACTGTTTTTTCAACAGATCATTCATTTGTTGGTCTTTGGAATGACATATGCATACATATATACAAACTTGGGAGTATTATTTCTTACCTGGAGTTGAATGGATTGAACATTATGTACCTACATCTCTTAGTAATTCCTTTCTTATTACAGTATTTATATGCATATATGTATATATGTGTGTGAATATATGTGTATATATATTCACATACCTGTATGTGTGTATGTGTGTACATACATATAAATAAAGTTCCTTTCTTAGGGTTTCATTTAATTCTTCCATGACATTTAAAAACTAAATTGTCTATTAATGTTCAATGGTTCTTTCTTTTTATAACCCAAATCTGCCTGGTGAGTATGTGCATTACATTTGAAGTCCTGTGTGGCAGATTTCACTTTGTTAGGTTTTAAATGTGACGTCTAGACAAAGCATTGATTTCAGCTTGAAGACTGAACCTGAAGATGCCAGGAGTAGTATATTTAGATGTGAGGAATAGAAATGAAGGAAGAGAATAACTGGGAAAAGCAATCTCAAAATTGATCTTTCCTTCTTTTTCCAAATAAGTTTCTCTTGACCACTTTCAGACATCTGATAAGAATAACTCATTTGTGACCCAGCTAAGGTCAGATTTTATTTAGCAAAGCGACTCAGGGAATTTGTTATAGATTTAGTGGATGTCCCCAAATATGAGGTAAGGATTTTGGTACAAGTGACTGATCGATGATATATATATATATATATATATATATATATATATATATATATATATATATATATATATTGATCTGGTTCATATGAGAGCAGCAGAAAGCACTGAATTGGGGAGGAGGAGATAGAATTCCTAGTTCTGTTTCTGATATTAACCGTATGACTTTGACCAAATCACTTAATTTCTCTCAGCCTCAACTGAGGGCAGGGATCCTGTATTACTTATCCTTATCTTCAGTATCCTCTATGGTTCTTTGGACACAGGCACCTAATGATTGGCTGTTGAATGAATGAGTGAATGAAAAAGATTGGGTCTCTAAGATCTTTTCCATCTCTAAATTCCTATGATTACATGTTGTGAGTGTATGATAGACAATTTACTAAGAAAGATTTGGTCCTAAAATTTTCAGTATCTTTACTGTCTTCATCGTTTGCTCCATATTGTGTTTCTTAACCTTAGAATATGTAAAGTCCCTTCCATGAAGGAGTAGCCTTGAGTGTCATGTCACTTCTTTGTGAACAATTCCAGTGAACTCGTAAAGCAGTCTGTCTCCCTGCTGGATGACTTTATTGCTTTGAAATTCTTCCCTGCACTGTGCCGAAATATGCCTTCCTAGAATTTCAGCCCATTGGTCCTGAGTTACACAAAATAAGTCTTTCCTTTTTCCCTCATCAGAGTCCCTTAAATAATTTAAGGCACCTACCCTTTCAACTGAAATCTTCTCCAGGTTGAAACAGCCTTGTTTCCATCAGCTGTTCTTTATGTAATTTGGCCTCCAGGCCCCTGACATCATTCTGTTTATGAGGAAGCAGTGTGGTGCAATAGGAGTGATGGGATTTGGCATCAGTAGACCTGGGGTCATAGCCTAGTTCTGCTACTTGAATGTTACCTATGTGACTGAAGACAAATCACTTTGGAGTGTTTAGTCTACTCTAAGTCATACCTAAAGGAGGAACCCCTTCTATAGTATTTCAGACAAGTAAAGAGGTTCATTTATGCAGAGCCCTAGCACCTCAGAAGACATTCTATTCCACTTTTGGGTAGCACTAATTTGTTGGGAATGTTTTTTCTTATATTGATTAAGCCGTGAAGTCTGCTTCTCTAACTTCCATATTTTGTTCCTCTGAGCAAAGCAGAACAAGTGATATTCCTTCGGATATTGGAAGACAGCTGGCATGGCCTCCTCAGTCTTTTTTTCTCTCCAGTCTAATCATCTCTAGTTTCTTCAGTTGATTCTTAAATGACAGGATTTTGCATCACCTCACCATTCTGTCCATGCTTATGTCAACATTGTTTCTAAATTGTGACCTCTCCAATTGAGTTTAGAAGACAGAAGAGATATTTCACTTAATTCAGTCTTTACGTAGTTAAAGATTGAATAAGGGCAAAACCTCAGAAGGTAAAAAAAATAGATTCCTTGACAGCCACAGGGTTAAATTTCTCTTCATATCAAGACATGTTTGTCCTAAGTAGATACTTGTTTTGGTAACTATTTATTGTCTGGAAACAGTTTTGAAGGAAACAGTTTTGGTTGTGCCCAGGCTAAGAAATCTCTTACTTTTTCTGGATCTTCATATACTCTTATTAAGAGGGGTAAAAAGGGCATTGGGAAGCTAGGTGGTGCAGCAGATAGAATTCTGACCCTGGAATCAGGAAGACTCATCTTCGTGAGTTCAAATCTGGCCTCAGACACTAGCTGGGTAACCTTCCCAGTTTGCCTCATTTTCCTGTTCTGTAAAATGGGCTGGAGAAGGAAATGGCAAATCACTCCAGTATCTTTGACAAGAAAACCCCAAATAGGGTCATGAAGAGTCACACACAACTGAAAAAGAAGGGGTATATTTTTCAATTTACAGTTCTAAGGGGTCTTCCTCCCCCTCCCCCCCCCCCGCGCCCAGGTCTTAGCTTGGACTTTTGAGTAAATATTTGAGTTGAGAAATCTATTATTTTTCTTTATTCTTGGGTAATCACAGTTTTCTCCTTTTTTTCCCTTTTTTACCTCCTCTTCTTCCTCCTCCTTTCTCTTTTCCTCCCTCCTTCCTCTTCCTTTTTTAAATTATGTTTCTTGCTTAGCTTTTGTCCTTATTAATTTGAAATTCTTTTTCAAAAATAGGCTCAAATTTTACTTTTTATAATTCCCATCAGGAAAGACAACCCACATGATAAAGCCTGCTTACAAAAAAAAGGATGCAGAGGTATAGTAGTTATATTAAAGCAGAAGTAGATTGGAGTTCAAAAGTCATTTAAGTCATAGTCTTTGTGGAATAGGGCAGGGCAAAGGAGTCTATTTGAGTAAAAATTTACATGATTGTTACTTAGAAATACTTAGTACTCCCGACTTAGAGATGCAAATCCAACTCTGTTGTTTTGCTGGTGAAGACACTGAGGTCCAGAGAGATTAAGTGATTTGCCCAAGGTCTTACAGGTAGTTAAGTAACACAGAGGGGATTCATATCCAGGCCATTGGTGCTCTAAAACATGCTGATATACATATATACATATACATATGTATATGTGTGTGTGTGTGTGTGTGTGTGTGTATATATATATATATATATATATATATATATATATATATATATACACACACACACACACAGACATATATATCACATAAAAAGCAGAGTTTCTGCTTTATATTGTAGACTGTCAGTTAACAAAATTAAGATATTGAGGTATACTTAAAGTTACGTGCTGAGATATATGTACATATTAATTGGGAAAATTTCAGTATCTTCCCTTGGGAAACATTTACAAGAGGAGGATAGGCTTTTAAATTAGAAAGAATGTGTCCTGGTGGATGGATAAGAATTTGTTTTAATTTCAGCAGAGCTGTGTGGATAAAAGGGAAAGAAAGTTGGATCAGGAAAATAGAAGAAAGTAGCATTTACAGTGTATAAAGAGTAGATTGGACAACAGTGGTTATTTAATTGAATCTGAACTATTGAATAGCATTGAGGAAAGAAAGGGATTAGAAGACTTTTATGTTAGTATAATAATAACTCATATAGTTTGTTCACAATAACACGGTAAGGTAGGTAGCTCTTGTATTATCTTTCTCATTTTAATGATGAGGTGATGTTAGGAAATCTCTTTGAAGCAAAATGACTTATCCAGGGTCACCAAGGTAGTTAAATTCCAAAGGTGGCATTCAAACCTACATTTTCTGACTGTGCACTTCTCATTCCATAACCCCTCCAGCATTTACTGTTGCCATTTTTTTGACCATTTTTTCCAGTTTACAGGATGTGAAGTGAAACCTCAAGGTTGTTTTGATTTACATTTCTCTTATGATTAGTAATTTGGAGCATTCTTTCATGTGGTTTTTTGAATACTTTGCAGTTCTTCTTTTGAGAACTTGGTTCGTATCATTTGACTACTTATCTATTGGAGAATGGTTATTAGTGTGTGTGTGTGTGTGTGTGTGTGTGTGTGTGTGTGTGTGTGTGTGTTTACTAATTGATGCTATATCTTGAATACCAAGCCCTTATCAGAGAAATTTGATAGAAAGAGTTTTCCCCATTTGAACACTTCTTATCCTCAGTAAGTTAATTTGTCTATGAAGAAGCTTTTCAGGTTCAGATAATCATAGTTATCTATTTTGTCTTTTGTAATTGCCTTTCATTTAGTTAAGAATACGTTATCTGCCCATAGCTGTGAGAGGTATATGATCTATTTCTCTTCTAATTCATTCAAGGAGTTTTGAATCCCATCAAACTGTACTATTTATCATCTCTTCATCTTTTCCATATCTCATCAATTTGGATACCTCTTACTACAATACAGATGATAACTTCTCTGTGGACTTCATGTCCTCCCATAAATCTTTCATCAGAGGTTAATTCATTAGATGTAGTAATTGCCTTCTTTTAGATCTCTGTATGCTATATACATGGCACATGTGGCTATCAGTCAGCTATCTAGAGGTGTTGCTACAAACCAATCTATCTCCTTTTCCAGCTCCATCTTTTGTAGTCATACATTTTACTATTGCAGCCTACTCATACTAATTTGCTTCTCAGTTGCTTGTTGGGTAGCCCACAATGTTAACTCTTTGGAGATTGAGGAAGTGCATACCTTGAAAAGAATATTGGTGTTAAAAAGACAGGTCTTTATTTTTATTTTTAAAGAGGAATTTGAGATCCACCAAAATGAAATAATCTGTTTTGGTTGGAATAGAATAGTCATTCTAAAGTGCCATATTCACCCAGAGTTATCCATAGCTTACAGAGGAGATGGTCCTCATGAAAACATCCTTTTATAATTGCATTACTTTATTATGTATTTGGAAATAAATTAAGATTTTTGTCTTCAGTTTATTAAAACCAGTGATTTAAAGGACATTTAAAATGTTCACCTTTAAATCACTGTATTACTTCAAAAGACAAAATTTGCTTATAGGTAGCAATTATTTAAGCATTGAAACATAGTTCGTCAGATTTAAGGCCTCATGTCGGTGGTTGAAAGACCAGTGAACTAAGGGTCAGAAGACTTTGCTTTTAGACTTGGTTCTGTTAGCAACTCAGTTTGTGACTTTGAGCAGATCACTTAACTTTTATAGGCTTAATTTTCCTCCTTGGTAAATGTGAAAGTTGAATTAGATGCTTTTCAAAGCCTGCTTTTTAGCTCTAAAAATGTTATGACCTAATTCTAAGCCCTGTTCTTATTTATTGTTAGCTCCAATGTATTTTCTTTCTACCTTCATTATTAGGTTTAAATAGTTATTATAGTAATAGTTTGCATTTATGTAGTATTTCCCATATAATATCATTTGATCTTTATAACAATCTTATAAGATAGGCAGTCATCACTACTTCCATTTTACAGAAAAGGAAACAGTTCAAGGAGGTTATAATTTGTTTCAAAATCATATGATTAGTAAGCTGCAGACGGAGTTCCATTTGGAATTCAGGTTTTCTGACTTGCAACTCCACTCTTTCTTTTATAACCTGCCTTAAAACCTAAAGTTACAACAACAATATTTACATACCACTTTTAAGTTTTGCAAAGTGTTTTATGTAGAAAGTAGTATTTTAGTTGTTATGTAAAGGAAACCAGGAAGGTTAGTAGTCAGAACTGAGGAGGGAAAACGTTCCAAGTGTGAGGGGCAGCCAAAGAAAATACTGGTAGCCAAGAGATGGGGCGTCTTGTTTTTGGAACAACTAGGAGGTCAGTGTCACCGGATCAGAGTACGTGTGGGGTAGTAGGGTGAATGAAGATTGGAAAGTTAGGAGGGGGCTAAGTTATGAAAGACTTTAAATGCCAAACAGAGCATTTGCAATAGGAAGGCACCGTAGTCTCTTTTAGTCTATCACAATAGACGCTTAATTAGGCTCCCTGTCTCAGGTGTCTCCCCTTTCCAATCTATTCTGTTGCCAAAATTATTCTTAAAGTGCAAGTTTGACAGTGTCACTCTCCTACTCAAAAAACTTTGGTGGCTCTGGGATAAAATACCAACTCTGTTTGCCATTAAAACCTTTAGCAATCTGGCTCCAGCCTACCCTTCCAGACCCATTTCTCCTTCACACCCTTTGTATTGCAGCCAGACTGGCTTTAGCGGTTGTCAGTACTGCCCACAACATTGTATCCTCTTCTCCATGCTTGTGCCTCTGTGCCTGGAATGTGCTCCCCCAGAATCTTACCCATTTAGAAATCTCTTACTTCCTTTAAAGCTCTAGTCAAGAGCCAACTCCTATACAAGGGCATTCCTCATCTGGTAGTACCCCACTCCCTAAATTACTTTGCATACACTTTCACATATGTCTGCTTCTTCCAATAAAATATAAGCTCCTTGAGGGCAGGGACTTTTTAACTTTACAGTCCCTGTACCCTGCTCTTTGTCTGATACATAATGGGATGCCCATAATGAATGCTTGTTGAATGATGACCCCTGATTGGCCAAAGGACACATCAGGTGGAAGCTAGAACAGAAGCTAGAAGCAATTGTTACAGCATCCTGAAGAAGATGATTCTGCTGATCCTTACTTTCAGAGAGTAGATGACTAAGCGTAAAGGGTTAGAAAAGCCTTGGGTAGACAGAGTTTAGTTATAATGGGGTTTTAATTATCTTTTATTTGTGTTATTACTGCTTATGAATTCATAAGTGATATTTTTGACGTAGAGTCTACAAATCATAGCTCCTGACTTTCCCTTCCACTCAGTAAAGTAAGAATTGTAACTGTTTTTTAAGCTACAGTAATCTTAAATGTATTTGAAAAAAAACTTCTTAACTTTTGAGAGTTGTGTTTTTAGTATTAATAAGGTAAAATTCTTGTTGAATTACTTAGGTGGAGAGAAAAGCAACTCGATGCTCACAGTTGCACCTTATCTCTGATTAGTAGAAGAGTAAATGAGTTACTTGGAGACAGTACTGAATTTTTAGCTGGGGCTTGCTAGGAAGAAGAAGAGAAAGGAAAGACAAATTGTTGTTGGAAGTACAACATTGTTTGCTTTGAAGTTTAAAAATAGCATCATTTATGTGAGAAAATCTGTGAAGAAAGTTCACAACCCTAAGAGTGAGTTAAAGTACAGGTAGTAATTAGATGGTGAAGGGGTTCAAATAAACTACACTAAAACTTTAGATTCAGAATTTGTAATTCAGGGGAGAATTGGGCAAAGATTTATTACCCTTATACAATTCATGAAAAAAATAATTAAACAATGAATAATACAAATACAAATATTAATCAGGGTAATGTTTACTTAAGAAAACTACCTGTTTTCAAGGATTTTAGAAACATTGACTTACTGGTAAACAATGCAGAGATGTTCTACTCAGAGTTCTATTCTGAAACTTAGTTTTTAAAACTGGCTGTTTGGAACTTCAAATAAATTTTTCCATAGAAAATATCTCTTGGTTGATTTTACAGGCGAGCTCACAAAAACATATTTGATCTATTATGTATCTGAGGTTAATAGTTCTGTAAGCCTTTATTATCCTGTATAAAACTATTCTCATAGCATAATGCATTAAGTTTCAGTCACGAATGCCAATAACATCTATTTCCAACATACTGAAGGAGTGAAAAAAGCATTTGTTAATTACTTACTATGTGAAGTGCTGGGCATTAGGAATAGAAAACAGATTTGGGGCCATGTTCTAATGGACCTCACATTCTAATAGGGGCTTTCACATATAGGAGGTTTCAGATATTCTACATGGAAAGGCCAGTGGTCCTTATGGTACAACTGAAAAGCAAATGGTAATAAACCTTCTTTAGTGCAAATTCCATTGATAAAACAGTTTGTTTTTTCATTGTTGAACCATTTGTTAGTATGTAGAACTTTATTAAAAATGGTTTTTTCTAGGTCTTCAATAGCTATGGCATCTGAGGAGGCAAGGGCTGTAGCACCTGCATGTCATGTCCCCCCCTAGGTTATTCCTCTTTATAATGGTCATGGGGCTGGATTGGAAACAGGATTGCTGGTATTGGGGGCGGATAAGCTGCTAATCCTGGGACTCTTGGCCTCTGTATCCTACATTGCCTCCAAGGGAATATAATGGTAAAAGTAGTGGCTATGGTTTGACCCACTTGACACCTGTTTCTTCCTTAAGATGTCTCACGGCTTCAGCTGGGCTAGCTTGTATGCTCTGTTGGTGGCAGTTGGTTGGCGGTTGGTGGTGGTGGTGGCAGCGGCAATGATGGTGGATACCTTTTCCTTAAGGTTTGCTCATTTGGATGATGTTTGTGAGAGCCCAGGCTGAAAGTAGTACTAGTGGCCTGGGGGAACACTGTTCTCTTGGGCTCTGGTTCCTGGGGTATCAGTCCCGTTCCCCGTTCCCCAATCCCCACCTTAACGGGAATTAGTGTCAGGTGATTGAGGAGATCTGGTCATTAATCCATGGGGAACTGAGCAGAAGTGTTCTTCACAAACACTTTTTGGTCAAAGGCTGATAGTGCTGCTTTCCTCTCTCCATTTCCTCCCCTTCTATTGGCTTCAGAGATTAATTTGCTTACTTTCTCTTCCACTTCAGTCATTCTTGTGTTTAATCAGAATTTCTCTTCTCTACTTACCCACTGTGGGGTAGAATGCAGACTCAGGTTTCTCTCCTATCATTTCTATCACTGGAAAAAGCACGTGGTTCTTTTGAGGCATCTAAGGGTTTTGCTGCTTGTAAAAACTAGAAACGGAGACTTTAATCTGCATTTCAGAAGAAAACCTTGACTCTGATATGTTGGCTATTCTGAGCTTATTCTAAAATGAACTGGATGAAGAATGAATTGTAGGTATGCTGACAGGCATAAATAGAGACTGGGAATCAGGAATTTCTCAAGTATCTGAGAGAGAAAAGAGAAATTCCTCACCTAACCCATTACAGCCAGAGTGAATGAATAATAATCATAATAAAAACAAAAAATAATGTTAGTAGCTAGTTTTTATATAACCCTTTAAGGTTTGCAAAGGCTTTACAAATACTATCACATTTGTTCCTTTCAATTCTAGAAGGTAGCTATTTTTATTATTTTCCCTGGTTCTATAGATGAGGAAGTAGAGGCAGATAGAATTTAAGGGACTTGCCTGGGGTCATGCAGGTAGTAGGTATTCGAGGCAGAAATTGAACTCGAGTCTTCCAGTCTCTTAAGTCCAGTGCTCTGTCAGGGCTCCGCCTAGCTGCCTCAGTTTTATAGTCACCTTGTATACAGTAGTCTTTGCTGCTCACATTGGTGATTTTGCTGCATTATCAGGAAAACATTCTTGTCATTAAGATGTGACTTTTAGTCAGCAGTTTTGGTTAATCGAGTTCTAGTTCTTTCAGTACATGAAAGTAAAGTAAAATTGAATTTATTTAAAGCAGACTGTTGTACAAATTCATACTCTTTAAACTTGACCTAGTCACATCTTCAAATGATCATCTATACCTTTTCCTTTTTACTATCAAATTTCAAGAAAGTTTAGTCTATATTTTCTACCTCTATTTCCTTTTCATGCTTTAACTCTTTACTCCATGTAATCTGGTTTCAGACTGTACTACTTCAGCAGCTCTTTCAGAAGCCATTGATTTGGATGGCCTCTCTGCCACATTTACCACTGTTGACCAGCCTACTCTGTTGGATGTTATCTTCTCCCTGAGCCTCTGGTATATGATTCTTTCCTGATTCTCTTCCAACTTGTCTTTTTAGTCTCCATTAATTGTTTGTCATCTTCCACTGCCCCTTAAACATGGGTGTCCCCCTTGTATGCTGTCCTGGCCCTGTCTCTCCCATTGGTTGGTTCAGTTACTGTTTCTATCCAAGTGACTGCTCTGTGTGTGTATGTGTGTGTGTGTGTGTATGTGTGTATGTATGTGTGCATGCTCACATTCCCCTACACATACATGCAGATGTGTGTTCTCTTTTGAAATCAAGTCCCATATCTGCAATCATTTATTCAGCTTCTTCACTTGGATACTTTAAACTTAGTTCATCTAAAACTGAACTTATCTTCCCTCTGTTCCCTCACTGTTTTAATGTCATCCAGTTACCTAGGTTTGATCTTTGACTCTTTCTTCTCTCTTATGCCTTATCTAATGATTTGCCAAGTCCTGTTAGTTTATAAATTTTAACTCTATTAAGATCTTTTTCACAATTCCTTCAGTTCAGTGCCATGAATCTACTTCAGGGGTTTATCTCTCCTTAACTAAACTTTTGTACCAACCTCCTAACTAGACTTCCTTCTTTTAGTTTTTCCTTATTCTAATCCATCCTTGCCACATCTGGCAAAAAAAAAGGATTTCTCTAAGGAAAGGGTCTTATCATGTCACTCCTCTGCTCAAAAGCTTTCAGGTACTTACCTTGCCGCCATTGGATAAATTATCAACTTCTAAGCCTGGCCTTTAGAGCCTTTAACAATTTAGTTCCAGCATACCTTTCCAATTTATTTTACATTACTGCTGTATGTTCCAGAAAAACTGAACTACCAGCTCAACTCAACATGCTATTTCCTGACTTCCTGACTTTATACTATCCATTCTCTCTGCTTGAAATGTACTCCCTTGCCTTTCAGAATCATTGTTTTTTACCCTTCAAGTATCAACTCACATGCCACTTTCTCCATAAAGCCTTCCTTAGTTACTATCATTTGAAAGAGTCCCTTCTCTCTTCTCTTTCCTCATTTCCCTAAAACTATTTGGTGCTCTCCTTTGCTTCAATCACATCCTCTCTTGTACAATATTTATCCGTTTGTGTATTTCATTCCCCCAACGTAATGTAAGTACTTTAAGGGTAGAAGTCACCCTTACCATTTACCAGGGTCATTGTTTACTTATTTTTAATGGTATTTTTTTTTTACAATTACACGTAAACAGTTTTTAGCATCCACTTAAAAAAATTTTTGAGTCCCAAATTATCTCCCTCCCTCCCTCACCACCTTCTCCCTAAGGCAGTAAACAATTTGATATAGGTTATGTATGTGCAATCATGTAGAACATATTTCCATATTAGTCATATTGTGGGGAGCACAAAAGACAAAAATGGGCCAAAAGAAAAGAACGATGAAAAAAAATAAAGTGAGAATAGTATACTTCAGTCTGCATTCAGACTCCATCAGTTCTTTCTTTCTCTGGATGTGGATTGCATTTTCCATCATGAGTCCTTTGGAATTGTCTTGGATCATTCTGTTGCTGAGAAGAGCTAAGTCAATCATAGCTGATCATTGTACAGTGTTGCTATTACTGTGTACAACGTTCTCCTGGTTCTGCTCACTTCACTTTGCATCAGTTCATGTAAGTCTTTCCAGGTTTTTCTGTAATCTGCCTGCTTGTCATTTCTTATAGCACAATAGTATTCCATTACATTCATATACCACAGCTTGCTCAGCCATTCCCCAATTGATGGTCATCCTCTCAATTTCCAATTCTTTGCCAGCATAAGAAGAGCTACCATGAATATTTTTGTACATGTAGGTCCTTCTACCCCTTTTTGTGATCTCTGGGATACAGACTCAGTAGTGGTATTGACTGATCAAATGGTATGCGCAGTTTGATTGCCCTTTGGTCATAGTTCCAACTTGCTTTCCAGAATGGTTGGATAACTTCACAACTCCACCAACAGTGCATTAGTGTCCCATCTTTCCCACATCCTTTCCAACGTTTATAATTTCCCTTATCTGATTAGCCAGTCTGTTAGGTATGAGACAGTACCTCAGAATTGTTTTGATTTGCATTTCTCTAATCAATAGTGATTTAGAGCATTTCTTCATATCACTGTAGACAGTTTTGATTTCTTCATCTGAAAGCTGTCCATATCCTTTGATCATTCATCATTTGGGGAATAGCTTGTATTTATAAATTTGACTCACTTCTCTGTGTATTTGAGAAATGAAGCCTTTATCAGAGACACTTGCTATAAAGATTATTTCCCAGCTTTCTGATTTCTTTCTAATCTTGGTTTCATTGGTTTTGTTTGTTGTATAATTTCATGTAATCATAATTATCCATTTTATATTTTGTAATGCTCTTATCTCATTTGGTCTTAAATTGTTACCTTCTTCATAGATATGACAGGTAAACTATTCCTTGTTCTCCTAATTTGCTTATGGTATCACGCTTTATGTCTAAGTCATGTACCCATTTTGACCTTATCTTGGTATATGATGTAAGATGTTGGCATATGCCTAGTTTCTGCCATATTATTTTCCAGTTTACCCAGCATTTTTTGTCAAATAGTGAGTTCTTTTCCTGGAATCTGAGGTCTTTGGGTTTATCAAATACTAGGTTACTGTGGTCATTTACTACTGTGTCTTGTGTACCTCATCTAGTCCACTGATCCACCACTCCGTTTCTTAGCTAGTGCCAGATAGTTTTGATTGTTACTGATTTAGAATATAGTTTATATATATATAAATTATTTATATATTTATATATATGAATTATAGATAAACTATATATTATAGTTAATATATATATATTTATAATATAGTCTGGCTAGGCCATACCAGGGTCATTTCAAATCTTTGTATCTCTGTTATTTAGGATAGAGCTTTAAACATAGAAATCCTGCTTTGCCTTCTCTTTTGTTTTCATCCCTTTCTTCATTTAGGAACAAAGGAAACCTCATTGTTTTCCCCTCCATGGAGTTCAAGATAGGGGAGGGAGGAATGGTATTTTATTAGACAAATTCCCAGAATGGGTTTTTGAGATGTATATTCTCTTAATTAGGGCTTTAGCAGTAATTAAAAGGAGTTTTCTAACCCTGTATCAGATCTGGCATTTTAAAAAGCTCCCTACCACCTAGTGTTTCCTGCTTTTTTAGTGTTCTTATATATTCTTCTTCCCCATATATTCTGTGGTCCAGCCACATTGGCCTACTTGCTGTTCCTCATACACTGTGCTCCATATCCTGTCCATATGCCTTTGTACTGTCTGTCCCTCCGTTCCCGGAAGGTTTTTCTCTCTTTACTTTTGCCTCCTGGAATCCTTTATTCCCTTCAAGATCTCAGCTCAGAGTAGGTGCTCAATAAATGCATGTTAATTGGTTGTCTGTAACCAAAGAATTTAAACCTTTACCAGGAGAAAGCTGGTTAAAAGAATAGGTAGCCTGTGTAGTTTTGCTTGCTTCTCTTGTCTACCTGACTGGGTGAGATGGTTTATAGGTCTAGGATATGCACGAAGAGAAGATCAGTTTATCTTTGTCAAGGAGTGTCTTTCTGTGCATTGCACCTGAGGTAAAAGAACATATAGTTGGCCCTGTAAAGGCTGAATAGCTGTGGCCTAGCAGATTGTTGTGGTCAGGGGTTCAGTGACCATAACACCCAGAGAGATAATTAACTGGTTGCCCAGCAAAGACCCATAACATTTGAACGTACTCATTGAAGAAATATGTGGAGAGTTATCATCAGAAGACATTGGTGACTCTGCAGTGTTGCAAGAGCAAGTTGTGTTGGAGGTGGGAATTTAATTGGCCAAATGTGTGTCCCAGCTATGTGCCTTTGTGCGCACTCTTGCTACACATGTCCCTACATGACTTTGACCACTTGGATTCCATTTGTGTGTACCCTCCCCATGCATATTCCAGGATTATATGTGTTACCTGCATATTTGCACTCCCTTTGGTCTTATGGGAGTTTTGTAACTTACAGGAGAGAGTTCTCCCTGTACACATGGTGGGAAACTTTTCTTGTCTCCTTATTTGCTGCACTGTTTGAGTAAATGGCTTTTTATTTAAAATGATTCGTCCTCTGAGTTGAATAATAAAAATAGATTAGTGGAGGCCCATAGGCTACGGTTTTGGTTGAATACTGACTAACAGATTGTCTTAATTGCAGGGGATCTTGGGGGCAGCACTCATGTAATAAATCATATCAAAAGTTATAAAATGGTACCTTAAACTTGTATAGTGCTTGACATTTTCCAGAGTGGTTTTCACATTCCATTTTATCATCAAATCTTCCTGTGAGGGAGGTTGGCAAACTATTATTCCCAGTTTTTCGTACATTATGAAACCAAGGTCCAGAAGGTTTGTTAGTTGCTGTAGGTCATATAGGCTTAATAAAATTCTCAGTCTTCCAATTTCTGATCAGTTGCTTTTCCCACTACTTCATGTTGATTTGGGGAGCTGGAAAATAGGAGAATATTAGAATTGTTGATGACCCCAAATTGGAAGTAATCTACCACATCCTACAGCAATTGATAGTATACATATCGCACAATTGAGATCTGTATTGTTTGTGCAACTGAAGAAAACTGATTGGTGTATAAAAGTTTGTTGAAAACAATATTCCTAGCAGTTAATACTGTGAGGGTAGTACCTAAATTAATTAATATAGACTTTTTCTTTGCAGCTCTTACTTCTGTAAGAGCTAACCAGAATGTCGGTATACTTTTTTCCTTTCAGAATACTTAACTTTATTCACATAGATACAGATTTTGTGTTTTAACAGCATCAGCCTTAGATCCTGACACCAACCCTTGTGACTTCTCCTTTCTAGTTCTAAGGTTCAGTGATGACAGTAGCTTTAGTGACTTCACTCCCTTCTTTTCTATTGTTGGAATATTTTCTTGTGTGGTTTTTAGGGTGTTTAAAAATCATAATAACAGAGCCCAGGATTGCCAAGTACTTTTCCATCATTATCTCTGGGATGTGGGTGTCAGTAGAACTGGGCTAGCCAGTTAATACCAGAATTCATTTGGATTCAACAAATATTTATCACGTGTCTAAAACGTACCAGGGGTACAAAGTCAAAAGTGAAATAGTCTCTGCCTGCAAGGAGCATTGGGAATTTGGCTAAGCAGGAGCAGTCATTTCCTCTTTGGCAGGAAAACTTTAATATTTTTATCTTTGAATTAGATCAGGTTCTTAACCTTTTTTTGTGTAATGGGTTTCTTTGACATTGTGATAAAGTCAATGGACCTCCTCAGAATAATGTTTTTTAGTGCATAAAATAAATGCATAGAATTATCAAGAAAACCAATTATACTGAAATGCATTTATCAAAATATTAAAAACAAAAAAAAGTTCACAGACCCCACATTAAGAACTCCTAAATTACATGAAGGCATAGATTATTAAATTTTTTAAATGACACAGTGCTGGAAAACTAGCAAATATGTTAGAATTTGCTACATGAGCAAGATGAATTAGAGGTGCTAATGAAAGGAGGTGAATTTGACTCATAAATAACACCAAAACTTGGTGGGATCTGATCCATGAGGCTCCGAATGGGTATATACATTATTCAAATGTAAGCAGATAAGAAAAAAGAATAGGGGTAGCATTTTCTTTGAATTTTTATTGATGACATAAATCACCTTCACTTCCCAGTATATCCTTTTCTCTTCCTCCATCCAGAGACCCATCCCAAATAACACAGAATAAAAAGAAATAGACAAAGTAATTCAGCAAAACTAATCAGCACATCAAACCAAGGCCAACATTATATGCAGTGTTCCATATCCATAGTCTCCTACCTCTGTTAAAGAAAAAAAAGGTCTGGGGGAGGTGTATTCTCATTTGTTTGTTTTATTTTCAGGGAAAAACTTGGTTTTCACAATTACAAGGTATTCAGTTTTGATTCCCCTCCCCCCACCCACTTCCATCTCTGTCGTGTATATTGTTTTCTTGGTTCTGTTAGTGTACTTTGCTTTGGTTCATATGTCTTCATATTCATCATTTCTTAGAGCTCAGTAATATATTCCATCATATTCATGTATAATAATTTGTTTAGCCATTCTTTGCCTGATAGGCATTTACTTTGTTTCCAGTTTTTTGATACTCCAAAAAAAATTGCTGCTATAATATTTTGGTTTATATGGGACCTTCCACCTCCCCACCCATCTGGGACCTCTTTTGGGTATGTATGCCTAGTAGTATCTCTGAGTCAGAAGATAAGAGTAGCTTTTAGAAGCTATGCTCATGTGGGAATCTAGGAACCAGAATGGATAACACTCAGTGGAGGGAGAAACAGAAATTATTTTGATATTGGAATATGCCATAAATCAACATACTTTTATTCACTGTCTACTGTATTATCACTGGGGATGTCAGTGGAAAAGCAAAAAAGTCTTTACTCTCAGGTCCCTTACATTCAGTTGGGGAGAGCAACATGTACTTAGATCAGTGTTCTTAATCTAGAGTCTCTAACCTTGTTTTTCAAATATTTTTAGAACTGTATTTCAGTATAATTGGTTTCCTTGGTAATGTTGTACATTTTATTTTATGTTTTAAATACGTTATTCCAAGAAGGGATCCATAGGCTTCACTAGGATGCCAAAGGTTCTATGACACAAAAAAGGTCAAGAACTCCTGACATGACAAATAATGGTAATTTGCTGGGGTGGGGAATGGGGGTAGGGAGGCACTAATATGGCTGGGAAGGGCCAGGTAGTGCTTGGGTTAAGTTTTGACTGGAGGTAGAGATTCAAAGAGTTAGAAGGGAGGATGAGGCATGAGGCACAGTAGGTGGAATTTTGTGTGTCAGGAAGAGGAAGTAGACCAGTTTGACTGGACCACAAGAGTACATGAAGGGGAACTATGTGTAATAAGCCTGAAAAGATAGACTGGAGGTAGATTGCAAAAGTATTTAAATGCCAAAAGGAGGAGTTTGTATTTTATTCTGAAGAAATAAGGATCTCCTGGAACTTTTTGAGGAGGTGAGTGACATGGTCCAACCTATGCCTTAGGAATATTTCACTTTAGCAGCTATGTGGAGGTGGAGGATGGATGCAAGAAGGGAGAAACTTGATGTGGGGAAACCAATTAGGAGGCTATTGCCACAGTCTGTGGAAGAGATGATGAGGGCCTGAACTAGGGTGTTACCATGTGAGTAGGCAGAAGGCAATGGATATGAGAGATGTTGGAGAGGTGACAAAATTTGACAACTGATACATATAGTGGGCATAGGGGAAGAGTGAAGACCACCACCTCCACAGAAAAAGGAAATAGATAAGTGTAGCTGACAGATGACACACGGCTTTGAGATATGTAATAGTAATAATTGGGAATTCCACTTATTCAGACCTGTGCTGGAGCTCACTTTGTATCAAAAGCAGAGCAGCTAATAATTTCTTGACATCCCTTAATGATAATTTCATGCTTTAAAAGGCAGGGGAGCTAATAAAAGGGAATTTCATATCATATATCGAATGAGAGGTAATATATACAAAGTGCTTTGCTAATCTCAAAACACTAATAATAATAATAGCAGCTAACATTTATATAGTGCTTATTATGTAAAGCACTGTGATGAATGCTTTATAATTATTATCTCATTTGATTTTCACAACAACCCTGGAATTTAGGTATTATAATCCCCAATTTTTAGATGGGGAAACTGGGACAAATAGGTTAAGTGACTTTCCCAGGGTCACACAGCTAGTAAATGTCTGTGGCCAAATTTGAACTCAGGTCTTTCTGACTCTGAGCCCAGAACTCTTGTCTACTGAAGCACCAAGCTGCCTATATTAAATGCCATATTGTTATTAGTTATTACTATTTTTCTTTATCTTATTCTCATTGGTAGGGAGGAATTTGTTGCTGGGATGGAAATGATGGTAACCTTGCAGGACAGTGAGCAGACCATCCTAGAGTTTGTGATAGAGACAGAGAGGAAGGCCAGACATAGTATGATGTATCCCTAGATTTAGGAAGAACAGATTTCCAAGGACTTTGGAGAGTTGCTAAGACCCCACAGACAAAATTCTGCAGGGGAAGTCAGCCTAGGAGGTATGGGAAACTAACAAGACTGAAATTTTGAAGACACAAGTGGAAACAGTTATGAGAAAAAATTGGAGTTAATTAACATAGTTTTTTTTTTAAAGACCGTTCAAAAGATGGAAAGAAGGGCAGGTAACAGTATGAATATGAAATATATAGCCAGAATTGTAAGAATTATGGTATAGGTGCTAAAAGCTCAGAATAAGCTAAAGTTGGTAAGGAAAACTAAGGACCACAAAAGTGGGTGTTTAAAGAAATCTATATTGGGGAAAAGAGGAGAACCAAGAAGGGTTAAGTGATACTGCTGCCCAGGCTGGATGAGATAACTGACAGCCGTAAGAAGATAGAGCTACTCTGCTCTTATTTTTGCTTATTTTCTTTGCCAAGAAGAGTGACCTTTGAACTGGAAATGACAGAACAAAAATATCTAACGGGAAGTTGATATACAAGGTAAGTAAGGAGCTGGTATGAGAGAGCTTATCTATCATCGATGGATTCAAGTCTCCTGGTTCAGATAAAGTACACCTTTGGGTACAGAAAGAACTAGTGGACGTGATTATTGAATCACTGTTGGTGATTTATGAAGGAATTTGGAGCATGGGAGAATTGCTCCAGGACTGGAGAAGGGCAAATGTCCCAATTTTCAGAAAAATGAAATGAGAATGAAATATACAAAGAAACCAGTGTTTGACTTCCATTTCTTGGAGTGTTCTGTAATGTACCATGTGATAAGAGTAATATCTACCATATTTCCCCATATTGTGTATGTAGTTAGGCCCATTCTCTACTCCCACCCCACCCCTACCCACCATGGGTTAGGTCCACACCTCCTTACCCTTCCCCCCCAGTTAAAGGGATGTTTCTTCCAAAAAGAGGTAAAGCTGTCCCTAGAAACTGATTGCCTCCCCTTGCTTTTCCTGATAACAGCTTTATGCCCTTTCCCTTAATGCTCTGGTTACACAAGGGCATGAAAACTTCCACACATATGGAATCTGGGGCTCTCAGACTTGGTGGGTACCTGAGACCAAAAGAGACACATGCCCTGCGTTTGCTAATTAGACATGATTCCATATGTGAAAGAGGGAGGCCTCATCTACCAAAGGTGTAACTAAGTGCTGTTGTATCCTTTTTGTTGTATCCTTGCTATGTTAAGGCAAAGTAAACCTCCTCTTGTTAATTCTTTGGTGACTTAGAGTACCTCATTTCATCCCCAAATTGAACCTGAACAGGGTGATGACTTTAGGTGTCTCCCTGACAATTGGCATAGTTGATAGGGGAATGAGATGGCCTTATTGCCTCACATTGTGTTTGAGTTGGGGGAAGGAGACTGCAAATTCAGAGGCTAGCATGATCAGATGGCTGGATGCTTCCTAGTGATACCTGGAATGTACTATAGCATAAATGATTAATGAACACCTACAGAAGGAAATGGTGATAATAAAAAGTCAGTATGGCTTCATTTGGAACAGGTCATGTCTGACCAACCTTATTCTCTCTCCCCTACCCCCCCCTTTTTTTGGCCAGTTAGTAAACTTGGTAGATCAGGGGGATGCTGTAGATAAAAGTTTGGTTAGAATTCCGCAAAGCTTTTGGTAAAGTCTATTTTGCTATTCTTGTGGAAAATATGAAGAAATATGGACTAAATGATAGTACAATTAGGTGTATTTGGAATTGGTTGAAAGGCTAAACTCAGAGTAGTCAATAATAGTCCATTGTCAGATTGGAAGAAGCTTTCTAGTGGAAATCTTCAAAGATTTGTACTTATCTCTGTGCTGTTTAGCCTTTTTGGCAATGACTTGGGTAGAGGCATAGATAGCATGTCAGATTTACAGCTGTTAGAAAATTTGAGAGATAACTAACTCACTAAATGACATAAACCAAAAAGATCTTGACAAATGTTGACTAGAAAATTGAGCTGATTTAAAGTGATGAAATTTAATAGGGATAAATGTAAGGTCTTACTACAAGATGGGGGGAGGCCTGGTTAGTTTGTCTGAATAAGATCCGGGGGTGTACTAGTTGACTGCAAATTCAGTATGAGTCAATAGTGTAATATGAAAGCCAAAACTAATGAGATCTTGGGCTGCATTAAGGGAACTGTAACTTCCAAAAGTAAGGAAGGAGGTGATAGACCCCCTTATACACTGCCTGGTTTTAGACCACATGTGTAGTATTGTGTTTAGTTCTGGATGCCGCAGTTTAAAGAACACATTGATTAGCTGAAGAGCATCCAGAGGAGGACAACTAAGATGGCAAAGGGTTACAAGTCCATGTCACGTGAGGTTCACTGGAAGAAACAAGGGATAATTAACCTGGACAGCAAAAGTCTAAAGAGGTTTGTGACAGTTCTATTTTAGTATTTGAGAGGCTGTCATGGAAAAGAAGGATTAGCCTTGTTCTGTTTGGCTTAAAAAGGAGGAGCCAGAAGCAATTGGTAGAAGTTTCAAAGTAGAACTTTTTTTGTTTAGGAAAAAACTTCACAGTCGTTAGTGTTCAGAAGTGGACTAGGCTTTGGGAGGTGTTTCCCCTTATTGGATGTTTTCATGCTGAGACTGAATGACTACTTTTTGGGATATTTTATAAAAGTCCAGTAAGAGCTAGATGACTACTGAAGATATCCCTTCCAGCTCTGTAGTTCTATAAATTTGTGACTCATCTATTGAAAAGTGGGCAGGATGCCAGACTTGGAGTTACTAGTGGAATTATTTTGTACTTGGTGTATGTGTGTGTACATGTTTCCCTCAATAGAGTGTAAGCTTCTTGAAGGGCTTTGATTTTTTCTTTGTATCTAGTTTCTGATAACTTTATATCCAAAGTTTCTGTGTTCCTTAGCAAATGCTTGTGGAATGGATGAATGAAAAAGAATTTTATTAAGTGCTTAATCAAGACCAGTCATGCCTTATTCTCATTACTTTACTTTGGCACCACACTTGAGCTGCCTTTTCTTTCTGCTTCTGAGGGTCTCCTTCTGTTGGTGAGATTTATCTGGAGCCTCCTTTTTGAGGAGGAGCCTAGGGACTAACCATGCTTTACTCTCCTAACTTTACCACTGTGCTTTGGCTGCCTTCTGCCGTCATCTGGGCCCTTTTTTCCCATTTGTGAGTTTATTCCAGAACCTCCATTTTGAGGACAGAATCAGATGAGACATGCTTTGTTCTCCCAACTTCATTTACCATCTCCCTCCACCCTCTTTCAGTTCCCTTTTGTATCTTGTTTTCCCCCATTAGAATGTAAGCTTGTTAAGGGCGGAGACTATCTTTTGCTTCTATTTACATCCTTAGAACTTAACTTAGTGCTTGGCAGGTAGTAAATGCTTATTGGTTTGACTTGAGAAGCATTTTATTAAGTGCTTAATCAAGGATCTTATGTTGTTAGGAGGAGATATTACATGTGAAGGAGTGGTGACTAGGAAAGGTGACTAGGCATAGAGATGGTGCCTGAAATGATAGGGCATTCAATTGATAGTACTATTGCCTCTAGAAAAAGCATTCCCTTTCCTGAAACAATGTTATAGCTTGTAGAACAAGAGATAGAAAAGGGGTGAGGAGGTGTGATGGCATGGCTAGGATGATGATGAGGCCATGTAGTTCTGGGAAGTTCAGAGCTGAGTCTCTTAGCTCATGCTGGATATGTCTCAGGAAGCCCAGTTTCAGTAAGGGTACAGTAGCACCAGGGTAGAAAGGGGCCAGGATGAAGATGAAGATGCATGGGCCAAAGGCCTAGGATGCATGGTGAAGGAACTTGAAGCAGTGACATAAAAGTATTGGTTGAAGCAACTCTTCGTAGTTAATGTGTAGAAAAGAAGACTTCAGGTCATATTGTAGTCTTCAAATATTTGAATAAGGAGATGTTTTAAGTATAGGGCAGAACAAGAACAAATGGGTGAAAATTACTAGGAGGCAAATTTTTTTTCATTATAAGGATGGACTTTCTAAATGATCCCAAAATAGAATGTGCTAACTTGTAAGCTCATGCGTTCCCCATTAATAGGAGTCTTAGAGTGCAGGTTGAATGACCAGTTGTTGGAGATGTAGAGAAGATTCTTTTTTCTAGTAGATGTTGAACTAGATAAATTTCAAGAACCCTTCCAATTCAGATTTTTAAGATTTTGAGTGTAGACAGGTCTGAAAGGTTCATTTGAGTGCCATATTTCAGATAGGGTAAGAATTGAGTTCTAGAAGAGTTAAAGTTAGGAAGGATAAGTCAGTCATAGACAAGCAGATGGGCCAGGTACTGGGAAGTAAAAATTGAGGATAGTGATATTAGCAAGTACAAAAGAGAAGTGATTGCAAATCCTGAGGCTTAGTCTGTTTCTTTCTAGCCTGTTTTTGGTCCAGGGATACTAATTGTAATTATAAGTGGTCAGCATACTGCAAGGGAACCCAGTTTTTGAATGGAAAAACAGTTCTGTCCCTAGATCTCTGAAGCATAGAGGAAATTTTATTTTGTAGTTCATTTGTTTCAGTTTCATCTGACCCTTTGTGACCCCATTTGGGGTTTTCTTGACAAAGATACTGGAGGTGTTTGCCATTTCCATCTGCAGCTCATTTTACAGATGAGGAACTGAGGCAAACAGGGTTAAGTGACTTGCCCAGGGTCACACAATTAGTAAGTGTCTGAGGCCGATTTAAACTCATGAATGTTAGTCGTCCTCACTTCAGGCCTGATATTCTATCCACTGTGCCACCTTTGATTCACTTAGAGGATTATTATAAAGAATATATTTCATAGATATTTAATCAGGTAACTTTAGTCAAAACTTAAAGTACAACTGTCATTTATAATGTATGCTAAATTAGGATTTTTAAGTATGGGTATGGGAAAAAGAAATTGTTAAACATAGTCATTGTAATAAGCCAAAATCAGAACCAGGTGAGAATCCACTAATTCAATAAACATATATTGGTAGTAATAAAATAGCTAGTATTTATATAGTACTTCATGGTTTGCAAAGCACTTTACATAAATTATCTCATTTGGGCCTCACAACAATGCTATGAAAGCAGGTGTAGTCAGTTCTGCTGTAACACAATATATTCTATTCCTTCCTAAAAAATAATTGCACCTTGCAAAATCCTTCAATAAAAACCCCAAGGCTTATTGGAAAAATGGGGTTAGTGATATAGTACTCAATAAGAAAAGATAGGAATCCAATAAAAATGGTAGCACAGTTTTATACACGCTAAATGGTTAAGAAATACATAAATACTAAAATAAATAGTGGTCTGTCCTTGGCCTCAGGCTGTTGTTTGGCCTGTGCCCAGGTTCCCAGGGGCAGCAGCTGTGGCAGAAGGGAGAGGATAGAGGTTAAGTGTGTGGGTGGGTGCCAAATAGATGGCCTCTGCCCACAGCTCCAACTTCACCAGAAGATACACAGTTAAAGTGGTGCTTGTATGTCACCTTAAAAAAAGCACCTTGAAAAAAAATCTTGTCACCTGGAAAAAGACCTGGTTTGCTCTTGGAATTGGGCTTCAGAAGGGTTGCATCTTGTGAATTATTGTCAAAGAGTGTGGTTTTCTTCATTGCTCTTTTTTGAGGACAAAATGCCTCATAAGCAAGCAAGAAATTCATGTTATGCTGAAATTGTTCCCTAACATATCAATCTAATTGGAACAAATTCATGTTTTCAAAACTAGCTTTCTAGCAGAACTGACAATATTTATTATATCCCCCTCCTTTTACAGATGATGAAACTGAGGTTGAAATAGATTGACTTAGGTCTTCTTGACTCCAAATCTAATTTTCTATTCACCGTGCCACCTAGCTGCTGTATCTGTACCAGGCACTTGCTAGGGGTTGTGAAGAGAAAGTAAAAATTAAAACAGTTCCTGCCCTCAAAGAACTGATACTCTATTGTATCTAGTTCCTCTCATTACCATTTTGCATGGTCTGTGTGTTGAGTTTTTGCCTTTGTAACTGTATCTGAAGTAGAATTAATAAGGACAGCCTGTTTCTGAGGAAAACATTTTTCAGTGGAAATTTGCTTTTGGGAAAGAGGAAAAAAATTTTTTTCTAATGCGTTTAAAACATGAGCAACCAAATCCATAAAAAATGAGCAACCTAAATAAACATCACATAGTTAAATAGTTGAAACTTATATATTTTACCTGTTGGAGACTGCTTCTTTTGTCATTCAGAACTTAAGTTGCTTGTTACATTCCCTTTAAAAAATGATGATTCTTTATATTTGCATCCCTGTTGTTTCCTAGTATATCCTTTTACCATTTCCTGTCGCCAGCTGTCCCTCAGAATAAAAAAGAAGGAAAAACAGTCCAATAAAACTAACATATGAAAAAAAGTCTGTTAGATGTAGTGTTTTTCACCTTGCAAAGAAACAAGGGAGATAACCTTTTCATATCTTTTCTTTGGGGCCATATTTAGTTATTATAATTTTAGGATATTAGGTTTTGATTGTTTTGCGTTTTTTTTTTTTTGCATTTACCTTATCTTTATCTTTGTGATTATTGATTTCCTGGTTCTGCTGTAGTTTGTTATCAGTTCATATAGGTCTAACCATGCTTCTTTGTATTTCTCATATTTCTCGTTTCTTATTGCACATCTGTTAATGTACCATAGCTTGTTTAGCCATTCCCTAATTGATGGCAATCTATGTTTCCAGTTCTCTGATACAAAAACATGTTGCTATAAATATTTTGGTCTGTATGAGGCCTTTCTTTTTTCATTGATCTCCTTGTGACATATACTTAACAGTGAAATCTCTAGGTCCTAGAGTATAGACTTTTTATTTACTTTCTTAATATAATTGCAAATTATGCTTTCTGAAGTGACGGGACCAAATAACAACTCCACCATTTATACATTAGTGTTTGTCTTTCCAACATTGACTAGGTTGAAACATCAGAGTTAATTTGATTTGTATTTCTTTTACTTTGCTTTGACATCCATTCTTTCATGTGATTGTTGATAGTGTCATTTTTTTGACTAAAATTTATCTGTTGTACTTTTGGTCTTATATATTTTTGTTAGTTGTCTATATATCTTGGTTATATTAGACCTTTATCAGAGATAGCAATACAGTGTTTTCTTTCCAGTCAACTGCTTCTCTTTTTATTCTCTTTTGATTAATTTTTTCATGCAGAATAAACCCACAAAAATCAACAGCATTTCTGTATAAGAATAGCAAATCCAGGGGGAATAATAGAAAAGGAAGATCTATTCAAAATAGCTACTAATTGCATACAATATCTGGAAGTCATTCTGCAAAGCATATGTGATACTTGGATAGATAGAATTACAAAATAATCCTTAAAGAAAGGAAGAGTAACTTAAATAAGTTGGAGTTGTGCTCAAGGCTGGACCATGCCAAAGTAAAAAAAAAGGGACAGTATTAGTGAAATTTAATTCACAGATTTATCGCTATACCAATCATAGGGGTAATTTACATAGCTAAATAATGTAATAAAATTTTTTAAAGGAACAAAGTTTTAGAATATCAAGAGAAATAATGAAAAATAAGGAACAAAGGGGAAATAACATTTCTAGAACTCAAACTATAACAAAAACTATTTGGTAGTGGTTAAAAATTTTTTAAAAAGTAGCGGATTAGTGGATCACACTGGACCAAGAAGAATCAGAAATAAATGATCTCAATAACTTGATAGTTGATAAATCTGAAAGCTTTACTTAAGATAAGCTTCCTAATTCACCAGAATTGCTTCAGAGATTGGAAAGCACTTTGGCAGAAATTATAGACTACCAAATTTATACTATATACCACAAACTCATAATGGATATATCACCTCAATTTAAATTTCATATCCTAAAACAAAAAGAATTAGAAGGGAACCAGATCAGGTACCTTTCTGTGGCTGGGGGTTTAGAAGAAGAAATAAGACATGTGATTATGAAAGATAAATAATTTTAAATACATGACATAGGAAAGATTTTGTATGATCATAAAATTATGGCTGAGTCATTAAAGAAGATTAAAATTATATTAAATGTTTTATTTACTAAGGCATGGAAATGCACACTTGATTTTAGAAAAATGTTAGCTAAAATTAAAAATTTTTTTAATCTAAAGATAAGCTTCAGTGGTTTCAATTTTACCTAATTTTTTAATGATGGAAAATGAGTCCTAAGTATGTTTTTAAAAATTGTATTTACCTTTATAGTCATATGACACTATAGATTTTGTTCACATATTCTCTGTCTTTTTGTTTTGAAGAGGTCTGATTTTTTTTCCAGTTTTTATATTTTAGCTCTGCTTCCTTGATCAATTTTGTTTCTCCTTTTGTGGACCATTTGTAGTACCATTGTAACGGTTGATAATATAATTATACTTTTCTACTTTGGACCTGTGGTCTCATTGATATAGGTACTACATGCTTTCTTTTTTTCCTGAAAAATTCTGTAAATCTTCTGTGAAGGGACTTCTCCATGTTCTTGGTGGCATACCTATACATACACTGACATTGTATGATACTAGTAGAGTAGATAGGAGCTGTCTTTGGTTATTCCTTGATCTTGATGCTTGACTGTCCTCAGTCAAGTCCTCAGTACATGGTCAGTGCTTACTAAATGATTATTGACGTGGCTTAGTAACATCCTCTGATGAAGAACATTAGAGATCCAGACTAAAGTATGTAGTTGGATAATCAACCTATAGATCTGATCCCTTAGTATCTATAATTTGGGTAGTGAATATGAACAATGAACTGGGCCAGAATTGAACAGGCAGAGGAGAGTGGTCTAGATTGCATTTGGGAAATTGTGTAGTGCTTTTAATGACCCCAAGCTTCTTCCTGAAACACTGTCCCATATTTTTAACATCATTATTTGGGGTGCTGTGTGGATCAAAGTCATGGAATACCTGAGGCTCTTGAAAAATTAGAGTTGTAAGTGTTCATGGAATAGTACATGGTGGGCATGATTAAACTGTGGCATGCTAACAATGAAAAATTACACAAGTAGTATAAAAGGATAATAATTTCTAACATATAACATTTGAACTTTGTAAAAATCATCTGATCCTGTTAACAGTCCAAGGAGGAGGAGTCTACCGTTATTCTCATCCTTGTTTTAAAGCTGTAGAAACAGGGACTCCGAGAAATTGTGACTTGTTTATGGTCACAGAGCTAATCAGATTGGAGGTGGATTTGAACTCTGTTCTCTCCTGACTCCAAGTCTTCTTGGAGTCTTTGTCTTTTTTTTTTTAAACCAAGTTCTATAAAGTATCCCCATATAATTTGATTGGTAAAGCATTAAAAGTTAGTTTTGGTAGTATTATGGGACAAGGCTAGAAAAGAAAGTAGGAATCAATTGGTGGAGGGCTTCGATTGCCAACATCAAGAGTTTATAAATTTTTTGGATAGGAAATGGAAAGCCATTGAAGGTTTTTGAGTAGATAAATGTGATTATTATTAGTAATACCAGTTTATGTTATATAAATGTTAATTGTTAAGGCAAGTATAGAGAGAGGCAATGTCTTTTTTTTTTTTAAATGAATTAAGCATTTGTTAAACACCTGTTATATGCTAGGCACTATGCTAGGCATTGGAGAGATACAAAAACAAAAATGAAATACTTCCTTACATTCTATTGAAGGAGGCAAACATGTATGTATATAAGATTATAGAAAATAAACACAATATAATTTTCAGAGGGAGACACTGGGCTAGGGTGTTCAGCAAAGGAATACTTTTCTACTCTACACACTGGCTGTTCCAAACTTTCTCCTGTCCTTAACCTTCTCATACACCCCCTTCTGCCTACCCTCACAATCTGAGGATCTTGCTTCAAATTAAACTCTTTTCCCCTTCTCTTGTCAAAATTCCTTGACATTATTCTCCCTTCTCTCCTTCACTCCAGTTTGATGAAGAGGTGACCCTTCTCCTTGCCACCTCTTATGCAAAGTTACCAGGTGTAAAGGTTTTACACATATCCTTTGTCCCATCCTATCCTATCTCCTTGAACAGATTCCTCTTACAATCATCTCTCTCCTTCTCCCTTTCTTTCTTCCCTGACGCCTACAGACATGCTCAGGTTTTCCCCCATCACTTGATCCTATGATCCTTCCTATCTGCCATCCGGTACAACTAGGTCATGATTATGCAAATTAGAATGATGGGAAATTCAATTTAATGAAGATTATAAAATGATACCATTCACTTTTAAAGTGAGCCAAAATTCAGGTAATGCAAGCTAGTCAGGGGTTCTTAACATGCTGCTATGTTATCAGTCTGTACTTACCTGTCATCAGGTATGGAGGTGATATGCTGCTGTGTACCATATTTTCAGCAGTAGGTTAATTTTTTTTAAAGAGCTCCTAACAAAATGGACAAAAGGAAGAATATTTCGGATGCCAGCACAAAAAAGAAGAGGGTTGTTACTAATTTGAACCGAAATTCGATGTAATTGAGTGACCTGAATGTGGTCATAGTATCTCTAAAATAGGAAGAGATGTCTCAGTATTTGAATCTATAAAATGGAAGAATGTAAAACACACAGACAAAATAAAGGAAAAAGCCAAAGTTGTATTGTCATTTTGTGGTTTGCAAACATTTATCAGTGTAATAGGAGTGTTATAGTGTGTAATGGAATGTTTTTTAGCTGTGTGGATTGAAGACTGCAATAAAAAATGCATTCCTCTTATCAGAGTAGCCATTCACACAAAAGCTTCGAGTTTATTTAACTCATTGAAAGAATATGGAAATGAAATGGATAATGAAACTTTTACTAAAAGTGGTGTTTGGTTTGATGACTTTAAAAATTGAATTCAATTACATAACATAAAAATTACTAGAGAGATGGCCAGTGCAGATGAGGTCAACTAAATATCTTGATGTTTTGAAGAGAAAAATTGAAAAAAGGTCCATAGACTGATCAATAAAATTTTAGTGCTGATGAAACAGGTTATTCTGGAAAAGAATGCCATCTAGAACTTATATTTCTCAGAAAGAAAAAAAACCCAACCTGGGATTAAAGGGCCTAAAGATCACCTACCATTTTTAGTGAGAGGTAATAAATAGAAGGATATTTTAAATGAAAACCAATGCTTATTTATTGATCTTGAAATTCTCTAGCTGTGAATGACTACAACCGTCAATCACTTCCGATTCTTTGGTATTTAGTTAAGAAAGCGTGGGTGACTAAAGCTGTTTTTTAAAGACAGGTTTTCAGACTGTCTTAGTCCAACTGTTGAAAAACATTATCTAGGCAGTAATACTGTTTTTAAAGCATTACTGATTTTAGTTAATGCCCAGGTCATCCAACTGTACTTTGTTCATTGTGTAAGAATATGAGTATGAAAATTTGTTGAGATGTGGCTAATGAACCTACCAGCATATGTAAAAAAAAAAAAGAAAGAAAGAAAGAGAAGATAGTTCAGACTGTGCTACTAAAATAAAAATAATGACATTTTTGTCACATTGTCAGCATAGGTTTATCTTTAGGTAAAATATTTGGTGCTTTTTAAATTTTGCTCCTTATAAATACTCTGTTTTTAGAAAAGCTTGAATCAGAAATAATTTTTCCTATCCCTTATTGCTATGTTACATTAATAAACACATTAAAAACTTACGTTTCATTGCATATTTCCATTTCTAACTTTTACATATAATATTAACAATATTGTGAATTCAAATCATAATGATAATTATTATCACAATGATGATAGCTAACATTTATATAGTGCTTGCTCTGTGTCTGTCACCTTGCTAAATGCTTGAAAATTATTAGATAATTGATCTTCCCAACAACCTTGGGAGGGAGTTACTATTATTATCTCCATTTTAAAGATGAGGAAACCGAGGCAAACAGGTGTTTAGTGACTTGCCCAGAGTCATATGGCTAGTGTCTGAAGCCAGATTTGAACTAAGAATTTTCTGATTGCATGCTCAGTACTCTAGCTGTTCCTTCATGAAGGGCAGTAATGTGGACCTGTCTGTTATTTTCTTTATCTTTCGCAGTTATACTCCTGGAAAAAAGCTGCCTACTGTTATTGCCTCTACTTCCTCTACTTTCGCTTCTTCTGATCTCTTCCTTGAGCTGAAATTCCCCATGAACTTCCTGAATTCGCAAAGATCTCTTTTAAATTTAACTTTATTTTTACTTGATAAAAATCTGTCTTCTCTCCCGTCTACTTTTTCTCACCACCTGCCACTTCACAGAGAAATAAAAGCACCACCCCCTTCCATTCCCCCCACGTTGGAAACACGTGTAGGCAAATAAAGCAAATGCCCCCCATTGCCCATATCCAGAAAGAATATGACTCAATCTGCACCCTGATTCCATCACCTCTGTTTTAGGAGGTGAGTCACATGTTTGATCATGATGAGCCCTCTGGAATAGTGGTTGGTCATTGCATGATCAGTTTTAAAATCTTTCACATTTTTCTTTCTTTATAATAATATTATTGCATAAACTGTTTTCCAGGTTCAGCTCACTTAACTGTATCAGTTCTTATAAATCTTCCTAAGTTGCTCTGAAATTGTCACTTTGCTCATTTCTTAGAGCACAATAGTATTTCATCACATACATATGCCATAACTTGTTCTCCATTCTCCAATTGATGTACACCCCCACAGTTTTCAGTTCTTTGCCACTGTAAAAAAAAAAACTGCCATAAAAATCCTTTTCCTTTTATGTCTTTGGGGAAAGGAAGTATTAAAAATGTAAATCTAAAGTTGCCTTTGACTTAACAGTAAACAGATAATGAGTGAATGTTTTCCATCAGGTCAAAACTATATTTTCTAAAGCTTTAGAACCTTGAGGGAAATGACCATAGTTCTGGTCCTGATCTATGATATCTGAATTAAAACTAGATCATGGGTTTACAGATTTAGAGCTTGGAAAGGACCTCAGCAGCTCACCTTTTGCCCCCTCATTCTTCAGTTGAAGAAACTGAGTCAATAAACATCAAAGGTGAGATTTAAATCCATGTCCTGTGACTCAGGTGTCAGCACTGTACTGTGTATTTCCATTCTCACACCAGGATTATTGTAGCCTCGTAATTGGCTGCCTGACCTTTATATTCATTGAGCCCTCCAATCTTTTTCACAAGACGTATCAGATTAATTTTTGTAAAACTGTTTTTGTGATAAGAATTCTGTTGTTTTAAGATTTTTAAAGTGTGTAAGATATGCCCTAGAGATATTATATTTTTTAACTTTCTAATCAAATTCTTATCAATACATCCTCCATCCCAGTCATAGTATTCTCCTTATTGCCCCTCACCTAAGCCATATTCAGTCACATTTTTGTGCCTTTGTTTATATTCCCTGTTTTCTCCCAAATTTCATTCCTCATTGCTTGCCAGGTCCTTGCTTTTCCATGAAGCCTTTCCAAACATTTTTCTTCCCAGACATCTGCTTCTGTTCTCTTCCTACCCTAACCAAGTGATCCAGTTGAAATTTTAGATTATATTTTTATCACCTGGCCTCTTTAAGGCTAATTACTGTTAAGAAGTACTTCTACATGCATGGCATAGTATAATGTTTCTTTGTTAAACATCACAGTTAGCTATGACTTTAACATTTCTTATTACCTGAAAGTGCTACATAATGAAGTTTTTAATAGTAATATTAGTCTATTGGTAATGAATTATCTCCCTGTGATCAATGCTGAATAAATGCCAATGATCTTAATATTACTCAAGTTAATTGTTAAATAGCTTTCACCTCCACTCTGCTAGTTACTTTTCTCTGCGGTATATAGCATATTATCAGTTGGTCTGGGAAGTCATTTAATTCATATCTCTATCAAGGATGGTTTCGTTTCACTCATTCTATAGTTATTGGAAAATTTCTAAAGGAAGAGATACTATGGCTTTTATCTCTAATAGAAAATACATCAGAATATCCAACATTGTGTAATATGTATACATGCACATACAGTGAGCATCAGCATGAATCTTTGCCTTTACCTCGAAAGGCTTTCAGATAGTGAAATAAATTAATATCCTCTCTTTTAAAAACAAATTCAGACAAAAGGAGATTTTTCAGGGTAACCTAGGCACCATTTCCTAAGCTTCTTTTAAGTCAGAAGGGAAAAAATCCATATAGAATCTTTTTTATTAATTTGAGTGGCTACTGTGAACTTCAGACTGAATGTGCCCTTAGAAGAACAAGGTTTGTGTTTTTGTTTTTGTTTTTTTGCCCTTTTAGTAGGTTTTGGTTGCTAAAAGTAATGTTGGAGGAAATGCAGAAGAGCAGTTCTCTCACACACTGTTGGTAGGGGTTCAGTTTCCAAATGTGCCAAACAACTAAAATGTCTACATCCTTTGACCCAAAGAACCCACAGGAATCAAGGAAGTTGAAGACAAAAAGGCCTCATATAGACCACAATATTGTAGTACCTTTTGTGGAAGCCAAGAACTATAAAGTAGGTAATTAGCGGAGCTAAGGCCACAGGGGCCCATGACCAGTAGGCAGCCATTTGTGATGAATTATTCAGCCATGGCAACCCTTGAAGCAAAAAATACAAAAGTGGCCTTAGTCCTGGTATCTTTCTTTTGCTTCTGCAAGGATGGTCTCAGCCTGGCTCAGAAAGTGGGGCAGAAGGTGCTGAGAATCATTTCGTAGAAATCTATGTTTTTGACCTTAACTTCGAAATGCTCAATATTAGATTCTTGTATGAAGAACAAGTGAATTATGTCAGTCTTAACATTTTTGTTATATATTAAACCAGAAGCATAAGATAAATACAAATAAATTTTAGTGTAGGATAACAACTGTGGGGAAGATCTTTTGAAACAGGTAGTACTTCAGTTGTTCCTTCAGGGCCAACTTCAAGAGGAAATGAGAGCAATCCAGACATGGGGGTATAAACTGTGTAGTCAGGCTGTTACGACGTACATGTTACTTGTGATGGCAATTAGCAAATTAGAATGAATTCTTTATTCATATTATTAGGCAAGCTATAACGGAGACCTAAATGAAAGAGGGCTTTATATAAAGACAGTAGGCTAGGCAGGTACAGTGTCATGAGATGCCCAGAATAGGAACCTAATGAGAAAGAGTGGTAGAGAGGATATGAAGATGTTGAGGTTGGAGCTTTTTGGTGGGCTTTATATAGGGAAAGAACCTGTGGAATCAGTCAACAAGAATTTATTAAACTCTTACTATGTCTCAGGCACTGTGCTCTGTGTGTGTGTGTGTGTGTGTGTGTGTGTGTGTGTGTAAGCATATATAAAATATATAAAAAATGAATACAGGATAATTTTAGGAGGGAGGCATTAATGCTTGGGTCCTCTTATAGGAGGTGCCTTTTTTTTGTTGGGAAAAATTTTGCATGTTTTTTCCAATTACATGTATAAACAATTTTTAACATTCATTTAAAAAAATGATTTACAAATTATCTCCCTCCCTTCCTTCCCAGCCTCCTCCTGGAAAAGAGAAAGCAATTTGATTATACATGTGCAGTCCTGCAAAACATTTCCATGTTGGCCGTTTTGTGAAAAAAGACACATACCATCCCTCCCTCCAAAAAACTCCATACTCAAGAAAAAGAAAGTTTAAAAAAAGTGTACTTTGATCTGCACTCAGACTCCATCAATTCTTTCGCTGAAGTGGATAGCATTTTTCATCATGAGTCCTTTGGAATTATCTTGGATCACTGTATTGCTAGAATAGCTAAGTCATTTACAGTGGATCTTCATATATTTCTGTTACTGTGTACGCTGTCCTCCTGGTTCTTCTCACTTCACTTTGCATTAATTCATATAAGTCTTCCTAGGTTTTTCTGAAGCCATCCTGCTTGGCATTTCTTATACCACAATAGTGTCATATACCATCATAATCATATGCCACAACTTGATCAGCCATTCCCCAATTGATGGGCATCCCCTCAATTTCCAATTCTTTGCTACCACAAAAAGAGCTTCTTAGAAATAATTTTGTGCTATTGGTCCTTTTCCCTTTTTTGTCCCCGTATCTCTTTGGAACATAGACCTAGCAGTAGTATTGCTGGGTCAAAGGGTACCCACAGCTCTATGGCCTTTTGGGTACATGTCCTAATTACTTTCCAGAATGGTTAGATCAGTTCATAATTCCACCAACAGTGCATTAGTATCCAGTTTTCCCTTATCCCTTCAAACATTTGTCATTTTCATTTACTGTCATATTAGCCAATCTGACAGATGTGAGTGGTCCCTCCAGGTTGTTTTAGTTTGCATTTCTCTGTGATTTAGAGCATTTTCTTGTATGACTATAGATAGCTTTGAGTTCTTCTGAAAATTGCTTGTTCATATCCTTTGACTATTTATCGGTTCGGGAATGGCTTGTATTCTTATAAATTTGACTCATTTCTCTATATATTTGAGAAATGAAACCTTTATCAGAGAAACTTGCTGTGAACTTTTTCTCCCAGTTTTTTTTTTTTGTTTGTTTGTTTTGCTATAGGAGATGGCTTTGGACCTGAGCTTTGAAGAAGGCGACTCTTAAGCATCTGGGGTGAGAAGGGTCTGTATTCCAGGCATAGTGTATATAGCTTGTGCTAAAATATGGAGGAGTATCATGTGTGAGGAACAGCAAGAAGGCCAGCATGGCTGGACCAAAGTGTATGCAAAATGTGTTATGCATCTGGAAAAGTAGCCAAACAAAGGAGTTGTACTTAATCTGGCATTTATTGATGGGAAGTAACTTGCTATCAGACCTGTGCTGTTAGAAATCTCTCTTTGGCAGCTGTGTGAAGGAATAATGGGAGTGGCAAGAGTGCTGGTCAATTAGGATATTGCAGTAGTCCAGGTGAAAGGTGAGGAGGGCCTGGACTAGAGTGATGGCCATGTGAGTGGAGAGAAAGATATGGATATATGTAAGAGATGATTAAGAGTTAGAATCAGTAAGATTTGGCATCTGATTGGATAGAGGAGGTGAGAGAACATGAGGATTGACTGACTCTAAAGTTCTGAATTTCAGTGACTCAGATGGTGCTGCCTTGGAGAAAAATAGGGTTGGAAGACGGGTGAATTTAGGGAGGGAAAGAGGAAATCTGTTTTGGACAAGTTGACTTAGAGATGACTATGAAACATCCAGTTTGCAATCTCCCCCCCCCCTTTTTTTAACCGACCATATGCTTTATTTGCAGTCTCATATTTTTAATTCCATTTTATTTTCAGTTCCAAATTTTCTTCCTGTCCCACTCCTCCCCCACCCATTGAGAGAGGGCAAGAAATATAAAACCCATTACAAATATAAAGTCAAATATAAAACAATTTCCACATTAGCCATTTTAAAAAATGAACAATAAAACATGCTTTCATCTGCATTCTAGAGCACATCAGTTCTCTGTCTGATGGTGGATAGCTTATAATCTAATGAGAGATGACTGCAAACACAGGAAACTGAAAAGCAGGGGTTGGTGGCACCAGGGCACAGGAGGCAGAATTTGACTAAAAGAAGGCTTCTTTGGCATGAGAAAACTGGCAGCAGAAGCAGTTGTTTTTGATAGCATATTGTAGTATGGTGGGAAATATTGCTAAGCTTTGAATCAAAAGAAACTGAGGTTCAAATCCTACCTTATGTTTGTGAGCTGGGAATATTAATAAATCATTTAATGTTTCTTTGCCTCAGGTTCCTCATCAATCAGATTGGTATAATTATGTTTGTGATGCCTGCTTCACAGAATTGTTGTGAGGATAAAATAGGTTATGTAGGTAGAATGCACATTGTGTACCTTTAAAGTGCTATGTAAACATCAACTATGATTATTACTATGCTGGTGGAATTGGGCTGCAAGGAAGGGTTTTAGGAAAAAGATAAATAGCAGCTCTGTACTGCTTTGGGCTTGAGTACTCAAACTATCCTTGGAATATATACAAAGTAAATATAGGATAATTTTGGGATGGAGCCATTAGCAGTTAGGCGTCTAAGGAAAGTCATCATGTAGTTTGCCTTTGAGCTGAATTTTGAAGGAAGTATGTGTGTGGGGGGGAGAGGATTGTACTCTAAAGCCGGACAAATCATGGCATCTTCACTAATGCATTATTTGGCCTCATGCAAATCACTTAGCTTTCTGGGCCTAATTTTCCTCATTTGCAAAGTGAAGGAGTTAGAGTAGATTATTCTAGGCTTAAAACTCTACATTTCTAGTGATATTTGAAAGTAAGAATGCAGTGCAGACACATTTTAGAGGGGTAAAATTCAGAAGGTGAAATCTGTAGGCCACTGCTTGCTGACAGAGAGAGAGAGAGCTCTTACAAATTTCAAGCTGCTTTTTGTTCTTTTTCCCACCCTTCAAAGTCACTAACTTTAGAAAACTAGAAACCAGCCTACCACTAATAGGTAAAATGAATGGAACTTTGGAGATCACAGAGCAAAATGAACAGTTAGAAATTTACTTGTTATGCTTCTGTTCTCTAAAATTGTGTTGTTTGGGTGGTCTTTAGCCCCCTTTCAGTTACCTGCTTCCTTCTCTGGTTTGTTTCTTCCTTTCTGCTATCTTCCTCTGCCTCTTGTACTCTTTCTCAGTATGATTATTTTTAAATTTTAATTTATTTCATTTGATAGGCGTTTGTTTTTTCTCTTTCTCCCACCTTTTCCCCTTCACCCCACCAAAGGACAACAAAATTCTTGTAACACATATGCATAGTCAAGCAAAACAGATTTCTACATTGGCTGTATAAATATGATCAGAAAATGCAATGAATTGCATAAAAGGTAGAATATATAAGTGAACTGAATAAACATAATCATTAAATTTGGTTTGACAAAAATCTTTATATGTACACATACATGTTGCTTTTTTTCTTACATTTTTAGTTACAGAGTTCTTTGTCTACATGAATTTTAAAAAAAGCTTTTTTTGATAGCTTGAGAGACTTGCTAAGACTTTGAATTAGAGCCTAATTTCTATGAATTTCTGCATATATACAGATTTTCCTACTGAGTTAGGACTGACTTCACTTCTTTCTTATTTACTAATTCCAAAAACCAAAACTATTTCCCAGTGTACACGAAGGCAGGTAGAGGTAACAGTCAACATGGTTGGCCACCATGATTTATCTGCCTTCTCACCCTGGGCCTTCCTGTTGCCTTCTGGAGACTCCATTTTGGGGATGGACCCAGGCCACCACATTCCTCTCCACATTCCCCTCCAGACTGTGCCTGATGTTGCTACCATTCCTCCCCACTTACTCCAGTTCTGCTCCCTTTACATATAGCTGGGTGACCCTGGGCAAGTCAGTTAACTTATACTTCAGTTTCTTCATCTGTAAAGTGGGTATAATAATAACACCTATCTCCCTGAGTTGTTGGGAGAATAAAAGCAGATAATATTTGTAAAGTACTTTGCAAACCTTAAGCTATATAAATTCTCTCCTTCCTAATTCTTTCTCCATTCATGTAGAAGGCAAGAAATAAGATGCCCATTATACGTGAAGTCATGCAAAACATACTTCGGCATAAGCCATGTTCTGAAAAACAAAACAAAACAAAACAAGAAAAATAAAGAAAGGAAAAATGCTTTAATCTGTATACTTAGTCCATCAGTTTTCTCTCTGGAGATGGATAGCATTTTATATCACGAGTCCTTTAGAGTTACTTCACGTACTTTATAGCTTTTATAGATGTAAGTGGCCTAAATGAACATTTTGTTTTCGCTGAAATATTGACTATTTTATGGGTGTTCCTTCAAACAGTAGTTCTTAACCTGTGGTCCATGGACAGATTTCATCAGGACCATGAACTTGCATAGGAAAAAATTACATCTTTATTTTCACTGACTTCTAACTGAAATTCGGTTATGAAAATAGACAACAGTCTCTGTATGGATATGTGTTAAAAAATAAAATTTAACTTGCCTAATTTTAAATATATTGTCTTATTGATGTATTAACAAAGAAGTGCATATATTACAATATAATAATTTTTCTTTCAATAATCCTTTTTACATATAATTCATTTCCTTTGTAGTCCTATTTATTTTACTATATGCATTTAAAAACATTCTAGGGAGTTCATAGGATAAAGGGTTCCATGACACATACTAATTTAAGAACCCCTGCTTTAAAATGAGGGCTTTTAAAATTTATTTTGGTAAGGAAGGAGTCCAGAGCTATAATTTCTGGAGCTCTCCAAGTTTGATTTTGCTTTACCAGATACTATATACTTGAGCAAAAAATAATGCCTCTGTCATTATTTATGTATAAGCTTCACATTGTAGGAATTTTTAGAAAGAATTAGAATATCTTAGACTTAATTCCTTGCCTTTTCTCCGGAACACAAGTATCACTTAGGCAGTTTCTATTTTTTTTTTAATGTAGGTGTTAGGTATGAAGTGGACAAGTAATATCATCAGCATAATATTTAAAAAGAAAGTCATTTTTTGCTTCTTGGAAACAGAAGAAAAGACTATAGCTTTATTTTTTTTAAAGAAACAGTTATTAAATCTAAAGAAAAAGCTATTTATAGTCATTTAAGATCCATTGTAAAAGTTGAAAGTAATTTTTTCCATGTTTTTCCTTCTGTGACTTCTTTTTCTTGCCCCCTTCAGTTTTTCTGTATTTTTGTTTTTCCACTTAACTCCTACCCTAGTAGGATACATAAGCCCAAGTTTTTTTACATGTGGGCACTGCCAATCATCTGTCAAATATTCCGTACTCTACTTCACTTTGATTGCAGTAGAACTTAAAGACTAGAATGGAGAGAAGGCCAGAAAAGGTAAAGGAGGCTACCTCATGACTATCAATATAAAATCCTTGGCAGATCCATTTTCTAGAACCTTTGAAATTCAGTAACCTTCCTAATCCCTTCAATTCAGACTTTGTTAGCTTGAGAAATACTGTTCTGATATGTTAATTGTCTCCTTTCATACATAGTGGTTGTAGTTATCACATTTGACTTGCTGTCTTTTCTCGTTTTACTTAACTACAAATTCACCTTCTTGTTGTCAAGTTACAGGATTGCTTAATTGCTTATCAAATTAAGAGCTTTGTATTAAGGTCTGTGTAGAGAATTATTGTTAGTGCCTTCTATTCAGGAATAGTTTAGGTCATTCTGTATTGTGGATCAGTGGTCATTAGTGAGTTTTGAAAATCTCACCCATTTTGGACAGCTCATTTAATTTTCTTGTACTCACATTTTTTCCCCTTTCTGTTCAGGAAATTTCCAAAGGTCCCGTTTTTCTCTCAAGCAGTAACAATTTTATTCTTCAAAAGAAATCATGTTGATAAAGTGTTATTAAGGGAAAACATACTTGAAAATTCCTACTCTAATGCTCTTGTATCCATTAGTGTTTGACTTAATACTTAAAGTGTCTTAATCATTGCTTTCCCTTCCTTGAAAATTAAACCTAGGTCTTTTCTCCTTTGTTAGAAGGTTAAAAGTTTACAGTTATTTTCTTGTTAGCTGATGTTTCTATTAGATTGACTTCAAATGTGAAGTGGAATATCCTTAAGCCTAAATATGTGGAAGGGACAGTTTTCTTGAATCATCTGTGTGGTAGTGTACCACCAAAACATTCCTTATCTTTTCCTTGAGATTGCTATTCCATTAAAAAATATATGGAAAACAAAACAACTTCATTTCTATTATTTCTTGCTTAAGGCAGTTCTCTTGCTCCTCATGTTAGAATAGTGTTAGCATCATCTCAAAAGAACAATTCATTTCTATCATTTTTCTTTTTAAAGAAGGAATGGAACTTTGGAAGGCCACCTATTTTTCAAAGATTATCCAAGAAAAATACACAAGAACTTGATCATTGATTCTGTTCTATTGAATTCTGTACCTGTAGTTTGCTGTTTTCTACATTGCTACCACATAGGCATTTTAGTAGATGTCGTAAGTCCAGCAAGCATTTGTTAAGCACTTATCACATATCATACAATGCTAAGCACTAATGTTACAAAGAAAGGCAAAGAACAGTTTTCTAGGAATTCGCAGTTGAATGTGGGAGATAACTGTGTATAAACAAGATATACACAGGATAAATTGGAGATTATTTCAAAGGCAAGGCACTAAGAATATAGAAGTCTGGGAAAGGTTTCTTGCAGAAGGTAGGATTTTAGTTTAGGACTGAAGAAAGTTAGGCGCTGCAGATGAGGAGAGAAAGAGTTCCATATAAGGAGCACAGCTAGTGAATATGCCTGGAGTCAGGAGATGAAGAGTGTCCTGTCTGGGAGGAAGAGCAAAGGGAAAGTGTCTCTGGATCTGCAGATTATGTGCTGGGGAGGGAGAAGAATAACTAGACTGGAAGGATGGAGAGAGGGGAGCTTTAAAAGCCAGAGGATTTTCTATTTTATCCTTGTGGCATTAGAGAGCTACCATGTTTATTAAATAAAGGGTATAATGTGGTTAGACTTGTGTTTTAGAAAGATCAGTTTGACAGGAAACCAATCAGAAGGCTGTTGCAGCAGGTGATGAAAAACTGAACCAGGACTGGGACAATTGCAGAGCAGATACGGGGATGTGTACAGATTTGTGAAGGTAGAAGGTAGAAACAAAAGGAATTGGCAAATGATTAGCTCTGTGGGATGGGAAGAGAGTGAGGGGTCGAGAATGACATCCAGATTGTGAGTCTTGGCAACTGGCGGTAGCCTTGATAGTATAGGGAAGTTTGGAAAGTGGCAGGTTTTAGAGGAGGAAGATAATGAGTTTATTTTTGGATGTGTTGAGTTTAAGGTGTCTGTAGGACAGTTTGATATATCCAATAGTTATCTGGAAATCTAAGACTAGATGTAATCAGAGTTTGGGACTAGGCAAATAGATTTGAGAATTATCTGCATAGACATAGGTGCTGATGATATTACCAAGTTAAATAGTGTAGTGGGATAAGAGAAGAGGACCCAGGATAGGGCTTTAGGGGACTCTTATGGTTGTGAGATGATGAAGATCCAGTAAAGGAGACTGAGAAAAGAGTGGTCAGACAGATAGGAAAACCAGGACAGAGCAGTGTTTTACAGCATCATAGGCTCAGAGAGGTCAGGAGGATGAAGACAGAGAAGAGGTAATTTAGATTTGGCAAAGTTTTGGTAATATTGGATAGAGTAGTTTCAGTGGAATGATGAGACTGGAAGCCAGAGTGAGGATAGAGAAGAAGATAATGAATTAAGGAAGTGGAGATGCTAAACAGCCTTCTCAAGAAGTTTAGCCACTAGTGGGGGGTAGGTAGGAGGGAAGAAGATATAGGCCCATAGCTAGCAGAGATGGATGGATGGATCAAATGTGCATATTTATGGGCAGTTGGGAAGCAGCCACAGACCTGGAGAGATTTAAGATAGGTAAGAATGAGAATAATAGGACAATCTGCTGGAGAATAAGGGATACAGTGGTATCATTTATCTATTATTTAAAGGGATTTGCCTTACCAAGGAGAAAAGCTACCTCCATTTTTTTTTTCAGTTTTCATGACTTACTAAAGGATAAGGATGCTATTAGTTCATAACCATTAAGGCTAACATTCCTCTCAACCAATTATAGCCATTCCTTAGAATATAGAGATAAATTATTATTTAAAAATTTAAAAAAAAATTCCTTTAAAAAAGGAAACTTGATTTGAGAGAATGTAGGAAAATGAGAATCTTAGCTTTTCTAGATTTTTTGAAAACACGGTTTTTATGTTTATTGTGCTACTTTATTCCTGTGCAGGTTTTGTTTTAATATTTTCTTCTCCTTGTTGCAGCTTTCTGTTACTTTCTGTTTCCCAAATAGAATGTCAAATTATGATTTTCTAAGAAATTTTTCTTTCAGTTCTGAATGGAGTTTTTTTGGGGGGGGAAGGAGGAGGGGAGAAGTGGAGGGAATTAAGTGAAGAAATACAGAGATGGAAGGAGAGTGGTAATGAAATAATTGATGACTGCTTGCTTAGATTGCTGACTTAATACTAGTTAGTCGACATCCATATTGCTGGAAGTGATGTATCCCTCCTCAAATGTTCTCAGCACTTTGTCTGAATCTCTTCTTTTCCCATATTACATTCTACTTTGTATCATACTTATTAGACTGTCAGCTCCTAGGGACAAGGGAGTATGACTTTCATCTTTGTGTCTCTAACACCTAATACGGTGCCTTGTACACTGGAGAGGCTTAATAAATGAATACTTGAATTGCATTTTGGGGCACCTCTTGCTTAAAGAAAAATACAGATCATCTCATTTATATGTGGAGATTATTTTTAAGAAAACAGGTCAACTAACATGAAGAATTATGAATATGAAGAATTAAAAACAAAGACATGTACGAAGTGATGTAGTGAAGAAAGTAGAACTAAGCAATGATATGCACAATGTGTACAACAGTATAAATGATGTCAGCATTGAGAAGTAATAGCGTTTAGAAGAAATGCTACATTATTATTATCAAAGTTCATTTCTGTTAACAATTGATGAATAGTTTTTGGATCATTTCCACAGATGAGTGTGAGAATTGTCTTGTGCAAAAGCAAAATGTGTCACTAAATTTAATGAAAATTAATAAGGGGAGGGAAAACAGCTATAATTTTACTAAAATTCAAACCTTGATTTACTCATCTTTTTGGGTTATAAAACTAGATTGACAGTGAAAGTGAAATAAGAAGTAATTATAACACACAAGGGACATGCATCTAAAGTACATTTTTTTTTGTAAATTTTGGTTGATTTTATTTGATACAGCAGAATTGAACTGTGCCAAATTTAGAGAGACATCATCTTTGGGCACAAATTTTGCATAAGACATTTTTAAGATTTCTAAACGCCTTGAGTATTGTGGCTAATATCATGTTTTTCAAATGTATTCAGTTCTGCTGTGTTTCTAAAAATCAGCTATGCATGCAAAATCTCAGGAAAGAAAAATCATAAGACTTACAAGGAAAATGAAGTTAGGAGTAGAATGCTCAAAAACTTCATCACAAAAAAAAAGACACATGAAAAAAGATAAGAACCTAATAAAAAGGATGACTCAGTTTTATACATGCTGAGTGGTTAAGAAATATATAAATACTAAATAACCAGTGGTGTTATCTGTATCCTTGGTTTGCTGCTTGGTCTGCACCACCTTTCCCACAGGCTCTGGGCTGGCAAAGTTCAGTTACTGTAGAGGAGATGGTGCAGGTGAAGGGAGAAAAGTGGTGCATTAGACCTTCTTAGTCTAAAGCTCCTACTGTTACTAGAAGATATACAATAAATTTGACATTTTACTTTGAAAAAGACCTGAGGTTTATGTGTGTAAGTAAGCATTGGAAAGGTTGCAGCTTGTGAGTTATTGTGCAGTGGTGTGGTTTTCTGTGTTCTCTTGGTGAAGAAATTGAGCATAAGCAAACACTGGACTCTGACTGGACTAGAAGAAATCTTTTAGTAACTGTCCAGACCACCTGCAGTAAACACTATGTGTTGAGTCCAGTAGGCAAGACCAAAAAAGAAAAACAGAAAAGAAACAAAAAAACCCCAAAACAACAACAACAACAACAACAAAAACAACTCCCCAAAGTCTGGGGAAAAATCAAGAAAATGTTTGTATGTTCCTCTAGAAGTGATGTTCAGTTTGGTAGAACCTAGCTATTAGTATAGCCATGCAGAACTTTTATTTTTTAAAATTAAATTAATTTTTCTGTGAACAAAACTCATTTTCTTCATCTTCCCACTTAACTAGAGGAAAAAATACAAAACTACTGTAACAAATGCAGTTAAGCAGAACAAATTGCCACATTGATCTTGTTCAAAAATGTCTCAATCTGTATCCCTAAGTTTGTCACTTCTTTTAGGATACAGGTAGCATACTTCATCTTGGGTCCCTTGGAATTGTGGCTGAACATTGCTTTGACTCCAGGTCTGAAGTCTTTCACAATTGTTTGTCTTTACAGTATTGTTATTGTATAAGTTGTTCTACTGGTTTTGTTCGCTTCAAAGTTCATTGGTTTATACAAGTCCTTACATTTTTCTCTGAAATTTTCCTCTTCATTATTTCTCATAGCATAATAGTATTCCATTACATTTATATTCCATAATTTGTTCAGTCATTCCCCAATTGCTAGGCACCTCCTTAGTTTCTAGTGCATTGCCACCACAAAAAGAGCTGCTTTAAATATATTTGTACATATGTGTCGTTTTCTTTTTTCTTGGATCTGTTTGGGTATACAGGCCTAGTAATAGTATCCCTGGGTTAAAGGATATGCACAGGTGAGAGGATCTTTCGGAACATAGTTGTAAATTGCTTTCTAGAATTCCATAACCAATTCGTGCTTCCCCCAATGGTGCAGTGCATTAGCCCACCAGTTTTTCTGTAGCTCCTCCAATATTTGTCGTGCCAGTCTGATAGGTCTGAGATGGGACTTCAGAGTAGCTTTGACTTACACATCTCCAGGTTAGTCAATGGGAGCATTTTAAAAAAATATGACTATTGTTAGTTTCTGTTTCTTCCCCGAGAACTGCCCTTTCATGTCCTTTGACCATTTATCAGTGGATCTTATTCTTAGATATTTGAAATCAGTTCCTTATAGATATGAGACCCTTATAAGAGAAGTTTACTCCAGAGATTCCCCTCATCCCCATTAGTATCTGTTTCCCTTCTAATTTTAGCTGAATTGCTTTTGTTTGTGCAAATACTTTTATATGATAAAAAACTGTCCATTTTATCTTCTGTGATATATTCTGGCTTTTGTTTGCTCATGAATTATCCATAGATCTGAGAGGTATTTTCTTCTTTGCTCCTCTAATTTGCTTGTGATGCAACCCTTATGGTCTAAATAATGTATACTTTTTGGGGTTTATCTTCTATACTGTGTGAGATGTTGGTCTGTACTTAATTTGTCAGACTACTTTCCAGTTTTCCCAGCTATTTTTTGTTGAATAGTGAGTTCTTACCCCAGTGGCTGAGATCTGGCTGCTGTGCTTGTTTGCTTGTACCTATTCTGTTTCAAGGATTGACTTCTATATTTTTTTAACCCACGACTTCTATATTTTTTTAACCCACGACAGATTGTTTTGGTGTTTTATACTGTAGTTTGTGATCTGGTATTGCCAGGCTCCCATTTATGTTATTTTTTAAGAAATAAGTTTTTATTGCTGTCTTTTGTTTTTTACATCATCATAGTTATCTTTTCTACCTCCTCTTCTGGGCGAGCTCTCTCTTTCTCTTATGTAACAAATAGTAATGGAGATTGTGAGACAGGCAATTATCTCCTTGAGAAAATACAGAAAATTTTCTGGGGGCCAGTAGATAACAACCACTGGGATAAATATTGGGTGAAAAACTTGGATAGAAGTAATCTCAATGGAGGCAGCTTTTGGTGGCTCAGTAGATAGAGAGCTGGGCCTGGAGTTAGGAAGACCTTAGTTCAGATATGGTCTCAGACACTTGCTAGCTATGTGACCGCGAGTACAACAACAGATCTCAAAGGGAGAGAGATTGCATTATTATGTAAGAAGGAGTTGGCTTCAGAGAAACCTGAGAAGTTTTTATATGAATTGATGCAAAGTAGAGTGAGCACAACCAGGAGACGGTTTATGTAAAAACAACAGTATTGTAAAGATAAACAAAAAGATAAAAATAAATAGATATGTACACAAGGACTCCATGAACACATTTACAAAACACTTTTTACATAAAGGGTGACATCATAAACAAATTAGAAGAGCATAGAAGAAACAGTCTATCAAATTTATGGATAAAGACTTCATGATTAAATAAGAGATAGGTTCACAGGAAGTTAAAATGGGGCATTTTGATTACTTAAAATTAAGAGGGTTTTGTACAAATAAAACCAACTCAGCTAAAATAAGAGGATCAGGAAGTTGGGGGGGGATCCCAAAGAGTTCAGAGAAGGAGGAAAAGGACACATATGTACAAAAACATTTATTGTAGTTTTCTTCATAGTGGCAAAAAATTGGATACTGAGGGGGAGTCCCTCAGTTGGGAAATGAGTGAACAAGTTATGATACGTGAATGTGATGAAATACTGCAGTGCAATAAGAAACAATGGAGATGGTAAAACCTAACACTTTTTCTTTTTAGGGGATGGGGAGGGGGGGAAGCCAGTCAAGGTTAAGTGATTTGCCCAGGGTCACACAGCTGGCAAGTGTCTTAGGTCAGATTTAAACTCAAGAAGATAAATCTTCCTGACTTCAGGCCCTGCCACTCTAGCCACTATGCCACCTAGCTGTCCAGAATATACAGATATACTGTTACTTTGTGTAAATTTATTTTACCTTCTACAACTTTGTTGAAGTTGTTAAATGTTTCAATTAGTTTTTCAGTTGGCTGTACGGTTTTCTGAGTAGCCTATTATCATCTACAAAAGGAAATAGTTTTGTTTCACTGTGTTTATTCCTTCAATTTCTTTTTCTTGTTTTATTACTATAGCTAACATTTCTGACACTATCAAATAGGAGTGGTGTTAATGGACATCCATTGTTTACTCCTAATCTTATCGGAAAGTCTTCTCTTATATCTGTTCTTGGTTTTGAATAGATAATACTCATTTTAAGAAAGTTCCATTTCTTCTTATGGTTTGTAGTGTTTTTAACAAGAATGGATGTTATATTTTGTCAAAAAATTTTCTACACCTGTTGATGTATTTTTTGGTTTTTTTTCTTATTAATATGGTTGATTATGTTTATAGTTTTCCTAGTATTGAATTAACTTCTCATTCCTGATAAACTTTAGCCTGGTTATAGTGTATAATCTTTGTGATATGTTGGCTATAGTCTCCTTGATAATATTTTATTTAGAATTTTTGTGTCATTGTTCATTAGTGATGTTGTTTTGTAGTTTTCCTTTCTGCTTTTGGTTCAAAGTATCAAGACCATGTTTGTGTCATACAAGGAATTTGGTAGGATCCCTTCTTTTCCTTTTTTTTTTTACCCCCAAACAGTTTACATAATATTGGAATTAATTGTTCTTTAAATTTTTGGTTACATTTACTTATAAGTCCATTTGGTTCTGGTTCCAGTTGTTTTTTTTACCTTTGGGAACTCATTTGTAGCTTGTTCAATTTCTCTTTCTAAGATAGAATTATGCGAGTACTCTGTTTCTTGTTCTGTTAATCCAGGCAGTTTATATATTTATAAATATTCATTGCATTTGGCTTACCTAAATTTTTGTTGTATGAAATAGCTCCTAATAATTTTCAAAATTTCTTCATTGGTTGTGAATTTATGTTTTCATTTTTCATACTGGTAATTTTTAAATTTTTAAAAAAATCAAATTAGCTAATGGCTTATCTATTTTTTTTTAAATTCTAGCTCCTACTTTTTTTAAGTAATTCACTTTTGTTAATCTCTTCTTTTCCTTTCCAGAATTTCTGTTTCTATTAAATTGGGAGTTTAGAAGGTAAAATTTTAGCTGAGACTTGAAGGAAGTCAGGGAGCAGAGATGTGAAGGGAGACCATTCCAGTTTTGGGCACAGCCAGTGAAAACACATGGAGTCAGATATATTATGTCAGGAAAGCTGAGAGGCCAACGTGGGGGAATGTAAACTGTAAGAAGACTGGAAAGGTGAGCAGACTGGAACGTTATGAAGGGCTTTGAATGCAAGATAGAGGATTTTATATTTAATCTTAATCTTGAAGGTTATAGGGAGTGATTGAAGTTTATTGATTGGGGAGGAAAGGGGTGATCAGACCTGTGCTTTAGGAAGATCACTTTGACAGCTGAATGGTCTAGAATGATGGTCTAGGGTGGGGAAGAGACTTGTAGCAGGGAGACCATCAGGCTATTGCAATGCAAGTCTAGATGTGAGGTGAAGAGGCATTGTGCCAGGGTGGTGGCAGTGATGGAAGAGAGAAGTGGTCATATGCAGGAGCTATCATGATGGTAAAATTGACAGGCCTTTGTAACATATTGGATATGGGGGTGGGGAGGAGGGAGGGAGGGAGAGAGAGAGAGAGAATATAAAGAATTGAGTATGTTAAACATCTTAAACTGAAACTATACAAAGCTAAGCTTATATTTTTCCCCCAACCCTCCCCTCTTTATAGCTTTTATATTACTGCTGCGAGTATACTATCCTCCTAGTCACTCAGGCTTATAAACTTAAGTTTCATCCTTAACAGTTGTGAAGGCCATAAGCCTAGGTCACTGGTAAGACAGTAGTGTCCTCAACAGTAATATGGAAATCAGGAAGAGGGGATTGTTGGGGGAAAAGGTAGAGTTCAGTTTTTTACTTGTTATGGTTAAGATGTCTGAGACACATTGAGATCATCAATAGGAAGTCTGAGATATGAACTGGAGGTCAGCAGGGAGGTTAGGGCTTTCAGTGGTAAATACTTATTAATGCCTGCCGTGTTCCGGGCACTCTGCCAAGCATTTGGGATTTACAAAACAAAACGGGCAAAATTCATTCCCTGCCCTCAAAGATCTCACAGTTATATGGAAGAGACAACAAGCTGATATGTACAAAGAAGCCATATAATAAATAGTAATAATGATGATAGCTAACATTTATTAGTGCTCACTATATATTAGGCTCTGTGCTAAGTGCTTTACAATTATTATCTCATTTTGTCTCTAGCCTGGGAGGTAGGTGCTATTATCCCTATATTATAGGTGGAGAAACTGAGGTAAACAGAGATGAAGTACCACACAGCTAATAAGTGTCTGAGGCCAGATTTGGACTTAGGTCGTCCTGGTTCCAGAGGAAAAGATACTAGAATTAAGCCAGGGAAGTCAGGAGGCAGAGATGAGAAAGGGGAACATTCCAGGTATAGGGAAGAATTTGAGATGTCTGCTGAACATCCATGACTGAAAGGCAGTTGGAGGTGTGAGATTGGAGGTTAACAGAGAGGTTAGGGCAGGATAGGTAGATTTGAGAATAATTAACATAGAGATGATAATTAGATCCATAAGAGCCGATGAGATCACTAAGTGAAGTAATATAGCGTATATAGAGGGAAAAGAGAAGCCCCAGGATAGAACCCTGTGAGACATCTATGGCCAGAGGGTGTAGTCTGAAAGAGGATCCAGCAAAGGAGAATGAGAAGGAGCTGTTAGATAGATAGGAGAACCAGGAGAGAAGGGTGTACTGAAAACCTAAAGAGGAAGAGAGGATTATCAACAGTGTCAAAGGCATAAGAGAGAGATCAAATAGAGTAAGGGTTGAGAAACAGGGATTGGATTTGGGAAAATGGATCATTTTGGAGATCAACTTCGGAGAGAACAGTTTTGGTGGAATGATAAGGTTGGAAGATGGAGATGGGGAAGAAGGGAGAAGCGGGAGCTCCTGATGAATGGCCTCAGTTTTTTTCTGTAAAATATGAGGCAAGATTCTCAGCTGAGACAATGGGGGAGGAAGAGCCATGGGAGGTTTATGGAGGGATGAAAGGTTTTGAAAAGCCTCTGTGGGGTATGGGATAATGAGTTGATGAGAGAGATATAGCAGGATTGCCTAATAGTAGTGAGGGCCCAGTTAAGTTTGTAATTTGTAATGGATCCTCTCCGAATGGTTTCATGATTTTCTTTACCTTTGTTCAGTAGCAAATGTGTAGGAATGAAGGTGGATTGTAGGAGTGATCCAAGGCTGAAGCTTCGCAGGGCACAATCGGAGATATGATAAGGGGGTTAGGGACTCAAGAGAAGAGGACATTGTAGGGATGGGGAAAAGAGGAGTGACTAGAGTAAGGGTGATGTCCTGGGAGGGAACTGAGGGATTGAGGAATTGAAGATCATGGTGTGAAGGGAAGAAAGAGAGAGAGAGAGAGAGAGAGAGAGAGAGAGAGAGAGAGAGAGAGAGAGAGAGAGAGAGAGAGAGAGAGAGATGGAAAGCCAATAGGTTTTGTTTCTGTAAGAGGATATTGGAATTCTTGAACATGGATGTAGTGTTATGGTTAAGGAAAGATCCAAGGGTATGACTATCTTTGTCTGTGTCTGAGGTGAAGTGGAGGAGTAGATCACAGGAAGTAAGTAGGTTGAAGAACTGAGGGGTTAGGATTCTTGAGGGAGAGTCAGTATGTATGTTGAAGTTCCAAACCCAAGTTTGAGGGCAGGTTTTGGGGAGAAGAGGAAATTTGTGAACCAGCTATTGTGCTCATTGAAGAAGGAAGGAGAGTGACCTAGAAGTCCATCAACAGCTGCTGTCAAGATTTTTATTCTGTAGTAGATAGGAATTGCATAAACCTATAGGCAGAGAGGTTACTGGGTGATGGTGGTAGAGGGAGAACCTGGAAATGGCATCAAAGAGCAAATAATATTACAACTACCTTGTCTCAACTAGTTAGCCAAGGGGAATGAGTATAGCCAGTACTGGAAAGGGTGACTAGGGAGGCTGTGGAATCAGTAAAACTAGATTTCAGTAACAGAAGGAAGGAGTGGGAGAGGAGAAGATGTAGAATGAAGGGATATTTCTTGCTTATGGAACAGGCGTTCCAGAGGACACATTGGAAGGGTAGGTAGGATTTTGTTGGAACTTTGGGGTGGCAGAGTTGAGGATGACCTATAGGAGTTCAGAATCATTGGAATGTGTATGATATGACCAGGTGTGAAAATATTCATCATTTAGTGGAAGGGACCACTCCTTTTCTCAGAGGATGCTAGAGGTTGGACTAGAGACAAGTGGAGCATGAGAGGGAAGGCCTGTTTTCAGATTAGAAGTCTAATTTCACTACTACTCATTCCTTATGTCTTATTCCTAATTCATTCTCATGTGAACTCCAACCCCTCAGTGTTTTCTCAAGCCCTAAACCCTGCTTTAGCTATATTCTCCTACCTCTCTAACAATCAGCTCAATTCTACACTGTCTCCTATTCTTTAATCCTGTTCTTTTGGCCAGTTGAGCCTTACCAAACTCAAAACTGAGTTACTTAAACCTTCAGCCTTCCCCATCCCTATTCCCTTGTTGGAGAATTGAGGTGAAAGAAGTTATGTCTAGACTGGTTCTAATACACATTTATGTGCTCTCATCTCAACTCCTTGCAAGCAAGCAGTACATTTTATTCCCACTTATTCTCTTAGCTAAGACCTCATTTTATATTTCACAGAAAAAACTGAGGCATTTCTTACATTTGGGCACATTAAAAATAGCCCATTAACCCTGGTGTGTGTGTGGGGGGAGAGGTTGACCTCTTTTTGGCTAAAATATTTAATAACTAATATCATTAAGTCCTGTTGGATAGATCAAATGTCACATGTACCATCATGTACCTATTCGTTTTTATTGTGGTTTGACACAACTAGTTTTATAGCTGAATACCACAGAATGAAGCTGCCAGAAATGTTCTGTCATGAGACTTGCACACAGCTATGGATATCTCACACATTTTCATCTACGAACAAAAATTTGAGTTTGTTTTGTGCCTTTCTTTTGAAGAGTTCAAGTAACTGTACATGTAACTTTTTAGGCAGTGGACATCTTAAAACAGTCATGTGAGCAAAACTAGGCTAAGTGAGCATTTCTAAGAGCAAACAGTATAATCTTAAACGTTATAAAGTAAATAGAATCATATAGGCCAAGAGTGCCTAATCTCCTATCAGTCGGCCAGATCTACTTCACATTAAATTTTTACAAACAATCCACTGAGCAAAATAGTTCACACATGTGGTGCTTTAAGGTTTATAAAAGTTTTCCTTCAGAACCTTGTCAAGTGGGAAATGAAATATTATTATTCTTATGTTAGGTAAGGAAACTGAGGCACAGAGTTTTCGTGACTTAGTCATGACTGTGCAAAGTGTAGGTGCAGAAATCAAATCCAGGGCTCTTGACTCCTAGTCCAGAGCTCCCTCCACTACACTGGCTGAATCACTTTTGATCTACTACTGTTTTTTCTTTGTGGGATTAAAAAAATCTGCCTGTCTTCTATTCATTGCTGTGATACATGAAAGCACTATGTGCATCCACAGTCCAAGTTTCCCTTTCTTTATTCCTTCTGCTAATCTTAATGGCTAGGCATTTGACCAATGACTAGCACTTGACATTTGTAGATCCTAGGTTTTCTTTGGCCTGCACATGGATGTCTTTTTTTTTTTAAACTGGATACAGCCTAGTTCCTATCCTTTCCTTTTACCTCTCTCTTCCTCACCCTCACCTCCACTTCCATACTACTGATGGACTAATGTTCCTAAAATATCCTTTTTTGTTCTATCAGTCAAAAACCTTCTATGACTTTCCTTGTTTGCAGACATTCAAAGTTTTCAGCATCGCATTCAGGGATCTTAAATATTTGGCCTCATCTTCCTTTTTCAGGCCACTCTCCCAGGGGTGGTATAACATAGTGGATAGAGCACTGAACTTGGAGTCAGGAAAATCTGGATTCAAATTTCGCCAAAGACATTTATTGGCTGTGTGACCTTGGACAATTTACTTAACCTCTCTGTGCCTCACTTTCTTCATTAGCAATGTAAAGAGTTTTGACTCAGTTGCCTGTAAGGTTCTTTCTAGCTCTAAATCACTAAGCCTTTAATTATTTCTTAGTGTGAACACAGTGTTCCAAGCTGATCTTTTCATCACAGATGCAATTGGTCTTTCTTGATCTTGTGCTTTTCACAACCTAGTTTTCTTCTCCTTTCTTCCCCATTCAGGAATCTGTTATGAAACCTCTAGCTACTCCATCCCATATTTGAGAACCCATTTCTTTGAACTCTTTTTATATTTATTACCTACCTCATTCATTTTTGGAGTGCAATCATATACTACTTTACTTAATAGCATTTAGAGAAAGCAGTATGCAGTAGGTGACAGAAGGCTAGCAACTGAATCAAGATACACAGATTGCTGATACTGGACAAGTCCCTTAACTTTCAGCGCCCCATTCTGTAAGGCTATAAGTTTTAGAATAGCTGGGGATCTACATTGGAATAGGGAATTGCCTGCTCTAATGAATCATGGGTCTCAGTGAAAAAAAAATTAGCACATAGTATATCTATATACGATTTCTCTGGATCGCAAGAACTGCCCTCCACACAGTATTGTACGTAGCTGTATTTAACAAATTTTGAATAGTGAACTAGATATTTATCTTGTTTTGCTTCACCTGGTACCAGAAGTGACTTTTTGTATTGTACTGTATTGTTATGGAAATTTTGTAATAAATTTTGTTAAAATTTGTTCTTCAGTATTTTATTTTAAAAATTTTGTTATATTGGACATTGCTTATCATAGCCTGCTTTTGGAGCGTAAGTTCTGTTTCCAGTTCTTCATAGGTTCATAGTTTACCTGCTTTTCTCTTAAGCATTTGGATGGAAAGAGCAAAGGAGTGGTGATGGTCTTAGAAGACGAGTGATAGTGGGTTAGAGACAGATATTAATATTCATTTTTATCGACTCTGAGCTCCCTCCTCCTTCTCCTTATGAGCCACAATTCTGATCTGCACTGAACTCAAAGAAGGGAGGCTTCCTGTTGTAGTGGCAAGAGCAATTAATTAGGAGTCAGAGTACCTACCTTGAAATATAAGCTCTGTTATCTTTCTGTCTTTGTGACTTGGGAAAATTACTTCACATCTTTAAAAGTCAGTTTTCCTATCTCTAAGATGAAAGTGTTGGATTAGATGATCTCTGAGTTCTAGAACCTATAATCTTATGTGTTTAGGTGGACAGATAGTCAGATGCAAATTAACTGGTGCTTTTTTTAGAGTGGTTTATATCCCAGGTTATGCTTTAGGAAATTATACCCCTCAGACACATTTCCTTTAAGTCTATTTTGTCTTTCTCAGGGAAGTCAGTGAAATCACCTGAAATCACTATTTCTCATCAGCCTTATGTTCTTTGCTTTATTTTCATTCTTGGTGGCCTGAGCCCTGAGACTGGCAAACCCTATATATGTTTTTTTTTACTGTTGTTGCCAAAATTCTTACCAGTAGTCTATGGTTAGATTCTAGTTACAGTGATGTTAGAGTAAAAGGATTTTATATCTTAGATCTAGGTAGAAGAACCTCAAAAGACCATTGACTTGGAATTCAAATAGGTTATAGTTGCAAATTGGGTATGGAAAGCAGTTTATCTATTGAGAACCCATAGTTTCATACTTAACATGTCTCAGAGGGCCGAGGTTTGAGAAAGGTAGTCAGTTTATTATCTCATATTATCTTACCCTTTGTACCCTATATGTAATCAATAAATATTTGTTGATGGCACTTAGAGGAGGCCCTCTGAAGAATTGTGGGAATGCAGCTCTTTGTTGGTTTCTCTTCCTATATTTGCCCAGCTCTTCAATCCCTTCTGAATTAGGTAGCTGAAATGGGAAGTGGGGAAACGGGGAGAAGCAAGAACTGTGCCTGTCTTAAATTTGAGGGGTACACACGTTTGCTGTGTCACCCTGGGCAAATCACTTAACCCTGTTTGACTCAGTTTCCTCATCTGTAAAATGAGTTGAGGAAGGAAATGGAAAACTACTACAGTATCAAGAAAACCCCAAATGGGGTCATGAAGTGGACCCGAGTGAAAATGACTGAACAACAACAGCAGCAGACTTAGTAATTGTGTAAATTTAGCCATTCCTTAATCCCTTTCACATTAAAATGAGGGAGGTGGATCATATGGTCTCTAAGGTCCTTTTGGAGTGGTAAATCTTCAGATCCTAATCCATTTTGGTAAAGGTTGGAATGTGTGATCATAAGACAACCTATAAAATAAGTAACCCATACGTGTTGGTTGGCATTTTTGGAAGTATTTACAATGGTGAATGGAGTTATGCTAGAGGAAGTTAGGGGGAGCAGTGGCTAGAAAGTGTGCTGGACTTGGAGGCAGGAGGACCAGAGCTCAAATCCAACTTCACACACTAGTTTTGTGACTGAGCAAGTCACTTAACCTCCTTTCTGCTTCAGTTTCCTAATCTGTAAAAAAAGGAGATAATAATAGCAGCTACTTCCCAGTGTCATTTTGAGGATCAAATGAGATATTTGCAGAGTGCTTTGCAAATCTTAAAGTGCTGTATAAATGCTGTGATGGTGATGCTGATGATGATGCTGCCGCCACCTGGCTAACTGGTGGCAGTCTCTGTTTAGACCTAAAATAACACTAACAAACTAGTTTACTTAGTGGCCTATATCAGGGCTTTAGGACCCACTTGGAGATAAGATGTAAGGATCCATTTCTGGATTTTCAGTGTTCTTGCGTTTCTGCGTTTCTTCTCTGAGCATTCTTGATCTTATCTAATAATCAGTTTGCATTGGAAAGTCACCTAATGTGCTATATTATTGTACAGGAGAGGCTATGTGGCACCTCCTCTCTCTCCTCCCTCCCACCCTCAACCTAACAAGTGATTATTTTGTAATCACTATACTTGTTCTGAGTTACACAGGTCATACCTGTATAACCAGGTGGTATAATGCAAACTGCCAGCAGCATGGTGGGTGATTTTATACATACCTGCCCTTCTCCCATACCAAATTCAGGTAATTGGAGGAATCTGGGCTCAGTGTGAGTAGTGATTTGGGGTGAGAGGGAAGAGAATATTAATATATGATAACTGTGGTGTGGCATATTCAGTTTCATTTCAGCAAATATATATAGTGTAGTAAGTTAAATCTGTTTTTTAAAAAAAATTTTCAATTATTGATTTTTTTAACATTCTTTTGAAATTTTGAGTTTCAGATTCTCTTCCTCTCTCCTACTCCTCTCCCACCCAATGAGAAGTCAAGCAATATGATATCAATTATATATGTGAAATCATTCAAAACAGTTCTGTATTAGCCATATTTCAAAAAAAAGAAAGAAAAATCAAAGTGAGAAAATTATATTTAATTTGTACAAAGTTCATCAGTACTCTCTCTAGAGGTGGATAGCATTTGTTTCATCATGAGAACTTTGAAATTTTCTTGGATCTTTGTATCGATCAGAATAGCTAAGTCTTGCACAGTTGATCATCATTACAACATTGCTGTTACTGAGCACAGTGATCTCCCAGTTCTTCTCAATTCACTTCATATCAGTTCATATGGGTCTTGCTGTGTTTTTCTCACATTATCCCCATTGTCATTTCCCATAGCACAATAGTAGTCTATTACAATCATATGCCATAACTTTTTCAGCCATTTCCTAACTGATGAGCATCTCCTCAATTTCCAGTTCCATGCCACCACAAAAAGAGCTGCTATAAGTAGTATATGAAGGGCGTTTTCTTTTTGCTTTGATCTCTTTGGGATATAGAGCTAGTAGTGGTGTTGCTGGGTCAAAAGGTATACATAATTTTATAGCCCTTTCGGCCTAGTTCCAAATTGTTCTCCAGAATGGTTGGATTATCTCATTAGTGGACCTATTCTTCCCTCATCTTCTCCAACATTTGTCATTTTTGATAGGTGTGAGGTGGTATTGCAGAGTTGTTTTGATTTGCCTTTCTCTAATCAGTAGTGATGTAGAGCATTTTTTCATGTGACTCTAGGTAAACTTGATTTTTTTTCTTCTGAAAACTGCCCATTTATATTCTTTCACCATTTATCAGTTGGGGAATGGCTCTTATTTTTATAAATTTGACTCAGGATTTATTTGAGAAATGACTTGCTGTAAAAGATATTATTTCATTGTCTATGGTACCTTTTAGCAAATTGTAATTTCCCTGATTATTCCTTTTAATTAGGTCCATTTTTGCTTTTGCTTTGTCTGAAATAATGATTGCTGTCACTGCCTTTTTTTCCCTTTAGTTTAGCCTGAAACATATTAGATTCTGCTCCAGCACTTTATTTTAACTCTGTATATATCTTTTGGTTTCACGTATGTCTCTTTTAAATAACATATCGTTAAAATCTGGTTTCTAATCCATTCTTCTGTCTGCTTCTGTTTAATGGGTGTGCCCATTCCATTCAGTTTCACATTTATGATTTACTGTGTTTTTCCCTTTATCCCATTTTCTTTGGTTTCATCTTCTCCTTCTCTTTTTACCTTGTTCCTCCTCAAAAGTCTGTTTTGCTTCTAGCCACTTTCTTAATTTTTCTTCCTCTTCCCCTCTTACTTGCCTATTGGGTAAGTTGAATTTCTATACATAACTGAATGAGTGTGTGTATGTATTCTTCTCCATTTGAACCAATTCTGATAAGAGTGATTTTCAAGCATTGCCTTCCACCACCAGCCCTATTTTCTTCTCCACTATAAAACTCTTCCTTGCATGCCTCTTTTATGTAAGAAAATTTTTATCCCTCCCATCTTCTCTCAGTCCATCTCTTTTTCTCACCACTTCATTTTTTTTTGAGATGATTCAACATAATTGACTAATATCCATGCCCTCTGCCTATGTAAAGTTCTTTTAACTGCTGTAATAATGGTAAATTTCTTAGGTTTAACATGTATCATCTTAACATGTATCATCTTCCCACATAAGAATGTAAACAGTTTGACTTTCTTGAGATCCTTGTGGTTACTTTTTCATGTTTACCTTTTCATGCTTCTCTTGAGTTTTGTGTTTGAATGTCAGATTTTCTATTCAGCTCTGGCTTTTTCATCACGAATGTTTCCAACTCCTTTATTTCATTAAATGTTCACTTTTTTTTTTTGCCCTGAAGGATTATACTCTGTTTTGTTGGGTAGATGATTCTTGGTTGTAATCCTGTCTTTCATGCCTTTAATGTGAGAGCTGCTAAATTTTGTGTGATCTTGACTGTGGCGCTACAGTATTTGAATTGTTTCTTTCTGGCTTCTTCCTTTATCTGAGAACACTGAAACTTGGCTGTAACGTTCCTGGGAGTTTTCATTTTGAAATCTCTCTCAGGAGGTGATTGTTGGATTCTTTTAATTTCTGTTTTATCCTCTGCACCTAAGGTATTGGGGCAGTTTTTCTTGATGATTTCTTAAAATGTGGTATGTAACACTTTGATCATAGCTTTCAGGTAGTCCAATAATTTTTAAATTATCTCTCCTGGATCTATTTTCCAGGTTAATTGTTTTTTCCATAGAGATAGTTCACATTTCTTCTACTTTTTCATTCTTTTGACTTTGTTTTATTGTTTCTTTATTAGCTTCCACTTACCTAATTCTATTTTTTAAGGAATTATTTTCTTCAGTAAGCTTTTGTACTTCTTTTTCCATTTGGCCAATTCTTTTTTTAGGGAGTTCTTTTCTTCAGTGAATTTTTGTACCTCTTTTTCCATTTTACCTATTCTGATTTTTTACGGAGTTCTTGTCTTTAGTTAATTTATGTGACTCATTTACCGTTAGGGAAATTCTGTGTTTTAGGATGTTATTTTCTTCATTATTTTTTTTTGCCCCTAAAAAAGGCTTGATAAAATCAAGCCATTAATTCTGTTTTCATAATTGTTTTGCATCATTCTCCTTTCTTTTCCCAAATTTCCCCTACCACTCTTAACCTATTTCTTTAACTCTTCCAGGAATTCTTGTTGGGCTTGGGTCTAATTGACATTTTTCTTTGAGGCAATTTTTTGTAGCTGTTTTTCACATTGTTTTCATCTTCTGAGCTTATGTCTTGGTCTTTCCTGACACTGAAGTAGCAGCTTTTTATGGTGAAATTATTTTTTTATTGTTATTTGCTCATTTTTCTAACCTGTTTCTTGATTTAGAATTTTATGTTAAAGTTGAGCTCTGCTCTTCTGGGTATGGGGAGGTGTTATCCTAAATTTCAGGCTCTTTTGTGCTATTTTCAGAGCTGGTTCTGGGAGTCTGTAAGTTTTTGGTGCTTCCAAGGTGGTGTGATGCCAGGAGAGGCTTAGTCTTTCTTCACCTGCTTTGTGCTCTGATCTTTATCCAGGAGGTCCCCTTGATCCCCTGTAGCCACAAGCGTTAGTGCTCCTCTTTACCTTGGAACTGTGACCAGGGCTCCCTTGTAACGGCCCTCCAGCATTCCTGTCCATCATCAAACATAGTTGTTTAAGAAAGAAAACAAAAAAATGACTAGCAGTAAATGAGCAAAACCCCATTAGCAGTCTTCATTTTTAAGTTATACTGAATTTTTGTCATTTGATAAGTCAACAGGCATTTGCTAAGTCCCTACTAAATGCCAAGTATGTCCTTATGAGGATAATGTTTCCACGTGTGGCAGGAGTTCTTAACCTCTTTCTTGTCGTTGACTCCTTTGGAAGTCTGGTGAACCCTTTAGAGTTCTTCTCAGAGTATTTTGTTACCTACATTTATGATTGAAGGAAATGCTAAATTTATGTTAGAGATTAGTGAAAATAAAAGTGTATTTTTACCCCATGCAAGTTCACAGGCTTCCCTTGGGTCCAAAGATCCCAGGTTAAGAAGCCTTGCTATTAAAGTCAATGGATATATTACCCTTTAAGAGAAACAATACTGTTTGAATATAGGTGTGTAGACAATTGAATAGGAACACTTAAGTAAAAGGTTGATTATTTAAATTGACTTATAATTAGAAATTAAATAAATTTGGGAATACTGAAAGAATATAATGGGGCAGTTATGACTCACTAACTCCATGAGACAAGAAGAAATATTAGAGCAAAATCAGAAGATTGAAAAAAGTCAGAAGAAAATATTATGTTTCTACCACTCAAAGTAACTCACCTGAAGAACAGATCAAGGAATGGTAACTGAGAAGTGATGCCTTTCACAGGTTTAGTTTTAGAAGGTTTTGATGGGAGCTAGCTTTTCAGGACTTATTTGAATAAAGATATACACTTGATATTAATGAGTTGGAGAAATGTAGAGAAAAAGAGATGACATTCAAGATATATAATGCAGTTTGGAAGAAGACTTGATTGTATTGTTATTTTCCTAGGTTTTCAGAGTTCAAGTTAAGATGGCGATATGAGGCATAGGAGGACCCACCTCTCCCATACTTATCCCAGCAAATATCTATAAAGGTCCCTAAATAGAGTAGTAATAAAGGAGAAATAGATATGAACTCTCCTATCCAGTCCTGCCTGCACAAAAAAAAAAAATAAGGTTGGCTGGCCAAATGAGTCTTGCCAAGGAAATTAGATGGAGCCTCTGTAAATATGCCTGAAAATTCAGGAAGGAGGGGTCATGATAACAGGGAGGTTGGCATGAGCTGGAGTAAATGAATCTGAAGCCTGTGGATATTCATAACAAGAACACTCCAAGGGTTGTAAGCCAGTGTGAGCTCCTGAGCCCTGCTCATCCATCTGTTAGAAATGGAAACTACAGCCAGCCCCTGTAGGGGATGAAGCAGGGAGATAGGACTTGGTTATGGACTTCTTGAAGCACTAGGAGCCATAAAAGGAGACAGGGCCAACAACACCTGAGTATCCTCATTGTGTGTATGTGTTTGTGTGGGGAGGTGGGGGGACTCTTTTAAGAGGCTACAGAACAGCATGATCTCCAAAATTGAACAGGAACCCTTCAGAGACATAGTAGAGGAAGAAGAAACCAACTCTGATTTGGAATTGTGAACAGAGAAAGAAGAAGAGAAAGGCATAACTCAGCATCCACAGTGACCTACCAGGAGGCTAAGACAGAAACCAGGAGTTACAGCAGAGGGTGGTACTTAGGTCCAGTCAACCCATTCAGAGAAACAGCAACACCAGCATTTAGACTAAAGAGGAAGCAGAATGAAACAGGGCCTATTCTACTCATGCAAGAATACTAGAGGGAGTAGATCCTGACAAAAAATTCCAAAACAAAAACTGAGATTGACGTTATGAGTAAGCAAGAAGACATCAAATACAATAAAGAAATACTATGGGCTAATTGAAAGCCCAAAGGCAAATAAGAAGAGAGTAATTCTGCAACAAATACAAGCAGAGATTCAGAGAAAAAATATGGCTCAGCCACTAGAACTACAAGAATATCTGGGAGAAATGAACCTGGAGAAGGAGATATAAAATTAAATAAATGAAATGAGAACTCTGGAGGAAAAAAATTGTAAGTGCAAACATAAGACTTTAGAGAAAACTACAAAGGTAAATATACCAGTAAATATAACAGTTGAAAAGGTAGATGATGAAGGGATGTATGTATTCCCAAAGAGGGGGAGGGGGAAGAAGATGGAGAAAATCATGCAATTATTCTGATCAGGTCCATTGGGAATGTATGTTGCACAACTTCAACTAGGGCCTTATTGCTGCTACTATACTTGCCTAATCAGTTTAGCATCTCACTCTCTGCAGTAGCTTTTCTAAACTTTTTCATCCCTCTATAAACCCCCCATGGTTCCTCCTTCCTTCCCTACCCTCTCTGCTGAGAACTTTGCCTCATATTTTATAGCAAAAAAAAATGAGGTCATTTGTCATAAACTCCCTCTTCTCTCTTCTTCATCTTTAATGCTAGTGACTTCCCTTTGTTGATTATCTCTAATTTATCCTGTGTTGTTGGTGCATGGTTTACATTCTCTTTTCCATTAGAATGTTATATCTTTAAGCATGGGGACTGTCATATAGTTGTCTACATATGTTGTTTCCTCAATTAGACTATGATCTCCTTCAGGTCAAAGACTGTCTTTTGCCTTCCTTTGTATCTCCAGGGCTTAGTACAGTGCCTGGCACATAGTAGATGCTTAATAAATGCTTACTGACAGACCCTAAAACAATTCTTGATTTCCTTTTTTATCTTTTCCATTCGTGACCTTTCGTTCCTCCAGATGAAATCTGTTATCTTGTCTACTTCTATAAAGTAACTCTCTGGTAAGGATTGTAATGATACTTAGTATATAATTAATTTAATTAATATTACTGTTTTATTATATTGGTACAACCCAATCATGAGCCAGTTAAGTCTCTCCAAATATTTAAGTCTCTCTGTATTTCTGTAAAGAGGGTTTTGGAGATGTATTCATGGAAATACTTTATGTTTTTTGTAAGCTGGCTGCCAGGTATTTTTATAGTTATTTTGAAAGGAATTTCTAGATAAATTCTGGCGATTAGGAAGATAGTGGTGCTCTAAACAGTAATAGGGAAGTCAAGAGGAGGAAATGGTTTGGTGTGTGATTAGGACATGGGAATGAGAAGATAATGAGTTCAGTTTTAGAGACGTTGAGTTTAAGATGCTTGTGGAGTCTCTAGTTTGAGATGCAGGAAATTTTAAAAAGTATACTGTTTGGTGCTTAGTAATTGTTTAATTGAATTAAATCATTCCAAGGTTGCGTGGTAATTTTGAAGTCTGGTAAAAAGAACAAAAAAGAGATTCCTTAGATATAATTGTTTTAGCTAAAATTCTGCTTTCTCTCATACTAAGGATGTTATAGAACTGAAAACATTGGCAGTGGATATTTATGGCCAAGTCCTCTACCATATTCTTTTAAAGTAGAGAAAATGGAATAGTTGTTATTCATTAAGACTAAGTAATATGGAAAAGAAGACAGTTGCCCAGAACATGTATGTATAGTAGTGACTTCTATTCATGATCCAAGTAACTTAGAATTGGAAGGGAACATATTGACTATCCAGTCCTACTATCCTCATTTTACGGGTTTGAAGATTGAGCCATGTAGAGTTAAGTGACTTGTCCGAAGTGACACAGGTAATAGTCAGGAAACTTTGGCCTGGAAAAAGGAACCAACTCCCCCAGAGTCATAGCTCTGTAGAGCCAAGGCTAGGATCGTGTTTTCTGATTCCCAGTCCAGGGTATGCTCCCCAAACTCATGATAAAGTTATTATTTAAATCAAAGTTTTTTCATTGTCAGTCATTTTTTTTTCTCTTCAGCCTTTCCCCATACCTCCAAAAGAAAAAAAACAAATACCTTATAAAAACCAGGTACCATGCTGAAGCCTCAGGATATAAATATACAAGCAAGACAGACCTTGCTCTTTTTTTGGGGGGTGGGGTTAGGCAATGGGGTTAAGTGACTTGCCCAGGGTCACACAACTAGTAAGTGTTATGTGTCTGAGGCCGAATTTGAACTCAGGTCCTCTTGAATCCAGGGCCAGTGCTCTATCCACTGCACCACCGAGCTGCCCCTATTAAAAAAAAATTTTTTTTTCAGACCTTGCTCTTAAGAAAGTTATATTCTAATAAGGGAAGACAACATATAGATGGGTGTGATGGCCAGGATGTTTTGATCTGGATGGTTATAGGGATGGTGATTGTGGATGCCGTGAGGCTGAGTGAGGTGGCATGCCTTGAAGATGGTTGGAGAATAGCTGGGAATGGGTCTGGGTTGGACTATTTAAGGAAAACTGTCATCACTTAACAGCTTAGGACCCTTAGGGTAAGATTTGGAAGGTTGGCCAGAGATGGTGCCTGGAATTAAGTGGTATGGCATAAACATGGCAAGAGCATTGTGCATATAGCAATTTTCCAGTTTCCAGTGGCATAACTGCATAATGTGCTTGGAGATTTTAATTTTATTTTAAAACTATATTGATATATTTGCAGATTAATTTGCACATTTGTCCATCCATATTCGCTTCTACCCAACCTAAAGTCCAGAAAATCATCTTCTCATAACAAAGCTCAAAAAAAAGCAAGAAGGGAAAAAGCAAAACTAACCAGCTTATTAGCCAACTCTAAAAGTATTTGCAGCGTTCTGTACCCATTGGTCCCCCACATCTTCATAAAAGTAAGGGACGGCTTTCTCCTTCATTTCTCAGTTGACATTTTTAGATGAAAACTCATGAAACAAAAAATTTGAACAAATAAACGGAAAAAAAATTGATTTTTTTAATTAAATGTGGTAGAAAATGGAAACAGGTAAGAAAGATAATTCTGTCTTAGTGGCATTTACAGTCATTTTTAAGATGAGGACATAAGGAAAAAGTAAATGAATATTGTATATATTTTTCCTAATAAAGTGATTATATCTGGCGCCAGTGGTGTGTATCATGCAGTCTAGGCCTTCTGTCCACCTGCCTCCTCCAAGGGACTCAGTAACTTTCCCAGGCTCACAAGATAGAAGGTGTCTGAGGAAGGATTTCAACCCAGGTCCTTCTGACTCCCAAGTCCAGTGCTCCAGCCTCTACGCTACCTGGCTGCCTCTTTTCCATCTTGTTCCTCAAAAGCAGCCCTTCCTCTGTCTGATTGCTATGGTTGTGCACCATCTGTGCTCCTGCCTGGAATGCTGTCTTTCCCAAACCCAGACTCTTTGAATTCCAGACCCTTTAAGACTCTCTGTTGTGCTAAGGTTATTTTGCATCTACTCTGGAATTTGCCTGTTCTGATTTATATATGTTGTCTCCCCTGTTAGAATGTGAGCTCCCTGAAGGCAAATATTATTTCTGCTTGTCTTTTATTTTCCCGTGCTTAGCCTGGTATTTGACACATAGTAAGTAAGCTTTTAATAAATGCTTGTTGACTGGTTGGATTGTGTCGCTTTGGTTTCAAACTTGGCGTTTTCCATGGTTTCCCTGTCCTTGGGACCTCTCTAACCTTGGACCCTTCCACTGTTCTCCCTTTCAAATCATCAACTAGTTGGATGGATTATTGTGAAATTCTTTCTTCCGCCTGCAGACGTTTGCCCTCACAGCATCTCAAGGTCTGCCCTCCCATATGTGGTCCAGTGTATGGCCTCTATTTCCATCTATCCTTCTCTCTCTCTCCTTCTGAGCCAGCCCCAGGCTTCCACTTCATTGTAGAACCAATAGAGAGTAGATGCTCTCTAGAACCAATAAAGAATAGATAATAACTGGAATAATAGCCAGCACATATGTAGCACTTTAAGGTGGGTTACTTAATTTGATCCCTTATTCTTATTCTGGGGCTGAGAAGTGTCAATGGTGATTTACCAGTCCTTTATTTTAGAGGGATCAGTATTGCCTAGTCCATGCTGGGATCCTTCTGCTTTGGGGATAAATCCTATAATCTACACTTTTTCTTTTAACCATAAATACAACCCCTCCCAAAAAATAGTATTACTGCAAATATGTAGCTAGTAATCACTAAAAATCTGGAAAAAAGGTTGGTGTGTTCTCAGTTCTGCATCTGTTCTTTCCCTTAAATTGGGGGTTAGGGAGTAGGTAACATTTTTATGCACTTATATGCACTTACCTCTCTGTCCTTAGTTACTTCATTTGTAAAATGAGTGGATTCTCAGGTTACTTTTAGCTCTAAGTTAATGATATATTAGCCTAAGTCTAAGAAGATATTGTCATTTGCCCTTCTCCTCCTCCTCCTCCTCTCTACTTCCCCCACTTTTTTTTTTCTAGGGCCTCCACTTAATATAACAATATCAGACATTTAAATTATAAAGCATTCAAATGCTACAACATTATTTATAAGCTTTGGTGGGTTTTTTCCCCCTCCAGAGAGGCCACAGAGTTCTTTTTTTCCCCCTAAAAGATGGGCATCCTTTGGGCAATTTTAATACTTTTTTTTTCATGGTTTTTTGGAGTTCAGTGGGTTTATTGTTTCCTCTCAACATTATCTCTTCTTGAAGTTTGTGCTTGATTTTGTGGTGGTTTTTATCTTCTACAAATCTAGAAAACATTAAAACTGCTCTTGAATTTAGATCACTTGATAGATTAGAGGGACTTACTAGTTGGACTTTTTCCTCCCTAAAAATGGACAGTCAGGGTGGATACAAGTTAGAACGTTGCTTTCAGGCGCAGTAGTCCTCAAAGTGTGGATGGGGATCCATATTTTTATAATAATAATAAGACCAGTTTTGTGGTTCAGTGGTTAGAGTGTTGGGCCAGGCCTGGAGTCAGGAAGACCTGAATTCAAGTTTGGTTTTAGACGCTTTCTAGCTGTATGACTTCAGGCAAAATCACTTACCTTCTGTTTCCCTCAGTTTCCTCATCTCATCTCTAAAAAGGGTATAATAGCACCTACCTCTGGGGGTTGCTGTGATGATTGAATGAGATAGAGTGCCTGGCCTTTAGGTGCTTAATGAATGCTTGTTCCCTTCCCATTCCCCCATTAAAATACTCTTTCCCTTATTTTCCAGCTACACATCTCTGTGAGGGCAGATTTTCTTTATGTACTTCAAATGAAACAGTGTATTTCAACAAGTTGAATGTAGAAGCAGATATGAGAATCTACCTGTCTTCTATTAAGTCAGACATTAAAGAGATTTGCAAAAATATGTAAAACAATGCCACTCTGAAAATGTAGCTGTTTTTCATAAAATTTTTATTCCTATATTAACATGTAATGGATTTATTGTTATTTTTAAATGAATTAAAAACACTTAAAAATTTTATGTTTTAATTTCTGGTACAGTAAATATTGAGAGCTATAACTCACATAAACTAAAGCTCTTTGAGGTCCTCAGCAATTTTGTTTATTTGGTTGGTTGGTGTTTTTGTTTTGTTTTGTTTTGGTGAGGCAATTGGGGTTAAGTGACTTGCTCAGAGTCACACAGCTTGTGAGGGTTATGTGTCTGAGGCTGGATTTGAACTCAGGTCCTCCTGACTCCAGAGCTGGTGTTCTATCCACTGCGCCACCTAGCTGCCCCTCCTCAGCAATTTTAAGAATGTAAAGGACACTGTATTGTTAGTTTTACTTAACTCTTTTTCTCTATTACAAGAGAACCCTTAGGAATTAGGAGTAATCTGTAAATATTTGTAATGTAAAAACAAAACACATCAGTATGATTTTAAGTAAAACAATTTTTTTCAAATGCGAAGAGGTTTTGAGACCACAGAGTTTGAGAACTGCTACTTTCTTTAAAAAATTATACTTTATTTTAACATTAAATTTTTTTAAAAAAGGTTTTTTGAATTCCAAATTCTCTCTCTCTCTGGCCCCTCCCTCACCCATTGAGAAGGCAGGTAGCATGATATCAATTATACATGCATGAAGTCACACAAAACATTTCTATATTAGCTACATTGCAAAAAAAAGCAAGAAAAATAAAGTAAGTGAAAAAAGTATGCTTCTAGGTAACAGTGCAGTGTAAGTTGGTTGCTTGACTAGTATTAGATGAGCCCACTGGCAGTAACCAGACTAGTGCAGTTCCCCCTCGTTTCGTATTGAACTTTCTTCCCCTTCTCCCAAGTTCATAGAAAAGATCTTTTACTTTTAAAGATGGTATTATTTCTGTGCTGATTAATAATAATAATATCAGCTATTTAATTGTAGAGGTATAGTCATAATGTCATCACCCATAGTTTAAGTTATTTGTGTAAGTTATTTCATGATAACCCTCTAGCAAATTGGAATGGGTAGACTTTCTTACTCCAAGTAAACTGGAGATCCACTGAGACTTATTTTAATTATGCCAACAACTAGTTGTCCTAAGAATCATATATCTAGACCCTATATAAAGGAGAAGAGGTGATGGAACACAGTTATTTTCTACTCATGCATGCCTTTTATCTGGCAAGTGCTATCTCCTTACCTGTTGTGGCTAATACAATATAAATCTCTGTTCATATTGATGTTTCAGTGATATAAAGATGAAGATTAAAAAAAAAGTACAACTTTTTAAACCCTTCTTCCTTGAATCAATGTAGCAGCATTCACCAATCTACCCTTTGCTCTTACTTTTTGCTATCATTAATGTTCTTAGAATTATTTTGAGGAATATGAACTTTAAATGTCTCAGAAGTTATTGTGAGGTCATTTGAATCATGGCACTTTTGGAACTGGAAAGGACTTTAGAGATCATTTAGTTAATAAACTTCGGAAATTTACAGATAATGAAAGAGTGAAGAACACAGAGGGGGAAGTGATATAACTAGGGTTACATTAAAAAGTCAGTGGTAGAACCGGAATTTTGGTCTCAGGTATTCTTGACTTTATCTAAAGTGCCCTTTCCAACACTCATACCAACTGTGGTATTGGGTCCTTTTTGTCTAAAACCAACCAGTCCCCTAAAAAAAGCCTAACACCTGAGTAACTGAGGCTACATGGTTTAAGTATTTTATTAGCTGTGTGACCCTAGGCAAGTCTGTTAACCCTGTTTGCCTTATTTTCCTCATCTGTAAAATGAGCTGGAGAAAGAATGGCAAACCGCTCCAGTATCTTTGCCAAGAAAACCCTAAATGGGGTCATGACGAGTCAGACACAACCGAAACAACTAAACAACAAGTGGTTATTTTTTGTAATTAGCGTTCCAGAATCCTCAGTCAGAATGGAGTTCATGAAGAAATCCAGGGTGAAGAAGAGAAATTAAAAGCAGAATAAGAAATAGACAGCCTGATTATTCTCCTCTAGCCACTTGTTTGAATTGGGAGTGATTTTGTATGTATGCTGACTAAAGAATGGAAGTAGGAAAAAGGATGGGAGTAGGAAGTAGGAAATGATCTTACATATCTTAAAACATGAATATGAAGACTTTGAATACTTATTTTAAATAAAATACTAATTTCTGATGCTAACAGTTAAATTTTCTTTTAATTTGACAGGTGCTATACTTGGCAGATCAGAAACGCAGGAGTGCATCTTCTATAATGCTAATTGGGAAAAAGATAGAACGAATCGTACTGGTGTTGAACCTTGTTATGGTGACAAAGATAAAAGAAGACACTGCTTTGCAACGTGGAAAAATATTTCTGGCTCAATTGAAATAGTAAAGCAAGGTTGTTGGTTGGATGATATTAACTGTTATGACAGGTAAGTAAGCAAAAGTCTTATATCATGTGAAGCTCTGCAAACCTTTTTATTAATAGTTACAGCGAAATACCAAAACAAAGGATTTTAACAAGTTGCTATACTTCTATAATATTTCTTTCTGTTTTTAGATAAATTAGTAATTATATTTTTAAAAAGTAACAAACAGGTTGCATCTTCAGTATGTTTTAAATAAGCATCTAGGTAGCAAGTGTAATACCTATACATAGAAGCACTTCCCCCAAAGTTGTCAGGATCATTAAATGATTTTTGCCCATTTTCAAGGAAAACAGATTTTCTAATTCCTTTAAAGGTTTCTTTGCCCAGTCTATATATAGAGAAAGGTATTAGAAATCTTATTCTTTCATTTATTTTTTTTTGTTTCATTCCTTAAATATCTGGAAGTAGCTGATCTTACTCTATTTTATTTTTTTAGGAGAGTCCTTTGTTTTCTTTCCCAAGAGACATTTTAACTCAACATTTAAAAATTACATTAGGAAACCATCCCTATTTTAAAAGCCATTTCATTAAATGAACTTGTTTTAAATGTTTCATTTTAGAGTAGAGTGATGTTGTGATTGGGTTTCTGACTAAAGGTGAGATATTACAGTGAGATTTCCACAGGTGTTTTGTGCTTATTGGTTAGTCAGATTTTGATGAGGGCAATGGTAAAGAGATTAGAGGATCTAGTAAAAAAAAAAAAACAACAGTTCTCAGTTACCGCATATTTCAGAACTAAAAAGTACTTCATCATGCCACTTTAGCACTAACTAGTCCCTGTTATGATCATTGTTAAGCCACCACAGATCAGAGCGTAGCCATATGTCATTAATGGATGATAGATATATTTGAACAACTCTGTCCAAAAGGTGTGTGTTCTACTTTACATTCATAGGAAAATTACTTAGTCTGTAAATTAGACAGACTTCGTTTTTCACCTGTTTATTTCTTTTTGACCATGTGGCCTTGTTAGAAGGGTGATATGAACTCATAGTATAGACTGAAATATGTTTTCTTTCTTTTTCTTTTTTTTCTTCTCCTCATTTTTGGAACATGGCTAATGTGGAAATTTGCTTTGCATGTCTTCATATTTGTAATGGGTTTTGTATTTTTGCCTTCTCAGTGGGGTAGATGGGGGAACATAGAACTAAAAATTAAATAAAATGGGATAGAACAAATCCATCGCTCCTTAGTAGTTCTTAAATTTCTTGAGAAACAGCTAATGGATCAGAAAGTTTTCGAGTCATATGTTATCATTGATGCATAGGTACAGATTGAGATCCTTGAAGCTTTTTGGTAAAAATCCTTTCTTTTTATCTTTGAATGTCTTCTGATTGAAGCGTAGAGTTGGGTTATCAGTAAGTCAGCAAGCATTTTTGAAACATCTTCTATAACCCAGGACACTATGCTGAGTGCTGGTGAAAAAAGCACAGTGTGAAGGAGTCAGCATGACCCAGAGCCTCTGCCATCTGAGACTTCTGTTTCCCAGACATCTAGAGCAAAGGGATCAAACTTCTGTCCCATGGCTCGTGAACCAGGTTACAGCATATTGGAAAATCTTAAACAAGATAAATAAAAATACAGTGTAACATAGATAATGTTAATTTGTGTTTTTTTTTAAACTCAGTCTGCTGCCAACAGATGTGTTTCTGTTTGAGTTTGACACTTCTGCTCTAGATGATCATAGATCTTGGAGCTAGAAGGCACCTCTGAAATCACTGATACCCTCATCTTAAGATAAGAAAAATGAGGCTAAGAGAGGTTAATGACTTGCCCAAGGTCATATAGGTGGCTTTAAGCATCTATGGTGGTGGTGGGATCCCAAGCCAGGTCCCTTGCTGTTTTTAAAGGAATATGATTCCAAATGAGGAAAAATGGGATTAGCTTGAAGAGACTTTTGTGGAATCAAAGAGATCTCCCCAACTCAGATTTAATTAAATACAAATACGCAAAAGATAGAAATGAAGTCAGATAATAAAGAGTGAATATAAGGTGGCACAGTGCTGTAAAAAACAGTGTCAGGATGGCTAAAACTAAAAATGAGCTGAGGGAAACTAAGGACAGCAAAAGGATTTGTGTTGTTTCATCTATATTAGGGGAGAAAAGATCATCCAAGAGGGAGAGGACCTTTCATGGGGGATGGACGGGATAATGATTCCTTACTACTGAGGTGGGGCTGCTCGGTTCATATTTTATTCCTTTTCTGTCAGCGATAATGGCCCTTGCCCTGGAAATGACTAAGAAGGAGTTTATACCCAAGATAAGTAAGGAATATAGTAAGAAAGCACCTAGCTAGCTTCCCTTGATGAATTCAGGTCATCTGGCATAGGTGAATTACATCTTGAGTAATAAAAGAACTGACAGATGTGATTGTGGAGTCAGTCAGTGAAATTTGAAAGATCACAGAAAAATTGGAGCCATACCACAACATTGGAGAAGGGCAAATGTCCTGGTTTTCAAAAAAGGGGGGAAAAAAACCAGTGTCTGCAAACTATAGATACTTGTTAACTTGACTTTGCTTCCTGGGAAAATTCCAGAATAGCTCATTAAAGACCTGCCCGGTGAACATCTAAAGAGAAAAGTAGTGTTTACAGAGAGCCAGCATGGCTTCATCAGTCGTGCCACACTATCCTCGTTTTCTTTTTTGATGGATTTCTAAACTAGTAGATGAGGAAGACATGGTAATGTGAATATAGGTTACCTATGTTTCAGCAAAACTTTGTATAAAATATTTCATACTATTTTTGTGGAGAAGGTGGAAGAATTTGGATTAGATGACAGTTCAGTTAGATGGTTAGAAGTGTTTGGAAGGCCTTACTGAAAGGGTTGTTTAGCGTATCAGTGATCAGCGTGGCAGGATGTCTCTATTATATTACTCTAGTAATCTTTGCTGGGCCCTGTGCTGTTTTACCTTTTTTTCAGCTATTTGGATAAAGGCATAGATAGTATTCTCATCAAATTTTCGGGTGACAAAGCTGGGAAGGATAGCAAACACACTAGAAGACAGAGTTATTATCCAAAAGGACTTTGACAGGCTTAGAGCAATGGACTGAATCTGTTTAATAAGATAGCATTCAGGAGGGATAAATGTCTTAGGTTTGGGTTAAAAAAAAATAACCTCGCAGGTATGAGATGAGGAACATATGGTTGGACAGTAGTTGTGCTGAAAAAGAGCTGTGGGTTTTAGTGGATTGCAAGTTCAGTATAAGTGAATAGGATGCCATGGGGGCCAAAACACTAGTGCAACATTGGGCTTGATGAAGAGAGGCATATCTTCTAGGAATAGGGAGCTGAGAAGAGCCCATTTGTACCACCATCCTTGTCAGACCTCCTGTGTTGTTCAGAGTCAAAGCTTAAGTGAGATTGAGGAGCTAGAGTGAATATGCAGAGGAGGCCAGTGGGAAAGGTGAAGGGCCTTTAGTCCATTTACTCCAAGAATTGGTTAAAAGACTGGAGAAGAAAAGGAAGACACAGTGTAACTGTCTTCACTGATTTTAAGGGTTGGCATATCAGATAGTGATTAGACTTGTTCTTGGCCCCAGACGTGAGAATCAGAAGCCGTGGGTAGAGGTACAAAATGTCCAGTTTTAGCTTTATGTCAGGAAAAATTTCTTGACGATTAGGACGTGGTCTCAAGCACAAGCTTAAACCACCATTTGGTAGCCTTCTTGGTTGGTTGGTCACCCCTGAAGGACCTTTTGGAAATTCTGGTGAAACTAAGAGAATTATAAAGGTTAAAAGTTAAACCCAATCCAAACCACTCATTGAAAGTTGGCTATAGTATGTACAATGAATAGTCCAATGACACAGTGCCTACAGTTGGACATTTTTGAGTTTTCTAGTTTAGGTTTTCTTTTTTTTTTTTTTGGAAGTTTTATTTCTTGGGTATAAGGGAACTCCTTTTGAGAAGCTTCTTAAAGAGTTAACTGTGGGAACCCACTGCCTTGCCCAGGGTGACACAGTTTCTGTGTGGCAATGGCAAGGACTTGAAACCCAGGTCTTCTGACTCAAAAGCTAGCTCTCTGTTACTATGCCTTGCCACTTCTAAGCATCAGCTTTTCTAAATAAATTAAAAATGAATAGGACTACAGGAAAAAGCAAAGCAAGAAAGAAAAGGGCTCAAAAATGCATAAAAATAAGTAGCCAGAGAAGGAAACATAAATTTAGACAGAGGAAAAGTAATTTTCATAGAAATTGGTTGGCTGATTGCAGTTGGAGACAACTATATAAATACTGAAGGGGAAATTTTGTTATAATTACACAATTTACATGGTTATTAATACTGAATCTGCATTCACCTTTGCTGTCTACTGAATAGATGACCATGTGTGTTACTTTTTTATTAGAATTTAATTCTGCTAAAATTTACTGAGACTTTCTTTTAAAAATGTATGAGCTTTGTACTGAATGTACTTCTAGTTGTGAATTCAACATCTTACTCCAACAAGAAGATCCCAGATGATTTTTTTAAAATACGTCTTAAATTTATTTGATGAATTTTCAATTAACTTTTGGTTTAAAATAAATAAGAAATACTCAATAATTTCAATCTTTTGTATTTGTTGTGTGTAGATCTGATGTTGAAAGCCTGGCTTTGCTTTGTTGCTTGGGTTTATTTTGGTGGAGTCCATGTGCTTTATCTTAATATTTGTGTATAAAACACCTTTTAATAACTTCATATTTACCTCTTTTTTTGTGTAGAGTTCTCAGAAAGGCAGAATGCTTCTTTAGTTATGTTTTATACAATTGAGTGATATCTACATGTTTATTACCCCAACACTGCCCCATGTGTTTAGGGAATGTAAACCTGCTACTGTAAAAATGACAGAGCACATTCCAAAGCCAAACACAACTGAGTTTTGTAATCTAATGTTACCTTCGTTAATTTGAATGGCAGAATTGATAGTATGCTGCTTTTTCCTTGACAGGTGGGGAAGGGAATTCTATTTCATATAATCCTTTAGAATAAGATATTCTTAGAACGTCCTGAATACTTACACATCGCCATACTCAGGGATTTCAAGTGATCCATTTTTTCACTGTTGTTGCTATTCCCTTCACCAGCTTCATATTATAGTCCCTCAGTATCTTAGTAGACCTTTATGTTTTCATTGTGCCAATGCCTACTATTCAACCTTTGCAATGAACCTTTCTTAACTTAGCCTAGTGTTAAGATACTAGAGTATGATTTTTTTTTTTGCTGGATGTCAGTTTGGTAAAACCTATCAGAGGGTTGCACTTCCTTGATTATCCAGAATCACGTCTATACTATAGCGAGGCATCTGAATAAGATTGTAGTATTACTAAGCAGAAGGACACATTCTCACAACTTCCTGATTTAAAAAAATAAAAGAAAATAAAAAATTTAGATTATTCTAATGATGGTTATTAGAAAACAGTTCAAAGGAGTAAGAAATCAAATTTTAAGGAGCTAAAGACAGAAAGGTCTTTTAATCAGAAAAGATCCAGAAACGAGATGCTGTGTCATTTTTGCTAAATGAATCAATGGACCATAAACAGTAAAAATATTAAATTTAACATAAATATAATGTTCATTAATTTATTTTAATGTTGACAATTTAACATTTTTAATAGTTTATAAGTAGTCAAAACTCTGTGATTTTAATTCTTTCTTTTTCCTGGTTGTTTATAGGAATGATTGTGTTGAAAAAAAGGACAACCCTGAAGTGTATTTCTGTTGCTGTGAAGGCAACATGTGCAATGAGAGGTTTTTCTATTTTCCAGAGATGGAGATCACAATACGTAAGTTAGCAGGAGCGGATGGGGGGAGGTCTAATAAACCAGCCAGTTAAAACTCAATATTTTTATGATTTTGTTAGTGGTAGGTAAAATTTAGATTTATTCCTTTTCCTCCTTTTCTTCTCTTTCCTTACTCAGCTTTTGAGTTTTCAGTAAATATTAATACAGAGTTTTGTATATCAGTTTTGAATGCTATTATTTTTCTCATCCACAGCAACTTCCAATCCAGTTACACCCAAGCCACCTTTGTTCAGCACCTTGCTTTACTCATTGGTACCTATAATGCTAATTGCGGGAATCGTGCTGCTTTCATTTTGGATGTATAGACATCACAAGTTGGCATACCCTCCTGTACTTGTTCCAACCCAAGTAAGTTATTCTATTATGCTTGTTTTTAATGTTGTTTCAAAATAATATATGTTAGGGTTTTTTGTTTGTTTTGTAAGAAAGATTTTATTCTAGGATTTTAAAGGAATTGAAAGTCTGGTTGTATTTCTCTTTTGCTAAATACAGATGCATGTAGAAAAATTTAGTGACTTAGTGAAAATATTTTGGGACATTAAGAGCAGTTTACTGTTTTGAGTTGTTTTATAGAGTTATATTGTCATGGAAATTTTGGTTAATTCTGTTGTTAATTTGTCATGTCAAAATTACTTCTTTCCCAGAACCTGAGGTAGGATGGATGGGGGATGAAGTGGGGAATGAGATAGCATTCCAGTTCTTCTCTGGAGAATTTTATTTTCATTCCACCACTTGTGGGAGGGTAAAATTACTTCCAGAATGCACCCTGTTAGGTTTCTTCCTTTTTACCCACTCATTCATGGGAAGCAGAGGTGGGGGCGGAGTAACCATTCCAGTTCTTTTTCCCCTTATCTCCATTGCTTCTTTCTCAAACACCTGCCTCAGAACTCACCAAGCCACCTTTCTTGATAGGATCTTCTTACTGAGATATAGTGGAACCGGTGAAGACAGTTCTGGCTTATAGTATGAGATTTCTTTGGGAAGAAGTAATAAAATAAACATTTCAGAGGATATACCTATAAGTACTTTATCTTAAGAAAGAGTATCAGAATAACACTGAGCAGTTACCTAGGATAAAGAGTAAGAGCCCTTTGAAGTGCATCTTTTTTGTCTGTGCTAGTTCTTAATTGAATTTCACCTTCTAATACTGTCTCCCAAACCTTTTTAGTGGTAGTTAACTTTCACAGTCTCACTTCTAAGAAAGTTATTGATAGCTTTGTTTTAGGTGATCATATTAAACAAAGTAGGTTTTCCTTACCTTGGATCCCAAGAACATATATATGTGTAATACAGGTTTGTTACTATGGCCCAGAAAGTTGAATGCTTGGTTGTGTTTGTTCTAGATTTCTCTGAACTCTGGGCTGTTTGTGTTTCTTTTGATTTAAAGATCAGATTGCCTTGCCCTTCCGAACTTCTTGCTTTATCTTGGTCGCTGTAATACCTGTAGAATTACTAGCTAAAACTAATTGAAAGAAATGGTCATCTTATAATTGTAGGTCCAAAATAACTTTTTTGCCCTGAAAATTTATTTATATTTCTTCCCCAGAACTTAAAGTAGTTTTTTTAGCATTAGCTCCCTGATCCCTTAATCTACATAAGATTAAAAAAAAGGATACAATGTCCATAAAGTGGTGCTTAGTTTCTAAACTTTTAAATAGCCAGGGTTTTAGGTATAGTAGAAACAGTTGGTTATAGAATTTTATACTTGCTATTAAAAATTGATCGAACCAGTGTTTATTAGACACTTGGCTCTTTGCTAAATTCTTTAAATATCAAGTTTAGGTAAGCCGTAGTTCTTTCCCACATGGAGCTTCTAGCTTAGCAGGGGAAATACGTTACAAACATAAGTAATTAATTTACTACATTACGTGTCAATTGCATTAGAGAGTTGCAAAGCAAAGAATTATTTGAAGTTGGATGGTGAATGTCTTCATTGACCAGAGGAGGAGAGCAAGCAGGGAAGGCTTCATGGAGGATTTGAACTGGTCTTTAAAGGATGGATAGGAGTTCAGTAAGTGAAGAAATGAGAGGAAGTATCCCTGTGTAGAGAACAGTGTGATTGAAGGCTGGCAAGTGAGAAGATGAGCACAAAGCTCATAAAGGGGAGCGAGAGCAGATCAGTTTGTGGAGTGTATAAAGTATGATGTAATGCTGTGAGAAGACCGTAGTAGTTTACAAAGCACCTTTCTAGTAGCAATCTTGGGAGCTAAGTAGTACAAGTATTACTAAGTTCACTCTTATGGATGAGGAAACTGATATTCAGAGGGTTTATGTTCAACATAAATGATAAGTGGCAGACATGGGACTCAAACCCAGGTCTTCTAAGTGCAGTCCTCTTTGTAACAAGCCAAAATGTCCAAAGAACACTTAAAGGCCGTTTGATTTTCTTAGACCTGAAAGAGACTTCAGTTTGGTTAGCCATAGTATATAGTTTGCCCTTTTTTCCCCCCTATAACAACCATTGTTCTTTTATCTTAAGATTTCAAGTCAGGATACATCATATAAAATTGTATAATTGTCTAAAAATGTAACAATCTGGTTTTATAGGTGTGGTCACAGATGATAATGATAATGTGAAAACTTAGTATTTATTTAGATAACATGTAAGGGTTGATTTTCCTGAAAACTAGGAAGCATAGAATTGCCAATTCTTTTGGGGACTATTTGTTTGAAGCTTCAGGCTTTTTTAGTAAATGTACTCAAGATCATCCATGGAGAACCTATGGACAGCTGTCTCTATAGGACTGGATTATTTGTCCTTATGACTTTTACTTTAATGTATTCATTTCACTTCTTTGTTATTGCCTTGATTCCTTATTTTGAAATATGGGGAGGAGAGGGAATAACTTTGGTTTTATGAATTATGTTTAAGTGTATATTCTCATTACTCTCTTATTTAATGTGTTATGAAAGAAGAGTGTTGCCACCAAGCATAAATGAACTGCCCAACCATCACATATACAGCATGGGGCATGTATTAAATATTCTTTGTGCTTTGTGTATAAACATGGGGTTCTCCAGGAACTATTTTAATTTTATCCTACTTATGTAAGATTAAATGGTCTTCTGTTTCAAAAAGTAGACTTTTATTCCATTTAACTTAATGGATATTCCTGTCATCTCAAGATATTTCCCCTGTAGGATGATTAGTGCCATATATAGTACTTACTGCCTTAAGAGTTTACAAGAAGGTTTGTTTTGTACTCTTGTCTCATCATTGGCCTTAAGATACTATGAAACTCTCTTCCTGAAGATACTTCATCAGTATATTCAGTATTTATGGAATGTTTATTATGTGTATAAAACTCTACCAACTTTTGGACTAAATTTCACAGAAGATAATTTTCTTATCTCTAATGATTTAAATACTAAATTGAATGCATTAATGTAAAGCCATACTTTTAACACAATTTAATCCTTTAAAACAATAGTTTCTAAATTAGGGGTCAAGAAGATATGAGAGGATTATTAAAATGTGTATAAATATTCAAATATTAATATACACATACATGTATGTGTATATTTATACACACACATATCCATGTCCATGTCTATGTACATTTATATCCCAGGCTTTTTGGATTGTCTTGCCTGCAGTGCTTCTTGAACTGTACCTGTATATTTTGTCACAAGGTACTTTTCTTCCATTGGAGCAGGCAAGTTTTTTGTGGTAGTCAAGTGAGGGAGGAGCTATAATTTTGTGGGTGGGGGAAGGGAGGGAGGAATGACGGATGGTTACTTTATTCATTGGGGAGGCAGAGTGATTCAGTGGAAGGAGCACTGGATTTGGAGTCAGAGGGCTGGGCTTTAAGTCTTGCTTCTTTGACTTACTTTGTTACCTTAGGTAAGTCATTGCATATCTCTGCCTCAGTTGCCTTATGTGTAAAATGAAGGATGATTCTATGATTATGTTTTTTGAGAAGTTAATTCTGTGTAGCTAATAGCTTGCATTCTATGAACACTTTTACTCCTTCATATCCTTATATTAAAAATTTAGCATTAACATTTGATGTCAGAGAATAGAGATCTTTCTTACATGATTGCCATACATATTTGCTATTTGTTTCTGCAATATTTTTATCCCAAGGAGTTCAATCAGTATAGTAGGCTGTGCAATAATGGTTACTGTTCTCTGTTAAATGTTTTTTTTTTTCCCCAAAGCCTTGGTTAAAATGTAATTGTATATATGACTTGGCACCAAATGAAAGCAGTGATTTTATATTGTGGTTATTATAAGACTTCAGTATTCCAACATGGCAGTGTTCATACTTCAGTATAGCATTGGAAAGCTTGCCTACAACTATATTTGAGTAGAAATTTATAGTGACTGATGAGTGAACACCAACAGCCTTATTTATGCTCTCAGTCCAATTATCTAAGCTTTCCTTTTTCCTCATGGAAGTGGTCAGCAGTCCTTTGGAAAATTTCACAGAAAATTGAACATTCATGTATATTTTTCTAAGAATCTACCTCTGTGAATGATGTTAGGGGATTGTTTTCACCCAGGGCATTTATAGTTGCTGATTGGTTAGCATCATGAGTAAATGGTATAGGATATAAATACCTTTTAGACTGAGCTCTGATAATGAGGGTCTCAAATCATAATATAGAAGATAATCTGCCTTCTGAAATTGAAAAACTAATTAGGCAGAGCTATTGACATGTGAGAGAGGAGTGGGTTTTACTCCCTGTTGCATTTTTTTGTAAATGTGCTCAGATTGTTATGCAACATACTGTCACTCTATCTCAGCAATAAATTGGAGGTGAGGCCTTAACAGTTGAACCTTCTTTTGTTAGGTGAAGACAGTCTAATTCTGATTTTGTGAACCTTGACTGTCAACTGAAGTGTCTTTTAATTCACACTGCACAAATACTTGTCACCTCTTTTGGCCAGTGTGATGGCTTTCTTTGTCTATAGGCAGTGAAATACTTCATAAACATCAGTGGATAAATGAAAGGTAAACCAGTTTTCCTGTGGCCATGAGTCATGGATTTACAAGGATACTGATACATGGACTCTCATTTAAAATAAAACAAAACACCAAACCCAACCTTTTTTGTGGTTGGATATTAATGTAATCTTTATGAGGCTTCTTGCATCTTCTGGACACCCACATACGAGCTTGAGTTCCTTACATGGAAGATTCATATTTGTAGTTGCAAAGAGTTTGACTTTCTCATCAAATGGAATTCGGGCCCCAGCAATTGCTTGCTTTACAGCAACAGTGATGTAACATTAGAGATTGTTTCTAAAACAAATGTGTGAATTGCATCTTAATAGATGACCTTACAGTATTGAAATATGAATGTTTTCTTTCTTCACAACCATCCCAATCAAGTGGTTTTGTTGTTGTTGTTTTTACCATTAGTTAAATGTAACACAATGTCCAGGTTTTTCTCCAAAAAAGATTAATAAAGATGTTGGGATGCCTAACTAACTTATTATAGTGTTTTGCTCAACTCTGAGTTGAGCAAATTCCAATCCTTCTGATTTAAAAAAAAAGTTAATATATTTTGACACCTTAGATTACTATGCACTGGGGAAATCTATGCTGAGCTTTGACACTCCTTTTACTCACTCATATTGAACTTTTGTCCATGGACAATACATAGAATACAACATACCAAGGGTTCAGGAAGAAGTGTTTGGTTTTTTTTTTAAATTGTTAACAAATTACAGTACATTCTTGGTTTTTTCCCCTACTTATTTAGAGGTAAATTATGTGTGAATGTATGGGTAGTCTTGTACTCAGTCATTTCTACTTAAAGATCTGTTATGACATTTGTGCAGAAATGGGCATATTGGTAGATTCACTTAAGTACAATTAAGTACAAAGGAAGCCTTAATTCAAGACTCAAAGTAATTTTTTTTTTGGAGGCAGTTGAGGTTAAGTGACTTGCCCAAGGTCACATAATAAATGTCTGAGGCTGGATAGACTGTCCGACTTCCTGACTCCAGGGCTGGTGCTCCTATCTAATGCATCACCCTAGCTGCCTCAGGACTCAAAGTAATTTTTAAAATACTGAGTTAAAGAACAACTAAAATGATTTAAAAACTCCTTTGTTTAAAAAATAATTTGAGTAATATTTCTTTCCTGCCCCCCCCAGACTTGAATAGACCCCATATGCCTGTTTATTAATGAAATAGGTTTTTGAATGTTAGCTCTGGGGGCTCTTTCTGCCTTACCTAGCCATGTTATGGAAAGGGGAAGGCTGTACTCTTCTTTTTTGTGGACCTGTTTTTGTTGTGTTTTTTTTTTTGCCCCAGTATGCTCTGTTTCTTTCAGATCCATTTCTTTCTGTTAGCTTGGGACTAAACAAATAAATGTTAATTCTTAAATGATAACATGCCTGTCTGTAAAAGGCCAAGAAGCATTTAGAATTTTTTTTTGGTAGTTTCCTAATGGAGTGGGATTTATAGCACCCCACCCTCAGGGTGAATTACAAGAAGATTCTGCTTCAGCTTTTTGGGGCAATACATGGGGTATGATGGAGGGTAGTGTAAATACTTTAATGCAAAGATAACTGATTCTAGATGTTAATTGATTTTGGAGATGTTAGTTGTATGTTGAAGAAGGGGTCCTAGAATTTACTAATATAGTGAGGGAGGCTGGTATATATCTAGGCACCTGGGGGCCAACTTTGCAGCACTTCAGTTGGGTTATGAATATAATATGTCAAGTTAACATTGGAAGTATTTTATTGAAGAATTCATTATACATTAACAATGATAATTGATTTTAAAGGGGCACTTACATTTGCTTTGACGTTTTTGAGATGCGTATTAAAATTCTTATATGTTTTTACTTTTGTTCATGAACTGTATGTTGTTCAGTGAAGTTTTCTTCGTTAAAATGCCTTATTTCAGTAAATATTTGGGAGGGTGTTTTATGAAAAAAGAATAGTGGTCTAAGGGAATAGTTGTACCTTGAGTCAACAATATTTTTGGTGAGTTTACTACAGTTTACAAACAAGTATAAATAATTTTAATAGCCCACAAAGATGTAGAGATGCCTTTCCCCTTCTTAATAACCTGACTTGTATAGCTCTAATAATAAAATAAAAATTCTCCATTGCAGTCTACCATGAATTTTATGGTAGGGTCTGCAGGCAAGGCAGTATCTGAACAGCATTCTTAATAAATGTATTTAGTTATCATCTTTTTGGTGTTAACTCTTTGTTTCAACTAATCTTTCTGTTCCTTTTAAAGCTTGTATTTTTTTAAACAGAAATAACGGTCAGCTAAAATTTTCACTTGAAAATTAGCTGCTTAGGGAATCACTTAGCAAGGGGCACATAATTTTAATAATCATAGGTCTGCTTATTTCCCTTAAATATAATAGATTCTTCATCATTATCACTAAAATAGTAATTTTAAGCTTGCTAAATAAACACTTGGAATCTTAGATTTGGCAGGAACTTTCTAGGTCATTTGCTGAACCCGTACCTGAGCTTAAAGGCTTTGACAAGAAGTCTTCTAGCCTCTTTTAAGACTCCCAAGGGTGGGGAATTCATTACCTATGGAAGCAGTCTATTTAGTTTTTAATAGCTCAGATTGTTAGAAAGTTTTCTCTTTATGTTGAGCTGAAATCTGCGTATCTGTAGCTTTTATTCTTTTCTCCTAATTTTAGTTTCTAGGGCCAAGCATAACTAACAAATTAACAAAGCTAATCCCTCTCTGCCGTATGATAGAACTTTAAATACTTGAAGATGACTACGATGATCCTCCCAATTCTTCATTTCTCCAAGATTTGAAATACTTCCAGTTCCTAAGTCACATCATCATCCACTGAGCATGCAATAGCTTGTCAATATCATATCTAAAATTATGGTTCTAGAACTGAACACATTGCTCCAGATGTCATCTCATCAAGGCAGAATATAGCAGAACTATTTCCTCTTATCTTTTAGATACTATTCTTCTATTAACACAACCTAAGTTTGAATTACAGTGGTGTTATATCTCATTGGCATTTTACTCATGTGGAAAATAACAATTTAAATAGTGTTGAAGTCTGATATTCCACTCATTATAAATGCCTTGTTAGAAATAAGCATAGTCAAATAAATCAAATTGCCACGTCAGCCACATCTAAAAATTCATGTCTCATTCTGCATTTTAGTCTATTGCCACTCTGTCATGACATGGGCAGCATTCTTCATCATCAGACCTCTGGAATTATGGTTGATTATTACATTAATTAGAAATCTTAAGTCAGCCTTTCCGAATTATTTTTATAATATTGATATTATAGTAGAAATTATCCTCTTGGTTCTACTCAATTTTTTCTGCATTAGTTCATGAAGTCTTCCTAGATTTCTCTGAAAACATCTCTTCATTTCTTATAGCACAATAGTATTCCATTACATCAAAATATCAAAATTTGTTTAGCTACTGCTCAATTTGTGGGTACTTCTAAGTTTCTAGTTCTTTGCTATTACAGAGCTTCCTTCTGTTTTCTCCATTTTAAAACTGTTAACAATGGTCTTACTTTTTTTTTGCACATTATTATTGCTAACACTCAAAAACATAGGGAAAAAACACTCCTATAACAAATAAGCAGAGTCAAGCAAAATAAATCCAGACATGTCCAAAAATGCATATTTCTGTCTGCACCTTAAATCAGTTCCCTCTCTTTGCTTCACTATAGCTCCTTTGGAGACATAGCTGGCCATTGGTTTGATTAGAGTTCTTAAGTCTGTCAGAGTTGTTTTTCTTTACAATGCTGTTATCATATGAACTGTTGGTTCTGCTCATTTTACTCTGTGCCAGTTTATACTATACAGGGTTCTGATATCTCTTTTCTCATTTTTTATGGCACAGTGATATTCCATTATGTTCATTTGCCACAATTCAGACATCATACAACTGATGGATCGTCCCCTTTAAATTCATGTTTTTATTTTCTTTTTAATTCCATTTTAGCATAAATAAGTTTGTCTTATTTATAACTATTCTCTCCACGGTATTACCCTCTGCCTTACTCCTCTACCCTTTTGTCACCTGTTTCTTTGTTGAGGTTAGTATATTTCTGTATCTGTGTGTGTGTTTTCAACCCTTGTTTGTCCATTTCAGATAAGAGTGAGTTTCATCTAATGCCCTCTCCCCCATCTCTTCTGTTTGTGTACTCTTTTAACTCCAGTATGAAAAATGGCATGTCACAATTCTCTCTCCTTCTCCTACATAGCATATCGCTCCTTTTACTTTCCCTCTCTATACCCTCTTAAAAGCCTTAAAACAGAAACAATCCAACCTCATGTACTATGTGCTTATTTTATTTCTTCAGTACTTGAAGACATTAAAATTAGAATGTTAACACTGAATCATTGTGCAGCCTCTTCCATTGCTCTAATAAAATTATCTTTCTAGGTCCCTTTTGACTTCTGAGTTTGAGTTTCAAAATTCCTTTTAAAACCTTAGTATTTTTATCAGAAATGCTTAAAAGCATTAAAGATTCATTTTTTCCCCCTGTAGGATTATACTGAGTTTTCTGGGGTAAGTTATTCTGGGTTGTAAACTCATATTTTTTTGACTTTTGGAATTTTGTATTCTAAAGATCTCCTCTGGTTTGTAAGTAGAAGCTGCCAGGTCGTGTGTGATCCTAACTAGTGTTTGAGCTTCTTTCTGGATATGTGTAGTATTTCCATCCATCCATCCATTTATTTATCTTTGTTTATTCATCTGTCTATTCACTCATTCATTTATTTATTGACGTTGAAGCTCTGGAGTTTGGCTATGATATTCTTAGGACTTTTCCTTAAAGTTTTTGTTTTTTCCAAGAAATGATCAGTGAATTTTTTCTGTCTTCATTTTATTCCTTGTTTCTAAAAATCTGTGTGCTTTTCATTTGTGATTTCTTGAACTATAGTGTCTAAGCTTTAAAAAAAATCATAGTCTTCATGGAATCCAGTGATTTTTAAACTATCTCTCCTTTACCTGATTTGTAGGTCAGTTGCTTTTGATACCCGATATCATTTATTTCCTTCTGTTTTTCAGTCTTTTGATTTTGTACTAAGATTTCTTATTCTGTCATGGAATCACTGATTTCTATTTTGTCTAGCTTTCAACGAGTCCAAGTTCTAGAGTTAATTTTACCACTTTCTATCCTAAGGTACTTACTTCTTTTCCTTCCAATTCTTCCTTAATTTTTTTGTATCTTGCTTCATCTAGGTAGTCATGTAGTACTTGTTAAAAGATCTTTTATTTCCTTTGTGTCCATTTGCAGTTGTTAAGGTGTTATTCTGTAGGTTGATTATTTTGGGGTCTGTAGTAATTATTTTTTTGGAGAGATGGGTTGGACAAAATACATATTTTTTAATTTTATTTATTTATTATTAGTTTTCAACATTCACTTCCACAAAATTTTGAGTTCCAAATTTTCTCCCCATCTCCCCCCTCCCCCACCCAAAAAAGTGTGCATTCTGATTATTCCTTCCCCCAATCTGCCCTTTCTTCTATTCCCCCCCAACACACACTTCTCTTATCCCCTTCACCTTCTATTTTCCTGCAGGGTAAGATAGATTTCTATACCCCATTGTCTGTGTAACTTATTTACCAGTTACATGTAAAAACAATTTTTAACATTCGTTTTTAAAACGTTGAGTTCCAAATTCTCTCCCTTCCTCTCTTCCCACCCACCCTCATTGAGAAACCAAGAAATTCAGTATAGGTTACAAAAGTGTAGTCATGCAAAACACTTCAATAATAGTCATGTTCTGAAAGGTTAACTGTATTTCCCTCCATCCTATCCCACCACCCATTTATCCTATTCTCTCCTTTGACCCTGTCCCTCCTCAAAAGTGTTTGTTTCTGATTACTCCCTCCCTCAATTTGCCCTCCCTTCTATCACTACCTCTCACCTTTTTTTAGTCCTCTTCCCGCCTACTTTCTTACAGGGTAAGATAGGTTTCCATACCCAATTGAGTGTGTATATTATTCCCTCCTTAAGCCAAATCCAATGAGAATAAGATTCACTCATTCCCTCTCACCTTCCCCCACATTCTCTCCACTGTAAAAAAATTTTTTTGCCTCTTTTTTTGAGATAATTTACCCCATCCTACCTGTCCCTTTCTCCTTCTCCTAGTACATTCCTCTCTCACCCCTTAATTTTATTTTTTAGATATCATCCTTTCATATTCAATTCACTCTCTGCCCTCTGTCTAGATATATATTCCCTCCAATGACCCTAATATTGAGAAAGATCTCATGAGTTACAAATATCATCTTTCCATATGGGAATGTAAAGAGTTCAACTTTAATAAGTCCCTTATGATTTCTCTTTCCTGTTTACTTTTTCATGCTTCTCTTGAGTCTTGTATTTGAAAGTCATTTTTTCTATTCTCGTTTTTTCTCAAGAATGCATTAAATTCCTCTTCATTATTGAATGCCAATTTTTCTCCCTCATTGATTATACTCAGTTTTGCTCTGTGTGGGTGATTATTGGTTTTAATCCTAGCTCCTTTGATCTCCAGAATATCATATTCCAATCCCGCTGATCCCCTGATGTAGAAGCTGCTAAATCTTGTGTTATTCTGATTGTATTTCCACAGTGCTTTAATTGTTTCTTTCTGGCTGTTTGCAGTATTTTCTCCTTGACTTGGGAACTCTGAAATTTAACTATAATATTCCTGGGAGTTTTCCTTTGGGGATCTCTTTCAGGAGGTGATTGGTGGATTCTTTCATTTTCTATTTTACCCTCTGGTTCTAGAATATTAGGGAAGTTTTCCTTGATAATTCCTTGAAAGATGTCTAGGCTCTTTTTTTGATCATGGCTTTCACGTAGTCTAATAATTTTTAAATTATTTCTCCTGGATCTGTTTTCCAGGTCAGTTGTTTCTCCAGTGAGATATTTCACATTGTCTTCTATTTTTTTTTCATTCTTTTGGCTTTGTTTTATAATTTCTTGATTTCTTATAGAGTCATTAGCTTCCATTTGCTCCATTCTAATTTTTAAGGAATTATTTTCCTCAGTGAGCTTTTAAACTTCCTTTTCCATTTGGCCAATTCCTCCTCATTGGCTTTTTGGACCGCTTTTGCCATTTGGTCTAGTTTATTTTTTAAGGTGTTTTTTTCTTCAGTATAATTTTGGGTCTCCTTTAGCAATCTGCTGAGTTGTTTTTCATGATTTTCTTGCATTACTCTCATTTCTTTTCCCAATTTTTCCTCTGCTTCTCTTACTTGACTTTCAGAATCCTTTTTGAGTTCTTGCATGGCCTGAAACCAATTCTTATTTTTCTTGGAGGCTTTGGATGTAGGAACTTTTGACTTTGTTGTCTCCTCTGAGTGTATCTTTTTTTTTTTTTGGTTAAGCAATGAGGTTAAATAACTTGCCCAGGGTCACACAGCTAGTAAGTGTTATATGTTTGAGGCCGGATTTGAACTCAGGTCCTCTTGAATCTAGGGCCAGTGCTCTATCCACTGCGCCACCTAGCTGCCCCTTGAGTGTATCTTTTGATTTTCCCTGTCACCAAAGTAAGATTCTATAGTCTTGAGGTTTTTTCCCATTGTTTGCTCATTTTCCCAGCCAGTTACTTGACTTTTTAACCCTTTGTTGAGGTATGGCTCTACTTCAAGTGTGGAGGGCATATTGTCCCAAGCTTCAGGGGTTTTGTACAGCTGTTTTCAGAGATATTTCTAGGGATCTCTAAGTTTTCAGTTCTTGTGAATCTATGTAGTTTCAGTTCTGTGATCTAAGAAGAGGTGTTTACTCCTTTCCTGGCCTGTGCTCTGGTCTATGAGTGACCGGAATCACTCTTTTCTGACCTGGAAGTGTGAAGAGGTTTCCCTCTTCACTGCTGCCAAAAGCTCTGTTATGCCAGTGCTCCTCCTCACTCCAGGACTGTCACCCAGATCCAGGTGTGGACAAAGTAACAGAATCCTGCCTGGGCGCAGCAAAGAGACCCCTGTAATCTTCTTCCAATCCCTTCTTCGATCCCTTTACTCTTTGGAGGCTGAGAGCTCCAGAAGCAGCTGCTGCCACTGCCTGTGCTGGGGTCAGGGCTAGATTGTGCTCCTCTCACCCAGATCCAACAGACATTTCCTGCTGACCTTCTAAGTTGTGTTTGGTGTCTGTGGGTTGAGAAGTCTGGAAACCGCCACAGCTGCCAGTGATTCAGTCCCCTGAGGCTGGGGCCTAGTCTATGCTGGCACAGCCCATATGGACTGTGTTTCTCTGGACAGCCCAGTGCAACAGACTTGTCCACTTGACCATCCAGGTTGTCTTGGGCTGTTTCACTCTGTCTTTTTGTGGGCCCTGTTTCTCTAGAATTTGTTTAGAGTCAGTTCTTTTCTTTTTCTTTTTTTAATTAAACAATTCATTTATTAATTTTTAGTTTTCAACATTCACTTCTATAAGATTTTGAGTTTCAGATTTTCTCCGCCCTCCCCAAGATGGCATGCGGTCTGATATAGGCTCTACTTATACATTCATATTAAGCATATTTTCATATTAGTCATGATGTAAAGGAGTATTAGAACCAATGGGAGGAACCATGAGAAAGAAGAATCAAAACAAAGCAACAAAAGAAAAGGAGAGTAGATAGTATACTTCCATCTGTATTCAGACTCCATAGTTCTTTTTCTGGGTGTGGATAGCTTTTTCCATCATGAGTCTTTTGGAGTTTATCTTGGAGTTGTCTTAGATCCTTGCATTGCTAAAAAGAGCTAAGTCGATCAAAGTCAGTCATCACATAGTGTGGCTGTTACTATATACAGTGTTCTCTTGGTTCTGCTCACTTCACTCAGCATCAGTCCATACAAATCTTTCCAGGCTTTTCTGAAGTATGCTTGCTCATCATTTCTTATAGCACAATAGCAGTCCATTACATTTATATACCGCAGCTTGTTCAGCCGTTCCCCAAATGATGGGCATCCTCTCAATTTCCAATTCTTTGCCACCACAAAAAGAGCTGCTATAAATATTTTTTGTACATATTGGTCCTTTTCCCATTTTTATGATCTCTTTGGGATACAGATCTAAAAGTGGTATGCTGGGTCAAAGGGTATGCACAATTTTATAGCCTTTTGGGCATAGTTCCAAATTGCTGTCCAGAATGGTTGGAGCCATTCACAACTCCACCAACAGTGCATCAGTGTTCCGGTTTTCCCACATCTTCTCCAACATTTACCATTTTCCTGTTTTGCCACGTTAACCAATCTGATAAGTGTGAGGTGGTACCTCAGAGTTGTTTTGATTTGCAATTCTCTAATCAATAGTGATTTAGAGCATTTTTTCATATGATTATAGATAGCTTTAATTTCTTCATCTGAAAACTGCCTGTTCATATCCTTTGACCATTTATCAATTGGGAGATGACTTGTATTCTTATATATTCAACTCAGTTGTCTATATGTTTTGGAAATGAGGCCTTTATCAGAGATACGGGTTATAAAAATTGTTTCCCAGCTTTCTGCTTCCCTTCTAATTAGAGTTATTTTTTACAAGTAATTGTAGGGGTTTGGGGGAGAGCTCAGGCCAGTCCCTACCTTTACTCCGCTATCTTGGCTCTGCCCTGTTCCCAAAATATTTTTTAATGGACAAGGAATGGCATTATTATTCAGGCATATTTACTTCACATTAATAACAAGAAATTATAATCATTCAAGAAGGTTTTTTTAAATCCGTTTTCATGAAATCACGCAGATCATTTATCATAAGAAATCCACTGAAACTTGTGATTCTATAGGTGACCCATGCCATAAATGAAGCTCTAGCATTTTCTCTGGCAGGTAACTCGGTTCTTCTCCCCTTCCTCCACCTGCCCCCCTCCAGAACCTAGAGATTGTGGTCAGTAACCAGGGTACCTAGGCTGGTTCAGCTGCTACACCTGAAACATACTTGTTACTGAAAAGATCCAAGGCTGTACCTTCTACGTGTTGTTGCCAAGACCTAGGTCAATGAGTGTAGGGAGAGCAAGAGTTCAGATACTACCTCTGTTGAATTGGACTTTATGATGTTGGATAAGTGGATGGATGGATGGATGGATGGATGGATGGATGGATGATGGGAAGCTGATGAGGGCCGTCAGCTGAAGGAGAGAGAAATCCCCAGGTCATCAGTTCCATCAATGAATTGGCTTAGGTTCTTCCAGAGGGGGAGGAAAGGGTGACTGATTTGTGTTGAGGGAAAGGGGAAAGATTTTGCTTCATTTCCACATTTCCTTTCCCAGTGTTTTCCCAGGGGTTATACAACATCCATTCAATTTAAAGTTCTTGTGGGGACTATGAAGAGGGTACTTACTCTCTGGCCTGGGATCTGCTTCAAGCTGTATTGCTGTTCCTAGATTGCCTATATAATTGTTGCCTCTGCTACCTTGCCTGCCTGCCTAAGAACAGAACTATAGTTAAATACAGTAATTTTAATGAGGTTAACGTCTTGTTAGTTTATTTGTATCTCTAGTCTTCATTTCTCAATTAAGCCTTTGTACCAAGGCCAACCTCTACTTTCTGCTGGGCTTTTACATGAAGTAGTTGGTTCTGCTTGGTCTAGCCTTAGGTCACCTGGGTTCCTGTGCTGATCTCAGCTTCCTAGGGTTTTGTCCCCCATGGATCTTTGAGGGTCAGAGCGCTTTATCTTCAGGGCTTTTTTATTGCATCTCAGGACAGAGTTCTAGGGCTCTCATGAGTTTTCTGATGTCCCAGTCTGAGTTCTCCTCCTTCCAACATCTTCTGTTATGGATTCCTGATGCCCTCATTCAGCTTTCTTGGAGGAGGCTTCCATTCTTACAGTCTCCAGACATAGAGACTTGCAGCTGTACATATCTCTGGTTCATCTCTTTTCTAGCTGGGAGCCTGCCAGTTCTCTCCCTGCACCCCCCCCCCCGGTTCTAGTGCTGGCAGCTCTTTTCCTCTTGCTTGTGGGCCCTAGCTAACTTTGTGCAGTTCTTGGATGGAAGGCATCATTTGATATGGTTGCTCTTTGGATTTCTTGGTCATTATTTTGCCTAGAGCAACTTTTAGATTTTTGCTGGAATAGGAGTTGAGCAGCTGATCAACTTGCCTCCATTCAGGCAGCCATGTTGTTATTTATGCTTTATATTTATTCTCCATCTCGTTATCTGTGTTTTATATTTATTCTCCATTATCTGTGTTAATTTCCTGTGCAAAGACATGGTTCCCTTTAGACTTATTATATTATCATTATTGTTTGTGCCATTAGAATTTTGTTCATGAAAGCATCTTTCTTAACTTCTCCTATAAAGAATTTTAGGCTATGAGATCCTACCTATTCTTTCTCTGGACTCTTAAAAATTTGATCTCCCAGCATCTAGGATCATAGACCATTACATAGATTTAAAGTTGGAAAGGCTTTTAATGGTTTTCTCCTCCAAACCCTTCATCCTATGTGAGGAAACTGAGGCACTGTATGATGAAATGCTTGCCTTGATTTTATCTTTGTAATACATCAAGAACTCTAATATGGAATAGTCATTTCCTCCCTGCTCCTGTTATTTTCTGCTTTGGTCACTAGTTTCTCTTTAGTGATCAGAATCAGATCTAAGCAGTTTCCCCGGTCACCTCTTCTGTCTTTTTAAGAATAAAGATTTCTTTAAGGCAAGTCAATTATTAATTAGCTCCTCGACTTTTAGTACTGAAACCACCCTGAAATTTTGAGAATACATCCCCCCAGCAGTTAAAAGACATCATTGAAAACCTTAAGATCTGCCTTACTTGTATGCAATAGTGTTTCACATTTCCTATCGTTTTCAGCTTGATGGTTTTGATTAAGCAGCAATGTCTTTTAAAGAAATTCTTAAAGTCCTTTAAGTTCTTCATCAAGGTGTGGTTAGGTCAGATGCTTAGAACCTCAGTGTAGTTTTGGAAGTGGGGAAGCTGGATTAAATTAAAAATTAATTAAGGGGTTCTAGAAAGGAGTTAAATGAGAGGAACTGGAAGGACTAGGAATTGATAATAATTTTGAGATACTTGGATAGAATTTTAGTTAGTGTGGTGTAATAGAGTGTTGTATTTGAAGTGAGGAAATTCTGGGTACAAATCTTTGCCTCTGATATTCACCTCCAAAGTGTGTGGCTCTGGGGAAGACACTTAACTTCTCCAGGCCTCAATTTCCTCATTTATAAAATGAGGGAGTTCGACTTGATGATGGCTTAGGTTTCTTCCATATTTAAATTCATGGTCCTATTAAGGCATCTGAAAATACTGATATTGTTGGATCTGTTAGCAAGTTTTACCTGTGTTCCCAAACCTAAGCATTTGTTTCCTTTAAATATGTCTTCTTTATAAGTTTATCAGCAGTTGTAGATGAAAATTATATAAGCAATAAAAGAAATATGCTGATTTGGCTATTTTGGTAGATCTTTAATCTCATCAATATGAGTGCTTCCTCTAATGTAGATTGTAATCTGTATCTTATAATTTCATGTGGTGCTTGTCCATGCCCTTCTTTTCCTAGAATTTCTTCACAGTGGTTTCAGCCAAAGTGTCAAGTGCATTACCCTAGCTCTTTTGCCTTTATGCAAATACCAGTAGAGTAAGTTGGTTGTTCCTTACAGTTGTCACATGATTAGTCCATTTCTTTTTCTAGTCATACATTGTATCTGGCTGATTCTTTACATTCTTTACATAACTTCTCACTCAAGAAATCAGTAAACATTTATTAAGCTCTATGTGCTAGCACTGTGTTACGTAGTCAGAAATGAAACATTTCTTGCATTGTATTGGAAGAATGTTTACGTAAGTATATGTAAAATCTACGTGGATGTGGATTGGACCTATGATTTCATTGATATAGTGAACTTGCACATGAGGAAACTTCCTCTACCAATACAAGTCAGCACCTTCTCTGACCTTAGAGATTTAGAGGGTTGCCTAGGACACTGAAAGAGTAAATGACTTGCCAAATGTAACGCATCTGGAGCATCAGCAGGTAGACTTGAACTCAGGTCTTGCCTGGCTCTAAGAATAATTCACCCTGCCATGTTGCTGTTTACAATGTAGATGATGAATACAAGTTAAATTTTGTGATGGGGAAGGGGATTTGTAGCATTCACTATTGAAGCCAACTTCATGTAGAAGGTGGCACTTTACCAGAATTTTGAAGGAAATGGGATTCTGAGAGATAGAAGTAAAGTTTAAGTGTATGATACATAGTTTATGACACGGGTAACTCTTAAGGAACAGAGAAAGGAGATAGAATGTCTCATGTGAGGAATAGCAAAAAGGCCAGTTTAGCTGGACTCTGTAGTGTAGGAACAGTTAACTGGTTTGTGCCATAGGAAGAGTATAATAAGTTTGAAAAGGTAGGTCATGTCTAAGTTGTGAAAAATGATGGTATCTTTGATAGAAACACGGAAATTTGAAGAGGGATAGATTTTTGCAAAAGATAATGGAGTTCTGTTTTATAATTGTTGAATTTTAATTGGGTATGGAATATCCTCTTTGAATGATCTGTTAAGCAGTTGATCACGTGGGACAAGAGCTCAAAAGAGAGACTGGGGCTGTAGATATAGACTTGGGAATATTTTGAATAGAGATGAATATTAAACCCATAGGAACTGGAGAGAGAGATCATCAAGGGACAGTTTTAGGGAGCACCTAGAGTTAGAGGGTGTAATATGGATGATTGAACAAAGGGAGATTGGGGAGCCATTGGATAGGAGAACCAAGAGATCATTATCACCAAAACTTATAGAGGAGGGTGGTCTGCATGTTGCAGAAGTTTCTAAAAGAACAAAAAGTTACAAGAAGTCATCAGATTTAGCAATTAAGAAACCACTGGTAACTTTGGAGAGTGTAATTTCAGTTGAATGAGGTAGGAACCTACCCAATTCATATATTGTTGCTCATTCATAGCCACCATTTACCTCTCTCTTTCCTTTTGGGTTAATTGAAGCTTCAGTTCTTCAGAAATTGCGTTTTTCCATGACTCGTGGCCATACAACATCATTAGAATGATATTAATGCTAACATGATGGGCTTTGATTCTAGAAAAAGCATGGCGTCGTTAAGCTTACTGCTTAACTTCCCAAAGCAATTCGATACTCTCTTTCTCTTGTTTAGATAAGATCTTGGCTCAACATCTATCCATTATTATGTAGGTAACCTCTGTGTCTAGCACTGTGCCTGGAACATAAAGGTGCTCTGCAAATGTGTGAATTGAATTGAGCCCATAATGTTTGTCCCAGATGTTCGTATTGCTGAATTAACTATGTATGCATTGTCTATCCTGTTTTGATATTTGATGATTTTTTTCTCTCTCATATATTCCTCAGTGGATGAAAAACAGTTCTCTTATTTTCATGGTAATATGGATACTGTAGTTATTTGACACTAATGTGATTACTGGTTCAAATATAGACCACTCCAGATCTTGAAGGTAACAAAAACAGCAACCTTGAGTGCAGGCTGTAATTGCACTCTTAGGTGGAGAATTTATGATTTGAGATGACATTTTAGGAGCTATATGGGACTCTGGTCATTTTTTTTTAAGTATTAGAGGAAGAATCTCTTAAATGTGTTGCTGATGGTTTTAAAAAATGCCTTCTTTTGAATGCAAATAGTAATGAAGATGACATGTTATCAGAAGATCTGGAAGAAACCAACAAAAAAAGTGATGAAGATAAAGTGCTGTGATGATAAATATGAGTAGAACATCATTGTTCAAATTGGGGAAACTAAAATTCCAAAATAAACATGTATTTTTCAGTACAGTAAGTGTATACTTACCATAGTACACTTAGATTTCTAAATTCAGAGAGACTTGTCATGGGAAGATTAGATGACTGATGATGTGGTATTTTTTTTAGGCCATGACAGCTCAAGAAAATACTAATGTGTGGAAGTCTTTTTATATGTACTGTGTTCTTAGAAGATAAGACCATCATGGATGATATCTGTAATCTTTGGAAGAATTAATGAATTTACCAGAATGGTTTTTTTCTCCTTTAAAAAGATTGCATTTTAGGGTATTGTCTCAATTTGGAGGCATCCTATATTCCCACCATATGTCACTATTTTCCCATAGTTTGGGAAGTGTGGGAGATTTCATCTTTGTAGGGAGTAGAGAGTTTCCACTGAGGAAATTTCTCCTTCAGTACAAATTGCAGGTCTGCTAACTTATGGTTTAGAGAGATGCCTGGGGCACTGAGAGGTTAATTGACTTCCCTGGGTTCACACAGTCCTTTTCAGAGGCAGGACTCAAGTCCAGGTTTTCCAGAATCTGAGGCCATCTGTCTGTAGACTACACTTCCTTAGCATATTGTCAGTGTAATTTTGTGATGTTTGGTAATTATCATCTATAAAGGTGGTATTTATCTTCTAGAACAGGCCTGCATAACTTGCAGCCTGCCAAAGGATGTTTTCCTCTACTTTTTTTTTTTGAGGCAAATAGGGTTAAGTGACTTGCCCAGGGTCACAGAGCTAGTAAGTGTTAAGTATCTGAGGTCAGATTTGAACTCATGTCCTCCTGACTCCAGGGCTGGATCTCTATCCTTGTGCCACCTAGCTGCCCCTCCTCTACATTTCTTTGCAGGCAGCCTGAAATCTAGCAGCCCGAGGGCCATAAGTTGTACAGGCCTGATCTAGAAAGTTAATTTTTTCTTGTTTTGCTTTAGTTACTCATTCAGTCATTCAGCAATCATTTATTAAGCAGGTACCACACCAAGCACTAGGGATGTAAGGAAGGGCAAAAATATTGTTCCTTCTCTGAAATAGTTAATAGTCTAATTGAGGAGACAACCTGCAGACAACTATGTGCATATAAGATACATACAGTGTAAATGAGAGGTAATTTCAGAAGGAAGGTTTTATATTTTCTTTTGAATTTGTTTAATACAACATGTACTTGGACATTCAAGTGTATTTTATCTTTTCTGTAGCATCGTTCTTTTCACGTTTCATACAAGCAGAATCTCATTTTAATATTCAGGTTTAGAGAAACAAGGCTATTTTTCTATCATGATCCACATATTATAACAGTGCTTTACTCATGTGAATACAGTAAAGTCTACTTCTAGTTCATTTGTTAGTGTTATTGAACAAAACTTCTGTCCTTTTATGCTAAGAGTTATTGGTGATGCCTGTATTTGAATACAGTGATATTTTTGTCCTTGAGCACATTCATGACCCAAGAATTTTTGAAAGCCTTGTGCAATCTTGTTATGGTATGTCCAGTTGGTATGAATTGCTGTTATGAGTTTTGCTGTGGAGCTGATAAAGTAGCTTGATTCCAGAATCAGCTAAATGGATTATGATTCCTGGATGAATTTCAGATGGTCTAAAAGTAATATGATGACAGGGATCCAGAAGGAAGACAAGAAAAACTTAAGCACACAGCACTAATACAAGTGAATAAAACCCAAAATTTAGTGGGTATTCTTTTTTAAGTTTGAATTTTATATAGATCTTTAAAACTCAGAAACATAGTCAACTGTATCTTTTTTAGTTTGTCATAGCATAGTTTAGTTCAAATTTTCATATACATAAAGAATACATTTCTAGATATTTGAATTATATGATCTTTATCTTTATTTGGCTAAACAATGGAGATCTTGTTCTTAAAAAGGTTTTATTACTTTGGTATAAATGGTAGTGATGTCATTAACAAATGGTGTTAGATTTTAGAAGTTGTCATATGTGTAATCTCACTGCCTGTAGCCTGGCTACTACCTCTTAGATCCATTCCATGTATATGTCCTACCTGTATGACACAGGAACTATTTCATTTTTTGTCTCTGTAGTTCAGGACTTGGAACTTAGTTAGTGCTTAATAAATGTTGTTGATTAATTAAGAAGCTATGTATGTTGTCAGAAAGATTTATGATTAGAAAAAGAAATGGGCTAGTCATATGGCAATTTTGAGTGATAATGAATGGATGGACAACCAACTTACTGGTATCCACATGGTATCAAAAGATCTCTGAGGAAGCCCTGGGCACTTTGGCTGGACTTTTTGTGGAGAATTTATACTTCCTTGCTAGATGTGTTTATGGCAGTAAATTAAAGACAGGACTATTTTGTATGTATCACCTATTGCTATTTTCTGCCCACTTTCTTCTTCCCCCCAAAATAAAATCCTACACTGTCACTCTACAGCTGCGCCTTTTATCCAAATATATATGTATATGTAATATCCATCTTTTCTGCTTTCTTCACCGTTTCTACCAAAGAGGCATCAATAAATTCAGAGAGTCAGGAAGTATTCTGTGATTCTGTGGCCTGCTCATATCCCAGAAGTGACCAAATGCTCTGGTCAGGAAATAAGGTCCAAACCATGAAATAGTGATTTGATTAAGACCCCCAAATTTAGTTTTTCTTCCTTCTCACTACTTTAGTAATGTACAGTTTATTGCCATTTAGTTATATGTTAGATATTACATAAACATTCCTTTACTGGCAACTTAAAGCTTTTAGATAAAGCAACACTGCCATCTGGTGTCGAAAAACTAATCAAACAAGCTGACTCCTTGTTTCAAATTATTTAATTACAGTAACATTTAAGTTTAGAGAATTTCTAGAACATGTTAGGGAAATTAACAATAATAATATTATAAGGTGAAGACAAATACTTATTTTGATATTTAAAATATCAGGTACTTTTGAATTCAGAAAAATTACACAGGCTCATAATATTATCCAAGAATCTTCTTTGCTGTGATTAATTCCTCTGAGAGTAAACTTTCTTACCATTCCTTAAGGGGAAAAAATAACTTGATAAAATTGGATCATTATTAACTTTTTATAAAGCAAACCCATCATTTTCCTTCCTTTTATTTCATAATTGATGTGTCATTTTTCATCTCATTTTGAATGTAAATCGTAATTTCTTTTGCCTGTGTTTTTTCTTCACAAGCATGCCTTTCATATAATGATAGAGGTAAGATGCATTGTTGTTTGTGTTATGGTTGTGACTTTTTTTGTGAATATATACTTAAACATTTTGTTCTAGGATTTTTGTTGCTTTCTTGTGCATCTTTTGTAGTTTAGAAATTTTAAAGTTTATTTTCACTGTATAATTTTTAGTGTTAAAAATTTTAGACATGGTTAATTTTACACATAAATATTTTTATCACTTGAGAATCTGCAGTATCATATAGAAACCTTTACTTTTGGCCTGTGACAACAAATGAGCCTAAACAAAGTTAATGAAAGAAAAAAAGTTATAGTGTCAGCCTTTCTTGCCTCAAAGTCCTCTTATTGGCTACCTTTGAGGAGTGTAATTAGCCCAAATCCAACTTTTTAGCATGTCATTTAGCACTGATTTTTAAAGTGCTATCTCTTTGATTTGGCTTACGATCATAAATTATTGACTTAAAACTAAAAGGGTCCACAGAGGTAATTTAGTCCAGTTTATTCACTTTACAGATTAGGTTTAGTTAAGTGGCTAGCCCAAGTAATTTACTTAAGTAAATTAAGTAAAAACTTACTTAAGTAAGAAGCGGAATATGGGTTTGAACACTGGTCCCCTAACTTCGAAATCTAGCACACTTTCCATTGTACCACATTGTCTCATTAACTTTGAACTTCAATTGTCTCATTAACTTTGAACTTCAAGTCCATATTTTCAAGTTTTATACTGCTGATCAAAACCTATTGGCCAAAGAATTTGTGGTGATTGGTTGTTTTTGCTGTTTATTTTAGAATTCAGCCTTAAAGAGAAAAGGCTACAATGCATTAAAGACTCAGCATACTATATACTCCAAATAAAGAGGTGGCAATAATTTATTCCTCCTTTAAAAAGTACTGGCAACGGAAAATTACCTCAAGTTTTCCCAAAACAGAGCTTTAATTGTAGAGGGCTAGATGAATCTGGAAGGGAAGATGTATTTAGAGGCATCTACTTTTAATCCTGAAAATGACAAAAAAATTCACATGGGAATTGAGAACCCAGATAGGGAATTTATAGGGAGTAATAAGATTTAGAATTGTGCTCTTAGAGAGTCTTTACCCAAACCTGCCCATTTTATAAGTGAGGAAATACCATACCACATACCACATCCCCTAGAGGAGAAGTCATCTGCTAGTGCTGAGGCCCTATGGTTGCAATATAACAGAGGGGGCATTGGAATCCAGGTACTTGGGCTTTGTATTCTAAGCTCTTTCTACTATAGTCTTGTAGGAGCTCTTCTACTCCTTATAATTGTCTTCAGAAAAGTGGTATTTTGTTTTCTGGTTTTTTGCATGGCTGAATTAAAATATGTTTCATGTGCTGCTGCTGCCTGAATGCTATTGGCAGGTACACATGTTAATCCAGATTTTGTTTGAGTTTAAGTAGTTTTTTTTTTTAATCAAGACTATTTTTAAAAAGTATATGTATACATATGTGTGTATCTATATAGACTTCTATTTTTAGTTGTAGAAATAGAGCATCTTTTCCAGGTGAAACATTTTGGTTTTGTATATACAACAGCAAAATTGTGGTTGTCTATGAATTTATGAAAGGCCATTTGCAATGTCTCAATGCCATACAATGTATATAAAATCCCAAAGTTTTTGGTATAAATTGATATATTTTATGTTGCTCAATAACATTTCATATATTACTTTTCCAAAGATCAGCAATGTCTTAAAAGAACGTTAGGGCTTAAAAATATCTTCTAAAGCTCATCTTGTCTAATTTCTTTTGTTTCAAAGAGAAGGAAACTGAAACCCAATGAAGTTGAATGAGACAGTGGTCATATAGAAATTAATGGACTTTCTCTTCCCCTTTTCTTGGTCTAGTACATATTGTTAATACTAATTAACCATCTAAAGGGTACTGGAAGGCCCTTGACCTCTTAAATACTTATCCACTGGTTTACTCTCACCCGTACCACATTCCAAAAGGATCATTCCAGAATGTTTACATTTTTAAAACAAGTACATATAGTCAGTGTTATGATGTGTAGAATTTTTTTCAAGTATTGCAGAATTATTCATTTTTAACCTTTAAACTTAACTTCAGGTATTGAATGGCATTGCAATTCAGAGTTACATTTTATAGTTATACTTCATTCCAATATTCTACTATTAACATACTCTATTGGTTACTTCTTAAAACTTTTGAGAGGAATTTCACGTATTTGTAGTTTCTTATTTTGTAAACTAGATTGTTTCAGTCTTTGAAAATTAATTGGTATTTCTTTTAAATTGATTTTAGTTTCATAGTTAGTAATAACTTTGACAAAACTCTTAGGATATAATCATACGGAAAGAAGAGGGAGTAGTAGTGGTAGTGGTAGTGGTGGTGGTGGTGGTGGTGGTACCATTAGAAAACAGAGCTAGATTTTGACCAATCCAAAAAACAGATAGAAATGAACTTAACATGAGTTAGGAACCTTAAGAAAACTTGGAAGCCTAGCAAGAAATTGGGGGTGGGTGGACTCTTTAGAAAAATTTTCTTTTTAAACACAGAAACTGAAAATTATTATGTTTCTTAAAAAAAAGAGCACACTGAAAGCTGCTTAATAATACAAGAAATTTGTGTCGGTTAGAAAAACCTTTGTGTCCTAAGGGTAGATTAAATCCCTCTGAAATTCTGTTTAAACCAATGTATTACTCTTAGCACCTCATGGAATGCCTAGTAGGTATTAACTGAGAAAGGTATAGTCATTAGCTAATTTTATACACATAAGCTATACAGAATAGAAAACTCAGTATTTAACTTCAGATCTGTAAGACCCTTTCTTCATGATGATCCATTTTGTCTTAAAGTCTCTGTGTATTTTCTTTAATTTCTAGGAGTCTCTTTATCTAATCAGGACTCCCTTTGTAATTCGCTTATACTTAATATTCCAAGAATCTGTTATTTCGGTGGTGTGGTAACTTTCTTCATGTCTTAATGTTATCATGAATTTTGGCCAAAAAATATTTTATTTTCAACTGGGCAACAGTGAGCTTTTCCAAATTTAGGTTGGCCAGTCCTTAGCCAACAGACATAGTGCTTTATCAGACTTGTACTCTGAAGCCTTTCCATTCTGGAAAGTACTTGCCAGACCTTATGTTATGTTGATATAACCTTTGAAAGCCTAGCCTAACCTCTATTTCTCAATGTAGCGCCCAAGTGGAGGAATCCATTCATAAAGGAGAAAAGTCTTTAACTTAATGGATACTTAGACTTTTCACACATTAAACTTTTATATCTGCATTGTTATTGGTTGTACTTAATTTTACCTTTGTACATACATGAACCCTAAAAACTACTTGCGTCTATAGTTTTCTTTTTCTCTAGAAATCATATTTCTTGAAAAAAATTTTACCTGACTTACATGTTCAATGATTCTGTTGAATTTAAAACATTGCTATCTTCTGCTCTGGTAACCATATGTACTAGAGGTGGGAAAGAAAAGAAGTTAATTTACCCTATCTGTGAAATAATTAGATTAGAAGGAATCACAAAAGTTCTTTTAATTTATTCTCTTGCCTTAGAGTAGAACTTCATTTAAACTATATTGGGAAAATAATTGTTTGCTTTGTTCAGGAAAGAAAATATTAAATTCGCCACTTAAAATACATTGCATTGTTTCCCAAGCCTTCCAGTTGATGGTGGGGTAGAAGGAGAAGGATTTTTAATATGTGTCAAATAAGAGCGTCAGCAACCTTCTTGAGTACAGCCTTCTAGGCTTCATGGTACCCTGAATTAGTAATGGCAGGCCTGAGGGATTATCAGGGAAGAAGGAAAAAAAGGGAAGATGAACATAGATAGAGGCATGTAATATATAATTGCTTTAGATTGACATTCAGTGCTATCAGTTAGTTGTCTCTTCAGCCCAAATCCCCTTTATGCTGTAATTGATTTCGCCTTCCCCTTTACTACATGAAAAGTAAAGAACTAATTCATATACTTTGAAGCTTTTGGGGTTAAGTCATTGAATTACTTTATTTTTTTTGTTCCTTACAGTGCTCTTAATCTGATCTTTTCATCATTTCAGTTGCTTTTCTCTGGACTCTTTCCAAGTTTTCCAGTTAATTGCCTTAGTTGTAGGTACCAAAGTAAACATAGTATCATATCAAGTGATACTTTGGGATAGTGGAAGATTCCCTGGTGATCTAGAGCTGGCCTTGAAGCTAGCTAGCTTCAAGGATTCAGATCCTGCCTCTGATACATACTGGCTACGTGACCTTGGTTCCATTCAGTTAACTTCCCAGTGCTCTAAACAGCTCTTTATAAGTTGTAGAAAAGGTGCTGATCTACATTAGTAGAGGGAACTTCCTCACCTGGGCATTTCCTATACCAGTGAAAGCACAGGTCCCTATCCATATGCCTGTCTTTGTCTCTGTCATTGTATATGTATAGAATGTTTTTCCAAGTATCCATGATTTATTTTGTGTGAGCATGCTCTCTCTCTATCTCTAATCACAGTGATTAAAGGGTGATTTTAATGAGTTGTTACAACTGAAAAATTCATCATGTGGTAGCCAGCCTCCTGGGGATTGAGCTTCTCCAGATTTAACTGGGCTAGTGCTAGGGTGACAAACATACAGTTTCTCTTTTGAGCCCTTACTCAAAGCTTATTCATATTCAGTTTGGTTGGATTTCTGTTCTTTACATCTTTCGATTTAATGTTTAAAAATACTCTTCTCGCAACAGTGGTGTTGTGTAATAGATAGGATGCTAGATTTGGAATTGATGAGACTTGCTTCAGATCCCTGGTCTGGCTCTTAGTATCCAGGTGACTGTGGGTAAGCCACGTGGAAACCTTTCTGAGTCTATAAAATAAGTCCTGTAATACCTCTAGCATTTCACAAGATTGTTGTAGTACTCAAATTAGATAATACATGAAAAGTAGTTCATAACCCTTAAAGGTTTATTTAAGTGTCATCTAGTAAGTCATACTCTGATCTCTCACTGTGCCATTGAGGTGACCCTGGGTTCTTGTAGGCTGTCTGCATGAGTGCAAATCCTCACAAGTTCTCTACCATGCTTCGAAGCTTTCAGGAAGGGTCCTGGCAACAAACTTTATCTGCTTTCCCAAAACCAGCCTAACTAATTAAGAAGAATCTTATCACCAGTGTGCTGGCCACTTGGTGATGAATTCCTTGGTGTTGGCAACTGATAAAATAAAGAAAAGCATGAAATAGCCTGTAGTCTTCTTTAATTTCTACGGTGGCAGAAAAGCAATGGGAACAGGAAGTAGTTTCTAACAATACAACGTTTAAACCATCTCTAGAAATAAATGTAAATTTGTGATTTTTGTCCATTGACCAGTGAGGGTACACACTGTTGGAGCTGAATCATATCAATCAGTCTAGGTAGGCATGCTATTGTATCAATCTTGGCCGTAAAGAAAGTCTGAAGACAAATGGAACTTGCAACTAAATGGGAGGATGACTCAGATCCTCGTTGGAGATTCAGATAAACAAGTTAGCAGAATAGGTTTAACTGTTAGTCAACAAGCATTTATTAAGCACTTGCTATGTGTGATGAGCAGATAGGTGGCACAGTGGATAGAGTGCCAGACCTGTAGTTAAGAAAACTTATCTTCCTGAGTTCAAATATGGCCTTAGACACTAGCTGTGTGACTCTGGGCAAGTCACTTAACCAGGTTTGCCTCAGGTTCCTCACCTGTACAGTGAGCTGGAGAAGGAAATGACAAACACCTCCAATATCTTTGCCAAGAAAACCCAAACGGAATCACAAAGGGTTAGACAGGACTGGAATAACATGACTAAACGACAGACACCAAATGTGTGATGAGACCCTGTGTTTAGCACTGGGAATACAAAGAAAGACAAAAGTACCTAGCCTTAATGAACTCATATTCTAATGGGGGAGACAGCACATAACTCACCAGATATGTACAAGATACATACAGGGTAGATGGAAGATAATCTCCAAGCAAAAGGCCTGGAGGGACAGCAGAAAAAATGCCCAGAGCCAAGAGATGGACTGTTTTGTTTGCTGGGCATCAAGGAGGCCAGTGCCATTGGATTGAAGAGTATGTGGTATAAAGTAAGGGGGAAGGAGGCTAGGTTATGAATAGCTTTGAATGCTGAACAGAGGATTTTCTACTTGATCCTGGAGGTCATAGGGAACCACTGGAGTTTATTGAGTGGGGTAGAAGGTGACATGGTTGGACTTAGGTTTTAGTATAATTTCTTTAACAATTGAATGGAGGATGTATTAGAATGGGGAGAAACTTGAGTCAAGCAGGTTATTGCCATAGTCCAGGTGTGAGGTGATGACAGTCTGCACCAGAAAGGTGGCAGTGTCAGAAGAGAGAAAGGGGTGTATACAAGATATTGCAAAGGTGAAATCAGTAAGCCTTTGAAACAGATTGGATATGGGGGGAGGAAATGGGGAAGAGTCAAGGATTGAACCTATGTTTGAAGTCTGAGGGAATGAAAGGATGGTGTTGCCCTTAGCAGTTATAAGAGAGTTAGAAGAGGGGAAGGACTTAGGAGAAAAGCTAGTGAGTTACCCTTGATAGTTATAGGAGACTTAGGAGGGTCAGAGGATTTGGAGAAAAGATGAGTTCCATTTTGGACATGCTGGCTTTAATATGTCTGCTGGACATCTACTTTGAGATGAGATTGGAGGTCAGCAGAGAAGTTAGAGTAGGACTGGTAAATTTGAGAATCATCAGCATAGAGGTGGTAATTAAATCCATGGGAGCTGAGGAGATCACCAAGTGAAGTAGTGTAGAGAGAGAAGAGAAAAAGACCCAGGACAGAATCCTGTAGGAAACCTATGGTTACAGGTTGTTATATGGATGAGGATTGAGCAAAGAAAACTGAGAAAGATTTGTCAGATAAGTAGCAGGAGAACCAAGAGAAAATAGGATCCCAAAAATTTAGAGAGAGAAGAGGATGACTATCAGTGTTAAAGTTTGGAGAGGGGTCAAGGAGAATGAGGGTTGAGAAGAGACTCTGGGATTTGGTAACTGAGAGCTCATTGGTTAACTTTGTTGGAATGATAAGTTGGAAGCCAGATTGTAAGAGGTTGAGAAAGGTGTGAGAGGAAAGAAAGTGGAGACAGCTATTGTAGATGGCCTTTTCGAGGAATATTTAAAGAGTATTCAGGCATTGGGAATAGCTAGTATAAAGGCATGGAGATGGATGCTGGGAGTGTTGTGTTAAGAAACAGCAAGCAGATCAGTTGGTCAACCTGTCTTATACTGCTCTTCTTAAGAATTTGCAATGAGGTAACCGTGACTGTAGGTTGTTATATACAAATATTTGTTAAAGAGGATAAAGAGGCAGAGAGAGACACTCTATGAATAATCTGATAAAATCCTCAAAATTAAATTGGCATATATTAGAATGCATTATGACTTCAAGCAAAGCTAGTCTAGGCACAGGGAAAAGCAACAAAAGCTATTTTGGAAAATATATTGCAGGTGTAATAAATGAGAAAGGCAAAGGGTTTGAAGGCACAAAAGTACAAAAGGCTTACACTACATTTCACAAATACTTTTCTTTTAGAAGAGTGTGTGGAGGAGTTGTACATGGCAAGAATCAAATAACACAAACAGATTTATTACATTTTGACAGATAAGAAATGATCATCAATCTATTCATGGTCAAATTGTTGATTAGTTAAAGTTCAAAATGAGTACCAAAGAAGAAGAAAGAATAAATATGAGGCTGAGAAATAATGTAGAATTCAGGAAACTTCAACCTGACCTATTTAAACAAGATACAGATGACCAAAAAAATGGGAAATGGGTAAAAGGGTAGATATTGAAACACTATTCTTATTTTGTAGTGAAGTTTAATCAGTATAAGTCACTTGACACAATTAGCAGACTACAAGAACCTAGAAACTGCCTCAGCCAGTAAACATTTGATCTCTGCCAAGCAGAGAGATTTGGTACCCACAGGCAATACCACTTTAGAATATAAATTTGTTTGTAAAATCTTACAGAAGGTTATGGAAGATTATGAGCAGTCTCACTTCATAAGACATTGAGAATCAGTAGAGAGAAAAACAAGTTGTCAGAAAACTTGGCAAGAGGTCCAACTAAGGCAGATAATCCAGAAGGCATTTAAGGATGAAATTGGAAAGGGTGCAACACACAGACAAAAAATATAAGACTTGTCAAGGTTTCTGTAACAAACTTTCTTCATCAATGGCAATAGAGCTACCTACCACATTTGAACTCATAATGTCTCTGATAAAATCTTAACATCATTATAAGGAAATGGAGATAACTCTGACCAAAACAAATATGAGAAGAGCAGCTGTGCTGGACCAAGTGTATGCAGAGAAAATCTGTTCTAGGGGCAGTTGTAAGAGTATTATTGAAAGATTGATTCTCAAGATGCATGAAAGTGAGGAAAGATAACCAATTGCTTAGAACAAAAATGTCATCTACTTTACCATTACTGAAAAAGGCTGCTGAGGAAATAACATTAACTGCTGATTCATTTGCCTCCTTTCCCATCTTTCCAAAAAATCGATGAGAACAATCTAATATGCTTTGGGGTCATCTTTGAACATCTAAGAGGTAGGCTTTTGCAAATCATAGTCTCTGGCAAACTACTTCATCAGTTTAGAAATGTGCTAGACCATAGTATAGAAAGGGTACAGAATATACAAGATATCCCACTGTGCTTACTGTTTTGGGATTATTTAAGAAAGCATTTGACTTGGTAGAGCAATGCCATCTTAAAATGCTTTCTTCCAGCAAGGTGTCCCCTACATGTCACAGTTTCTACAGAATTGCTTGAAAGATATAACAGATAAGTTTGTTTAATGACCATATGATTATTATTATCAAATGAGGCATAACCTAGGAAGTTTTATCTTTCATAATGTTTGCCACTGTCACAAAGGATGTCCAGCTCTAAGGCTTAAAGTGTTCTTACAAATGAGGGCTTCCCAAGGCTTCTGTTTTCAGGCAACCTTATGCTGATTGCATCTGATCTGTAAACTTTGCAGAACTCATTAAGGGAGATTCATAATAACTTCCATAGCATTTGTTTATTGACTATAAAAATACTTTGATTTGATAGAACAAGGTGTTTTAAAAGCACTCCAATCGAATGTCTTCTGTGCACATTTTGAGGTCATATGATATTCCTTGAGGGTTCTAACAGTAGAGATGCCTTTGTTCGATGAATCTGTGACTATTAATATAAAGAAAGGCATGAAACAGGGAAACAAGCTAGCCACAGATGTTTGTTACTGTCATGGAAGACGTCGAGCATGAATTCTGTGTGGAGAGGGATTCTTTGTGAGCATGGGTGGTGATATATTGATATGTGGTTGGCTGGATAGTCCATAAAGTTGATCTGTCTTAGATTGGCAGCTGTTGATAGATAATGAGTTGAGACCAAAATTCAGTACTAGAAGAATAATGTTCTGAGTTACCTTTGGAAAAATGCCCAGTGCTTTTAATGACTAGATTTCTCCACAAAACAGTAGTTCTTTTTAATATTGGTATTCTTCTGGTGATGCATGAATATGAATCATGGAACAAAGCAATCTATAGGACTTAAGTTGCAGTTCACCAAAGGACAATGGAAACTACATGAGTAGGTGGCAGCCTATTACTACAAGAATTGTGTCAGAAAAGTGAGGTAAGGGACACACTCAAAGAGTTATGTGACTAGAAAGGGAGATGGGTCATCCACATGACAAGAATGAAGGTTAGTGGATAGACACACCCATGTAATTTTAAGAAGTTTAGAAGAAAACCTCCAGATATTTGGGTGGAACCCCTATGTAGAATTTATAGGAAAACAAGGACAAGAAAAACATGAGATGAGAAGGTGTGACTAGGTTGTAATCTGTACTGGTAGAAGCGGTACCTGCATAATGGCACCATCGATTTGTCAAAGTACGTTTTTATTAACATCCTTCAGATGGCTGTAATGCAGTAACACCCCACTTTGTAGAGGAAGAAAATGAATTCTTAGTGTTTAAATGATTTTCCCACGGTCATGCAGCTGACTCCAAGTCCAATAGATTTTCTACTCTACCAGTATTCCCTTGAGAAATAAGGGTATCTTGTATACCGAGATGAAGTTGTGGAGTAAAACTGGAGTGGAAGACAGCATGCTTGCTTATTTATTTGTACTTATAACAGCATACATTTTATTATTCTGGTGGCACACTGTAGATAGCCTCTTTCTGTTAGCCACCTCTCTCACCTCCCCCTACCTACAAAACAAAACACAAAACCCCCAGACCTCTTTGATGACCATTAACAGTTAATCATTGTGTGCCCCAACTTTTCCCCCCTGTCACGCTCTCCTTTCTTGTGAATCAAGGCCTGAACTACTCATTGGAAAATTAGATGTAGATTAATTAGGGAAGCATAAGTGTGAAGATAATTATTTATGCATATTATCCTTTTGTATATATATACATACATACAATCCTTTTGACATTTTTTTCTCCTACTGAATTAGATTTAAGGCTTAGTAGGCACTTGAGCATAAAAGGTGGATATTGAGGAAGGTCCTCTGAGAGACAGCTACAAGTTACTGATAATTTCTCATCTTGCGTACTTCTAATATCATTAAACATTAAGTATAATAAAGTAGACAAAACCTGCTAGTACAAAAACTCCTATTAGTGTATTCTCACATAGAGGTTATTTTTCTTTGAAATTTTATCTCATTGGTATAGCAGAGAATTTTTCCATGTTCTTTTCTTTTTACTTTTTAGCTCTAGCTCCAGTACAAAATGATCTTATGAAAACTTGTCATTTAAAATTTTAGGTTGCCTTCTTTGTTGTGATGACTGCAAATCTTTATTAATTGAGGAATTCGCTTCCGAACATTTCTGTAAAATTTTAATTAATGTTATCTGTGTGTTATTTTGTCAGATTACTATTTTTAATTAATTTTGATTTTCTTATATATTTTCAGAGTTTAACATTATGGTATGTTGATTATTCAGATTATTATAATTTTTAAAAAATTATCTATAGGATCCAGGACCACCTCCACCCTCTCCATTACTAGGCTTGAAGCCCCTACAGTTATTAGAAATAAAAGCAAGAGGAAGATTTGGTTGTGTCTGGAAAGCTCAGTTACTCAATGAGTATGTGGCTGTCAAGATATTTCCAATACAGGTACGTAAATTTTTCGTTTTCAGTCCTACATGTGTTATTTTTAAATACATGTCATTGCAAGATAGCTTGTGCAACTCAGAAATGGTCTGGAAACAGAAGAGCCTTAACTTACAAGGTGGTTCTGCCCCGGGTTGTCTGAAGCACTTGTTAAGCATTCTGTTTTTCTGTTTCCTTATGTAGAAAATGGAACTAACAGCACCAGCCCTCCTCTGTTCTTTATAGTGAGAAGAAACTTACAAAGATTTTTTTTTTAGTTTTCAGCTAATAAAAAGTGCTAAGTGAAAGTGATGCCCCCAATATATCTTGTTGTCTTGGTAATTAGATTTCTTTTCCAATGAGATGTGTAATAATAGTCCAGAAAAGCAAACAGTTTAGAGAAGAGAGTAGGTTGGCTTTCAGGGAAATAGCCATTTTGAATTTAAATGTCAGGCTAAAATTTAATTCAACAGATCCTTTTAAAAATGTCTACTGTATGCATGGATGCCTGTTGCAAGGGATGCCGAGAGGAATAAGATCCCTCTACTGTCTGTTCCCTTTTGTACTTTAACCAAGAAGCAAACAATCCTTACACCGTCATTCAGCCTTAGATTCTTTTGTTAGTGATAGAATATGGTAACTGTAACACTCACAACCTCTAATAATTTGCTTTCCACTCTAAAAATTACTACTGGACTTTATGCATTATGGTAAAACTCATGACTTATCACTGCTGGAATCTTCCCTTTGTAGTCTCTTTCAAGCAGTGATTGATCTCAGATAGTCAATTCAGAAGTAATTTGTTGAGTGTGATTCAGTGTGATTTGCTCAGTTTCATCAGTAACTGAGGGCATACTGTGATAGTTCACTGAGCTTAGTGATGCTGTCTTGGACATAGGAGAGAATGAACGCTAATTCCCAAGTACAGGGAAGAAGCCTGGGACTGCATCATCTATCACTCTTTCTGGTCTAGCTGAAATAGCAGACATCAAGTTTGTCACTTAGGGTGAGAGCCATAATTTGGGATGGGATATATTTTTTGTTCGGTATCTTTGTTTTAATACAGAGTGTCCCAACGGTCTTAGTATTTAACATTTTAAAGCTTACTAAGTTGTTAAAACTTAAAAACTGCACTTAAGACCTTTGGGAAACTTTGGATTTCTCTTCTTTGGTCTTATTTATCCACCTCATCTCAAATTCTGTGATTAGTAATATATGAGGAAACATATCATGTTTTTCTGATATTAAAGGTCATAGTACTCACAGTTTGGGCCAAGAAGGCTGAAACCTGATCTTGTCTCAACCACATCATAAATATGTGTGATCATGAGAAATATTAATATTTGCTTAAATCCACAGGTTTCAGCAATGACAGTGATCCCTTAAATGACCAGCTTAAGAAATGCTATAGCTACTAATTTTATCCTTTTAGAGATAATACAAACTAACGTTTCTTAGGGATTATTTTCATAATGAACTGGAGGTACTCTTATTTTTGATGCTTACTGAAATGCTGCCCCCTGTCTGTTTTAATTTTGATGGTTCGGGTAATTATCAAAACATCACTAGGAAGGAATATAGTTTGTAAGTCTTTGGAAAGAAGAGAAAAATAATTTTCTGTAAAACTGCATTCCAATTGGATCTTTTCTGCTTCACAGAGTTTTTGTGAATCTAAGGCTCTGTAAACCATAAAGCTCCATATGAGTTATTGTTCTTTAAGAAAGGTTATTCAGAATTAGGAATGATAAGTCCTAGCCTTCATGCTGGTAGGTGACAGATAGACCTTCTAATACCATGTAGAAATATGTACTAGAATCCCAAACTATAGTATTTTTTGGGTTTGGATTGATACGAATTTAGTAATATCATAATGCTTATTTCCAGAGTATCTTAATACATACTAATCTGCATTAGAAGTTAGCTAGTAATATCTCACTTTAACTTCAAATCAAAAAACACGTATTAAACACTTACTAGGCATCAGGTACTGTGTAAGAGACCAGGAATACAAAGACAAAGATGAAATATCCCTGCCTTAAAGGAACTTATATTCTGTGCTACACTCCTCTTTCCTCCTCTTTGAGTATCAAACATAAGCTTTTTACCAATGCATAATTGCCTCATTCAGGCATTTCTGATCACTTATAAACTGTGCATATTAATTATATCATTTGGAGCTACCTATTTTGCAGGTATCTGGAGTGCAGTAATCCTACCTTTGTCAGGATTTTGGTAATCTTTTTAAAAGAGAAACTTTTTCAGTGCAACTCAATTTATTTTGGAACTTGTCCCAGAATTATTTAGCTTAGCAAACATACACATTTTTACCTTTTGCATTAAATATTTTTTTTTCTTTCAGGACAAACAGTCATGGCAAAATGAATATGAAGTATATAGTCTTCCTGGAATGAAACATGAGAATATATTGCAGTTTATTGGTGCAGAAAAACGAGGCACCAGTGTTGATGTTGATCTTTGGCTAATCACCGCATTTCATGAAAAGGTAAACATTTCCAGTGATTCATTTTTATATCCACAAGGAGAGATATCTTTGTCTCAACAGCTACCCTTTTCCAATGAATATATTTTAGGTTGTACTCCCTCTGTGAAATAGACTATAAAAATTTCTTTGGAGCTTAGGCAGTAGACAGCTTTTAAGAAGCCATAAGACCACTAGTTCTGTTCTTTATGTGTGGACATTCTGAAAATGGAAATATAGCAGGTGATTTCCTAAAATTCATTTGAAAAAAGCTAATATTTTCCATAATGTTTTAATAAAACAGTGATGATGGTATTAAAATATAGCATCATTAGCAAAAATTAAAAATGCTTATGTATTTTGTTGTTAGGAGAATAAGGGAGAGGAAGAAGAAGCCTTTTACCTAATTTTATTCTTTCTTATATTTTCCCATTCTCCTCTCTCTCAGAACATTTACAAGTGACTGCTTCTGATACAACCATTTGCTTAGTAATTTTCATCTTATTATGTGTGAGTCATTTTGAGTGAATTCTTTTATTCAGTATGACTTCTCTTTGCTACGTGTTCTGGTCTGATGGCTAAAACATAGACCATAGGAAGATTAGCCTTTTGCTCTCATCTCCATCACTGACTTGCTGTCAGTCAGTTAACAAGCATTATCTGTGTCAGGCACTGTGCGAAGTGCTGCGGATGCAAAGAAAGGCAAAAACAATCCTTGCCTTCATGGAGCTCACAGTCTAGTTGGGAGTTGGGGAGACAACTTTTTGCAGATAATAACAAAGACACTTTGTGGTGTTTTTTTCTCAGCCTTACCACATATACAATAGGGAAGACATTATCCACTGTTCTACTCATAAAGATGCTGTGACAACTAAAAAAATTAGATTAGCAGAATTGCTCTCTCTCTAGTTGTGAGCTCTATTATACTCTGTGATACCGTTTCCTCCTCTATAAATGGGTTTGCCCTCTTTATTCAGTAATCATGTAATTCTGTGTAGAAAATATCTATTTTTTAAAAGTTCTTGAATATGTAATATTATTACATCATAACATTTCAAAACCAGCATGGGCATTGGCATTCAAGGTTATCCAGCTCAGATCCTTCTTTTAGAAAAGAGGAAACGGAGGTCCAGAAAAGTCAACTAGGTAATCATGAAAGTAAGTAATGGCACAGCTGGGACGATAAACTTGGATCTTTTACTGTGTGTGCAACATCCCTTCCATTAAGCCATTGTTGATTTTATATTTTTAGGTCCTTTGCCTTAACATTTTAGGTCTATCTTATCATTGCAAATAACATTAAGAATTTTATTTTTCTGTAAGCTTCCACTTAAAAAGACACATATAACTGTTTTGTTTATACTCACTCTTAAAAGAAATTGGTGGTTTGTGGCTATATAAGATGTCAAAAGGTATAGGTTGTCCTTCCACTAGGGCAGATTGTACCTCTTTGATGTCTTATTAAACAGTCTTTTGGAGTTGTAACTGAAAATATTAATCACTTGGTGACTATTCTTCTGGTAACAAGCCTTTTCCAGACTTATTTAGGTTGGTGTTCACATAACAGATATGGGGTTCCCAGGCCAGTATTTCAAATCTTTCCAGTTGGGTAAAGTATGCCTAACTTGGCACACTGCTGGCCTAGGTTCTGTGATACCTCCATACAGTAGTGAGGCCTCAGAGTAGAACTGAAGTGAATATGCTTGTATGCAACATTTAGAAATTGGTGTGTCCCCAGATATAGGCCAGATCTTGGTATCTTACATCACTGATGGAAGAAGGTAAGTGGAAACTTGAGAGGATTCAAACCATGCTAAAAGGATAACTTTCTAGATGTTGGTTGTTGAAATTATTTACAAGGTGTTCTCCTTTTCCTACTTCTCAAGGGAAAAAAGAAGAATGTTTTCATTACATCATAGAGAAACAAGAATGAGAGAGAACAGATGGGAATAGGCCGAGGATTCTAGTATCACAAAATTATGCAAAATGAGAAGACTAGGGGGTAGAGGGAGGTTTGCACAAATGGTGGGATTATCCACACTGATGAAATCACGAATTCATCTCCATATTGGTGTATCTCTTATAAAAAGTAAATGAAATATTTTTATTTTTTCCCCTTTCAGGGTTCATTAACTGACTTTCTAAAGGCTAATGTGGTCTCTTGGAATGAATTGTGCCATATTGCTGAAACTATGGCCAGAGGATTGGCATATTTACATGAAGATATACCTGGTTTAAAAGATGGTCACAAACCTGCCATATCACACAGGTAGATAAATCTATATGTAATTCTTAAGTAGTTTAGAGCCTTGTAATGTATTTAAATTTCACCTTTAGATCAAATGTACTTTTTCCGGATTTTGCAAGTGGTATTATAGGAAAGAGTTGATTTATATTTGCTTTTTAAGGTGGTTCTACATTTTGTTCAAAAGTATCTTGAGTAAGCTGTACATTAGCATTGTTAATGAATTTCACTTTCATATTCTTAACCTTTCTTTCAGAAATTAGATAATTAACATATATTTGCTTTGTCAAAAAAAGAGGGAGAAATGGGCATTTTAGCTTAAAAAATATAAATTTGGAATAATGAGATGCATTTAAGAAAGGAGACTGTAATACTTGCAGTTAATTCCCTGATAATCTGAATCATGTAAACATTTCTCCAGCCAAATGTCAAGAAAGACACAGATTGAACTAATGATGTCTTTATAGCAAATACTTTTTCAGAAAAGACCGCTTTGACCTGAAAAATATTCTGTTCCATGTGAAACAGTTAACTTGCCTTCAGATAAGATGTTCAGTTTGGATAAATTTTTTTCTTTTAGAGGCAGACACTTGTCTTATTTATAATTGTGTTCAGATCCTGCCTTTGGTGCTTAAAACCTGTGTGATCTTGGGCGAGTCACTTAGCCTCTTTGGGCCTGAGTTTGTTCATCTTTGTTTCTTTCTCTCTCTCTCTCTCTCTCTCTCTCTCTCTCTCCTCTCTCTCTCTCTCTCTCTCTCTCTCTCTCTCCCCTCTCTCTCTCTCTCTCTCTCTCTCTCTCTCTCTCTCTCTCTCTCTCTCTCTCTCTCTCTCTCTCTCTCTCTCTCTCTCTCTCTCTCTCTCTCTCTCTCTTTTTTGGTGAGGCAATTGGGGTTAAGTCACTTGGCCAGAATCACACAGCTAGTAAGTGTGTCTGAGGCTGGACTTGAACTCAGGTCCTTCTGACTCCAGGGCCTGTGCTCTATCCACTGCATCACCTAACTGCCCCTGAGTTTGTTCATCTTTAAAGTGATGGAGTTGAACTGGGTGACCTCTGAGGTGCCTTACAATTTTATATGTCTAATCCTATCATATGCTACCATAGACTTGTCTTCTGTAGCATTTCATTTCTTCTTAATGTCCCACTATCCCACTTGATACTTCCATCATAGCTCCTCCTTTGCTCCATTAAGCTATTCAAGGAATAAATGTATGGGGGGCATCACCTGAGAGCATGTGTGTTTGTGTGTCTGTCTCTTTTTTCTCTCATCTCTCTACGTATTTCTGTCTTTTTCACATGTGACTTTTCTCCACATCCTACTTTGTGTACTTACATGGATGCATGTGACTATAGGTACATTGAGTTGAAAACAGAAGAGGCCTTAGAGGTCATATAGTTCAGCCCCTTTCTTTTAGACTCAGAATAGCTATTTGAGATTGGGGAACCCAAAGGGAATTTGATGGTCGATGGATTTACTAGATCTTTGCAGGATCCCTGAGTTGATAAAGCCAGCAAGGGCTTACCTTAGTTTGTTAATAAGATTAAAAAAAAAATTCACAGGCAACTGGAGTTTGGAATTAAACACTTAGGGGAAAAAGAAGGCAAGAGTAACCATAGTAGGGAGTCTCTTGAAAGATTGTAGAGATCCAAAATGAGCTTACTGTAACTATTTCTGTTCTCCCTCTCAGTGGCGATTTTTGGTTTTTTACACAGGTGTTTATTTGAATGTGAATCTGGAACATAGTAACTGTAGGAATGTACTTATCTTAACCCAAGAGTTTGGAGAGGGAGAGGGAAAATGACATAGATAAAATGTACTCAGGGCAGTACAAGTGTTTTTGAACTTAGACTCTTTGATTCTTATTGCAAAACTGCTTTAAGGAATACTTTCATTTAATTTTTCAGTTTAAGAAATTAGCTTATTACTTGTTTTCAGGTTAAACTTTATTTCATCTTTCTGTAAATTTTGAATTTTCTTATTTTACATTTAGTACTCCTATTAGTATATGCTCTTATGGTCAGATAACTTGTTTTAACTTATTTCAAGTAACTTGCCTATCTTTATTTTAAAGGGACATCAAAAGCAAAAATGTGTTGTTGAAAAACAATCTTACAGCTTGTATTGCTGACTTTGGTTTGGCATTAAAATTTGAGGCAGGGAAGTCTGCAGGTGACACCCATGGACAGGTGAGAAGAATGACAAAATATTTTAAAAAATAATTACATAAATTGACTGTCCATTGTTTTTGTCATGTAAGATACCTTGGAAACTATGTATCATTTTTTCTTGGAGACCTTTAAAAGTTGTTATTTTATTAATCTTTAGAATGATATGAATCTATTTAAAAGGTCATGCAGTGAGCCTTCTCAAGCCATGCCCTTTTTAAATACGTGTATAGACTTGTCACAGCTCTTGAATGCTTTTAAGCATCTCTGCTCATAGAAGAGAACGTATCCTGTATTTAAAACTCAACAGAAGATACTTTACAACTTATCTTCATTTAAAAAACAAAAAACAAACAAACAAAAACCCTCCCTTGCTGTTTCAGCAGTTTTCCTGAGATATCTCAAACCACTAAGAAACAGTTATCATGGAAAAGATTTGGTCCTGGTTAATCATTCAATCAATCAATAAACATTTATTAAGTGCTGACTATATGCCAGGCACTGTGTTAAGCACTAGTTAAGCACAGAGAGGTTGATTAGTAGAATAAATTATGTATACAATGTACAAAAGCAAGCAAACATAATAGCCTAGTATTTGATAAACACAAACATCCTAGCTATTGGGGCAGGAACCCACTGTTGGACAAACACTGGGGAAACTGGAAAGCAGTTGAGCAGTAACTAATTCTAGACCAGTATCATACCCCAAGATAAGCTGCAAATAGGTATGTTACTTAGACATTGAGTGACATCATAAACAATTTAGAGGAGCCAGGAAATTAACCTATCAAATCAATGGATACAGAATTCATAACCAAACAAGAGATAGAGAAGGTCACAGAAGGTAAAATGGATACTTTTGATTACATAAAATAAGAAAAGGTTTTGCACAAACAAAACTAAAGCAAATAAAATTGGAAGAGAAGCAGTAAGTGCGGAAAAAAACAGACTTTGCAGCAAGTTTCTCTGATAAAAGTTTCATTTCTAAGACAGAGAGAACTGATTCAAATTTGTAAGAATAAACCATTCCCAATTGATAAATGATCAATTAAAGGATATCAACAAGCAGTTTTCAGAGAATCTAAGCTCTCAATAGGATTACGAAAAAATGCTCTAAATCACTAATAAAGAAATGCAAATTACAACATCTCTGACATTCCATCTTACACTCCTCAGATTGTCAAAATTGAGAAAAAAATGACATGCTGGAGGGGCTGTGGGAAACCGGATATATTAATTCATTATTGGTAGAGCTGTGAATTGGTTTAGCTATTTTGGAAAGCCATTTTGAACTATGCCCCCAAAACTATTAAGCTCTGCATTCTACCCCAAAGAGATCAAAAAAAGAGGAAAAGGCACCATATTCAGTGGCAAAGAATTGGTTGTGGAAGAGGTACCCATCATTTGGAGAATGGCTGAAGAGTATGAATGTGATGAAATACTATTGTGCTGTAAGAAGTGATGAAGGGCATGGTTTCAGACATATAAAGTATAAAGTAATGTAGAATGAAATGAGTAGAATCAGGAGAACAATTTACATACAACTGTAGTATTGTAAGGATAAACAACTTTGACTTAACAACTCTCTTCAACACAATAGGCAACCAGAATTCCAGAGGACTTATAATGAAACAGGCTACCCATCACCTGATAAAGAGGTTGATGGATTCAGAGTAAAATCAAGACTTTTTTTTTGACATGGCCAAAGCAGGAATTTGTTTTTGCAACAGGGGTCTTGCTTTTCTTGCTTTCTTAAGGCAAATGTACATCTAAAATACTTTTTTTTTGAAAGAATGACTAGGGATACTTAAGTCATTAGAGTAGCTCCATTGTTGATCTTCCTCCCCTTTACCCCCTTCCCCTATGCTTTATAATTTGGGCTTTGGTGTAATGGATCTTTTGGATGGTGAACTAGGTATCTGAAAATATTTCCTTTTATTCAACTTGTTCATACTGCTAAATGTATTATTTGTATATTACAGCTGCTTTTACGCCTTAGGAAAATAATCATATTTTTTCCAAAGATTTTCCAGTGAAGAACTTGTTACAGGAATTTTTAAGTTAAGGTATTCTATTTCTCTCAGTTTTATATTGAGTAGCAGGGCTTTCTCTACCCAATGTCAGGATAAGGAAAGCACCAATACTTTACATTTGTGTAATACTTTATGCCTTATAAAGTACTTTACTTTTAAAAAAGATAAAAGACACTAATGTTACTTTTGTTTTTATTAGTCTCTTTTGTTTTTATATCACATTCATTTCCCTGCCAGTGAGCTTTTTCTTGTAACAAAGATTTTAAAAAATTAAAAACATAAAACTTGCTATGGCTCATCAAAACCTGTTGACTCGTTAACTTATTCTGACAGTATGCTCAGCATTCCTTTCCTATAGGTCCTTATCACTCTTCAGTGAAGGGAAGGAGTTAAACTTTGTCAGTAGAACTTTATGTGCTTCTTGTTATCACCATTTTGAAGTTGAGAAAACTGAGGCAGAGAAGTTAGATGCTGGCCCATAGTTATATAGAAAATGAAGTATTTGTGCTGAGATTTAAACCTAAGCCCTCCTGACTTCAAAAAGTATTCTTTCACCTTGAGATGATCAGGATTTCATGAAAGGGAATTAACATAGTTTTAGGAATTCTTGACCGATCATGAAGTGTTACCTATTACAGTTCAAAACCATTAATGAACTAATGCTGTTTGTTCTCAACATCTTTTCCAGGTTGGTACCCGAAGGTATATGGCTCCAGAAGTTTTAGAGGGTGCTATAAACTTTCAGAGGGATGCATTTTTGAGAATAGATATGTATGCCATGGGATTAGTCCTGTGGGAGCTCGCCTCCCGCTGCACTGCTGCAGATGGTAAGCTAACGTTTTGTCTGTCTTTCTTTAAGAAGGTAGTAGAAAGTATGTGGGCCAATTAACTAAACTGAAATATACCATTCATCTTATTGCTGCTCACCAGTTTTAATATTGTTTCCCCTCAGAATTTAAGCTTCCGGAGGTCAAGGACTGTTTGATGTCTGTCTTTGCCTCAATGCCTAGCACAGTGTCTGGCACATAGTCAGTACTTCATAAATGCTTTTGAATGCTTGTCGAACTTATACTTGAAGCAATAATATGGGTATTTAAAATTTAAAGTCATTGCTTAATACATGGTCTAGGAAGCCGTGACCTGAAAGCACTGGTTTGTAAGACATTTCCTTTGCATTTCCTCTTGTCACATACAGGGTCCTAGGGGTATGTTAACTGCTGCTTTTGAGTCCTATGAGGAGTCAGTCAACAAGTATTTATTAAGCACCCAGTTTGTGCGAGACACTGTGTTAGGAGCTGAGGATACAAGTCCAAAGAATGAAATGATCTCTTCTTTCAGTGGGCTTAAATTCTAATAGGAGAGACAATATATGTAATACATACATGTATGTGTGTGTGTATATACACACACACACACACAATACTATATATGTATGTTTGTGTATGTGTGTGTGTATAGATGTGAGTATATGTACACATGCTTTATATGCATGTATATGTGTGTGTATGTATCATAAATATAAAAGGTTTTCTTTTTCTTTTTTTGCTTTTTGGAGCCTGGGTCTCCCAATCTTGCCTAAGCTGGAAATGGCCACTCAGTGGCCTTGATCCTATTTTTGATTGCCACAGAAACTGTGATCTGTTCCATCTGCTACCTGGGTTGGTTCACACTTCCTTAGGCATTCTGGTGGCCCCCTGCTTCCAGGGACTTGACATAATCACCATATAGATGCTGGACAGGGTGTGGATACCCGATCAACTTAACACATTGTTGTTTAGAGCTTCAGAGCTCAAGTAATACATCAGCCTCAGCTTTCCTCAGTAGCAGGGATTAAAGAAATGCATCACCATGCCTGAATTATAAACATAAACATAAACATAAACACAAATAGATACATACACACACACACATCTTGTGTGTGTGTGAGTGAGAAATATTAAAGGAGGGAGAAATTAAATATGTGGTAGTTTGGGAATGAGGAGCCTAGCAATTAGGAGATCAGGAATCCAGGCTTGAGCTACATCTTGCAAGGTTATGAAGTAGAGGTTTAGAAGGTAGCCATTCCAGGTATGGGAGATGATCAGTGCAAAGGTAGGGAGACAAGAGATAAATATTGAGGAACAGAAAGAAGGCAAATTTGGCTGGATTGCATTTGGGGTCCCGTTGTTTATTGCAGCTATGGGATATGAACTAGAAATCCTTCAATATCTTGAAGGTGCCTAGTTTCTCTAGCTGTCTCCAGGGCAAATCCATATTTGTTTCTCCAAACTAGACATCTCTCTTTTTTCTAAGCATAATTAGTTAAATTGAACATATATTAGATCTCTATTATGCTGAAATCTTTACACATATCCAGATATCTTAAAGGTCACGTGAATCTTATCTTTAAGAAGTGTCTGTAGCAAAAGCCTCTTCAAACCTGACCAGTAAGAGAAATGTTAGTGTTGGTCAAAGGATCCAGAATAGAAGTTATATTGTTCACTTTACTCTTTCTGCCTTATGAAGCACTTTCTAAAACTATTTTAATATTTTTTATACACCCTCATTTTAAATATTTTCCTGGTGTTTCAGCATTGTAAATATATAACTTAAATGGGCTACTCTGATGTTTCCTCATGGAGTGAAAGTGACCTATGTTCTTGAAGGTCATGCCAGCAGAGCAGAAACACTGGCACATTGTGCCATGCTGGAAAGACTTCAGACATGGCCTTGGTAACAGACTGAGGCTGTTTTCTGAAGACCAGCTTAGAGAATATTGGAGAGGCACATCACTGGGAGGTTAGCCACCTGGTGATTATACTTCTTTTTGGATGTGACAGCCTCTGAAACAAAGAAAAATGAAATGGCTCTCATTTTGCTTCTGTAGTGACAATGTCAGAATGATTAGAAAGGAGACAGAGGGTTCGGAAAATCACTAGTTTTTTGCATCATCAACAAACTTTAATTTGTACTCTTGAATTAAGTATGCTAAATGCAAAATTCTTGTCTCTTGACCAACAAGTAGATAGTTTGCTGGAGGAACAGAAACATATCAATCTTGACATTTTTTTTTATAATTGAAAGCAGAAGAAGATTTCATTTAAAAGAATGACAACTCATAAGTACGCATTGGAAAACAAAGACAAGAGTTGGTTGAATAAATTTTATAATGGACCTAAAAGTTACAAGACAGTTGGTCAATATGTGTCACAGTGCTGATAAAAATAATTATAGCTTAAGTACTAATATGGTTGCTGAGTACTAAGTCATAGAGAAATTCTATATAACACTCTATAAGACCCATTAAATCGAATTGATATACCCATTGACACTTGGTAACTTCAGTACAAAGGCAGGAAAAGTGAAGATGATGAGAAATAAATGATGGATCAGATGGAAAGAAACAGAAGGCTGAAGACTTGTATATCAGAGTGAAGTCTCATGCTTCTTTATGGTAAATAATGAAAAAAAAAAGAATCAGTAAGCATTGGATATGGCAAGTACCAGATAGTACCACAAATAATGGAATTGATTACATTTGAACATACAAAAAAAAAGATATAATGTGGAACCCTAAATCAACTCTCTGTGCACAGTCAGACAATTGACTGGTCAGAGATAAGAGGAGAATTTATAAGTAAGCAAGAATAAAGAATAGTAGCCAAAAGATGGCACGCAGTTAGGAAGATTTAACTTTGTATTATTTAAACAAGCTATTGAAAGTAAAAAAAAAGAAATAAACAACAGAAATTAACATTGACATCAACTATATTAATGTATCCAGAAGTTAGACCATTATAAATGAATTACTACAATAAGGAAATCAAGAGATCCAGAAAATGCTTTAGTAAACATTTGACTTACCAAAGAGAGAGGAGATGGTTCCCAAAGGTGACACTGGATGAGAATATAAATTTGCTTATAAAGTCTCATGAAGAAGGTGATTATGAACAAGCAATTGAGTATAAAACCAATGTAAAAAAACTTGATAAAATATCCAACTAATTAAAGTAATCCCAAGAGAATTGACGGATGGAAAGAGGATTGCAAATAGAAGAAAAATGAAAAGATTTGCAAATACTATTATAACAAACTCTTTTCTCTATCATGGATAAGGAATCATCATACTTGAACCCTAATGTCAGTCTCTGGTTATTACAGAAGAAGTAGAAATAACACTAAAGAGAACCAGTAAGGAGGAATAGCTAAAATGGATTAAGTATGTATAGAAGAGACATGTGCTAGTGGTGATACAAGTATGAGAGCATTGAGGGACCAATTTACAAGCTGTTTAAAGGACAGGACAATACCAAAAGCATTAAAAAAAATTCTCAAACCTTATTTATAAGGTAACTGAGAGAATAGTTCCTAACCTTTGTGCCTACTCTGCCATCTCTGTAAGGTCTTTGTGAGAGTCATCTGAAGATTAAATAAGGGCTGTCTTGATGAGGAATTAGTAAGGAACAAATTATTGTTCAGTTGTTTAGTTGTGTCTGACTCTTTGTGACCCCATGGACGATAACACACCAGGTCCATCTATCCTCCAATATTTCCTGAAGTCTATCCAAGCTCATGTTTGTTACTTTCATGACACTATCTATGCATCTCATCCTCTGCTGTCCCCTTCTTTTGCCTTCAGTCTTTCCTAACATAAGGGTCTTTTCCAGGGAGTCCTGTCTCCTCTTTTTGTGGCCAGAGTATTTAACCTTCATCTTCTGTATTTGTCCTTCCAATGAATAGTCTGAATTAATTTAAGTATTTACTGATTTGATCTCCTTGTTGTCCAAGGGACTCTCCAAAGTCTTTTCCAGCACCACAATTTGAAAGCCTCAATTCTGCAGTGCTCAGCTTTCCTTAGGGTCCAACTCTCACAGCCATTAATTACTACTGGAAAAATATAGCTTTGACTATATATACCTTTGTTGGTAAGGTGATGTTTCTGCTTTTTAGTATGCCATCCAGATTTGCCATAGTTTTCCTTACGAGGAGCATCTTAATTTCAGTCACCATTGATCTTTGAACCCCAAAATATAAAGTTTGCCACTGCTTCCCTGTCTTCTGCCTCGTATTTGCTAGGAAGTGATGGGACCAGTTGCCATGACCTTAGTTTTTTTTTTTTAAATGTTAAGCTTCAAGCCAGCTTCTACACTCTCTCATCAAGAGGCTTCTTAATTCTTCTTCTCTTTTTTGCTATCAGAGTGGTATTGTCTGCATATCTGAGATTGTTGATAATTTCTCTAGGCAATCTTAATTTTGGCTTTTGATTTTTCCATCCTGCTGCATATAAGTTAAATATTAAGGTGACAGTATTCAGCCTTGTCATACTGCTTTCATTATCTTAAACCAATCAGTTATCCCATTTTCAGTTCTAACTCTTGTTTCTTGACCTGCATACAGGTTCCTCAGGAGACTGGTAAGATGATCTGGTACTCCCATCTCTTTGAGGACTTGCCATATTTTGTTGTGATCCACACCAAGGCTTTACTGTAGTCAGTGAAGCAGAAGTAGATATTTTTCTGGAACTCCCTTGCTTTCTCCAAATCCAGCAAATGTTGGCAATTTGGTCTCTAGTTCCTCTGCTTCTCTGAAAACCAGCCTGCACTTCTGATAATTCTCAGTTCATGTGTGCTGAAGCCTAGTGTGTGGAATCTTAAGCATAACCTTGCTGGTGTGTTTGATGAGTACAGTTTGGTAATTTGAACATCCCTTGGCATTATCTTTCTTATCTCTTCCAGTCCAGTGGCTACTGATGAATTTTCCAAACTTGCTGGCATATTGAGTGCAACACTTTAACAACATCACCTTTTAGCATTTAAAATAGCTCAAGTGGAATTCCATCACCTCCACTAGCCCTTATATTGTTAGCAATGCTTCCTTAGGTTCACTTGAATTCATTGTCCAGGATGTCTGCCTGTAGATCAGTAACCACACAATCCTGTTATGAATGATGTTATGATCTTAATTCTATAGTTCTTCTGTATATTCTTGTTACCTCTTCTTAATCTCTTCAACGTCTGTTAAGTCTCTACCATTTTTGTCTTTTGTCATACCCATTTTTTGAGTGAAATGTTACTTTGATATCTCTGATTTTCTTGAAGATATCTTATGTCTTTCCCATTCTCTTGTTTTCTTCTATTTCTTTACATTGCTCATTTAAGAAAACCTATTTATCTCTTCTTGCTATTCTCTGGAATCCTTCATTCAATTGGATATATTTTTCTCTTTCTCCTTTCCCTTTCCTTCTTTCCTCAGCTACTTATAAAGCCTCATCACACAGCCATTTTGCTTTCTTGAACTTTTTCCTTGGCATATTTTTTGTTGCTGCCTCCTGTACAGTATTGTGAACATCTGTCCAAATTATCTTCAATGATGACCGATTCTTTACCATGTCACAATTGACTAAAAGGATATGAGATTCCATTGTGCTTATTATATTTGTTGATTGTGAAGAAGCATTTCCCTTCATGGTTGTTTTACAACAAGATTTCATTCAGAATCCCTTGGAAGATGTAACAACAGAAATAACCTTGTTCAGTGACTTTCTAAGAATAAATATCAGGTGAGGCATAAAACAAGATGAATGCATGCTCGCCGAACATATTTGCCACTGTGTTGGAGAAAATCCAGCTCAGAGTCTAGGTAGAGAAGGAATTTCCTATGAAGAATGAGATCCTCCAGATGCCTTTTTTTTTTCTGAGGGGAAGGCAGATGACATTATGTTGGTTGCATTAAACTCAAAGACAATTCAGAACCTGGTGGAAGAGATCTGCAGTCATTCAAAGATGTTTGGTGGATCTATGCCCATGGGAAAGGCCAAGTAGTTGAAGAAAGTCTGTCGCCCAGATGTCAACATGTGTCTGAATGGATGTCGCTAAAAGGTTTGTCCAGTAGTGTGTAAATCTGTGATAAGTAATCCAAATGGACAGTGAAGTGGGTCCAGAATTGAATAGGGGGAAGAGACAGCTCAGGACTCTGAATGTAGGAGCCTTGGGAATGACATTGCTTCCAGGAAGGTGCCCTTAACCATCAGCTTGGGAAGCAACCCTGGTGGAGATTTCAGCCTGGCAGCTGCTCCTGCTGGTGCCACAGCCACATCTATTGAAGATGCATACTAATGGTTTTTGTCATCCAAGTCTTTGGCACTGTTAAGTTGTTTGGCATCAGAAATTGATTTGATTTTATCAGTGGAAATGACATTAAAGAAGAAACATTACCATCTGCTTTGCTGCTGTACCCTAAGGACCATGGGATTTTCCATCTGATTTGCAGCTGAATCTTTTGTATGGCTTGTCTGCCCTGTTTAAATGTGAGCTCCTTGAGAGCAGGGACTTTTTAACTTTACTTTTACTTTTATATCCCCAGACTTAGCACAGCAGAGTGAGTGCTTAGTAAACACTTAATAAATACTTCATCTGTCTAGTCATTCACTAATTTATTTATTTTGGGAAACTGTAAAACCCTGTTACTTGACCCCATGCTTCTCATAATTGCAAAGGCCCATTTTAAAAAATAAAAAACATTCTACCTTTATTATATGGAAGTGAGCCCTGCAACATCACTGCCTTCAAAGAGCTAACATGGAATATCATGTAGAGGGGAAATGGAAAAGTACATGATGTAGGTGGGCAGGCTATAACATATAACCCATAAGGAACTGCAAAGAACAGGTGTAAAGGATGTTATTATGGAATCATATGACATAGGAAGTAGGCTGCTCACATGGTGAGATTGAAAGATGGGCCTGATCCAGTGTGAAGAGGGAGTGAGGAACACCATGGAGTAGACCCTGTGAAGACTTTTAGGAAGACATTTAAGAGTCCATAGGTTGGACAGGCCAAGATGGATTGCCGTCTGCATTGTTGTAGATCAGAAACTTGTGAAATGTTGAGTTCAAAGATCCATTTGAGAATGCTAGATAGAGTTACCTCCATTGCTTTCTCAGAATATCTGCTTTTTCTCAACCATTATTAATATATTTTAATAGATATGATAATACTCTCCACATGAAATCTTTTAGCATGGGAAAACAGCTGTGCAAACAAATAGAGGCTTCATTGCCCGGCTAGATGTAAATTTAGCCTGATGTGTCAGCTAACAGAATTCCCCAAATTTGCCTGATTTTTAAAGCTCCTATAAGAAGTTCATTGATATATTTTTGAAAAACGCACTTCTAAGTAACAGTAATAAAAATACAGCACCCAGATTAAGGAAGGTAATGACCCATTGCATTTCTAGCTTAGATTCCATAGCCATCATTGAGGCGAGCAGTTATTGTGGAGAAAGGGCTCGCTTACCTTACCACCTCCAGTACCAGCTGGTGACTAACCACCTGCTGGGATTGAACAGAGAAGCGCCAGAACCTTGGGAGTGGCAGGAACACCTTTAGTCCACTGGTCCTGCAGCCAGACCCCACAGCCATAATTCAGGAAGTGACAACTATGGACCAGGAGCCAGCCATCCCCAACATTTATCAGGCAAGCCCAAGTTGTTGCAGCACCAAGGTACTCTGAGACACAAGGAGGCATATGCTGGGCAAGTGAAACCACTGCTACCATTTTAGCTACCACCTCCCCTCAAACCCAGATGAAAATAGCTCAGTACCCTAAACCAGAGAGCCTTGGGAATAATAGTACCCTAGATAATTGGCCCTGCTTTAAGCCAACAGGTGTCCAAATGCCACACGGTCTGGAGGAGCAGCCCAAGAACCTCAGTAGTTCCACTGGTCCTGATGCCAGCCAGCCCTTAAGATTTGATCTGGTCCTGCTTCTGTGGGTACTATCCTGTGCCTACACAGAAGCCACAAGAACTGAAGACCCAGAAAAGAAAGTTTTCATTAGCAAAGTCTTTGGCAGTGCCAAATTTTTCACATAAGAAATAAGTATGATTATTTGTAGAAATGACATTTGATAAAATGCATTACTATTTATTTTGCTGCTCTATCCAGATCATAGAGCCTTTCTATCTACCTTGTTGTCTACCCTGTTAGAATGAGAACTGTTTTCTGCTTATATCCTCAGAGCATAGCCCAGTGCTATGCACATAATTGCACATTTGCACATGAATAAGCACTTAATATAAGCTTTTTAAATTAATTCTGTAGATGTTTGAGGTGTTATAGTCAGTTCTAGATGCCACTTTTTTATAAGGGGCATTGACAAACTAGAGAGCATTCTGAGAGGAGTGACCAAGATAGCAAAGACTAGAAACAGTGAAGAGGACATGTCCTTTGAGGAAGAGTTGAAGGAACTGGGGAAGTTATCCTGGAAAAGGGATGATTTTATGAGAGGAGATACATCATTAGTTTTTACACATTTAAAGATCTATTGTGAAGCAGTAAACTTACTCTGTATAGTTCCAGAGAACAGAAATAGGACTAATTGGTGGAAAATATGGGGAAGCAAATTTCAGGTAATTATAAGGAAAAAACTCTGTAATAGAAATGTCATTGAACAGAGTAGACTGTGTTGTCAGGTACTGAGCTGCCTGTGACTGGACATGGTCAAGTTGAAGTAGAAGCTGGACCAGTGATACTGGTATAACGAGGTTGGACTAATAATAATAACTTATACTGCTATGTGCTGTAAGGTAGGGCAAATATTATCCCCATTTATAGATTAGGAAACTGAGACTGAGCAGTGAAGTGATTTCATGGGCTTTAGAGCTGCAAGCAACCTTACAGATAAAGAAACTGAGGCCCAGACAGGTTATACTGGTACTATTAAGAATCAGTCAGAACTAGATGACCTTTTAGATCCTTTTTACCACATGAGATTCTGTAATTATATCAGCTTTGCACATAATTTGTTTAAACTTCTCAATGAGATACATGTCCAAATAGGTGTACATGTTGTTGGTTATGAAGATCACTTATTGTCATGAAATTGCAAGATCCTAACAAACTGTAATCCAGAATTGAATGATGCTGTTTGTATCAGAGTACTTGTAGGCTTGTTATCGAATATTTTGTATTGGTTAAAAACAGTAGCCAAAAATATGTATTTTTTTGTTTTTAAACAAGCACCTGAAAGATGTAATTGAGGTGATTTTTGAATGGGGTGTATGTGTGTGTGTGTGTGTGTGTGTGTGTGTGTGTGTGTGTGTGTGTGTGTGTGTGTGTGTTTTAATACAGACTCTTGTAAGGTTTTGTGTAAGAGCTAAGAAGTAGAGGTGTGAAGCCCGACTAATGTTGGCGAAGGCAGAGCTAATTTTAGTCCAAATACTTTCGTGGCAGAAACATGCCTGTTGATATCTTGGGGTAAGTTGCATAGATGGGGTCCAGTTGACATATTATTCCCTTTATTTTGTTAACTGATTAGATTGTTTTTGTTTTGAGTGCATGTAGAAGGAAAGTAATTGCTGATAAATTAAAGTCAAGAGGACATGAGAGCAAGTTTTAAGAGAATCCTGAATGTAGAGATGGCAAAATTTATGCCATGAAAATTATAACTAGAATGACTCCCAAATCTGTATATGTAGTCCTGACTTTTGTTCTGAATTCCAGGCCAACATGCTAACTACCTAAAGGACATCTCCACCTAGAGGTATCACTGGCATGTCTGAAAACTAAGTTTGTTATCTTTCTAAATAAATTTGCCCTTCTGATTAATTATTTCTGTCAGTGATACTACTATTTACTCAGTCTCTCATATTTGAAACCTCGGGCTTGATTTTCTTTTATTTCTTTGATTCTCTTATTTCTTTGATTTCTTTGATTTTCTTTTATTTCTCATGTTTAGATTTTTTTTTTTACCAAAACCTGATGACTCGACTTCTTCCCTCTATTCACACTGCTACAACCCTAGTACATGTCATCTATCTGGACCACTACAATATCCTCCTAAGAGGTATTTTCATCTCCACTCTTTTCCTACTTCAAACAATTCAGTATGACACCAGTCTTCATTATGCAAAAATCTGATAATGTCACCCCTCTACTCAAAAAACTTCTGTGAGTACTTCATATGTTTTGAATTAGGTTTGTATTCTTTACCTAGCTTTCAAGGCCCATCACAATCACCTTACAACTTCTAGCCTTCCCTCATAATTTTTCCTTTACTTCATAGTCACTTATACATACCCTGAATTTCCCTTGGTCTCTGTGCTTTTGCAATATATTGCTGCTCCCTATGCCTTGAATTTCCTTCTCTTCTTGTATTCTCTTTCATGTGATTTATTCCTGCTTATCATTTTAAAAAGGGATTCTGACACCTTTTTTGGTCATGAACTTCTTTGGCCGTCTGTTGAAGTCTCTGGACCCTCTTGAAAGAATATTTTAAAATATTTTTAAATGCTTAAAATAAAGCACATAGGATTACAAAAGAAACCAGTTATACTGAAATGTACTTATCAAAGTATTAGGAAAAAAAGGCAAATTCATGGACCTATGGTTAAGACCCCTTGCTACTACTCCCTTTATGAAGCCTTCTTGGATTTTTTTTGTCTCCTCCTCTACTTTACATTGCATTTTACTTACAGTGCTCAGATGCATTTAATTACATAATACACCTTGTAATTTAGTTATCTATGTCTTCTATTAAAATCTTAGCCTGATGCCTCATCATAATGTTGAGGTGACCATGGATTCTACAAAGACCATGCCTTTGTGGGGCAAAAACACTGGTCGTCCTGAGCAGCCAGGTGGTGCAGTGGATAGAGCCCAGGCCTTGGAGGCAGGAGGACCTGAGTTCAGATGTGGCCTTAGGCACATGATACTCGCTAGCTGTGAGACCCTGGGCAAGTCACTTAACTCAAATTGTCTTGAAAAAACAAACAAACAAAACAAAAACACTGGTCTTTCTAACAAACTAGATGTGTTTCAAGTAGGAGCCTGATGATGGGTAGTTACAGATCTTTGAAGTATAAGTTAACTATGTTGTATCTCCTACTGGATGCTGGACTCTGTTCAGGGATAGTGTCTTAACCTAAACTTTCTGTCTCTCCCAGCACATAATATACATAATAGATGCCTAATGTATATAACGGACGTTTCATTCTGTTTAACTCATCTTACTATCCTAGTGAAAGAGACCTAGTTGTTTGCCCACTTCTCATGTAATTATCTCTTGTCACTGAAGGAGTTCCTTGTAACAGTTAAAAGGATGATACAGAATGTGTTAAAAGTTTGTACCATTTTTTATGGAAGTCAGCATGACTTAAAATAACCTTATTTTAAAAATTGCAGGTCCCGTGGATGAGTACATGTTGCCATTTGAAGAGGAAATTGGCCAGCATCCATCCCTTGAAGATATGCAGGAAGTTGTCGTGCATAAAAAAAAGAGACCTATTTTAAGGGAGTGTTGGCAGAAACATGCTGTAAGTTTCTGAAGTGAAATTGACTTGAAATTTCAATAAAATCCTTATTCTCAAGTCTTTTATTTGTGAACACTTCTGAGAAAAGGCTATTTTGTAACATGGAGTACTGGCAACCAAGTAGTTGGAATGGTCGCTTAATACTATGATACTGTGGTCTTATGAGTTTCTTTCTTGAGTGATTTTTAGGCAGTATTGTGCTTGGGAGATAGGGACCACACAAGTAGCCCTTAAAGTTCCCTTGCAAGGAGACTTAAATGAGTTTTGACCCTGGGATGTATAGGGTTAAATGGTCAGCCATCTCTGGTTTCTGTTTTGTGTCTAGCTGAGGAACAGCATCATGAGAGCCTCCTTCCCAAGCTCTGGATCTGGATGAGTGAGAGGGGTTTCTTTGCTCTTGACGTTTCCCTCCCAAAGGGCAGCTTTGGCAGTTAAATAAACTGCTCCTGATCATTTGGTTCAGTAGAAGGAGTACATATTTAGTGGCACTTCTGTGGTATAGACTCAGTAAAGTGCACTGCCTGACAAGTCAAATCCTAGATTGAGATGAGAAAAATGACATTGAAACTTTTTTCTTTCTATTTTTTTTTAAGGGAATGGCAATGCTTTGTGAAACAATAGAAGAATGTTGGGATCACGATGCAGAAGCCAGGTTATCAGCCGGCTGTGTAGGGGAAAGGATTATTCAAATGCAAAGACTAACAAATATTATCACAACAGAGGACATTGTGACTGTGGTCACCATGGTGACAAATGTTGACTTTCCTCCCAAAGAATCCAGTCTATGATAATTACATTGGTTGTTCACACTGAGAAACAGGACTCAGAACTGGAGCTGCTAAGCTAATGAGACTGCTTACAGTTTAAAATGTTTTCTGTGTGAAACAGAGTGGTGAGTCTTTTGGGAATGGTGGTAAGGAGTCCCTCTTTTAAAAATGTGGATCCAGAAGACCGACTGCATTCCCTACATAGACTTGAAGGACATATGACCAAGGGAAGAGGCAAACTCAATCAAGAAACTTTTCAGATGTAAATGAAGAATGTGGCCCTCTATGGATCATATGGACCTGTCTAATCAAGCATTTAAAAACTGACATCAGATTTCTTAATGTCTGTCAGAAGACACTAATTCCTTAAATGAACTACTGCTATTTTTTTTAAATCAAAAACTTTTCATTTCAGATTTTAAAAAGGGTAACTTGTTTTTATTGCATTTGCTGTTGTGTTTATATCAATGACTATTGTAATGCCAATATGACACAGCTTGTGAATGTTTAGTGTGCTGCTGTTCTGTGTACATAAACAGTCATCAAAGTGGGATACAGTAAAGAGGCTTCCAAGCATTACTTTAACCTCCCTCAACAAGGTATACCTCAGTTCCACGGTTGCTAAATTATGATTGAAAACACTAACAAAATTTGAATAATAAATCAGTCCATGTTTTGTAAAGATGTATTACAAATTCACTGTGTTATTAAAAAAAAAAAGGGTAAGCTATGCTTTGTGCCAACAGGAAGTGGCCATTCCTAAAGCAGTGTTGTAAGCCTTTTCTTGTGCTAGCTCATGTTTTAAAAAAAAAGTGCTGTTTTTTGAAATGAAAACCTTAACATCATTTCCCCGCCTCCCATCCCCTTCTTGTTTTTAGTTTAAAGCTTCATCTTACCTCCAGTTCCCAAAATAATACATATACTTATTTTACTTCAATACTATTTAGGTTTGCTGTGTCTGAGGAATATTTGAAAATGTAAAGCATGATTTTTTTTAAAAAAGTGTTTTTTAAGTGAGCTGTGACACTGGAAAGCTCTTAGTTTTCTTAATTTTTTTAAATAGACTTTTTCCTATTTATGTATGTACAGTCTTAGTGTATTTTCTTTCATCCAACAGTATGCAGTGCATTCTGTATCACTGTTTCAAGGATCACCTCAGGAAGCTTCATTACCCAGAATTCCTCACTCTCTGCTTTGAGACTTATAACTAGGTACACGTTTGCTTGGTGCCATCTTGTCAGAGTAATATTTGATGTCTGTGATGTGTAAGATTATCCTAGAATAAGTTATACATTTTAGACACAGATTTCAGATATTACTACTAAAAAAATCAGGGATAACAAGTTAAGCTTATAATTTCAAATATGCAATGAATTTAGAGGTAACCAATGTTGATGTAGGTAGCACGGCCTAGCAAAACAAATATGACACTATTCAAATTATTTTCAAAAAAAATTCCAAGATTAATTTAAGATAATCGATGGCTTATTCTTGCTAAAACAAACAAACACACCAGGATTGATAGTAAGTAGGTGCCAAAGTGCTTTTCATAGGAAAATGATTGGGTCCTCCTTCAGCATGCATAGGCCAAATTAAAATGTAATGGTTTCTAAAATCTCTAGATTACTGACCAGTGCTAGCCAGTATTATGCGATATAATTCTGTCAGACCTTTTTAAAATCATGCATTAATTTTATAAAGGAGTTTTTTTTAATGTCACTATCAGGAGCTCACTGTGAATGTGTTATATTCAGATGGTTATTTAAGACCACACAGTACAGTTCATTTTACATATGATATGCACTTAATCTCTGGGAACAATAACAAATTAATTATTTATGAGACTTAGGTCAACATACTCTAAGCAGGGAGGGGAAGAAGGGTAATAGCAATGTTGTTTGTATTTAACATCCCATCCAGAACCATTCTGTTTGCTCTTTGTCCCTCTCATCACTTGGATTTCATTGTAACCATAAAATGCCCATTTCAATGTTGAATGCATCTGCTTTATGTGCTTTCGCAAAGCAAACTGCTTGGGCTCCCTCCTGGTTTCTTGATTTGAATTTTGTTTTGCTTCCATGTTCTGACACAAATCAAGAAGGGAACCCGTTGAGGAAATTTGAATACATGATGGAACTTTTTCCACCTTTTAAAGATTTATTTCTACTTGTTTTCACTGTTTAGCCCTCTTTTTAAAAAACAAACAAAAAACCACACACAACTAAAAAAAAAACAAACCAAGGGGTATTATGAATGTTTGGCTTATGTGAGCACTAGAGGTAAATTTTATAAAACTCATTAGCAAAAATATATGATGTTTTTCTCTTCATGGTAGAAAAGAAACAAACCCTGTTTTTAGAACTCCTGGATATTGTACTTAACTGTAGTTAGCCAATTTTATGACTTGTATCCTTTTGAAAACTATGTTGGTAGTAAAATACTTTTATAAACTAGTGAAGTAAGAATGCTTCAGTGACCTGTCCTGATTCCTAGTCATGTTAAGACTTTGTTTTGCAGGGCATTTTGTGTTTGGTTTACAGTCAGTGCAGAAGTGGGCAAGCTAACAGAAAGAAAGTCTGAGCTTGGCCTAGGAATTCTGGGGGGGGGGAGAAAAAAGCAAGATTGAAGATGAAGAGAATGAAAATCATGACCTTTGTTGTGGGGTTTTTTTGTGACCCTGATAACTTTTTTCCTCATGTATATGGTGCTCCTCATGGCTCATCTTGTATTTTGCCTTTCTGATACCAAGTCAGACTCGCTGCTCTAACTTATACTCTTTACCTTGCCCAGATCTACGAAAGAGGATTGCTGTATGACCAACTGCCATAGGACTGATGGATTAACCAGTGTTTGGCTTTACTGGAAGTCTATGCCCTGCACAGCTCTTGTATGTATTTAGATGCTAGGAAGTTTTTAGCATGTGAAGTGTGATTACTATTTGAACGTTTATTACAAGTACCTTATGAATTCCAGAACAGAGACTGTGCCTCATAATTGTTGATCCCTTAAATTTGCACTATCCTTTATGGTGACATTTAAAAAAAAAACAATCAGGAAAGAAATGGACTATCTTACTTTTTGGGAATCAGAAACAAAATTCATTGTGCATGGAATTTTTAAAAAGTCACTCCTTTCCTTACCCCCACCACCTCAACAAAAAATAACTTCTAAATTTATCCCAAAATATTGGTGGGGAAATATACCCTGACCATGTTCATTAGAATAAATTGATTACTGTTTAAGTAAAATGTTTCACCACTGATTTTTCCACTTCCTCTTTTTTTAAAAACCTTTCTAGTAAATTACTTTTTAGGAATATTTGGTATAATATGCATAAAATCATTTACTGATTTACGGGCAAAATGAGACAAGTAGCATCCTTGATTGAACATCATTTACCTCAGATATCCAACCAGCAGTACGTTTTTTATGCAGTCTCAATCCATACACTATTTGTTACCTCTCAAAATATTGGTAAGCAATTATTGGAGCTTTACTCTCTGTATTTCTTGTCAGTGTTTTGGGCACAGGTTGCTGTACTACTGTCAAACCATACTTGCTATTTTTCTGCAAGTATATAACAAAAAATACAAAAAAAAAAAAGCCCCACAAAACCCCACCCTGGATAAAAGTGATTGTTAAATATTGTAAAAATAAAATGTATGCTATCCCTGCTCCACTTCCCCCAAAGTTAAATAAAAAATAAGTGACTACTGTATGATTTGCATATGCAGTTTTTTTTTCCCCTTTAGTTGTACTGTGCTTCTCAGAAGCAGCGTAGACCTACTGATAAGCTCTTGGCACTGTATTTCATAGAGATGTTTGGACATTCAGATTTTATAAAGGCAGGTGGGGGGAGATTTAAGTGGAGAGAGATAGCATTTATTACCCTTTTCTTCATGTCTTCCCTATCTGCTCTTCCCTGTTCCCCCAACAAGTACTATTTTTAGCTCAGTTGGCATCATGGTTTTTTTCTCCGTAGGTGGAAGCCATTATAGTCTGGCACAGGTCAAGTAGCCCTTGTAATTTCAGATGTAGAAATGTTGCTTAAGGATTATGGCTATCACAATTTTGTAATGCAAACACACTGCTCAGTAGAAATTCACAAAGACTGAAGCATGATTATTTGTGTGGAGGCATCATACCTACTAAGCTGGTTTACTTTTTAAACTGTAGTGCAGTGAGGCTAAGATGGAAGATGTTTTTGTCCATATTTAATACAGGACACTACTCTATGGTTTTAGTTGTTCACAGGATCACAGATTTAGAACTGGGCAGGACCTTAGCATTACATTCACTTCCCCTCATTTAACACAGAGGATGCTGGATGCTTAGCATCTGCTTATTGATGCCTTTCCTTGCTCTCTGAAACTCCTCAACATTAAGTGAAATGAGTAAGTTACAGGATGTTAGAACTTGAAAGGGATTCACTCATTTCACAAATAAGCCCGAGATTTTTCTAGGGTCACACACATAGCTAGTGAGATTCCTGACCACAATGCAGGTCTGCTGATTAGTATGTGGCTTTTTTCACTCATTACTACCAACCACTAGGATTCTATGCTTGTCTTCTAAAATCAGCCACGGCCAAACTTTAAAGACAGAGAAAAAATAAGATGGAGCATAAAGGATAATATATTAACTTTTATTTTGGCCCTTCTCTGTTGACTTGCTTGCTTAATTTTACTGTATAAACAATAAGCACAGTGAGATCTTGTGTTCTCTACATAACAATTGTGTGGCGATAAAAAAGATGTGGTCTGCTTTGGAACATCAGTTATCGGTACCCTCCATCGAAGACACTCAGTCCATGTTTACATTATTCTCATACAATTTTAATGTAGATGGGAAAGAAGACAACGGGTCAGAAGCTATTGATGTTCTCTTGTTCACCTTTTTAGAATGTTAAGGCTTGAGGTTTTTGTCCCATACTTTTCCTAATTTCCTCTCCTTTGAGTACTTTTAACACCACCTAAAAACTGTGTTTGTTTACTATTTAAAAACAAAACCAAACCTTTTGGAGTGGTAGATCAAAATACTGCCTTATTAAAATCCCTCTGTTTTCCCTGTCAAAATTAATTATACCAATTTCAGGTCAGTTTGTTCAGTGACTCTCTCTAATCATTAATATCAAATGAGGCATAAAATGGGAGTGCACATACTTGCCAAAGGTGTTTGCCGCTATCACAGATTTAACACCAATTCTAATGGGGATTCCCTATAGCTTGTGAGGTCTTCTAGATATTCCTGTTTGCAAGGTAACATACTGACTGCATCAAATCTTAGAATATTTGTTTCAGAGCTTTCTAAAGAAGATCTGTGATCATAAAGTTTGACTTAACTGTTTACAAAAGGAAAAACGAAATGAATGAAGAATGCCTATTGCTCATATTATGATACCCAGTTGGAAGAGTAACTTACGTGTATTCATTAGTACCTATATTTTTGGACATATTTTCCAAGTAGACATATTAGGTTCACAGTTTAACCAGGAGGAAGAAAGTGGCTACCTTGACTCTGGAAATTGTAAAGTTTTTTAATGATTCCAAACTCCTCCCTGAAACAAAAGCCTGTTTTCAATTTTCTGTTGATACTGTGTAACTGTTAGGTCATAGAACTCTAGCGTGTCCAAAAAACTGATGCCGCTTTCACCTGAAGCACAATGGACATAAACATAGAGACGGAGCCAGCGGCACAACACATCATAGACAAGAAATGACCCAGAAGTGGTGTAAAGGATGATTAATGAAGAGCACGGGGTGGTCATATGGTGAGACAAGAAAGAACCACTGGATAGCCCCTGTGCTCCTTGACATCCTGAGATATCAGAACTTGAGACAGGCCCTCCCATGCTGGATGTGCCGCATGTGCAGAGAATAGGATGGAAAGACAGTCTTGCCTTTTTTTTTTTTTAGAGCAGTAGTATTTGTTTAGATGTTCAAAGTAGTCAGACTTCTCTTTTTTTGCTATGATTTTTACTTAAAGGAAAACCATGCCTATAATACCCATACTGACACATGGATTGTCCAACTCACCATTCAAGGCCGTGTTGACACTTTGCTAGATTGTAATCCCCCTGCTATGAGGTAAAAGTAATGGGAGAAGCAAGTAGACTGGACCAGGTTGTATAACAGACCTTATACTGCCATCTAACTCTTCCATACCTTCATATGCTCTGCAGGAATAAATGCAGAGTAAAACAGATGGCACATGGATGCAAGTATTTCTGGTTGAAAAGTCTCTTTTAGGGGCAGCTAGGTGGTGCAGTGGATAGAACACTGGCCCTGGAGTCAGGAGGACCTGAGTTCAAATACAGCCTCAGACACTTGACACTTACTAGCAGTGCGACTGACCCTGGGCAAGTCACTTACCCTCACTGATTGCCTAGGCAAAAAAAAAAAGTCTCTTTTATTCAGCTTGAAGATTTCCAAGGATGAAAGGTTCAAATAGCACAGGGTAGTATTAAATTAGCCTTGCTAAAGTTTTCTCAATTATTTGTTTTTTCATACCTCATTTTCAGTTTGTTATTAATGCATGTGATTAAAGAAGATAAAGTACTATTTTCAGTAGAAGTCTTTCTTTCTTCTCTGTGGCCTGGGGAGAGGTATGGAAAGGGGTAGATCAGCTTAATAGTTCCTGAGAGATAGAGTGTGAGGTGATACTACATTTTAATAGCTATGCTGAAATTGATGACTGTGATAGTTTGATTTTCAGCTTTTTTTAGTCTAGAAAGGAATACTATTTTGTTGATTATATGTGGATATGAATTATTATACTGTATTTCACAGGAACAAAGAGGAGAAAACTGATGGTGTGTTACACCAATAAAGAGTTTCAATCCACAGAAAATGAGTGCCAGTTGAAGATACCCCTTTAAAAGTAAATTGTCATACTTGTTTTTTGAGAGTAACAAAAGGGTATATCTAATAATTGCTAGTGTATTGCAAAATTCAAAAATACTACTAACCTAAAATCTAACATGTTCTCCCAGCACCTTGAAGCAATGTGGATACAGAATGTTGTTATACTAAGGCATCAGAAAGAATGTGGGTTCAAATTCTACCTTTTGACACCTACTAGCTTACCAGCCATGGGCAAATCATTTAACTTTAGACAACTCTAATACTGTCATCTATATAGTATATTAAAGCACTGTTTTGGAAACTATTAAACTTAACAGACCAACCTTACTACCACCTCAAATTTCGGTAATCACTGAAACAAAATACATGCATAGTTCTATATTATTTCAGAAAACTGTCCTCACACTACTGGAGTTACTGTGAAGATCAAATGAGACATTTATCATTTATAAAAAACGCTGGGCACACAGCAGGCAACATAAAAATGCTTATTCCCTTTTCTCCTCCATTATTTAGAAGCATGAATGGTTCCTAAGGAAGCTATCCTCCATTTGAGGTTTAAAAAAGTGGTATTCTATCTACTCAGACTTCTGAAAAGCCACAAATTAGTACCACTGTTAAGAGGAATGTGTATAGTGGCACTGGTATAAAAAAAAAATCCTCTTGTCGTTAAAGGTTTGGCTTTCTACTTATAAATACATGGAAAATCAAGACAATAAGATTTAATAAGATGATCAAATTTTATTCTTCTCTAATGTTTTAAATAAAAACATGTTCCTCAAATGTATATAAATATACACCAAGCCAAAAAGAATTATAAATTTTGAAATCTAAATATAACAGAAATCATACATAGCAGACAACAAAATCCAAAATTGTTTTAACAGTTCAGTAAGTCAGATGCATAAAGGTGACTTATCAACTCATCCGTAAATATTTAAGCAGCAATACAAGTTTCTATTATTTTTTAAGTTTTAAGGAAAGGCTTGCTAAAGACTACATAACACATCTTACAGAAAATGCCCTATCATACATGACATTTTACAAGTCATAATGCTAACTTTTACAATCCTAGGACCTCTCTCTGCTTTAAAGGGGACATGATTTAGTGAGAAACCTAAACTGCTGGTCAAATTACAACCAGCTCAGTGACGATGCTGCCCACTGCCTAACATCTGTAGGGCAATTTGGGTACTTTTGTAGAGCGTCCATAATTTGATTATTGTCCAAAAGCAATTTCACCAGTTGGTATTCTCTCTGTGTATTTACTGATGTTCTCTCCATGCTTTTACTAATTCTAGTTGCTGTAAGTGTTCAAATGCCTAAAGGAAGAGAAACATTTCAAGTTAGGAAACAAACCAGAAAAAAAAATCAAAGTTAAGCCTCTGACTACTGATATTTTCTGGTTGGGTGGGTAATACAATTTGCTTGACACTTGGACTCAAGAATATCCCTGGAATGAAGTAGCTGCATGACAAAAATCTCATTTTTTTACCTCTTATCAAAGAGGAAAGGATTAGTCATTAATATCCAATAAATTACATTTACTTAAACTTATTTACACTAAAATGTTTCATCTTTAACTGTAGAATAAGTGTTAAAGGGATTCTGGGTATTGGCAAGGAGTTTTATTGGTTTCAGTTTTTTGGCTTTTTTTGGAGGAGTGGAGGGTGAGGAGGAAGTGGAGACTGGTAGGCTACCAGGCCTGTTCTATAGTTCCTGTGGAAAAGAATATTTTACTGAGTGAAGGACTGGAAGGGATGCTTCTTTATCTCCTCCAAACAAGCTCCCCAAGCCTTGCCAGGGGGGTGAGCTGGAAGGGAACTGAAGGAACTTGGCCTCAAACCAAGAAAAGTACTTGCTTTTCTGCTTAAGGTTGCTACTCCCTCTAATTTTGCCTAATTTCAAACTTCTGCCTCAAGAGTCTCAGATACCTATTTTGGTCTTTTGAAACACTTGTTATTCTGCATAAAAACATTTTAGATTGTATTTCTTACAATCTCATACCCTGGAACTCTTTCATATTTTGTGCTTGTAATCCATCAGTAAGCATTTATTAAGCAGCTACTATATGTAAGCAATGTGTGACACTCTGGAGATACAAAGCCAAAATACTTTAAAGTATCTGCCTCAAAAAGTTTACAGACTATGGAAGGATGCAAATGTACATATATAAGCAATATATAACTTCTTTAACAATTTAATATTTGAATAATTAGAGGGGTTTAGATATTCCTCAGAGAAGAGTTGAGAATGTTTTGGACATAGGAGTAGCAATGCTCTCTTCCTAATGTTACTGGAAGTAAGGATAGGTCTTATTTTCATAAAATGTTGGTACATTTACCTATTGAAACCTCTCTATTCTTAGAACTCCTCTATATATCACACAGACTGGGAAAAAAAATTAAGCCTACAAAATATTTTAGGGTGGTTAAAGTATTCTGGTATTGAACAAACTGGTTCACTGCCTAAAAAAGAGGCCAACGCTAAAGGGTTCTATATGTACTAACACTCCCCTGCTCTTCTCTCAACCCTTATGGCTTTTAACTTAGCAGATTTGGGGGGCAGATGCACTCTGTACACACTGCTTTAAAGCAATGTTACTAGGATAACAAGGTTACTAACACATTCTACTTGGTGGCCTAATCTAAAAACTGTTATTAGAAGTGACTTAGAGCATTTGCCACCTTGAACCTCACTGTCACATTTATAGTCTTCTACGTGAAACTCAATTTACCTGTAACTCCACTTTGCAATGCTGCTCTCTCAGAGATCTACTACACTGCTGGCCCAGGGAGAGACAAAACAACCCAAAAGCTTTCAACCTAAGCTATCAGATTTAATATCTATATGCCCTGTTTTCCGTGAGTAGGAAATCTTAATTATCAGAAAACCTTTTACGATCTGATTTTGAGCAAGTCACAACTTTTCTGGGCTCCAGTTCTATTAGTCTAACAGGATGAGGTGGAACTAGATGATCTATAAGGTCCTTTCTAGCCCATAATATTTCAAGTATGTGAATGGTACATCTTAATGAATTTCCTTTCCTAAAATCACTGGCTTCTTAAATTAGCTGTTGAAAGTGACAAAACTGGGACTTGGATTGGAGGTGAAGAGGCATGGTAGTTTGTTTATACAACAGACTGACTAAACTTCTAATTCCATGACTGTATGTTCCTATAATTAGACAGTAGAGGGCAGCATACCTCCACAAAAGAAAACTAGATTTACATGGCTATACAGTATTCTCACTTTTTCTTGTCTAAAAGATAACATTTCCTGTGATAATTTCATGCAAAGGATTTTTACTTCTTCAACAAACCTCATGTGAAAGAGCTGTCTCTTGGCACATTATGTAAGGGAAAAAAATGTAGAAAATTGCACAAAACCAAATCTTACCTTCATAACAACAGGTTTTTCAAAATTATAAACTGAATGGGCCTTCCTTTGGATAAACTTCTGAAATTCTGCATTAAAATAAATGGCATTATTTGGTATGCTTGGGATACAAAAAACTGACAAGTCGTTACAAAATTATCAAAATATCTTACCATTATAGACCATTTGAAAGTTAAAAGGTTCATCCTGATAAATGTCATTTAAATGTTTCATTGCTATAAGAAGACAGACTTCTAACACTGAAAGACCTGAAATGAGAAAGAAGTAAAATTTAAATTGTTATTCAGTTGTGTCCAGCTCTTCATGACTCCATGGACCATAGCATTCCAATACTCTCAATGGGGTTTTCTTGGCAAAGATACCACAGTGGTGTTTACCCTTTCCTTCTCCAAAATTTAAGTACCACTAGTTAATCTTACATATTATTAAAGTATGTTTAGTAGACAGAAATAAGCACTATGCTATTTATTACTGTACAAATTTATATAAAAGGTATAACTAATGGATAACAGATGTAGAGCTGGAAGGGACCTTCCAGGCCATTTAGTCCAGCCTCCTTTTACAGATGAGAAAGATGAAAGTACCTGCACCAAAGGTCACACAGATAAGCATTCAGAGGTGGTATCTGGTTTGATACCAGGTCTTCCTGCTCCAGATCCAGTGCATTTTCCATTGACTAATGTTGTAAAACTGATTTCTACAAGAAAACCAACCCTACTCATTTCTTTACAAATATACTAAGTAAAACAAGTTTAAAATTGCTTTCATTAAAGAGGCCTTCACTTTGATGTCATCTAGACCACTAAGTTTATAAACTGAAATAAAATTTCATATTACAAACACAAAAAAGGTAACTATCTTACCATGTACAATATTTGCTTTAGAGTCCATACTACACAAATGGTTTGCCTCTACCAGGTCTGTTGGAATAATAAATGGGCGAGATGATGTTATGTGACTTAAAGCAAGCATCTAAGAAAAAAAATGGGAATTAGAAAAAACATATTACTTAGTGTGGGAACTTTGGTGATAACAATAAGCATCAGCCATATTTTGGAGCCTGGGTCCTGGTGAAAGATTAAAAATTACTGGCTAGGAGAGGTACTTTCAGTTTTCATTCCCTTTAAAACTCTAGGTGATTTCATTTATTTTTTAAAAGGTGACTAAAAAACCCAAGTTGCTTATGAAGTCTTGAACCACTTATAGAGATAATTATATGTTTTTCTAAAGCATGAGAACATTTTACCCAAGGGCTGTGGAGGGAGGAGAGGGAAGAAGAAAAAAGAGAAGACGAGTAAGCAAAGATTTTGTTTCTAGGTTCAAAATTCCCTCAAAGTAACTTCAACGTCATATTCGTGGACATGAACTTGGTTTCTCTCCTATGAGTTTTATGCATGAAAGAACTCACTTATTTGACAAGTTTTTACTGAACATCCATATAAAGGTGCTATGCTGAAGGGTCATGAAGCCTATAAAAATGAAATAATTCCTGCCCTTACGAAACTTCAAATTGATTAGTGAAGATAAGCTACACAAAAACTATAAATCAAAACAAAATGTGAGGAAATTTCACCAGTTCTGGAGTGCTACAAGAGTTCATGAGTCAAGTTAACTTGCTCAAGTTTTTGTTTAAATGGCTTGGTTTTTGGTTGGTTGATACCTTCCCCTCCTGCCTCCACCATTTCCCGCCATCCTCTTCTACTTTTCAGCAGAGTGCCCTTACAATCTCACCCTACTACTGCTTGTCTACTTCTCTGTTGCCTACAAACATCAGTCTCCTCTATCCTTAACAAAACCCATGGGTACTGTCATGCTATTGTCCTGTATCTCTTCCCTTTTTTCAGCCAAATTCCTAGAAAAGACTATCTAGTCTCATCTCGATTTCCCTGATTTCACTTTCTTCTTCAAATCCTTGCAATTTGGCTTCTGATGTCATCATTCAACTGAAATCACTCTCCCTAAGCTGACAAGATTATTGTAGCCCTTCCTCATTTCTCATTTTTTTTTAACCTCTCTGCAGTATGTGACATCTGGACCATCTCTCTTTTCATAGATTCTCTTTCCTCTTTCGGTTTTTATGACAATGTTCTCTTGATTTTCTTGTCTGTATGACAACTCCTCAGTCAACTTTGCTGGATCACCCAAATGCAGTAACTTAGTTGGCCTTGATAAGAGAAAAATATATATATTTTTTTGCTTTGAAATGAATCCTGATAAACTTTTTATATTTTTTAATGGAGCCAAACTCAAGGAAACAAGCATTTTCCCTCTTCTTTTTGGTGTCCTATGGACACCATGTGAAGGCTGGAACTCTGTTTGGTGAAAGCTTCTCTATGTGTCCCTGTTCCTTTTCTTAAATTTTTTTTATTAGTTTATTTTGATTTATCAACAATCACTTCCAAAGGTTTTGAGTTTTAAATTTTTCTCCCCCTCCCCAATACAGCTCACAATCTGATATAGGCTATACATATACATTCCTAATTAAAAGATATTTTCACATTAGTCGTGCTCTAAGGAAGAATTAGAACCAACGAGAGGAACCACCAGAAAGAGAAAACAAAACAGAAGGAAAAAATAGCAAACAGTATGCTTAGATCTATATTCAAACTCCATAGTTCTTTCTTTGGGTGTGGATAGCATTTTCCATCATGAGACTTTCGGAGATGTCTTAGATCCTTGCATTGCTGAGAAGGGCTAACTCTATCGTTGTTAGTCATCACACAACATGGTTGTTACAGTGTACAGTGTTCTCCTGGTTCTGCTCACTTCACTCAGCATCAGTCCATACAAATCTTTCCAGGCTTTTCTGAAGTATGCTTGCTCATCATTCTTATAGCACAATAGTATTCCATTACATTTATATATCATAACTTGCTCAGCCATTCTCCAACTGATGGGCATCCCTTCAATTTCCAATTCTTTGCCACCACAAACAGGGATGTGAAAAATATTTTTGTACATGTGGGTCCTTTTCTCATTTGTATGATCTCTCTGGGATACAGCCATAGAAGTGCTATTGCTGGCTCAAAGGGTATGCACATTTTTATAGCCCTTTGGGCATAGTTCCAAATTGCTCTCCAAAATGGTCAGATCATTTCACAACTCCACCAACAATGCATTAGTGTTCCAATTTTCCCACATCTCCAAATTTATCTTTGTCCTGTTTTGTCATGTTGGCCAATCTGAGAGGTGTGATGTGGTACCTCCAAGTTGTTTTAATTTGCATTTCTCTAATCAACAGTGATTTAGAACATATTTTCCTATGACTACAGATGGCTTTAATTTCTTCATCTGAGAACTGCCTGTTCATATCCTCTGACCATTTATCAATTGGGGAATGACTTGTAGTCTTATAAATTTAACTTAATTCTCTATATATTTTAGAAATGAGGCCATTATCAGAGACACTGGTTGTAAAAATTCTTTCCCAGCTTTCTGCTTCCCCCCTAATCTTGGTTGCATTGGCTCTGTGCAAAAACCTTTCAATTTAATGTAATCAAAATTATCCATTTAGCACTTCATAATGTTTTCTATCTCCTGTTTGGTCATAAATTCTTCTCCATAAAATCTGACATGTAAACTATTCCTTGCTCTCCCAGTTTGCTTATATTATCAGCCTTTACAGCTAAATCATGAACCCATTTTGACATTATTTTAGTATATGGTGTGGGATTTGCATCTATGCCTAGTTTCTGCCATACTCTTTTCCAGTTTTCCCAGCAGTTTTTGTCAAATAGTGAGTTCTTATCCCAGAAGCTGGGGTCTTTGGATTTATCAAATAATAGATTACTATAGTCACTGACTACTGTGTCTAACCTATTCCACTGATCCACTTCTCTATTTCTTAGCCAGGATCAAGTAGTTTTGATGATCGCTGCTTTATAATACAATTTAAGATCTGGAATGGCTAGGCCACCTTCCCCTGCATTTCTTTTCATTAGTTCCTTTGATATTCTGGACCTTCTGCTATTCCAAATGAATCCTGTTATTATTTTTTCTAGCTCTATAAAATAATTTTTGTAGTTTGATTGGTAATAAGTAAATTAGCTTAGGTAGAATTGTCATTTTTATTATATTAGCTCAGCCTACCCATGAGCAACTGATGCTTTTCCAACTTTATGTGAAAAGAACATTTTTAAAAAAATCTTTACACATCTTTTCTACTTTTTACCTTAGGTTTTTCTTTTTCTTACATACTTCATGCCCTTGGTATGACCGTTTAAGTGGGTCTCTCACCAAGCTTTTTAAGACTTCATTTTTTTTCCTTCCACTACTTCTCATTGTTTTATAAGAAAATAAGGCTCATAATTTTTCACCATCTTTCTTTGTAAGGTCTTATGATGTTATGAAGTTCATATTCTAAATCTGTATTGGTAAATTTTTTACTTTTACAACATCTTATGGAAATAGTTATAATTTGTGTTGATGTTCAAATTTCCATCTATCTCTTATTTTCTGTCAATATCTCATTTAAACAGGTTAGTTTGAAGTTGTTGTAATGATATGTCACACATCTTTTTCTCATTTTAAAATTTCACTGAACTTTATATTATTTTTGATCTTTCCTGTAACAAGCTGATATATTCCCAATTTAATATTCATTTGTTTACTGACAAAAAATACATTTCATTTTTTGGCATTTGGTACTTGCCATAAGTGCTTCCCAATTCTTTTCTGGAAGAAAATATTAATGATACATGGGCATGAAGCTTTCTGGATCTATGAGCCATTGGCCTCTCAAACCATGTTTTCCTGAACCATATTTGCCAATGTATGATTTCACCTTTTGCAACAAATTACTACTGAAGTATAAGCTGATTTCATTTTGAGACTGAGTTTTTTGCAGCATTAGTCTTCCTTTTTATCCTTGATAAGAGATTTAGATATGTAACCTGAAATTATTTTCATGGTGGCCTTTTAATTAAATGCTTATGATGAGCAGTGCAATATGACATGACTAAATGTCCTATGATATGATATTTCTTGTTGTCTTTGAATGGACAATAAAACCGACTTCACCATCTCCTTAATTTACCTCTACAAAGAAAAATCAGCAGGTCTATTCTTTCACTTAGCTGCACCTCATAGCATAAATGTCAATACTGATATCATTTAGTGGGGAAGGACCTCAAACTTAAGAGTTCAGGAGTTAAGGTACTATTACTAGACTAACTACAAACCCTATGATTCTTAGCAAACTTGTTCCCCTTCTCTGATACTTTGCCCCACGTCACTTAGGAGGAAAAGCATAGGACTGAGGATAACTTTGCATTTTCATTGACTTTTGAGTTGTCATAGTCAAAGAATTCATCACCAACTGCCAAGCATACTAGTGACTATGCCTTCCGTACTTAGCTAAGTTGGTTCCTTCCAGCCTGGTAGTACCTGGCAGTCCTTCTCCTTCACTAGCACAACCCTCTGTGGCCTTGGGAAGTACCTGTCTCTGTGGCTGTGTGGTTGTCTGTCCCATCTCCAGCCTCCAGAAGGAAAAGAAGCAATGAGGCAGGCTCTCAATCTGTGGTGGTCCTACACTTCCTGTAGGGAGAGGAAGAAAAGAGGGTGCTTTCCATGTGGCTGCACATTTGTCATAACTGTTCTCCAGCCTCCAGAAGGAATACAAGGAGAAGCCTCCAGAGGGAAGATGATAGGAGGAACTGTGGGTAGGGGAGCTTTCCTTAAGACTGTACACCTTCCATCTGGTGCCATGCTTGCTTCCCAGCCTCCACTGGGAAGAGAAAAGGTGCCTTTCATTTAATGATTAACACACACACCTACCTGGCCACATACTTCACTTGCCTGTGATTTTGAAGTCCTGGAGGAGATCATCATCCAACACCGACTCCCCATTAACCCTCCTACCCAAAATCCAACCAAATGCTCCCCAGTCCTTCCACTGTACCCCTTGGAATGCCTGCTCCACAGACAACAAACCTGCCTTTACTTTAAATCTTTTTCTTTTCTATTCTTTCCTCTTCTGGTTCTGAGACCTGGCTCCCTCAAAGACACAGCCTTTCTAGCCACACCTTCCAGCACTGGCTGCAACTTTATTTATTCATTCGCTCCCTCATTCATTCCCCTTAGTTTACTGACTGAGGTGGAGGTGTTGGAATATTCCTTGCTTCCAATGGCCACTTTCTGGTTCTCCTCCTACTACCTTCACTCTGTCTCCTCTTCTCCTTTGAGGTCCATACAATCCACCTTTTCCACCCCTATCAAAACTCTGGGTAGCTGTTGTCTACCTACTTCCAGGTCACTCTCTTTCCTTCCTCAATAAGTTCAGTATATGGCTCAGAATCTTTCTCTGCCTGCCCAACTCATGCTTTCATACTGGGGAGGCAGAAGAGGAACAGACCCTTCAACATACATACTATCTCTGAAATGCCCTTACCACTCAGTTCCTCAATTTATTCATTTTCTGTGACCTAACCCTCCATCCCACCTCAACCATACACAAAAAGATGGTCATACTCTTGATCTTGCTACTAACCATAAACACACATCCTTCATGTTCAAGGGCTCTGAAATTTCCTTATCTGATCAAAACCTCTTGGTTTTCCACCTCTCCCTCTGTCTTCCCATATCAAACCATACTCTTCACTTATATCATGTCCTCCAATTCCTCAGACCCTTGTAGTTCTGAGACCATCATCGCTCTATTAGCCATTCTCTCCTCCCTTCTCCCATATTAACCTCTTGGTGAATGAGGTCAACTCTACATCGTCCTCATCCAGTTGTGCCTTGCCAAGTCTCACTGTTGGCTCACTCCCACCATGTTGTTGAAGGATGGTGAAGAAAATCATGAAACTTTTCTGACTGGGTCCACCACAAATTTATGTTACACAATCTCGATTTGGCCACCAAAGCAATTTTCCTAAAGATGACCATATCATCTCCCTACTCGATAAATTCCAGTGGCTCCCTACTGCTTCTAGGATCAAATATAAAATACTCTACATGCTGTTCAAAGTCCTTCACAACCTAGCCTCTCTACTACTATCTTTCCAATGTCTTTATAACTTTCCCAATCCCCTCTATGTACTCTTCAATACAGTGACACAGACCTCTTTGCTATTCCTAGAAAAAGAAATTTCATTTCTCAGCTCCATGCATTTTCTTTGGCTATCTCCCATGCCTGGAGTGCTCTTGCTCCTTATCTTTGCCTCCTAGCTTCCCTGACTTCAATTCCTAGCTAAAACCCACCATGTACAAGAAGTCTTTCCTAATACCTTTCAATTCTAGTGCCTTATCTCAGCTTCAGATTTATCTTGCATGTTGTTTGTTTGCATGTTGCCTCCCCCATTAGATTAAGTCCTTGAAGACTTAATCTTGAAGACTTTCTTTCCATCACTAGTGCTCAGCATTGGGCCTGACACATAACAAGTGCCTATTAAATGCTTATTGGCTGAAAAGGTCCTCAATTTTTTGGACTCAGTACCTCTTTACAATCTTAAAAATTCAGGACTCCAAAGAGTTTTTTGTTTATTTGAGTTATATCTATTACTATTTACTGAATTAGAAATTTAAAGTGATAAAACTTTAAAAAGTTTAAATTATTAAAAAGAACAATTCCATTTTTTATGAAAAATAACCTTTTCAAACAAAATGTAGTGAGAAGAGTAACAGCGTTTTATGTTTTTGCCAATCTCTTTGATATATGGCTTAACAGAAGACAGCTAAGATTCTCATACCTACTTTTGCATTTAATCTGCGGCAATATGTTAATTTGGTTGAAGTAAATGAAGAAAACCCACTCTTACACAGATATGTAGTTGGAAAAGAAGTACATTTTAATATGCAATTAACGTCTTAGCATTAATAATGAAAACAGTTTTGACTTGTAGAACTCCAATAGGGTCTTGGGGACTTTCAGGGGGTCTACAGAAAACACTCTGAAAACTGCTGGTGAAGGATTTTGTGGAAGATGTTGAGCAAACATGGAGAATATGGATTTGGAACTAAGGATGGAGACAAGTATTTCAGATTCATCTGCATAAAGGTAATAATTGAAACCCTGAGCACAGCTAAGATCACCTGAGGGGGGGAGAGAAACAAAAGAGATGAAAGAGAGAAGAGAGAGGAGGAAGGGAAGGAAGGAGAGGGAGAAAAGAGGGCCAAGAATAAAATAATAAGAAAAAATAAGAATGAAGGATCTATAAAATCCTGGGAGAACACCTATATCAAGAGGTAGAAGAAAGGGAAACAATGAAGGAGAGGCAATGAATATAAAGAACGATTGAAGTTTAACCTCAGAAAGGAGGACAGATATTTCTTTCTGAGAGAAGAAGTACAGTATAGGGGAAGATAAACATTCCAAGATGGAGAGGTGACAATCCAAGCAAGTTAGAAAAAACAGTAGTAGATTTGGCAATAGAATACTTTCATTATCTATTCATGTTGCTTAGGATAACCACCATAAATACTTCAAATCTTTAGATGTAGCCCAGAGGAACTGTAAAACAGTTTCTATAGAGTTCTATCCTTGTACAAGTAAGAGTAAAAGAAAAATAAGGGAGTGATTCTGTAAAAACAAAAATCCTGTGTGGTCTCAGCAACAGTGGCTATTTCTTATGTCTTAAAAAAATCACAATGTTCATTTCCTTTACCTGTTCTCCCAACAGTTACTATGACCACCAACGTGAGACTCAAGAAAGAAAAAACAGAAGAGAAATGGATTTCAAAACTGATCAATGCGGGCTATTCCCTCCAACAATGCATGTATGTCAACAATGGAAAGAAAAGGAGGCAAATTTCACTTCAATATAAACAACTCACCAATTTGGAGTGACTTCTCAACTACTGGAGGTCACCAGACAGTCATTTATAAAGCTATTATATACAGGAGTCACAACTGGCTAGGGTGTTGACACTTGAGATCCCATTCAACTCTGAAGACCTGATGACTCAAGAAGTTGACTTTGCATACACAAACCCAAAGCAAACAATGCTCTTCCTCACATAACCACAACTCTACTTCATATGGGTATCTTCAAAGTTTTTGATTTGCTTTGCTATACTGGAATATATCTCTAACCCAGAAAGACCTACTTGTTCTTACTGATTTTTATTTAGCAGTTTGTCAGTGTAGGTGTCTCATCTAATGACAACTTTAGCTTACCTGAAAGCATGTCTAAAAAGGTCTCCCTGTGATGCTTCATAGCATAACCTTAATTAACTATGCCATGCCAACTGGTACATCTAAATGTATGACATTCATTTAGAAGTATTTACTGAGCGCCAACTGTTACCATTTTCAGTCAGTTAACAAACATTATGAACCTACTATGTGCCAGGTACCAGGGCTAGATACAAAGACAAATAAAACAACCTCAGACCTCAAGGAGCTTATATTCAAGACAACATGTATATATGCAGGCACAAACAAAATAAATGAAAGAGCTGCTTTTTGTTTTGTTTGTTCTGGGAGGGGTAGGGGAAAGGGAGATAACAATTGGGAGAGGTTGGACAGGAAAGATCTTATGTCTTCAATCATGAATTAATCATTGATGGAATCTCAGAGAACATTTAATACACCCTCTTCCAGTACCACTCTCCCCCCTCCCCCTTGCCTTTTCATTTAACAGATAAGTACAGAAGCCCAGGGTAACAGGAGAAAGATGGAATGGACTCGGTGAGGAAAATTAAGAAGGAAAATTTGGCTGAACCTCAGAGTATGAGGAGAATGATGTATAATAAGGACAGAAAGGAAGGTTGAAACAGGCTTTAACTGTCACACAGAGGCATTTCTATTTTACTCTAAAAGCAAGGAACAGGTATTAAAGCTTCTTAAGCATAGAAGTGACAGGGTCAGGCCTAGGCTCGACTTCACTCCACCAAGTGGAAAATGGACTGCAGGAGAGCCTGGAGGTAGGGAGATCAATTAGGAGTCCAGGTGAGAAATGATGAGGGCTACAATTAAAATAGTAGCTCTGTGAGTAAAGAAAAGACATACTAGTGATATGAACTGGCAACTGATTAGATATAGTGATGAAGGACTGGGAAAAACTGAGGTTAATTCCACCTGGGCCACTAAAGAATTAGAAAATTTAGGGAGAGGGGTGGGTTGAGGGAAATAGGAGTTCTGTTTAAGCTTATTGAAATGGAGATACATAAAAGGACTACAAGCTTAGTTGATTTGGGATTAGAACAATAAAATCTGCACTGAGATGGCAATTAAATCCACGTCAGCCCAAAAAATCACCAAATTAAAGAGTTGTAGAAAGGGAAAAGAAGGGGGCTCAGGACAAAACCTTAAGTACACCTTACCCTTTAATTAGTGTATGAGTATATTACTGATGAAGTAGCAAAAGAGACTAAGAAGCAGCAGTCAGACAAGTAAGAGCACAAAGAGAAAGCACTATCACAAATACCCCAAGAAGAAATCATATCCAGAAGGAAAGAATAGTCAATAGCGCTGAAGAAAGATCAAGAAGGATGAAGACTGAAAAAAGACCAATGCATCTGGGAAAAACTCAAAGCTCACTTAAATTTAAACTACATATGTCAATCTTGCTGCCTGACACAGATTAAAATATGATTGGTAAATGTTTAACAAAATAAACAAAAAGACAATATAACATATTGTTAATTTGTGTGCGTGTTGGGTGGGGGAGGTTAAGTCAATATGCAGTGAATCCCTTTCTATTTGAGTTTGACACCGATTAAAACTATATGATAATTCCTATAGGATGTGGAAACCTGGATGTTCTACTTGCCAACATCTTTTAATTTGTTACCTTCTTCCTACCACGTTGTGCAAAGTAAAAAATTAACAAAATAAAACAAAACTCTGATGATTTTAGAGCTGATAGGGCCTTTATTTAGCAGAGCAGAGGTAAACTGACTTACCAAAGATCAAATGGGCATTAATGAGCATATCCAGGATTCTGGCTGAGTTATTTTCACTTCAAATCTTACGTTTTTTATATTATACAATGCTCTCTAATACTCAGAATTGGATGCTACAACTGTAAAAGCTATTCTAAACTTAAGGGAGAATAAAAAGTGTATTCTCTTAGTAATTCAAAGCAGAATATAATTCTAAAGCTAAAACTACAACAAAATGAGAGACTGGTGAATTATTCAGTTAAGTATAAAGTAAAAGTGTAAGGTAAAAGTAAAATGGTATTACATACCAAATAACCATACCCTTAATTTCAGTAGTAAGGCCAGGTCAACAACCACAAATATTCTAAAGACATGCCAATCTGTATCTCACTTTCCAACTCACTCCCCCTCCCCTCCCGCTTTATAAATAGTTAAGATGGTGAAGAGTTGCCTTGTAGGTTAGTAGAAAATGACATATAACTGACAACAAAACTATCCTAACCAGACTAGGAAGGGAGTAGGATTTAAGTGGTAATTGAGAGGGGTCGCTGTAAAAGGATCTGTATGCCAAGTAAAACTGACATTTGGTATTTGTTTCTGAGGGCTTTAGACTGTTTATTTAACTGTTTATTTCCTCTTTCCCCACAAGATTTAGTTAAAGAGTCTAAGATCAACAAGGAATCTACTGTGGACAAGATAGAAATTATGGGCGACCATAGCTGATTTAACCATCCAGTGCTATTCGAATGCCACTCCACAAGGCTCTGCATTTATCTATTTGACTATTTGGGTCAGTATTTTTATCAATGACTTTGATGAAGAGAAGGTATCCTTACTAAATGAAGACATAAAGAGAAAGAAAGCTAATTAGTGGATCAAAGAATATAAAATCAAAATCTTGATAGGTCAGAATGATAGGTTAAAATCAAAAAGATGAAGCTTAAGAGAATATACATAAAATCCTGCATAATAGTATAAGAGACAGGGAAGGTGAAGCTTAAATGAAAGTACCATTAAAAATATTGAGAGGTTTTAGTGGACTGCAAACTCACTATGAGCCAAGGGTATGATGCTTTTTACAAAATAAGTATAGTGTCCAGAACAAAGGAGGTAATAATTTGATATACTCTGCCCTGCTCAGACTACAACTGTAAGGATTCTGTTAAGTTCTGAGAGCAAACACTGAACACTGATAAACCAGAGGAACAAGTCTAGCAAGGAACTAGGATGATAAAAGGTCTACAATCCATTTTATATGAAGGACAGCAAAAGGAATTAATCATATTTAGTCTGAAACTTATAAGACAAATGAGTTTTCTTCAAACTTTTTTTGCATTGTCAAGTAGAAAGACTAGACATTTCTATTTTGCTCCAGAAGGAAGAAAGGAAAATAAATTGAAAAGTAAAAGGATATATATGTGTACACACACACACACACACACACACACAGTTCTAGTTTAAAAAATTCTGAGATGATACTTTAGCCAGAAATACCTTGGATTCATTATGTGTTTCATTTTTAATTAAATTTTAATTCAATATTTGATTTTAATTAATTTGATTTTTAATTAATTTCTGGTTGTTGAATAAAAGACACCTTTCACTGTTGCTAAATTTTTAGCGACCCCATGTGTGGTTGCAACACACAATTTAAGAAGAGCTGTTTTAACTTAGACATGAGTTCATGACAGGTGTTAAAAAGTAAGCAAAATGAATTGTGCCTGATTGTTGAGGGCCTTGAATGCCAGGCAAAATAATGTAAACTTTACTCAGCAGGCAAGGAGTAAAGTGGGGATCTTTGAGAAGGGATGTAACCAAAACTATGCTTTGAGAGAAAGAGCAATGCTATAGTATTTTTTTTTCTTCAGGCAATTGGGGTTAAGTGACTTGCCCAGGGTCACACAGCTATTAAGGTGTCAAGTGTTTGGTCCGAGGCCGGATTTGAACTCAGGTCCTCCTGACTTCAAGGCCGGTGCTTTATACACTGCGCCACCCAGCTGTCCCAGTGCAACTGTATTTCAAAGGACTATCTGGAGACTGTTAAGGTAAGAAGACCTATATTAGGGTGCTAGACAAGAGATCAGAAAGGAGGGAACAGATCAGTTCAGGAAATCATTAAGACTCGAAATAGGACAGTATAGAAGGATATGGGATATGGAAGAATAAGGATGAGGTGGAAAGGGAAGAAAATACAAGAAGTAGCAGGAGGAAAGGACAACTTGTGAGCTTTTTCTAAGGCACAACATACTCATTTGTGTAAGGATTAGTTTTTTTCTTATATGCTAATTAGGGTTTTTAAAAATTAAAGCCAGCCTGACTTCTGGGAGCCAAGATGTTGGAGTAAGAAGTAAGTCAATTTAACCCTCTCTTACTGACATCTGAAAGCCCAGAAAATATCACCCAAGGAAAAACTCTAGAACAGCTGAGCCAGCAGAAAGATGGAGTGCAGCAATTTTGTGGCCCAGGAAACTTGGAGGATTAAAAGGAAAGGCCCCTCTTACTCTGGGGGAGGGGGAGCAGTACAGGAAGGGAAGAGTTCCAGCAATGCAATGACTACCCAAGTGCCTCAGCACAGGCAGGGGAACCACAAAACAGCAACTCCGAAAACCTCCATGTGCAATGGCATTCTCCAGCAGCCAAACACTTGGGTGCTTTAAAGAAGCTCAGGTGAGCAGGCATCTTCCTCACCCCAACCCCGAGAGCTCCAGTGCTGCTGACCCCAGCTCAGCACCAGGTAAGCTGCCAAAAACCTACAGTCTTCAGCTGCTAGCACCTGAGGACCCAGCACACAAAGCCAGTGATCAGTTTGCAGGCATCCAGCACAAGGGTCAAGTGTCTCCTGCGCTCCAGCAGGAGAGCTCAACTTTAAAAGCCAGTAAATAGGCAAACACCATGAACAAAAAGCAAAAACAGACAATGATCATAGATTCTTATTATGGGGACAGGGAAGATAAAGGCCCAATTGTCAATAAATCCACATTGAAACCTCAAAGGGGAATATGAACTGGTATCAAGTCCAAAAAGCCTTCTCAGAAGAGCTCAACCTCTATCAGATTGTACGCCGTCTTGGGGAGGGTGGTGGGGAGAAAGGGAGGGAAAAATTTTAAACTCAAAAGCATATGGAAGTGATTGTTGATAAATCAAAATAAATTACTTAATATAGAAAAAAAGACCTCAAGAAGGATTTTAGAAGTCAAATAAGAAAGGGAGAAGAAAAATTGGAAAAATAAATGAAAGGTATGCAAGAAAAAGTCAATAGCTTGGAAAAGGAAAGATAAAACTGTATAAAACAAGTCCTTAAAAAATACAATTACCGAAATGGAAAAAAAGTACATTGAAGAAATCAACGTCTTAAAAAGCAGAGTAGGCCAAATGAAAAAGGAGGCACAAAAACTCACCGAAGAGAAGAACTCCTTAAAAAGTAAAATGGCCAGATGGAAAAGGAGGTACAAAATCTAACAGAAGGAAACAATTAGCTAAAAATTAGAATTGGGCAAGTGGAAAACAATGACTCTATGAGATATCAAGAATCAGTCAAACAGAAACAAAAGAATGAAAAAAAAAGAAGAAAACGTAAGATATCTCATTGAAAAAACAAATGACCTGGAAAATAGATCCAGGAGAGACAATTTAAAAATTACTGGTCTACTTGAAATCTATGATGAAAAAAGAGCCTGCACAGCATCTTTCAGGAAATCATCAAGGAAAACTGCCCTGAGGTCCTAGAACCAGAAGGTAAAATAGTCATCAAAAGAATCCACCAATCACCTCCTGAAAGAGATCCCAAACTGAAAACGCTAAGGAATATTGTAGCCAAATTCCAAAATTACCAGATGAAGGAGAAAATTCTGCAAGCAGCCAGAAAGAAACAATTTAAATATCATGGAACTACAGTCACGATTACACAGGACCTTGAAGCTTCTACATTAAAAGATCAGAGAGCATGGAATACTATATTCCATAACGCAAAGGAGCTTGGATTACAACCAAGGATCAACTACCCAGCGAAAGTGGGAATAATTTTTCAGGGGAGGAGATGGCCATTCAACTAAACTGGGGACTTCCAAACATTTCTGATGAAAAGACCAGAGCTCAACAGAAAATCTGATCTTCAAGAAATGCCTCAAGAGAGGCACAGAAAGGCAAACAGGAAAGAAAAAAGCAACAACATGTTATTAATAAGGGCAAACTGTTTACATCCCTACAAGGGAAGATGGCACTTCTAACTCTTGAGAACAGTATCAGTATGACAACATTTAAAAAGGGCATACACAGACAGAGGGCTTGGGTATAAGTTTACTTTGATGTGATGATAAAAAACTAAGTGGTGAAAAGGTACTGTTCTGTGAGAAGAGAAAAGGAGGAGGCAGACAAGGATAAATTGCATCACCTGAACAGGCACAAAAACCTACTACAGTAGAGGAAAAGAAGGGAGAGAGATGAGCATTGTTTAAACCTTATTCTCATCAGATTTGGTTCACAGAGGGAATAACAATCAGTTAGGTATGGAAAACTAACACACCCTATAGGGTGCAGGAAGGGAAAGGGAAAGTAAAGGAAGGGAGACTGTGGTTGAAAGCAAAAGTTTAGTGAGGAGGGAAAGGGAGAAGGAAAAAAAAGCATAAATGGGGGAAAATAGGATGGAGAGAAAGACACACATAGTAATGATAACTGTGAATGTGAATGGGATGAACTCTCCCATAAAATAGAAGTGAATAGCAGAGTGGATTAAGAACCATAATATTACAGTATTTTGTTTAAAAGACTTATACAAACTGATGCTGAGTGAAATGAACAAAACCAGGAGAACACTGTACACACTAACAGCTACAATGAGGAATGACTGACTTTGATAGACTTAGCTCTGCTCATCAAAGCAAGGATCTTACACAACTCCAAAAGACTCACAATGGAAAATGCTATCCATATCCAGAGAAAGAACTCTGGAGTCTGAATGCAGATGGAAGCATACTATTTGCCCTCCTTTTCTTTTGTTTTCTTTTGTTTCTTCTTTCTCGTGTTCCTCACATTAGTTCTAATTCTTCTTTACATCCTGACTAATGTGAAAATATGTTTAATGTGAATGTGTAAGTAGAGCCTATATCAGATTCCATGCTATCTTGGTGGGGGGGGGGAAAGGAGAGGAGAAAAACTCAAAATCTTATGGAAGTGAATGCTGTAAACTTAAGAACAAATAAATTATTTTAAAAAAATACTGTTCAAGCTAAACATAATTATATAACAAAAAAGGCTTTCACATACTACCACTGGGTCCATTAGGCACTTTGGAATTAATATTAAAACACAAAGGCAAGTAGAGAATTGTTTTAAACATCTATAATTTCTATATAGGAATACGAAAGTATAGCTATATTAATCAAGGCAACAAATCATTAGCAAATTCTTTAAAAGTCCTGGGATCCTGGATCCTGATTTGGAGACTCAAAGTTACTAAATAAGAGGAAGCAGTTCTGGAATCATAATTTTCAAAGCTCCAGCACAGTACACTAGCCTCAAGACCAACATTTCCAAATCACTCTTTGCTAGATCAGAATTATTCCATGAAAGTATTGTTGGTTGTATACATAAAAATGAGTTCAAACATAATTTATATCAAATAAAAGGAAATTTGTGTTTTCATACTAACAGTAATTACTGTGAAAATCATATTGCTGTACTTTTAAGAAGAAATTACAAAAGACAACAAATCACCAATATAAGCTAAAGAGCACAGGAAATAATAACAAAGCTCCTTAAGGTTTTTAGCATATGTTCTAGAAGGGCAAAAAAGAAGATTGGATATATTGCCTCCCGCATTAAGAAACCATATATTCTACCAAGGTTATAGAACCAGACTGCAAATTAGTCTTTAACTGCTCTTAAAGACAAGAAAAAGATCTGTGTAAATAAAATATAAAAGTAAAGTTCACTTATATAATCAAATTCATAGTTCTGTAGTTCATAGTTATATGATTATAACCTAAAACCTGAGTCAAATAAGTACAATTACTCACATTTTGTGATTGATCTGCTGAAGACACTCAGATTAATTATCTTAACTCTTTTTGCTTCTCAGCACTGAATATAAAGAGAGAATCCAATGGAGGGGCATAAAGTGACATATTTAACAGCGTAGCTGTATGTACTGATTTACACACAAGCCATCAGTGCATGTAGTTATCAACATGGTATCAGTACTCTGATAATGCCATTCCAATATAAAATAATGAATGAGAAAGCAAGAAGCTTTAATTGCAAGAGGGGGCTGGAATTCAGATGGAAGAGCAGTGAAGAGGCTAGGCTAGAGCATATTTGGAAGAGAAAGTTAAACTTTCATCAGATTAACTGCGATGCAACTCTCAAGGCCTCTTCTCTATCTTCATCCTACTTGACTTCTCTGTAGCTTTTCTAATAGCTGATCATCTGCTTTCCCAAATTCTTACAGTCTCTCTTCCTTGGTTGTTCTAGACATTGTTCTGTCTCCATTCTCCTCCCTCCTGTCTGCCCACTCCTACTCAGTCTCATCTGTTCATTCATCACCTAGGTCATATGCCCCTAAATTGTGGCTGTACCCAAAGGCTATCCTGAGCTCCCTTCTCTTTTTCTTTCTACACTTTCTCACCTGGTGATCAAATGAGCTTTGAAGGCTTCTATTATCATCTCCATGCAGATGATACCCGGTTCTAGATAGCTAAGCCTATAGACTCCAGGCTCTGTTCAGAGATTCAATTTCACATCACATTAGAGATTCAACTGGACAACACTACAGGGATGACCAGTAGCCATCTCTAATTAAATATATCCAGAAATAAGCTTGTTATATTTATTCCCAACCCCTCCTCACAAGTGAACTTTGCTATTACTGTTGAGAGAGCTGTATTTTCATTCACTGAAGTTTGCAACTTTGGTGTTATCCTCAACTCCCTAGTGTCACCCCATATATCCAATTAGATATCAATCTCATTGTTTCTTTCAAATGACATCCCCTTTTCTATATTCACAGTTCAGGACCTTGACATCTCCTGCCTGACCTAGTCAGTGATTCAACAAGCATTTATTCAGTGTCTACTAAGTACCAGGCATTATGACAAGGCCTTTGGGACAAAAGTACAATGCAGGAAAAAATACAAATTTCCAAGGAGCTTACATTCTAAAGAGAAAGGGGTGTGTGTGTGTGTGTGTGTGTGTGTGTGTGTGTGTGTGTGTGTGTACAAACACAAGGATATATGTAGCATAAATATAAAGTAAATAAATCTAAAATTATACAAAAATTATTTTAAATGCAATGTAGTATGAGAGAGAAGGAACTAACAGTTGAGGAAATGAGGGAAAGGAAGCTTCAAGAAAAGACAGTGCTTTGTATGATGCTTCTCTAAAAGAATGACTTGATGTGGTAGAAGTCAGGAAGGAGAAAATTCCAGGTGTGTAGGACAGCAAGTCCAAAAGCACAGAGATAGGAAATGGGAGTACTGTGCATAAGAAATAGATAAAAAGGTGAATATAGCCGGATCACAGGCAGCAGGAAGCTAGAACAATGGGATGGAGCCAGACAAAAAAACTAAACATAAGTTTATATTTCAACCTAGACACAACAGAAAGTCACTGAAATTGATAGGGTAGGGGAGTTTCATGGACAGATGATACTTAAGATAAATTATTTTGTCAGCAGTATACAGACTGCTGAACTGCTTGCTACAGGGTGGAAAGAGTAGTGAGAGACTTGAGGCAAAATTAGGATACTTTTGCAATAATCTAGGGGAGAAGTGAAGAGGGCCTAAAGTAAGAATGGAGGCAGAAATGACAACGTTTGACAATTGATTGAATAAATGAGGTAGGTATAAGAAGCCAAGGATGACATGAAGACTGAGAAACTGGGTGGCTGGAATGATGGTGCTGCCTTTAAAGAAACAGGAAAAGTCTGGAAAATGAGAGGCTTTGGAAGAAAAGAGGAGTTCAGTATCGGACATGTTGGCTTTGTGATGTTGCTAGGACAATGAATTTGAAATGTCTAATAGACAGCTGCAATACAACTACCATAACAGCATCCTACCATCTCCCTGTTTAGGTATCTCTTTACTCCAATCTATCTTCTACCCAAGATGCCAAAGAAACATTCCTAAAGTGCAGATCTGATCATGTAATCACAGTGCTCAATAAACTTTCCTGGCATCTGTTTGGCATTTAAAACTTTTCACAACCTGGCCCCTTTTTGCCTTTCCAGCCATTTTATAATACACTGATACCCACATTGCAATCAGGTTATATTGGCTTCATATACAATCTTCTATGTTCCATTTCCATGCCTTTACACTTGCTAAATCACATGCTTGAAATATACTCTCTCTGAATACCCACCTCTTTAAATCTGTGGTTCCCTTCATTATTCTGTTCATGTCACACCTTCTACAAAAAGCTTTATTCTCAACTCTCCATTCTCATTCCTATCTGCTAACATTGTCTCTCTCATAACCACTGTGTATTGATTTTGTTCTATGTATTGTCTCCTGTATTAGAATGTAAGCTCGTTGAGAGAAAAGACTATCTTACATATCTTTTTATCTTCACTGCTTAGCACAATATCTGGCACAGAATAACTGCTTAATAAGAATGCTTGCTAATCAACTTGCTTGCGACAGTGCCCCCTGAACTCCAGAAGCAGAGCTCAACTTTAAAAGTAATGAAACAGGCTGGAAAATGAGCACACACACACACACACACAAAATCTGATCATAGAAAGCTACTACAGTGACTGGGAAGATCAAAACACAAACTCACAAGAGTATAACAATGTCAAAATTCCTACATTCAAAACCTCAAAGAGAAATATGAATTGGTCTCAGGCCCCAAAAGTTCTCCTGGAAGAGCTTTAAAAGGATTTTAAAAATCAAATGAGACAAGTAGAAGAAAAATTAGAGTTACGCAAGAGAATCCTGCAAGAAACTTGGAAAAAGAAAAGAACTCTTTAAAAAGCAGAATTGGCCAAACGGAAAAGAAGGCATAAAAATTCACTGAAGACAACAACTCCTTTAAAAGTAGAATTGGCCAGAGGGAAAGGAGGTACAAAAGCTAAATTGAAGAAAATAATTACTTAAAAATTAGAGTTGGCAGGTGGAACCTAATGACTGTATGAAACATCAAGAATCAATCAAACAAAATTAAATGATGAAAAAACAAAAGAATACATAAAATATCTCACTGGAAAAAACAGCTGACCTAGAAAATAGATCTAAGAGAGATAATTTTTTTTAAATATTATTAACTTATTTGATTTATCAACAGTCACTTCCATATGCTTTTGAGTTTAAAAATTTTCTCCCCCTTCCTCCCAACCCCCCTCCCCAGACAGTACGCAATCTCATACAGGCTATACATTTACATTCCTATTAAACATATTTTCACATCAGTGAAGTTGTAAGTAAAATTTAAAACCAATAGGAGGAATCATTAGAAAGAGGAACCAAAACTCAACAGAAGAGAAAAAAAAAACGATAGCAATTCAACTTCCATAGCTCTTTCTTTGGATGTGGATAGCATTTTCCATCCTGAGGCTTCTGGGGATGTCTTAGATCCTTGTAATGCTGAGAAGGGTTAAGTTTATCAATATTAGTCATTGCATAAACGTGGCTGTTATTGTGTACAAAGTCTCTTGGTTCTGCTCACTTCACTCAGCATCAGACCATATAAGTCTTTCCAGGTTTTTCTGAAGTCAGCCTGTTCATCATTTCTTATAGCACAATAGTATTCCATTACATACACATACCACAACTTGCTCAGCCATTCCCCAAATGATGGGCATCCTCTCAAAATCCAATTCTTTGCCACCACAAAAAGAGCTGCTACGAATATTTTTGTACATGTGGGTCCTTTTCCCATTTGTTTGATCTCTTTGGGATATAGCCCTAGAAGTGCTATTGCTGGATCAAAGGGTATGCACATTTTTGTAGCCCTTTGGGCATAGTTCCAAATTGTTCTCCAAAATGGTTGGATCATTTCACAACTCCACCAACAATGTATTAGTGTTCCAATTTTCCCACATCTTCTCCAACATTTATCATTTTCCTGTTTTGTCATGTTGGCCAATCTGATAGGTGTGATGTGGTACCTCAGAGTTGTTTTGATTTGCATTTCTCTAATCAATAATTTAGAGCATTTTTTCATATGACTATAGATGGCTTTAATTTCTTCATCTGAGAACTGTCTGTTCATATCCTTTGACCATTTATCAATTGGGGAATGGCTTGTGTTCTTATAAATTTGTCTTAATTCTCTATATATTTTAGAAATGAGGCCTTTATCAGAGAGACTGGTTGTAAAAATTCTTTCCCAATTTTCTACCTTCCTTCTAATCTTAGTTGCATTGGCTTTGTTTGTGCAAAAACTTTTCAATTTAATGTAATCAAAATTATCCATTTTGCTTTTCATAATGTTCTCTATCTCCTGTTTGGTCATGAATTCTTCTGTTCTCCATAGATCTGATAGGTAAACTATTCCTTGTTCTCCCAGTTTACTTATGGTATCAGCCTTTATATCTAAGTCATGAACCCATTTTGACTTCATTTTGGTATATGGTGTGAGATTTGTCTATGCCTAGTTTCTGCCATACTCTTTTCCAGTTTTCCCAGCAGTTTTTTTCAAAGAGTGGGTTCTTATCCCAGAAGCTGGGGTCTTTGGGTTTATCAAATAATAGATTACTATAGTCATTGACTACTGTGTCTTGCATATTTAACCTATTCCACTGATCCACCTCCCTATTTCTTAGCCAGTACCAAGCAGTTTTGATGATTGCTGCTTTATAATACAATTTAAGATCTGGAATTGCTAGGCCACCTTCCCCTGCATTTCTTTTCATTAGTTCCTTTGATATTCTGGACCTTTTGTTTTTCCAAATGAATCTTGTTATTATTTTTTCTAACTCTATAAAATAATTTCTTGGTAATTTGATTGGTATGGCACTGAAAAAAATTAGCTTAGGTAGGATTGCCATTTTTATTATACTAGCTCGGCCTCCCCATGAGCAACTGATGTTTTTCCAATTATTTAGATCTGATTTTATTTGTGTGAAAAGTGTTTTGTAATTGTGTTCATAGAGTTCCTGGGTTTGTTTCGGAGGTAGACTCCTAAATATTTTATAATGTCTACAGTAAGTTTAAATGGGATTTCTCTTTCTATCTCTTGCTGTTGGGCTTTGTTGGTAATATATAGAAATGCTGATGATTTATGTGGGTTTATTTTATAGCCTGCAACTTTGCTAAAGTTGTTTATTATTTCAAGTAGTTTTTTACTTGATTCTCTAGGATTCTCTAAGTATATCATCATGTCATCTGCAAAGAGTGATAGCTTTGTTTCTTCTTTGCCTATTCTAATGCCTTCAATTTCTTTTTCTTCTCTTATTGCTAAAGCTAATTTCCAGTACAATACTGAATAACAGTGGTGATAATGGACATCCTTGTTTCACCCCCGATCTTATTGGAAATGCTTCTAGCCTGTCCCCATTACATATAATGCTTGCTGAAGGTTTTAGATAGATGCTATTTATTATTTTAAGGAAGACTCCATTTATACCTATGCTTTCTAGTGTTTTTAATAGGAATGGGTGTTGTATTTTATCAAAAGCTTTTTCTGCATCTATTGAGATGATCATGTGGTTTCTGTTGGTTTTGGTGTTGATATGCTCAATGATGCTGATAGTTTTCCTAATACTGAACCAACCCTGCATTCCTGGTATAAATCCCACCTGGTCATAGTGTATTATTCTTGTGATAAGTTGCTGCAAACTGTTTGCTAGTATTTTGTTTAAAATTTTTCCATCTATATTCATTAGAGAAATTGGTCTATAATTTTCTTTCTCTATTTTTGACTCTTCCTGGTTTAGGTATCAACACCATATTTGTATCATAAAAAGAATTTGGTAAGACTCCTTCTTCACCTATTTTCCCAAATAGTCTATATAGTATTGGAATTAATTGTTCTTTAAATGTTTGATAGAATTCGCATGTAAATCCATCTGGCCCTGGAGATTTTTTCCTAGGGAGTTCATCAATGGCTTGTTCAATTTCTTTTTCTGAGATGGGGTTATTTAAGTATTTTACTTCCTCTTGGTTAATCTGGGCAATTTATATTTTTGTAAATATGTATCCATTTCACTAAGAATGTCAAATTTGTTGGCATATAGTTAGGCAAAATAATTCCTAATTATTGTTTTAATTTCCTCTTCCTTGGTGGTAGCTTCCCTTTTCATTCTTGATACTAGTAATTTGGTTTTTTCTTTTTTTTAATTAAATTAACCAAAGGTTTATCTATTTTATTGTTTTTTTCATAAAACCAGCTCTTAGTTTTATTTATTAGTTCAATAGTTTTCTTAATTTCAATTTTATTAATTTTTCCTTTGGTTTTCAATATTTCTAATTTGGTGTTTAGTTGAGGATTTTTAATTTGTTCTTTTTCTAGTTTTTTTAGTTGTATGCCCAATTCATTAATCTCCTCTTTTTCTATTTTATTTATGTAAGCATTTAGAGATATAAAACTTCCCCTAAGAACTGCTTTCGCTGCATCCCATAGTTTTGGTATGTTGTCTCATTATTGTCATTCTCTTGAATGAAATTATTGATTGTTTCTATGATTTGTTGTTTGACCCAATCATTTTTTAGGATTAGATTATTTAGTTTCCAATTATTTTTTAGTCTATCTTTCCATGGCCCTTTATTACATATAATTTTTATTGCATCATGATCTGAAAAGGATGCATTTAATATTTCTGCCTTTCTGCATTGGATTGTGAGGTTTTTATGCCCTAGTACATGGTCAATTTTTGTGTATGTGCCATGTACTGCCGAGAAAAAAGTATATTCCTTTCTATCCCCATTCAGTTTTCTCCAGAGGTCTATCATACCTAACTCTATTTCCTTAACTTCTTTCTTGTGGTTAGACTTATCTAGTGCAGAGGGGGAGGGGTCCCCACTAGTATAGTTTTGCTGTCTATTTCTTCCTGTAACTCCCTGAACTTCTCCTGTAAGAATTTGGATGCTATACCATTTGGTGCATATATGTTTAGTAATGATATTACTTCATTGTCTATGGTGCCTTTTAGCAGGATGTAGTTTCCTTCCTTATCTCTTTTGATTAGATCTATTTTTGCTTTTGCTTTGTCTGAGATCAGGATTGCTACCCCTGCTTTTTTACTTCAGCTGAGCATAATATATTCTGCTCTAGCCTTTTACCTTTACCCTGTATGTGTCACTCTTTTTCAAATGTGTTTCCTGTAAACAACATATTGTAGGATTATGGTTTTTAATCCATTCTGCAATCCATTTCCTTTTATGGGAGAGTTCATCCCATTCACATTCACAGTTATGATTACTATCTGTGTCTTTTTCTCCATTTTCCCCCATTTATGCTTTTCTTTTCCTTTTTCCTTTCCCCCTTCACTAGTGTTTTGCTTTTGACCACCGCCTCCTTCAGTCCCTCCTCCCTTTTATTATCCCTTTCCCTTTTCTTCCCCTTTACTCTTACTGCTTCTTCCCTCCCTTCTTTCCCCCCTCCCTTTTCTTTCCCCTTTTCCCTCCTACTGCCTATAGGGCAAGTTAGATTTCTATACCTAACTGATTATGTTATGCCCTTCTTGAGCCAAATCTGATGAGAGTAAGGTTCAAACAATGGTTCCCCCCTCCCTTCTTTCCCTCTGCTGTAATAGGATTTTGTGTCTTTTCCTGTAATGTAATTTACCCTTGTCTGCCTCCTCCTTTCTCAGTACATTTTCTAAGATCAGATTGATCCACTTATTTGGATCCATTTAACCCACTTGATTAGATTTTTTTTATCATTACATCAAAGTCAACTAATATCCACCCTCTTTATGTATACTCCTTTAACAGGTGTAATAACAATACAGTTCTCAAGGGTTGCAAGTGTCATATTCCCTTGTAGGGGTTTAAACAGCCCCCCTTATTAACAACATATTGTATCTTTCTGTCCCATTTACCTTTTTAAGTCCTTCTTGAGTCCTGTACTTGAAGATCAAATTTTTTGTTGAGCTCTGGTCTTTTTATCAGGAAAGTTTGGAAGTCTCCTATTTCTTGAATATCCACCTCCTCCCTTGAAAAATGATGCTCATTTTTGCTGGGTAATTGATCCTTGGCTGCATTCCAAGCTCCTTTGCCTTATGGAATATCATGTTCCATGCCCTGCGTTCTTTTAATGTAGAAGCTGCAAGGTCCTGTGTAATCCTGACTGTGGTTCCATGATATTTAAATTTTTTCTTTCTGGCTGCTTGCAGCACCTTCTCTTTCATCTGGTAATTTTGGAATTTTGCTATTATATTCCTTGGGTTGTCAATTTGGGATCTCTTTCAGGTGGTGATGGTGATTCTTTCTATGGTTATTTTCCCTTCTGGTTCTAGAACTTCTGGGCAGTTTTCCTTTATGATTTCCTGAAAGATACTGTCCAGGCTCTTTTTTTCATCATGATTTTCAGGTAGTCCAATAATTTTTAAATTGTCTCTCCTGATCGATTTTCCAGGTCGGTTGTTTTACGATGAGGTATTTTATGTTTTCATCTATTTTTTCATTTTTTGGTTTTTGTTTGACTGATTCTTGCTCTCTCATAGAGACATTAGTTTCCATTTGTCCAATTCTAGTTTTTAACAGATTGTCTTCTGTTAGTTTTTGTACTTCCTTCTTCAATTGGGCAATTGTGCTTTTTATGGACTTGTTTTCTTCAGTGTACTCTTCTAAGAGAGATAACTTAAGAATTATTGGACTACCTGAAAGCCAGAATCAAAAAAAAGACCCTGGACACCATCTTTCAAGAAACAATCAAGGAAAAATCCCCTGATATCCTAGAACCAGAGGGTAAAATAGAAATGGAAAGAATCCACAGATCACTTCCTGAAAGAGATCACAAAGTGAAAATTTTGGAATATTATTGCCAGGAATATTTATAGTGAAATTCCAGAATTCTCAGGTCAGTGGGAAAATACCGTAAATAACCAGAAAGAATCAACTCAAATATCAAGGAGTTACAGTGAGGATTACACAGGGTTTAGCAGCCTCTACAATTAATAACCAAAGGGCTTGGAAGATGATATTCTGAAAGGCAAAGCAATTTGGATTACAACCAAGAATCAAGTACTCAGCAAAACTGAGCATAATCGTTCAGGGGGAAAAAAGGGACATTCAATGAATTATGGGATTTTCAAATATTCCTGATGAAAAGACAAGAACTAAACAGAAAATTTGATTTTCAAATTTAAGACTCAAGAGAAACATAAAAAGGTAAAGAGGAAAGAGAAAAAAAACATAAGTTATTCAATAAGGTTAAACTGTTTGCATCTCTACACAGAAAGATGGTACTTGTAATAACTCTTAAGAACTGTATCTTGGGGCAGTTGGAATACACATAGAATGAGGGTATAAGTATAAGTTTGATGGGATGATATAAAAGAAATTAATGGGTAAGAAAAAGGATTGCACTGGGAGAAGAGGGAAGGGAGAGACGGAAGAGGGTAAATTATATCACATGAAAAAAGTGCGAGAGATTTAAGCACCTATTCCAGTGCAGGGGAAAAAGAGAAGGGGATGAGCATTGTTTGAACCTTACTCTCACTGGATTTAGATCAAAGAGGGAATAACATACATATTAGCTGGGTATAGAAATTCATTTTACCCTACAGGAAAGTAGGAGGAGAGAGGAAAAACAGTGCAGGGGTGGGAAATAGGACCAAATAAAAGGGAAGCAAGATAGAAGGAGGAGGTGGTCAGAAGCTGGTGAGGAGGGACAAGGTGAAAGAAGAGAGAGAAAAAAGTATAAACAGTAATCATAACTGTGAATGTGAATGGGATGAACTCACTCATAAAATAGGAGAGTGGATTAAAAACCAAAATTCTACAATATGCTTACAAAAACCACATTTGAAACAGAGAGACAACACACAGAGTAAAGGCAGAATCTATTATGCTTCAGCTGAAGTAAAAAAAAAAAAGGATAGCAATCCTCATCTCAGACAACAGAAAAGCAAAAATAGATCTAATTAAAAGAGACAAGGAAAGAAACTACATCTTGCTGAAAGGTACCACAGACAATGAAGTAATGTCAATAATAAACATATATGCACCAAATGGTATAGCAGCTGAATTTTTAAAGAAGTTAAATGAATTATAAGAGGAAATAGACAATAAAACTGTACTAGAGGGGGACCTCAACTTTACCCTCTCAGAACTAGATAAAACTAACCACAAAATAAACAAGAAAAGAGGTAAACAGAATTTTAGAAAAGTTAGATGACAGACCTCAAACTGAATGGGGATAAAAAGGAATATATGTTTTTCTCAGCAGTGATGGCACCTACACAAAATGGACCACATATAAAGGAAATAAAAACTTCAAAATCATACGTAGAAAGGCAGAAATATTAAATCCTTCCTTTTCAGATCATAAAGCAATAAAAATTACATTTAATAATGGGTCATGGAAAGATAGATTAAAAATTAATTGGAAACTAAACAATCTAATCCTAAAGAATAATTTAAAGAACAAATCATAGAAACAATCAATAATTTCATCATGAAGAATGACAATAATGAGACAACATACCAAAATTTCATGGGATGCAGCCAAAATAGTACTTGGGGGAAAATTATAACTCTAAACAGTTACATGCATAAAACAGAAAAAGAGTGTATCAATGCATTGGGTATGTAACTAAAAAAGCTAGTAAAAGAACAAATTAAAAAATCCTCAATTAAATACCAAATTGGAAATCCTGAAAAATCTAAGGAGAGATTAATAACATTGAAAGTAAGAAAATAACTAAGCACTAGTTTTATAAAAAACAAAACAAAAAATGATTAAAAAGACAAACCATTGGTTAATTTGATTAAAAAAAGAAGAAAACCAAATTACCAGCATCAAAAATAAAAAGGGTGAATTCACAACCAACGAAGAGGAAACTAAAGTAACACTTAGGAGCTATTTTGTCCAACTGTATGCCAACGAACTTGACAATATAAATGAAATGGATGAATATTTACAAAAATATAAATTACCAAGATTAACAAAAGAGGAAATAGATACTTAAGTAACCCCATCTTAGAAAAAAGACATCTGACAACCCATCAATGAACTCCCTAAGAAAAAATCCCCAGGGCCAGATGGATTCACAAGTGAATTCTACCAACATTTAAAGAACAGTTAATTCCAATAATATCTAAAATATTTGTGGAAATAGGCAGTGTCCTACCAAAATCCTTTTATGACATAAATATGGTGCTGATACCTAAACCAAGAAGAGTGAAAACAGAGAAAGAAAACTATAGACCAATTTCCCTAATGAATGTTGATGCAAATATTTTAAATAAAATACCTAGCAACGAGATTACAGCAATACATCACCAGGATCATACACTATGGCCAAGTGGGACTTATGGAATGCAGGGCTCATTCAACATTAGGAAAACTATCAACTTAATTGACCATGTCAACAACAAAACCAAAAGAAATCAAATAACTATTTCAACAGATGCAGAAAAAGTTGCTGACAAAATACAGCACTCATTCTATTAAAAACACTAGAGAGCTTAGGAATAAATGGAGCTTTTCTTAAATGATAAGTAGCATCTATCTTAAACCATCAGCAAGCATTACCTGTAATAGGGATAAGCTAAAAGCCTTCCCAATAAGATCAGGTGTAAAGCAATGATGCCTATTATCACCGTTATTCAATATTTTACCAGAAATGTTAGCTATAGCAAAAACAGAAAACAAAATCAGAGGAATTAAAATAAACAATGAGGAAACAGAATCAAAATTCTTTGCAGATGATATGATGGTATAGAGAATCCTAGAAAATCAACTAAAAAAATTCTTGAAATAATTAACTTCAGCAAAGTTGCAGAATACAAAATAAATTCACATAAATCATATGCATTTCTATATATGATTAACAAAGTCCAACAGCAAGAGACAGAAAGAGAAATACCATTTAAAATAACTGTAGAAAATATAAAATACTCAGGAGTCTACCTGCCAAGACAAACCCAGGAACTACAAGAATACAACTACAAAACACTTTTCACACACAATAAAATTATATCTAAAAAACTGGAAAAATATCAATTCGTCATAGGTAGGCTGAGTCAATATAATAACAATGATAACTACACACAAATTAATTTACATATTCAGTGCCATACCAAACTACCAAAAAGCTATTTTACAGAGAGAGAAAAAATAATAACAAATTCATCTGGAAGAACAAAAGGTCAAGAATAACAAAGGAATTAATGGGAAAAAAATGCAAAGAAAAGTAGCCTAGGCATACCAAATCTCAAACTATATCATAAAACAACAATCATCAAAATTATCTGGTACTAGCTAAGAAATAGAGTGACGGATTAGATTAGGTACACAAGACTCAGTAGTAATCGACCACAGTAATCTTAAGTGTTTGATAAAACCAAGAATCCCAGCTTCTGGGATAAGAACTCACTATTTGACAAAGAATACGTGGGGAAAAGTATGGCAGAAATAACATACAGACTAACATTTTACACTGTATATCAAGACAAGGTCAAACTGGGTACACGATTTAGATATAAAGGGTAATACCATTAGCAAAGTAGGACAGCAAGGAATAGTTTATCTAACAGATCTAGGGAGAAAGGAAGAATTTTTAACCAAACAAAAGATAAGAGAGTATGATGAGATAAAAAATGGATAATTTTGATTATATTAAATTAAAAAGGTTTTGCACAAACAAAATCAAACAAGATTAGAAGGAAAACCAAAAGCTAGGAAACACTTTGTACAGCAAGCATCTCTGGTAAAAGCCTCATTTTTAAAATATATAGGGAACTGAGTCCAATTTAAAAGAATACAAGTCATTCCCTAACTGATAAATGGTCAAAGGATATGCACAGGCAGTTTTCAGACAAAGAAAGCAAAGTTATCTATAGTCATATGAAAAAATGCTCTAAATAACTTTTGATTAGAGAAATGCAAATTAAAACAACTCTGAGGTACCACTTGGCACCTATCAGATTGGCTAATATGACAGAAAAGGAAAATGATGAATGTTAGAGAGGATATTGCAAAATTGGGATGCTAATGCACTGTTGATGGAGTTGTGAACTGATCCAACCATTTTGGAGAGCAATTTGGAACTATGCCCAAAAGGCAATTAAACCATGCAAACTTTTTGATGTAGCAATACCACTACTAGGTCTGTATTCCAAAGAGATCACAAAAAAAGGAAAAGGATCTATAGGTACAAAAATATTCATAGCAGCTCTTTCTGTAGTGGCAAAAAATTAGAAATTGAGAGGATGCCCATCAGTTGGGGAATGGCTGAACAAGTTATGGCATATGAATGTAATGGAATACTTTTGTGCTGTAAGAAATGACAAGCAGGCAGATTTCAGAAAAACCTGGAAAGACTTATATGAGCTGATGCAAAGTGAAGTGAGCAGAACCAGTAGAACAATGTACACAGTAACAGCCACACTGTGTGATGATCAACTATGACAGACTTAGCTCTTCCCAGTACCAGTCCAAGACAATGATACAAGACAATTCCAAAAGATTATGATGGAAAATGCTATCCCCATCCAGAGAAAGAACTATGGAATCTGAATGCAGATCAAAGAATACTATTTTCACTTTCTTTATCTTTTTCATGATTTTTGCCTTTTGTTCTGTTTCTTCTTTCACAGCATGACTAATATGGAAATATTTTACATGATTGCACACATATAACCTATTTAAAATTCTTACCTTTTTAGGGAGGGAGAGGGGACAGAGAGGAGGAGAAAATCTGGAACTAAAAAATTTTTTAAGTGAATGTTAAAAATTGTCTAACACAGAACTGGAAGGAAAAAAAGAAAAATGAGTAAAGACTTTATTATATACAGCCCAGTCAAGGCAGAACTTTCTTACTAGTCCACGGACTGTAAAGTTTTTCTGGCAAACATGTTATAGCACACAACCCTGGAGATAGTTTGAGATCTTAAAAGGTTGGAGGTGCTCCTTTAAATGGAACTGATGATGTTTTAACAAATGGTCTAAAAATTTTTGGGTCATTTTACTAAAGTGAGAGGCAATGTGGCAGCATATTGGTTAGAGGGACAAACTTAGAATCAGGAAACTTTGTTTCAAGTTCTGCTTGTGACACATATTATATGAAGATGACCACGGGCGAGTTACTTAAGCTCTTAGTGATCCCAGGTAAGTATCTAAGACTACAAGGTAAAGATGAGTTGCCGATATGAAGGAGTTTCCTCAATGGTTCTCAACACTAAGGAAATCACAGGTCCTGACCAATTTCCTTTTTTTTTTTTTTTAAACTAACCATTTTCTGGTTACTCATAAAGATCAACTTTAAAGACTGTTACATGAAGAAAAAGGAAGTACAACCTAATGAAAATGTGGCTGCTAATATGCTCTACCCATCTTAAAAGCAAATAATCTTTTCACTCTAGTGGCATTACAAAGCATACCTTATAAGTCTTAAAAGATACCTGGCTGCAGAGGAGGGGCAAAGAGAGGAAAGAATGAGCATTTTGGTATATTGGAATGAGTACTGTCTTTGTTGTCGGGAAAACCTTGGCTTCAAGATTTGCCTGTGTCATGGGCAAGTCACTAACCTCTTCCCTTGGAACCCAACACATACTTCTGGGACTTTTAGTTGAAGAGTAAATGTTGATTTCCATTAGCCAGAAGGAGTTTCTTCACTGGGAATTCCCTACTACAATGAAATTACAGATCTGGTTTGAAGAAGAAAAAAATCTTTGTATTTAGATATGGGACTAGGGTTACAAGCTACACATTCGCTTACGGCAAACTACTATAAAAGAATATATTTTTTAAAAGAATTTTTAAGAAATATATACTTTTAATGCCAGAAAATGACACTGCATGTGAGGTAGGTATATATTTTGTGATGTCAATCAGTCACCAAGCATGTATTTATTCACTCTATGCTAAATGCTGAGGTACAAAGGAAGGTTACAAAAAACAAAAACAAAAACAAAAACCAAAACTCCTTGCCCTCAAGGAAAGTATATTCCAATATTATTAAGTGTATTGTAGAGAAAGCTCAAAGATTCCAGTTGACAATGAGGAATAAGGTGCCAAATATTCAAGTACAAGAAAAGTTGTAATCTCACAATTTTAAAAGATTAAAATGGGAAAGGCAATTTACGTCAATAAATTACTTTGCTGCTCGAACATAATCCCTCCATATTTCTAGTCTGTCAAGTAAATTACACTTAACACACAGTGGATAGAATGCTAGACTTGGAGCCAAAAAGACTTGGGATTAAAATCCTATATCTGACACCTACTTGCTTATGTGACTCTCAGCAAGTCTCTTAAACAAGTCATTTTTACCTCAGATCCTTTCTGGGTCTGTTTCCTCAGCTACAAAATGAGGGGAGTTAAAATTAATGGCCTCTAAGGCCCACTGCAGCTCTAAATCTATGAGGATAAATACTTTCATATATGAAGCATTATGACAAGCCCTATGATACAAAGACGTCAACACCTGAAGTCCCCATCACAGGAGACCTTTGAAATCTTGATAAAGGCATCTCAAAAGGCAGATCTGTACTTAATCCTATAGTTTTTCCACAAAACTTTTATTTTTTTAAAGGTCTTCCTATCTTTAAATCACCTCAGTACAACTTTACTTTCAAAAATAGTTAACTGAGTAAGGTCTTTTCAAATATCCCTGAGTAGCTTTAACCATTTACAAGCTAAATCCTAAACAGGTTCATAAAGCTAATTTAATCAGATTTTCAAGGGAGGCTAAAATCATGTTGCAATAAATGGAAGAGTTCACTTTTAACAAAAATGGGAAAAAAATCACCTGAAACTGTTGAGATATTTTCACTGTTTTGCTTCACAGAAACTACCTCAAATAAATATTAGTGACAGAAGACATCATGCTTTGTTCCAGTGTGATGCCAGAAAAAAAAAAGACATAAAAAAGGAAAAATAGCAAAATAAAATATTTAGCACACAATATGAAAAAAACTTGACTGAAATAAACCACTATCAGTCCAATAATATTAGGAAAGTTGTCAGGATTGGGACTCTTTATGTTAAGTGCTGTGAATTAGAGTTTTAACTAGTTTTTTAAAAACAGTAGCATGGCTATTCTCTAGGCATAACCAAAAAGTAAACATAGCCAGAATTAGTTACAAGAACTGGTAAAAATTGATCCACAGCACTGCAGCTAAATCTTACCAAGCCTTCAGAGATTTAGGATTTCTAATGTTTACAATATATTTGCCAGGTATCAATTACATGGGGAAAACAGATTTCATCCTTAAAAATGGGAATAAGAAAGAGGGTATGAAAATAAATATAGAATAAGAAGCCAATAGAGAAAACAGCTACTGTATCTCGAAGATGTGACTAGAAAATAATGAATTAAAATCTCTATTTTCTGAAAAGTTATTTGCTATATTAATTTTTATCCAATATTAGAATGACTAAATATCCTTAAAAAAAGAAAGTAGCTATGAGTATTGGAAAATTCTCTATTATATTTTAAAATACTTGGGAAAATGTTTCCAAAATCCAAGTAAGTTGTGAAAGGAAGTGATAAGCAATTACTTTAATAATTAACACACATTTCCATAAAGATGGATGACAATTCAAATGAATACAAACCAGTAACATATGCAATGATCTAAGGTCTTTGCTGGCATGGAAATGTTTCAGCAGTACTTCTTTTACATTCTTGTCTTCTGAAAGACACTAAAATAAAATAAAAATGGAAGCTGATATCATCTACAGTTGAAGACTTGAAACATAACAGTGTCATTCCAAGGTATATGGCTGACAACATTAACAGGCAGAAATTCATAAGTAAATAAACATTAGTGGTTTATTTTTAGGGTACATAAGACTAAAATTAAAACAAAACAAAACTTCAGCATCTGTTTTTTCATGAATTTACTTGTCAAAGAGATGAACTAAACAGACTGAGAGTTCCTCCTTTTATAAATGAAATAAAAATATACTACTTTGCAGTTCAGAAGGGCTTAAGTATGCCAGCCCCTGGACTTTACTGCTTCAGGGAATTTGGAGAATGATGATGTCTCATTATGGACCATGCAGGACTGAAACAATTTCTTTGAACGACAATCAAACTCAAGCTTTAGGTCATGGAAATGGGACATATTTTTCCCTAAAAGACTGTTTCCTAAAATTTTCTATTTTGTTCTGTATAATGTCAAATGCATTGACATTTAAATAATAAAAGCCTTATCTTTTTAAGCTAGGCTGACTACATGACATGCTTCATTTTAGGACAATTATCTTTTTAACTGTTTGATTGCAACTTGAACAGAAAATGCACTTAAACGTTTCTTGAAGTGTTTTTCTTTCTTGTTTTACCTTAATGGTTAATAAAATGAGTTAACACATGCTGTGCAGCTATCAGGTTTTCTTTTCTAATATAAAGCACCTTGCAAAATGCAAAGCACATATGGAGCCAATTTGCACTGTTGGGAGAGTATCTACATGGATAAGGTGATGGTGATGATAACCAACATTTATACATCAATTACTACAATCCAGACACTGTACTAAGCACTTTATCAATGATTATACCACCTGATTCTCACGACAACCCTGGGAGGTAGGCTGTTGTCATCATCTCCATTTTGCAGTTGAGAGAACATGAGACAAACAGGTTAAGTGACTTGCTCTGGGTCACAGAACTACTAAGTATCTAAACTAAGTATGTGAACTCAGGTGGTCCTGAATCTAGGCCCAGTGCTCTATCAATAGTGTCACCTACATTCACCGAAGCATTTATGAGAGAAATGATGTAGCGTTATGCTTAACGTTAAGAAAAAAAGAGTAACTTAAAAACTAATTTTGCTATTAGATCCCTTCTTCTTCCAAAATGTAAGGGGCTAAAATTGATGATGCTTAATTAAATAAGTGCTAACTGAATTTTTAAGGAAAGATAAAGCTGTGTCACCCAAGAATTAATTGTAGAAGTAAAATGGTTTTTAAAAGAAGGCAACTGGCAAATGAATGGTTGTTAGGCAGTGTCTGTTGAGGGAAGAGAAATGAATGAAAGCAAAGGGTCAAGGTAATTGATAAACTGGATAATTCAGTAACCTTTAGTTGAGGTGAAGATGATCCTGGCAGGTGGCTCCTTGCCAATAATTTCGGTTATTTGTTTAACAAATAACTCTAACAGTCCTAAAATTCTCAATTCTCTCCAATTTTCAAAATTTGGTTTGTGATTTGATAATAAACAATGGATGACAGAACTTTTAATTAATTATTTTCAATGGTCCTCCTTGTATGTACAGTCCCATTGCCAACTGCATTCCATACTTACACCTGACCTGAATTTGCAGCCCATTGCCAAACGCTATTTCCCTTTGCAACCTATTACTATTTCCTATAATTATTCCATCTGAAATAATTAGAATAAAAAAAAATTATCCAAAGTAGCAAAATCTAGGATTTAACTCTACTAGAGTAATAAAAGCCTTGGGAGTTCATCTAGTCTGTTACTACTCACGCTACAGGTGAGAAAAATGAGGTCTTAAGAAATTAAGCAACTTGCTTAAAAGGAAAGTATCAAAGGTAAGACTGAAAGCAGGTCCTGAGAATATACTACCAAACTACAAAAGACCTAATTTAAAAGTGCAGATATACCCTAATCTTTCAGTCCCTTTAGAGGCATCTGGTGGCAGAGTACTAGGCCAAGAGTTAGGAAGAATGGAATTCATATCTGGCCTCACTTACTTACTAGCTGTGTGATGCTGAGCAACTCATTTAACTCTGTATGACTTAGTTAGAGGCATACTCAATTCTAAAATGTAAATAATAATAGCACAAACTTCCCAGGACTGTTATGAGGATGAAATGAGATAATATTGGCAGAGTGCTTAGCACCATGACAGGCACATAATAAGCACTAAATAAAATATTTATTCCCTTCCCTTACATTTTTATCTCATCTCAAACTTTAAATCATTTAGATCTTGTTCATGAAATGAAAAAACTCAAAGCCCAATGTATATGGCACAGTGTACAAATAATGAAAAGTATATGCTGACATTATTTACAAATGCACATGAATCTGAATTAGTTCATAACATAAATATACTGATATCTATAAAGAAACAGAAATAAATTGGAATCATTTACGTATGAAATTTATATGAGCCAAATTATGTACCTAAAATTGCATTATCCAATCCATGCTATAAAACTGAACATATCCTTAAAATGCTACTAATTAAAACCAAAATAAAACAAAAACCCTCAGGGCAATTAAGTTCACTAGCTATTGCATATCAATTCCAGTAACAAAATGGTATTTTAAAAGAAAAATATGATTTAATATCTCAATCTCCTTTATAAATAAACAAAAAAGTATTAAGTGATAATGCATTTCCCATCTTATACCACAATAACATTAGAAGCACTGTGTAAATTTTAATTGTTTTCTAAAATTCCATAAAACCAATCTTGATATTACTGCCTTTACTTAAAATTACCTGAACTGTTTCATTCCATTTCTCAGTAAAGTGCTTGTCTGGAAATTCTTCAGGTAGCATTAACTGTTCTTTAAATATTTTAAGATATTGTGAGAAACTAAAGGAATTCATTAAATGTATCTGCCGGTGAGAAAATCGTGACTTCACTCTCTTTTCTAGGAGTTCCAGAATATCCTTTTAAAAGTAACAATAATATGCATGTCACAAGGTGTTATATGTCACATTGATAGAAATATTATTTGCAAAACTCACTGAACAACAAAAATGCACATATCAAGACAACAGAACATTAAAACCAACCTCTCAGTTACAATTTTAATGCAACTTAGTCAAAAAACTACGCTTTGAGGTTCTTAGTGATTTTCATTGTCACAGCCTCTCACTTTGGATATATTTACAGCTTTATTCACAGCCAATCTTTACCACTCTAACACTTCAGTGACTGTTGAATATACACCCAAAATTTCAATATGGATAAGGCAATCTTATCCAGCTACTAAAAAGTCTTCAATCAGAAAGACAGGGTTATAAAATTAAACAAATGTTTATCTCCTATTCATGCATATCTCAGCAAGACTCTAGACTCTCATGGATGTCAGGTATTTACTGCATGTTCCTCATGCCCTGCCATCTTGGGATGTAGTTCTTAGACAACTAACAATAACCCTATTGTATATAGCCAACAGGGTTTCAGAACCATAAAAGATACATGCTCCTGACTGGGCGGAGCCACTTGCTTGAGCTTTCCCCCAAACCCCTCCGAATAACTTTAAAAAAAAGACTCTAAACAAATTCTAAAGCAGCAGAACCCACAAAAAGACAGAGTGAGGCAAATTTCCAGCCCAAGACAACCTGGATGGTTGATCAGAAAGGTATATCATGCCAGGCGGGAAGAGGAGTGCAGTTTGGCGCGGGTACACAGGTCGTACTGAACCTGGAGCAGGCCTCAGGGGACTGAATAACAGGTAGCTGTGGCAGTTTCCAGAACTCTCAACCCACAAACGCCAAAGACAACTTAGAAAGTCAGCGGGAAAAGTCTGTTTCTGCGGTGAGAGAGAAGCTAGGTCTCATCCTCAGTTCCCCAGCAAGCGCGGCCCCAGGGTGGTGGCTGCCTCCTGAGCTTCCAGCCCACAGACTGAGGGGGAATAGAGTAGCTGATCAGAGGGGGATTACAGGGATCTCTCTGCCAGTGCTGAGGCAGGAATCTCTTGCTTTGCCCATGCTTGGATCTGGGTCACAGTTCTGGGTGGCAATCCTGGGGCGAGGTGGAGCACTGGCGTGGTGGAGCTTGTAGTGGCTGTGGAGAGAAAATCTTCCTCACAGTTCCAAGGCAGAAAAGACTGCTTGTAGTCACTCACAGACCACAGCACAGGCCAGGAAAGGAGTAAACACCTCACCCCTTATCATACCACCTTAGAAGAACTGAAAATTTACAGGTGCCTACAAGTATCTCTGAAAACAGCTGTACAAGCCCCTGAAGTTTGGGACAGCACATTCTCCATACTGGAAGAAGACTCTTACCTTAACAAAGAGTTTAAAACTCAAGTAATTGGCTGGGATCATGAGCAAACCTCGCAAAAAGAGTCCGACTATATTATCTTACTTTGGTGACAAAGGAGATCAAAACACACAACCAGAACACAACAAAGTCAAAGCTCTTACATCCAAAGCCTCCAAGAAAAATATGAATTAGTCCCAGACCTTGGAAGAGCTCAAAAGGGATTTTGAGAAGCATGTAAGAGAAGTAGAGGAAAAACTGGGAAGAGAAATGAAAGTGATGCAAGAAAATCATGAAAAACAAGTCAACAGCTTGCTAAAGAAGACCCCCAAAAAATACTAAAAATAGCCTTAAAAAATAGCCTAATCCAAACGGCAAAAGGGGTCCGAAAAAACACAATGAGGAGAAGAATGCCCTAAAAAGCAAAATTGGCCAAATGGAAAAGGAAGTCCAAAAGTTCACTGAAGAAAATACTTCCTTAAAAATTAGAATAGAGCAATTCGAAGCTAGTGACTTTATGAGAAATCAAGACACAGTAGAACAAATCCAAAAGAATGGAAAATTAGAAAATAATGTGAAACATCTCATTGGAAAAACAACTGACCTGGAAAATAGATCCAAGAGAGAGAATTTAAAAATTATTGGACTATCTGAAAGTCACGATAAAAAAAAAGAGCTTAGACATCATCTTTCAAGAAATTATCAAGGAAAACTGCCATGATATAGTAGAACCAGAGGGCAAAATAGAAATTGAAAGAATCCACAGATCTCCTCCTGAAAGAGATCCCCAAAGGAAAACTCCTAGGAATATTGTAGCCTAATTCCAGAGTTCCCAGGTCAAGGAGAAATTACAAGCAGCCAGAAAGAAACAATTCAAGTACTGTGGAAACACAATCAGGATAACACAAGGTTTAGCAGCCTCTACATTAAAGGACCTGAGAGCATGGAATATAATATTCCAGAGGGCAAAGGAGATAGGATTACAACCAAGAATCACCTACCCAGCAAAACTGAGTACAGTCCTTCAGGGGAAAAAATGGTCATTCAGTGAAATAGAGGACTTTCAAGCACTATTGATGAAAGGACAAGAACTGAACAGAAAACCTGACTTTCAAATACAAGACTCAAGTGGAACATGAAGAGGTAAACAGGAAAAAGAAATCACAAGAGACTTATTAAGGCTGAACTGTTTACATTCCTATATGGAAAGATGATATAGATAGATAGATAGATAGATAGATAGATAGATAGATAGATAGATAGATAGGCACAGGGTGAGTTGAAGATAAAGGGGTCACATACGGAGAATAAAATTAAGGGATGAGAGAGGATTATACTAGAAGAAAAAGAAAGGGAGAAGTAGAACGGGGTAAATTAACTCAAAAAAACAACAGAAAAGGTTCTTACAGTGGAGGGGAAACAGGGGAAAGTGAGAGGGAATGAGTGAATCTTATTCTCATAGGATTTGGCTTAAGGAAGGAATAACATACACACTTAATTGGGTATGGAAAGCTGTCTTACCCTTCAGGAAAATAGGCTGAGAAGGGGACAAGAGAGCAGGGGGATGACAGACAGGAGGGCAGATTGGGAAAGGGGTAATCAGAAGAAAATACTTCTGAGGGACAGGGTTAAAAGAAAGAATAGAATAAATGGGGGGGCAGGATTAGGATTAAGGGAAATAGAGTTAGTTTTTCACAACATGTCTACTATGGAAGTGCTCTGCATAACTGCATATGTATAACTCATATTGAGTTGCTTGCCTTTTCAATGAGGCTATGCGGGAAGGGAGGAAGGGAGAAAATTTGTAACCCAAAGTTTTAAAAACACAGGTTTAAAAAAAATGTTTTACATGCAACTGAGAAATAAGAAATACAGGAAATGGGGTACAGAAATCTATCCTGCCCTACAGGAAAATAGAAGGGGAAGGGGATAAGAGAGGAGGGGAGAGACAGAAGAGAGGGCAGACTAGAGGAAGGGGTATTCAGAATGCATGCCATCTTGGGATGGGGGGAGGGGCAAGATGGGATGAAAATTTGGAACTCAAAATCTTGTGGAAGTAAATGTTGAAAACTAAAAATAAATAAATTCACATTAAAAAAAGAGGAAAAAAAATAAAAGATGTGCTCCCCAGGAGTTAGGATGTAGTAAGGGCCAGCAGTGACCTATTTGCAGTCCTTATAGGACTTGTTAGGATAAGTGCTCCTTACGTTCAATATTCATCCTATAGTAGACAAATTCCCTACTGCCTCCTCACTCCTTTCTCTTCCTATACTCTCAATCTCCCCCTAAGCCCTTCTCTACAAACAGTCTATATTGCCCTTTGCCTTCCTGTTCCACTTTGCCATTTAGAATACTTATTTTGTTAAAAATCAAACAAACAAAAAACCCCTCTCTTCTTTTTCCTATATATCACTTTAAACTCCTTCTGTATTACTGCAGTAATAGAATCCTGCCCAAAGCAAAAGGTAACACATCTCCAACCAATCTCTACAACACTGGTTGTTCTTTCTTTCATGGCTTCTCAAGCACTGGGCCAGGAGGAATATGCATAATCCTCAAGCTTTAATCGCACTTCCAGACTACTCCTCTGTTACAACCCCAGCAATCTCTCTTCCTTAGAGGGTCACCCCAATCCATCTTTGTCACAGATGTCAATTTCCTGTCAGTGATCTACCATGTTCTACATCATTTTCCCTCTTTTCTCAAGGAATAACAGGCTCTTTAACCCCAACCCCTGAACTCACACTACAGTACTTCAATATACACATTAATGTCCTCTCAAATACCCTGGCCTCCCAATTCACCAACTTTCTAAATTTCCATGATAATCATCTTCACTCTACTTCAGTCACATACACTGATAGTCATAACATTTATAAGTCATATCCTTTATCCAACCAATACCCACAACTGTTCTACTTTCAAAATCCAACACTCTGAAATTTCTTCCTTAGGCCGTGACATTTAAAGAATACATCATTCTTCCTAAAGCTACTCCTCATCATGACCTCCATTTCCTGTACTTTCCTCAGTTCTCCCAATCTACCATCCTCTCTGTTTATCCTTCTCTCTCTTCAGTCTTAAAACTCACATTCACTAGCTTAGCCAGAGCTGTGGGATATTCTCGAATCTCTTGACTCTTTGTCTTATAGCCTGTCCCATAGTGATGACTCACACCATCTGTCTTCTCTATTGCTGTTTGTGGGACAGCGAGGTGGCACAGTATAGAGCTCTAAGCCTGGATACAAGGGACGATAATAATAGCACCTATCTCCTAGGTTGAGATGAGGTTCAAGGGAGATAATAATTATACCTGACATATAGTATGTGCTATATAAATGTTAGGTATGATGATGATGACATGCTAAAATCACCCAGAAAAAGGCACACAACTTTGAAGCTAAATTTGTTACCTAATCTTGAATGGACTTTCACTGATACACAGAACTCGTTTAAGTCTTGCTTCACTGACACTATCACAATCCGCACAAATAACTATTCCAAATCTCCTCTTTCCTTAGATTGCTTCATCTGTTAAATGGAAATAATAATAGTACCTGCCCCACAGGGTTGCTCTGAGGATCAAGTAAGGTTATATACTTTAAGCATTTTGTAAAACTTAAAAAAGCAGTACTACTACTAATTATTATTATTTATCCATAGTAACAGCTGTTCCAATCTCTATATTTGAAGAAATATACTGGATTAGATTATCATTCTTATTTAAGGTTGATATACTTCCATGAAGGTGAAAAGGTAACAGATGTTGAGTTGCAGAGGTGAGGAAAGTTCCTCACTGCAGACCCTATATCAATGAAATTACAGGTTCAGAATCCTTCCATCTCTACATGAACATTACAAGTCCCTCTATATTGGCTGATGCATAAAAAGCATCGATTATTTTGACAAACAACTCTCTGTACTTCCTGCACCACTCCATGCTTCCACATTTATTTGACTGCATCATATGAGACATTTTGATTTTTTAAAAATTAATTTATTTTGATTGAGCAACAATCACTTCCATAAGAGGTTTTTGAGGTTTAAATTTTTCTCCCCCTCTCACTCCCTAAGACGGCACACAATCTGATATAGGCTATACATATACATTCCTATTAAACATATTTTCACATTAGTCATGTTGTAAGGAAGAATTAAAACCAATAGGAGGAACCATAAGAAAGAGGAAATAAAAGAAAAAAAATAGCAAATAGTATTCTTCGATCTGCATTCAGACTCCATATTTCTTTCTGTAGATGTGGGTAGTATTTTCCATCAGGAGACCTTTGAAGATGTCATAGATGCTTGCTTTGCTGAGAAGGGCTAAGTCTATCAATGTTAGTCTTCACACAGCATGGCTGTTACAATGTACAATGTTCTCCTGGTTCTGCTCATTTCATTCGGCATCAATCCATATAAGTCATTCCAGGTTTTTCTGAAGTCTGCTTGCTCATCATTTCTTATCACAATAGCATCCCATTACATTTACATACTATGACTTTTTCAGCCATTCTCCAATTGACGGGCATCCTCTCAATTTCTAATTCTTTGCCATGACAAAAAGAGCTGCGCTATATATATATATATATATCTATACATATATATCTATACATATCTATACATATATATCTATACATATCTATACATATATATCTATACATTATATATATATCTATATATATATATGTATATGTGGGTCCTTTTCCTATTTGTATGATCTCTTTGGGATACAGCCCTAGAAGTGCTATTGCTGGCTCAAAGGCTATGCACATTTTTATAACCCTTTGGGCATAGTTCCAAATTGCTCTCCAAAATGGTCGTATCATTTTACAACTCTACCAACAACACAACAGAGTTCCAATTTCCCCACATCTTCTCTCACATTTATCATTGTCCTGTTTTGTCATGTTGGCCAATCTGATAAGTGTGATGTGGTACCTCAGACTTGTTTTGATTTGCATTTCTCCAATCAATAGTGATTTAGAGCATTTTTTCCTATGACTATAGATGGCTTTAATTTCTTCACCTGACAACTGTCTGTTCATATCCTTTGACCATTTATCAACTGGGAAATGACTTGTATTCTTATAAATTTGACTTAATTCTCTATATATTTTAGAAATGAGGCCCCTATTAGAGACACTAGTTGTGATTTTGTATTCCTTTTTTTCTAAGTTCAGTAATCTGATGTATAGCCTAGACATTAAGAGCAAATGGTACTCAAAATGCACAAGGGTGAGAGATTATATCAGTTATTAACTTAGGCTGTTTGAAAGACAGTTAAGTTTTAAAAGAACTAACTTACCAATCTACATGTAAGACCAATAACAGCAACAGGAGTCTGTGCTGACTGAGAAATATCAAAAAGGTTATATAGAAGCGTTTGGTTTTTATGATGTGCAAAGAGATCAAATTCATCCAGGACAAAGATCACAGGGCAACTGCTAGTCCGGTCACCTAAGATTAAACCAGAGTTTAAAATGGAAAGATAAGTACATAAAACTTCTTTACATTTCCAAACTACTCATATCACATTTCTAAATGCACTGTCTTTATAAAGGAGTTTATGATCACATTTCAAATGTTAATGAAAAACCATTACAATAGAATTTTTCTTCCAGCAATGAATCAATAATAAACATACTATCAAAACTGGTGCCAAATATTTTGTTAAACAGTACCTTATTTTGAATTTAGAAGACATATGTAGTTATCTCTCTACTCTTATGAGTATGGACTATTATATACTTTCAAACATGATTTATATGTATGATTCTGCTAACTGCCTTTTTCTTGTTAAAGTTTTGTTTTGTTTTGTTTTGTCAGGCAATTGGGGTTAAGTGACTTGCCCAGAGTCACACAGCTAGTGAGTGTTATGTGTCTAAGGCCGGATCTGAAATCAGGTCCTCCTGACTCCAGGGCTGATGCTCTATCCACTGCACCACCTAGCTGCCCCCTTTCTTGTTAAAGTTTTGTCCTAAGAGATGGTTCAGTGGCTAGGGGAAGGAGCAGGATATATTTGGTAATGAATGTAATGTAAAAATAAAAGCTATTAACAGAAAAACTATAATACACACATACACAAATTTTATATAGCTATATCTATACGTATGTATGTATGTATGTATGTGTGTCTGAGAAAATTCTCAGTCTCAATTCATCTTCCATGCTGCATCTTACTGCTATTTATAATTACCTTTTTTTAAAGCTTCCAGAAGGAAAGAAAGATTTTCAGCAAAGGTGCCCTATAATAAGCAAAAAAAAAAAAATGAGATGAGAAGTCTAAAAGAAAAGGTTAATGAAAAGATTATGTCCTTAGACTTAATGTATTTGTCCTTTTTAATATGCTTGATGAGATTCTCGGAAGTAACTGGTTAACACCAACAGAATATAATGAACCTTAAACTCTTAAAATTTAACCAATTCCACAGAAAGACATATAAAACACCACCATTTGGCATCTACTATCTGGCTTGGTTAATAATAATTATACAGTGACATGATGATTGACAAGGTTTTTTTAGTAGTTAATTCATGGCATTTTAGTGTTAACATCTCATCTGAAAAGAAGCCCAGTGACATAGTAAAGTTCTCAGAAGTTTTTTTTCCCTACAAATGGTAATACAAGTCATTTTGGGGAATTTTTTATTTTTCCTAAACATTCCACATATTTAAAGAAATTGGTTAAATGTCTAAGTATTTTTATTCTAAACTCTGTTTTTTACTTTATCAATGTCGTTCCAAAGTTTTGGCTCATCCTATACTTTGTGTAGAACAACAGAAGCAAACCATTATCTTGAAACATATGTCAATATGTTTCATTCGAGGTGAGGTCAAATTGATTGATCTTGCTGGAGAATTGGCCCTGGCTTTCAAATAAGCTACCAGAAGAAGAACCTTCTTCAATTATTAATTCCTCAAATAGTTTTTCCCCCATTAAAATACAGAGGGCAGAATTTGTATATGAAACCAAATGTCTATTTCTATTTGGCCTATACCCAAAACATTTTTGCATGCCATTTCTGTATCCTAGATGAGAATGAAAAGAAGAGCAGATGTGTTATCCAGATGCTGTAGCTTGTGGGTAGAGGCCTTGTTAATATATTCCTTTTTATAGTTCATTAGTCCTTACTTCATTTATGTTGCTTAATTTAAAGAACCACAGCAAACAACTTTAAATTTCAGTACACATAAATGAGGAGGGAAGAATAAATTCACTTCCTCTTTTCCTAACCAATATTGCTGATAATAGCACAAATTATTAGCATTTCAGCTTTTCTTTTCCTTCCTGAACTCGAATGAGGTTCTGATAAATAAGAAAATAGCCAAAAAGCAAACAGCAGTTAGAAGGAATATGAATAATCATAAAACTAACTGATCCATTTCTGAAGAATCAATAAAACTGATTATACAACAATATCAATTTTTTCTACATACATTAGTGTCAAATATGTATTTTAAGTCAAAATAACAATTAAATATATTTCTAATATTTTCCAAACACATTTAGATTTCTTAAAATGAGCCAGTGGTTTGTTATTGGGGTTTTTTTTTTGCTTTATATATGAATAACAAATTTTTATCTCATTATGTCAGTTATTTTTAAATTATACAAATGCCCTCAAAATACTAACTGGTTGGCACATATAACTGATTTATCTAAAACCAATCAGAGGATGGATCAGTTTTTCAGTTATGTTCTTTAGGAGAGTCGTGATTAAAATTAATCCAACTTCCTACTATTTTATCCTCCAACACTGTTCCCTACTTCCTGCCAAAAACCAGAAATGATAAAAGGAAAAAGAAGAAAAGGCACTGACATTGTTCAGTATGGATGGCCTTGTAAAAAATTTCTAAGAGATCATCTAAATATATTTTATTGATAAGTAAATTGAGGTTTTCCTGAGGCCATATTATCAGTGTATATTTCGGCCAAAGTTTTAAATATTCTAGTTGATATGTTAAAATATAAATCTGATAAATAAAGGAAACCAAATTCAGAGTTTTAATATCAAATATGCAGATATCTATAATAACTGATCATCAGCAAAACCCAATTTGGAATCTCACTTCTTAACATTACAAATATACACTGCAGACTGCACTTGAAATCCTATTTGAATATATTAAATTGATACTTACAAAAATTTTATCTCCAACTACATTTTCCAGACACAACTGCTTTGTGATTTCCTTCAGAGCAATTTTATCATTGGTCTGCAGCAATCCTGAAATAAAATGTTATTTAAAAATATTACACAAAAGCTGTATTTAATGTGGTAGTTTAAAGAATTACCTATAACTAAAGTTTTTAAAGTTATTTAGCTGTCAGTTTTTCTAACCTTTTCTTTTTATCAATAGTGAAGGCATTTGGGGTCTCTACCAGCTTTAGATCTGATATTATCAAAGGGGTGTGATGACGGCAGCAAATATTCCTAAAACACACGTCTTAACAAGTTACTCTTCTGTTTAATAAAGTCTGGTAGCTCCTCACCACCTCTAGGATGAAATATGAACTCCTCTGTTTGGTACTAAAAGCCATTTACAACCTGACACGAACCTACCTTTCAATCTTTATTATGTATTACTACTACCCTTCCTACACACTATTTAGCCTCACAGTAGGCTTCTCTGCAGTAACCCCTAACATCTTACTCTCGTCTCCCACTTCACTTCAATTTCTCAGAATCTTGAGTGTCTTTCAAAGATCAGCACAAACACCACTTTCAACATGAGGGCTCTCCTGATTTCAGTAGCAGTAAGAGTTTCTCCCTGAAATTGGCATGTATTTAATTTGTATATACTTCTATGTTTACAAGGTGTTTTCCTTGAGTAGAGTATAAGCTCCTTGAGGGCAGGGATTGTTTCATTTCTCGCTCCATATCTCTAGCACCTATCCTACAGCCAGGCACTTAATAAATATTTGTTGAAGGCTAAACTGATGTACAACAAGGATTTTTGTGTTTTAGGTTTCCTTTGTTGCCTGGAGTATTTTCTTGTTTAAGAAATGAAATAATGAGTACAAGCTGCTGAGACAAATCTTAGAATTATTTATAAAATCTGGATTTCTAAACTATAATTATAAATACAAATTCACTATATAATATTATAATGAATAATGTGCAAATAGATGATATTGTTTTTGAATAGCATCAACATGATACACTTACCATTTAGGTGAACTTGCAAAACATTTTCTCTCACTTGCTTTATTTCCATAAGTTCTTCCAAAGCTTGATTTAATATCTATCCAAAAAAGCAAAAAAAAATTGGTAGCATACAAAATTTCTTAAACAAGATTCTAGATTTAAAGAGGTCTAAATATATAGGTTTATAAGAGCAGTGTTATAAAGGCACAGCCATCCTGTTTTCTAGTTTTAAAAAACTGATAAACTTTTTTATCATAGCTAGCTTTCCATATTTTTAATAGCAATTGACATTTATGTAACATTTTTGAGATGGCGAAGTATTCTATTATCTCATTTGAACTGAAAATAGCCATGTAAGGCAGATATCACATATATCACAATCTCCATTTTACAGATAAGAAAAGTAAGCTGAGAAGTTAAATGACTTTCCCACTGTCAGACGGTTAAAAAAGGTAGGAGGCAGGATTTTAACCTTGGTCTCTGCAGACTCTAAGTTCACTGTTCTTTATACAACAACATAATGCAGTTGAGCAAAAAGTCCTATGAGATGTCTTGTCCAAATGCTCTGAAGAAAAGAAAAAATTTGTGGTTCTACAAACTCAAATCTAATCATATCTTTGTGACCTCTATGGTATCAAATTACATTGTAGTTAATTTAAAGACAGAAATAATATTTACTATTTGAAAATTTTCAGCTATAAATTAGAATGAATATCAGCAGAATGTATGAATGTGTATATATACATATATATATATATATATGTACACATACAATTGTATGATAAAAGCTTATCATTAAGTACTAGCTCAAATTTTGTTTAATTCAAACCCCTTTGAAAGTTATCAAGTCTGACATTGATTAAATTCCTTCTCTAAGGATTCTTCTTGGGAGTGAAATGTTTTGAAAGCTGCACCAGCATGATACAAGCCGTGGGTGGGTTCTACCAAACTGGAAAGGTTTTAAAAGCATTGGCCCAATGAGAGATTCCAGTTCTCTCATCCAAGAACTAGCCTACTAGTTAAGTTCAGAGAGGCTTCTCACCAGACTGCTTACTGCAACTCTTTTCTAGTACCTCTTGAGATACAATGTGGCATAATGAAAAGTGGATTTGAAATCAACAAACCTCAGTTCAAGATTTGGCTCTGCTATTGTCTCCCTGTGTGACCATGGGCAAGTCATGCTACATCTATGGCTTCTATAAAATCAGGGACTTGGCCTAAGTTCTTTCCAGCCTGAACTGCTATTCTATGAGTACCCACTAAATTATGGAAGAGTTGCTACTTGTACAGATACAGGGAGCATTCATGCTGAAAAAATTCCTGATCCTTTTAAGATCACAACACTTAGAACACCTTCTATGCAACCCTTCCCTAGTTCTGTCCATCTTCTCCTTAATCTTCAAGGCCCAGGTTTAAAATACTAGCACTTCCATTAAGTGACTTTGTGCATCTCATATTGCCCTCTGAGATTATACAATATCTTATACTGGTTATTTATAAATCATCTCCTCAACTAGACTGTGTGCTCCTTGAGGGCAGGAAGCATGCCTTATTCTTTGTACACTTTGTCTCATTCTCAATAAATAAATATTGAATTGGGGGGAAAAGAGATACCGACAATATAAACTGAAATGCTGATTATATTTCATGAAGTTGACAACAAATAAAGTCTATATTACTGAGATCTGAGATTATAGCAAAAATAATCAGCTAAAATTATGTTTTCATGTGTATGAATAAAAACCAAAAAGGTTTATGCCATCATAAACTGTTAACATTAGTATGGATCTAAGCTAGTGAAGTGTAAGCTATGGCAAGTTCTACCTAATTAGAGATGCTTTTGATATTGCCCAGCAGCAGACTGTGTCTGCTGTGTGAGAATCAACTTAGCACGTACAGTATATTGATCACAAGGTAATTCTTTTTAGCCATGGTAAGCTAAAAAACAGGCACTGTCACAAAACAGGTATAAGAATACCAACTGTTTCTACTGTGGCAGAAGATACTAATAATCACAACTTTTAGGCTGTCTACAAATCTAACAGTTATCTGCTATTTGGCCAATCATGATCAACAAGCAGACTGCTGGAAGAACTGCACCACATCCACAGAGATTAATTATTATAGAAATGACTTCATAAGATACAATGAAGCTGCAACTAAATAGAGATATGGTTTATAAATTCTCCAGGGGGAAGGAAATAAAGGTGTGGTTTCATCCTGTGAACAAAAGTAGGAAGACGAATCACTACACAAGACTCTGAGTCACCTTGTCTTGTAATGCTTATGATTTTTTTTTTTGGGGGGGGTAGAGGTAGGGAACGGAGGCTGGGGATCCAGAACTATAATTCCAATGGTGTGGAAACTTATTGTTGTAAAAATTCCCTCCATCACACAAATCAGTAACTCTTAAATTTCACTGGAAACAGAAGTCCAGGACTATGAACAGCAGAATTATCACAACAAAATTACTGCTAGAAGCTTTGCCTCTCTGAAACTAGCTCAAGATCACATTAGAATTTCTCTTATCACACTATTGATTCATACTGAGCTCACAGCCCATTGGATCTTCAAAATCCCTAAAGACAAACTGCCATGCCTTTCCAATACACTAGGAAAGTGTATTTTTTGAGCCCAATTTTAAGACTTTATGTTTGTCTCAATTAAATTTCATCTCATAAGATACATCTCAGTGTTCTAGTTTGTCAAGATCTTTTTGGACTCTAGTTTTCCCCAATTTGTCATATGCAAATTTGATAAGCATGCCATCGATGCCTTTTTCTAAAAAACATTAAATAACAGTGAGATAAACATAAATTCCTTGAGCCCTCCACTGGAACCCTCTGTAAAGCTGACAATGAAGCATCAATGATTATTTTTGAGTTCAGCAGTTTGGGGCCCTTATTATCTTCTCTATTTATCTATATTCGGCAACATCATATTATCCCTTTTTCATTCTACTCTCTGCTCTCCCAGCATCATTGTGTTAGGTACATAAAAGAGAAGTAAAGTAAGAAGTCAACAGTCCTGCCCTTTCCATAATCACTGGATATCACCATTCCAATTTCTTTTCCTTCAAAGAGTTAAAAAAAATCCCTATTCATTATATAAAACTCTCCTTGTTAACCTCAGCTAATTAGATGTAGGAACCCTGTTATTATTCTTATAGGATCATGCCAAGTTTTTGTATTTATTCTCCATAACTGCCCATGAATTTGACTTTCATAACAAACCTTTTAAAAGTTTAAGTTGGTTGGCAAGTTTCCTGTGAGTCCATCTCAGTCTCTTTAGACAACTGTCTCTTTTCATCCTCAATGAAATTATTTCATTTTATGAATTCAGAAGTTCATTCTTGGGCAGTTCCTATTCTTCTGATCTGACTTCTGCTACATAATTTTAGTCTATATCATTATGTTTATCTTTTCTTTGAATGCTGGAATTTCACCTCTTCAAATCCAAAATGCATGTCAGAGTATGTCTAGCTATCTTCTCTTGCTTCATCATAAATTCACATTTCTGTCTGTCTCTTCTAAGACCCGATCTCCTTATCTTGCCCAGGAAGGAAGCACAGAAGCCACTCCTAGATGTGATCCCACTTTTGATCAGCTCTGGAGTTTGGGCCTGTTTCATTTCTGACCTGAACAGTCTGTCCCCTCCTTTGGGCCCCTGTTCCTGTGAGCTCAGCATATTGGTGCTGGCTTAGTCAGCTTAAAGCAGCTCAGAGCTCCCAAGTTCAAGTGATCCACTAACCTCAGCTTCCCTGGTAACAGAGGTTATAGGGATATGTCGCCATAACCAGGTCACAAATTATAAAAAAAACCAAACAGTATTTTGATTACTGTCTGGCTAATGGAGTGAATGCTATTACCACCGATGATTAAGAGTTTAGTGTAAAAATCAACTACCTTAAACTATTCATGTATGTGAATACATGTAACATTTAGAGGTCTCAAGACAAGCAAACTATATAAACTAAAAACGTAAAAACATATTTAAATTATCATAATTACAAAACATATAATGGATGTAGACTGGCCAGTGAGAAACCAGTCCTTCAACTGTATGCAGACATTCTCTACCTGGTTTCAACCTAAGTGACCATGCTGAAACTTGGGTAATAAGATTTATGGGCATGATGGCTATGTGATTTCAAGAAATCCTTTAATTTGCTGTGGGGGTAGAAGAACTGGTGGTTCTTTGCTAAATTCGCTAAACCAGAATTGAGTTTGTATACAACACAAGTCCCTCTTTCTATTGTTACTTTGTGGATGCAAAGAGAAAAGATGATTTTGAGCTGTTTCCCAGATGAAGTAAGGGCGTCAGCTATGTCTTGAACCCAACCCAAAGTGAGCACACATGCAACTTTGTCTCTGTGTTTTTTCCCCCTGATTTTAGGAAAATTAATCATAAGATGAGAATGCCCAGTTGACTTAGGCTGCTCATCCTAGGAAGGAAATCTAAAGGGAACTTTGTGAGGACTCAATAAAGACAGAAAAGGAATTCTAAGGCTAGATGCTGGGGGGTAATGCTTTCCCCTGTGTGTTTTCTACATGTAGGCCTCATTACAATTACATTTCAATTTGATCTCACTCTCCTCTGGGGCCTCGTTTACACAAGGGAAGAACGTACCACCTCTGTTGGGAGGGCTGGGGGAAGATATTCAATCAATTGTTCTTGATATACCTTTTCAGGAAATCCTTTTTCTAAAAGACAATTGATGTCTTCTGGCTATTAATGGAGAACACGCTGGTTGGGGCTTGAGATTAACTGGTACGGGAAACTCTGGGTCTTCAAAGCTACCCACTAAACTGTGAAGGGAGTAGTTAGTCACACTCTGAGGACTCAACCTAACAATGCCAGCAAAAGTAGGGGAAATGCATCCAGAGGTGGTACACAACAAGAACACAACACAACTCAACACCAAATAAAGCAGTATGGTAAAACATCTTCTGAATGCTGTTAAATCTGGAAATCTAACCATAGATCAGTAGTTCCTATTATTAAGAACCTTTATGATTTTGTATAACAACCTTTCTTCGACACACTTGGCAATGAAATTGACAGGCTACGCAGATACTATCTACAGTCAAGTAAGTGAAGATATAATTTGATACTGGTTTATGCACTATGATCACTGGCTCTTATTTGGGATTCTATACAGTACCACCGCTGCTTTAAAAACACAAAGTACAACTCTTACAAGATTTCTTTGAAGATTTTCTTCTTACAGTCTTATTTTATTTTTGTCAGTGAGAGAAAATAACTAAATTCAACTGCAGCTTGATATAAAATGGAAGCAGATTGATATGACTCATTTACTTTTCTATATTAGTACTCTGTTATATGATTATAAAAGTTTAATTATGTTTGAACTCCTTTACTAAAAAATATCTTTTCAAAATAATCCAAATTATTTGTTAATATTGAAATGTTCTAAGTTACTTTTATATAACCCAAAATTTAATAATTTGAGAACAATAAACGTTCTTTTGTAGAATTGCTAAAATGACAAAATTTAAGGACAAATTCTAATTAGTAAAAGAATATAGAGACATAAAGAGTGCAATTTTACTAATAAAAAAAATTGGAAATGCCCTTAATACAAATCTATTTTCCTGTATCATATACATTTCCATTTTTACAGTTTTATCCATTTTTATTCTAGGTTAACTAACTTAAAGATTTATTATGCAAAACAGAAACGTTTTATTTTTTAAAAAAACAAGTCTTTTTCTGAAGGTTCTGATCCATACATACACATACACACACCTGTGTGTGTATATTGCTGTTCTGCTTACACTGTAAATATCAGACAGTCAATAAGCATTTACAAAACGCCAATAGTATATCAGGCACTGTGCTAAGGTGCTAGGGATACAAAGAAACATAAAGAACATTCCCAGAACCTTAACCTCAAAAAACTTATCTAATGTGAGGGACAATAGGCAAACAATTACATACATAATAAATAGAAAAAAAACCAACTGAGTATAAAAGATATTGGGAAAGCCTTTTAGTTAGGACTTGAAGGAACCAAGGGAGAAATCAAAAGGCAGAGATAAGGAGGTAGAGCTTTTCTGGCATGGGGGACAGCAAGTAAAATGCCTGGAATTTGGAGATGGAAGGTCTGGTTCAAGGAATACCAAAGAGGTTAGTGTCATCAGATGAAAGAGTATGTGGCGGGGAGTAAGGCATAAGCAGACTGAAAAGGCAGGGAATGAGTGGGGAGGGGGGGAGAAGGCGGGGAAGATAAGCAAAGGTGAGCAAGGAGATATGTGCTAGGTTATGAAGGGCTTTGAAAGCCAAACACAGGATTCTATATTTGAAACTGAAGTCAACAAGTAGTCACTGAAGTTTATTCAGTAGAAGGGTGACAGGGTCAGACCTGCACCTTAGGAAAAACATATTGGCAGGCTGACTACATTGGGGACAGTAAAATTTGTTAATAAATGCTTTTTAAATGACTGAAGTATGGTTTTAACAAATAATAAACATACAGACAATAAAGTGACTGTTTCAGGGCTGAACTTCCAATTGGACTCAGTCTAGACTTTAGTAGTTATTATAATTCTGCATCTGACTAAACAAAATTTTTCATATGACAAAATGTTTGATTCTTGAGGCTCTAGTCTCTTTTATTCCCACAACCTTTTCCTCAATGAAGAGATCCTATTCTCAGCTAACTAATAATTCTGAAATGATTCACTCAACACATACTTAAGGGACAAGCTACCATGGGTTTAACATCATGAAACCCTGTGGCAGGTAAATAAGTGTAACATATTGATCCTTACTCTGGAGAGGCGTCAAACTTTTGCTGCAATTCTGCTTGAAGTTTAATAAAGAAGAAAAACTGTCAGAAAAAATTTTAAGCTAAAAGAAACCTTAGAAATCATCAGGTACCAGAAATTCCATTGCTAGGCATACATTGTGAGGAGGTAACTGACAAAAAGAAAGACTCCATATATCCTAATTATTAGTATTTAAAGCAGCAATTTTTATGATAGAATTTTTGTGGCAAAGAATTGAAAACAAAGTAGATGCCCTCTGAATGAACAATGGATAAACAAATTGTGGCAGATGAATGTAATGGAATATTACTGCATTATAAGAAATGGCATACATATTTAATGAAGAAAGGCATAAAAAGTCCTAAGCACTGATAAATTAAGTTAGCAGAGACAGGAAAACGATATACACAATGACTACAACAACATAAATGAAATGAACCACACCAAACAACATAAAATTAATATAGCAAAATTATAAACTTATATGTGTGCATGTATATACATGCATATACACATATATACATATATGTGTGTGCATGTATACATGTGTGTACATATGCACACACGCACGCGCGCGCACACACACACACACACACACACACACACCCCAAAAGAAGAGATATGAGAAAGTCACTCTGAGACCCTTGCAGGGCAGGGATTGGGGAGGGAGGTATGGAGTACGTATGGAGCACTGTGTAAAAGGTCAGACTTTTTTGATATTAGAAAATTCAACCTAAGTTAAAATCTGATTCCCTGTAATTTCTATGTATTCGTTCTAATCACATCCTCTGATCTACAAAGTATAAACCAAATCCCCCTTCTATTTGACAATCTCTATTTAAAATGCAATTTTATTTTTAGTTCCAAATTCTCTCCCTCCATCACTGAGAAAGCAAGAAAAACACAGCTCATTATCAATATGTATAGTTACGAAGAAGAAATACCAAAAAAAAAGGAAAAGAAGAGAACATGCTTAAGATCTACACTCTGAGTCCACCCTTCTCTATCTGATGGCAGACAATGTCTCATCATGAATCATTTGGAACTATGGTTGGTCATTGTGTCGATCAGATTTCTTAAGCTTTTGGAGTTGGCTGTCCTTTAAAAATTTGTTCTTACTATATAAATTGTTCTCTTAGTTCTATTTAATTCACTTTGCATCAGAATCCATACAGGTCTTCCCATGTTTTTTCTGATTTTTCCCTTGTTTTTTCCATGTTTTTCCCTTCATCAATTCTTACAACCACAATAGAATTCTATCACATTCAAATAACATAACTTGTTCAGCTATTCCCGAATTGATGGATATTCTCTCAGTTTTCAATTCTTTGTTATTACAAAAAATGCTGCTATAAATAATTTTATATATAAATCATTTTGTATGTAAGGGTCCCCTTGGCATCACTACATCAAAGGGACAGAATAGTTTTATAGTCTTTTGGGTATAGTTCCAAACTGCTTTCCAGAACGGTTAGACAAGTTCTATGTGACAAAGTTTTAAGACAGTTATCAAGTCCCTCATCACTTTCTCTTTTGTGCACAAAAGATAACTTTCCAAGTTCCTTCAAACATTTCTCACATGATAATTTTTAGACCTCTAGCACCCTATTCTCCTTCTTCTGAATCTGATACAGGTTCCATTTTACTCTAAAAATACTCAAACTAAGGATAATACTCTAAATATGCTGTGACTAGTTAAAAGTACAATGAAACTTTTCATCCTCTGAATTAGACACTGTTCTTCAAAAAAATATGTGAACTCTTCTCCCTCCCAAGCTTCAGCCTACCATGGAGTAAGCAGGTGCTGAACACACTGAGAAAGGAGAGAAAATGACCTGGTGGCCACTACTATTTGGACAGGTGGAAAATTTTCATACTGTGGGCTTCAAAGAAAGAGATGTTGTAGATTGACATTGGTAAAGGGAAAATCAGGAAGTGACATTGAGAACAGGGAATATTCCACCCACCTCCTATAGTACTAGTGTTTCTGGATAAAGGTACAGCCAGTAATAAAAAAGTCAAGGATGCAGTACAACTGGCGAAAGTTAGGTCTTGCCAAGGACTAATTTATGGAAGGACTGATATAAAGGGTCCAGGATCAAGGGAAGCTTGCTCACCATGGAATGAGAATTCCAAAAGACACAGTGGAAGGCCTGGGTAAGATGAAAGTGGCACATAGATGGGGTGGGGTTTAATAGAATAGGGAAGAAGGTATGAGTTGGAGAGTTTTCTCTTAAAAAGCTGGAGAATGATTAACGGTGAGGAAAGAGAGAACACACGGTTGGAAACTGTGATGGGACAGCTCTGCAGGTCCTGGATCAAAAATAAAATTCACTCTCTAAGATATATTGTTGATAGGCAGAAAAAAATACAAAGCATCAATCCCTCTCTTGTGCTCTTGCAGTGAGGGGTTAAAATAGGGGGAAGTATGGTACCGGGAGCCATCCTGCTGACACAGCTGGGCCTACATCCTGAGGTAACACTGAGTCTGATGGTGCTATGGTATGATTCTTCTCAAACTTCCTATACTTTCAAATCCCTCCTCTCTCAGCTAAGGACCTCACTTCCTATTTCTCTGGAAAAACTGAGGCCATTCAATGAAAATTCATTCTGTTTTCCTTCTCTTCATCTCAAAACCCCTTGACATCACCCCCTATTCTTTTCCCCAAAATTTCTGACAATAAAGAGGACCTTCTTGCCAAGATCAAGCTCTCTACATGTGCATGTGATAATATTCGCTCCTGTCTTCTCCAGCAAACTGCAACTTCAATCATTCACTCTGTTATGCCTCAACTTCTGGAATTTTCCTCCTCCTCAATAATTCCCTTCCCACATGCTCAATCCATGTTTATAGATTTGGAAACACCTGGACCTTTTCTCAATTGTCTCTCACACCATATAATCCAAATTAATTTCTAAGACTTGCTGACTTTACATCTGTCAGAATCCACTCTTTCTAATCACTTATGATAAACCCTAATTTAGGCCCCTATCACCTTTCAACTAGACCAGTGGTGTCAAAACACAAGGAGAAAGAGATCTCTGAAGCCCTGTATTGATTTAGAAAACCATGAATTAAAACTATGTTGTATAGTATTTTTATTCCCATTTACATTTCAGTCTGGTTCACAGGGTGAGTTTGACATCTCCGATCTAGACAACTGCCATAGTTCCCAACTTGGTCCCTCTGCCTCGGATCTCTCTCCATTCCAATCCATCCTTTACACAGCTACAGAACCGATTTTTGTAAATCACTCACAAGTCTGACTATGTCATTTCCATTCTCAAGCACTTCCGTGATTCCCTATTGGCTTTAGGATAAAATACAGACTCCTCAGTTTCACATTTTGTCACTAGGTTGCAACCTCTTTCTACACATAATTCATGGGTATGCATCACATATTTTTGTGTTTTAGTTACATTAAAAAAAATTAAGCACTTACTCTTCCCCAGACACTGAACTAGTCAGGAAAATGAGGTTCTAAACAGTAAAAGAGAGTACTAGAATTAGAACTTTTTGGCACTTGGTAAGTATGAGGATTCAGGGATATAAAATAAAAGTTTTCATAAGGATTAAAAGATTATCTGAGATAGCACAACAGCTCCACCTAGGAAAGAAAACTGACAATAACACTTCTTTGGATGTCATTGGAAAAAATATATTCTGTTTCATATGACACATTTCGCATCTCATGATGGGGTGGGGGTATGGAAGAGGTACAATGGGAAGGAGAAAAGCAAAGACAGAGATACAAAAATATTGAGACAAGAAAAAACTGTTCTGTACTTACTGGGGAACAGCACCTTGAACAGCAGAGGTGAACAGAGTAAATATTTGTTTAGTGCCTATTACTGTGCTAAATATATTAAATAGATATTCACTGATTTCCATATAATAAACTGGCCAAATAAGGGTATTAAACTTCAGATATATATTTATAGCATTTAAAAAAAAATATTTTTCCACCAACCTCATGAAGTCAGTAGAATAAGTATTATTACTGTAATTTTGTTAAATATAGGCCTATGGGAGCACTTCTAGGGCTATATCCCAAAGACATCATACAAATGGGGAAAGGACCCACATGTACAAAAATATTCATAGCAGCTCTTTTTGTGGTGGCAAAGAATTGGAAATTGAGAGGATGCCCATCAATTGGGAATGGCTGAGCAAGTTGTGGTATATGAATGTAATGGAATACTATTGTGCTATAAGAAATAATGAACAGGTTGACTTCAGAAACACCTGGAAAGACTTGTACGGTCTGATGCTGAGTGAAGTGAGAAGAACCAAGAGAACTTTGTACACAATAATAGCCACGTTGTGCGATGACTAATATTGATAAACTTAACCCTTCTCAGCAATACAAGGATCTAGGACATCTCCAGAGATCTTGTGATGGAAAATACTATCTACATCCAAAGAAAGAACTATGGAAGTTGAATCTATCATTTTCTTTTCTCTTCTGTTGAGTTTTGTTTCCTCTTTCTGATGGTTCCTCCTATTGGTTTTAATTTTTACTTACAACTTCACTAATGTGAAAATATGTTTAATAGGAATGTAAATGTATAGCCTATATCAGATTGTGCACCGTGTTGGGGAAGGGGGTGGGGAAGAAGGGGGAGAAAAATTTTAAACTCAAAAGCATATGGAAGTTATTGTTGATAAATTAAAATGAATTAATAAAATTTTTTTAAAAATAAAAAAAATGGGCCTATTGGGGGCAGTTAGGTGGAGCAGTGGATAGAGCACCAGCCCTGAAGTCAGGAGGACCTCAGTTCAAATTCAGCCTCACACCAAACACTGGCCACTTACTAGCTATGTGACCCTGGGCAAGTCACTTAAACCTAATTGCCTTTAAAAAAAAATACACACACACACACATATATATAGGCCTATTAAGTAGTAGAACTAGAATTTGAATCCATACTTCGTAAGCAGAAGTCCACTGTTTTTCTCCTATACTATGCTACTATTTTAGGCTTCTCACCAAATGTATAAATCTTTTGCAAAGTACTTTCACAATTGCTCATATAACATAATCTGTATATCCAAGAAGTCTAGAGGAACTTACAACATGTAGGCAAAAAAAACCCAATTGCTTTCTGAGCTTATTTTCTACTATTCTAATAGAAGTGAACCTACGTTAAGACTATGCCTTGAGGCTAAAACAACAGTGCTGAGCAACAACGGCCAAGAATAATGTGCTGTATCTCCTGAACCACGGGCAAAAAGGAGGTAAAATTGCAAGCTTTTCCCAACAAAGAACCAGCACCCCTGAAGCAGAAAGCAGGTTCAGACAAGACCACCAAACATCCAAGTTAGCAATAAGGAGAAATTATCCACACCATCACATACACTGGAAATAAACCCAAGTTGTAAGGGAGAGAAGGTGGGTTAGTTATTACATGAGATGACATTTAGCATTGCAAATTTGTATGCAAAGGGAAATTTTAACAACGAAAGTTTCCACAATGATGAAATAAGAGCACTCTGTCTCCCTTGCACACATCACAAATAAACAGTAATAATGACAGCTCACATTTCTACAGTGCTTTAAAGGTTTACGAAGTACTTTCCTCCTAAAACAAGTATTATTATTATCATACTGCAGATGCATATAATGAAGCTCAGACAGATTAAGCAATTAGTCACTTAGCTAATAAATGCTAAAAGCCAGGATTCAAACCCAAAGCTCCAGATTCTATATCTAGATTAAATGCCTCCCACAACAGCACACCAAGGGAATATAAGTTTTTATAGTGTTTTTATATAAGTCATAGTGTTTTATATAAGTTACAAAGGCCAAGACTGTGGAGGGTCATAATTCCAAGCTACAGTTAAGACTTTAACTTTATCAGTGGTAAAGAAAACTGAAAATTTTGAGCAGAATGTGCCATGATTAAAATGGTATGCTAAGAAAATGAATCTGAAGATACTTACAGGACAGAATAGAGGGAGGAAAGGCAGGTAGAAGGTAAGTCAGTCAGAAGAGGTCTACTGTACTTCTAATCTGAGACAGGTCCTACAAGACTAAGACAGAATAGTAGCAATGAGAAAGGAAAGGAGAGATATGAGAGAGAATAAGGAATAACAGACAGGACTTGGTCATATATCTGAGGAAGGAAGGGCAAAGGAAGTCAAAGATGATTTTGCAAAGTGGAGGTTAGGTGACCAAGAATACGACAACCATGAACAGAAAAGGCAAAGCCAAGAAAAGGAATGTCTCCCTCCCCTGGGAAAAGATCATACATTTGACTATAGGCATATTATAATCTATTTTCACCTGAAACTCAACTAGATCCAAAAAGCAGTTAAAGATAAGTCCAGAATAAATATGTGGATTTGCAAATGATTTTGACATTAGAGAGATGCTAAATCACAGTAGTACATGATATGGTAGATAGAGTCAAGGTTGAACTTTCAGGGAAATGGCACACTTGGTGGTAGCTGTGGTGGTGGTGAGTGTGGTATAAAAAGATTAAACAGGGGCGGGGCCAAGATAGCTGAGTGAAAGCTTCTGGCCCACAGACTGTGGAATAGACTGGCTGATCAGAGGGGGATTACAGGGATCTCTCTGCTGGTGCAGGATTCTTTTGCTTTGCCCCTGCTTGGATCTGGGTCACAGCTCTGGGTGGCAATCCTGGGGCGAGGAGAAGAGCTGGTGTGGTGGAGCTTGTAGTGGCTGTGGAGAGGAAATCTTCCTCACAGTTCCAGGACAGAAAAGAGTGCTTGTGGTCACTTATAGAGCAGAGCAAAGGCCAGGAAAGGAGTAAACACCTTGCACTTGATCATAACACCTTGGAAGAACTGAAAATTTACAGCTCCCTAGAAGTATCTCTGAAAACAGCTGCACAAAACCCCTGAAGCTTGGGACAGTACATTCTCTACACTAGAAACAGACTCCAACCTTAACAAAAAGTTTATAACTCTAATAACTGGCCACGATCATGAGCAAGCAGCACAAAAAGAGTCAGACTACATTATCTTACTTTGGTGACAAAAAAGATTAAAACACACAACCAGAAAAAGACAATGAAGCCAAAGCCCCTACATCCAAAGCCTCCAAGAAAAATATGAATTGGTCCCAGGTGATGGAAGAGCTCAAAAAGGATTTTGAGAAGCAAGTAAGAGAAGTAGAGGAAAACCTGAGAGTGATGCTAAAGGAGACCCCAAAAAATACTGAAGAAAATAACACCTTAAAAAATAGCCTAACCCAAATGGCAAAAGAGGTCCAAAAAAAGCCAATGAGGAGAAGAATGCCCTAAAAAAGCAAAATCGGCCAAATGGAAAACGCCCTAAAAAGCAAAATTGGCTAAATGGGAAAAGAAGTCCAAAAAAATTACTGAAGAAAACACTTCCTTAAAAATTAGAATAGAGCAATTGGAAGCTAGTAACTTTATGAGAAATCAAGACACTGTAAAACAAATCCAAAAGAATGAAAAATTAGAAAACAATGTGAAATATCTCATTGGAAAAACAACTGACTTGGAAAATAAATCCAGGAGAGATAATCAAGGAGAGATAATTTAAAAAATTACTGGACTATCTGAAAGAAATGATCAAAAAGGGAGTGTAGACATTCGCCTTCAAGAAATTATCAAGGAAAACTGCCATGATATTTTAGAACCAGAGGGCAAAATAGAAATTGAAAGAATCCACTGATCTCCTCCTGAAAGAGATCCCCAAAAGAAAACTCCTAGGAATATTGTGGCCAAATTCCAGAGTTCCCAGCTCATGGAGAAAATATTACAAGCTGCCAGAAAGAAACAATTGAAGTGTTGCAGAAACACAATTAGGATAACACAAGATTTAGCAGCTTCTACATTAAGGGACCACAGGTCATGGAATATAATATTCCGGAGGGCAAAGGAGATAGGATTACAACCAAGAATCACCTACCCAACAAAACTGAGTATAATCCTTCAGGGGAAAAAATGGTCATTCAAGTGAAATAGAGGACTTTCAAGCATTCTTGATGAAAAGACCAGAACTGAATAGAAAATCTGACTTTCAAATACAGGACTCAAGTGGAACATGAAGAGGTAAACAGGAAAGAGAAATCACAAGAGACTTATTAAGGTTGAACTGTTTACATTCCTACATGGAAAGATGATATTTATAACTCATGAGACCTTTGTCAGTATTAGGGTAGCTGGAGGGAAAAAATTATATGTATATATAGATATAGATATAGATAGACAGAAGGCACAGGGTGAGTTGAATATGAAGGGGTCAAGAGAACAGGGGAATGATAGAGAGGAGAGCTGAATGGGAAAGGGGATAATCAGAAACAACCACTTCTGAGGAGGGGCAGGGTCAAAAGAAAAGGGTAGAATAAATGCGGGGGGCGGGATAGGATTAAGGGAAATAGAGTTAGTTTTTCACAGCATGACTACTATGGAAGTGTTTCGCATAACTGCACATGTATAACCTATACTGAGTTGCTTGCCTTTCCAATGAGGGTGGGTGAGGAGGGAGGAAGGGAGAAAATTTGGAACCCAAAGCTTTAAAAACATACATTTAAAAAACAAAGTTTTCACACGCAACTGGGAAATAAGAAATACAAGAAATGGGGTATAGAAATCTATCCTGCCCTACAGAAAAGCAGAAGGGGAAAGGGATAAGAGAAGGGGGGGAGAGAAAGAAGGGAGGGCAGACTAGGGGAAGGGGTATTCAGAATACATGCCATCTTAGGGTGGGGGAGGGGTGAGATGGGGTGAAAATTTGGAACTCAATCTTGTGGAAGTAAATGTTGAAAACTAAAAATAAATAAATTTTTAAAAAAAGATTAAACAACAAGTAGATTCTGAATATAAAAACAAATTAGCACCAACAAATAAATAAATAAAGTCTGACAAGAAAACTTAAAAATTTGTTTTTCTTTTGGTAAATTTGATTCTTTTCATTTTCTCATTAATAGATACAAGTATTTTAAAAAGCAAGAGCTTTTAATCATTTCACTTAGGTTTCTTTTTTTGTAATAATTTCCAACTTTTAGTATTGCCAAAAAATTAAAAGGTAATTTTACTTAGATAGGCAGTGTGACATAGTGGACAAAGACCTGCATTCAGAAACAGGAAGACTTGGTTGAAGCCTTCACATATTGCAATAGAATACATCTCGATTTTTTAAACTCTCAGTGTTCTGGTCAACTCTCTAAGACAACTAGCTGCAGAAGTTTAAATCTGCAGAAAACGACCCTCAGTAGGAGCTATCACACCAATGAAATCTGAGGTCTGATGAAGAAATTCTTTAAAAAGCTCATTTTTTACACGTGATATGTATCCTGTATTAACTGTATAACCTAATTTGTAAGTATTTTGGGCAATATCACTTTAAAACAAGTACTATATTTAGGAATAAAACAAAAAACAAAAAACCACTAAACACATCAATGTAAGTTTCAAATGTAGATAAAGATATTTCTATAAAAAAGGGTCTTGAATTGAAAACTGAGGTGCTTAAAAAGTAAAAATAAATTCCAGAAAGAAAGCACAGCAAGAGACTGCAAGGGAACCAGGTCCAACTCTCCCTGAAAAGAGCAAAAGTACTGAAAAAAAGGAAAAGTACTAGGAGAAAGGAACATCAAGACAAGAAATCCTGAGTAATAAACACAAATGGATAATCAATGGAAGCTTCAAACTCAATTCTTAAAATCCTTGAAAGAATTAAATGAAGAACCCAGCAAAACATCTTAGGAAGAGATAACGAAAAAATTGAAAAAAATAAAATAAATAAAATCATCATTAAAACAGTGAAGAACAGAATAAATTCAAAAGAAGAACTGAAGATGGTATAAAGTAAAAGAATAAGCTTGAAAATTATTTGTAAGTCATGCAATAAAAATAGATACTGTTCATATTTGGAGATGCTAGAAAAGAATTTGGTTATTATATTTCAAGAAATAATCCAAATAAACTTCCCAGACCTATTAAAAAACTCTTTCAAATCCAGACAAAAATTGAAGAAGAAAAAAAAGCAAGAATCAGGAGCCCATTAGAATTTCTAGAAATATCCATCAAAGATTTATACAAGTTTATATATACAAGTTTAAATACTGAAATAAATCCAAATTCAATTTTCCAGAAAATCTAGGTATTCTGTTCAAAGATAAAAGATGAAATATCAAAAACCAAAGAGACTTGAAAGAAGACTAACAGCTAATCCTTAATAGATAAGTGGTCAGGATAAAAAATATCAAAAACATAAAAATAATTCCTTATCACAAATCATTGAAATGAAAAATAAAACAACTAAAATCTACCTTATACACAACAGGTTCACAATGAATATAAGAAACTGTGGAAAATACAACACACATGCTCTACCACATGTAAACTAGTCTAGTTATATTAGAAAGTAACATTGGAATTATGTAAGAAAAATTACCAAACCATTTGTAGCCTTTAAACCATTAATCCCATTATGAGGCATACCAAAATTGGTGTTTTAAGAAAATTACTTCAGCAGTGGTATAAAGGATAGAATGGAGACAGAGGGCACTTCAAGCTGGAAGAACAAGTAAGACAATACTGAAGTCTAGAGGGGATGAGAGTCTAAAGTAGGGAAGTGGACATCTTATAACTAGGTCCTGATTACTGCAAACAAGTGAAGTAGTTGAATTCAAATTCCAACTGCATTATTTCCAACAGGCTGGAACAAACTACTATATGTTACATAATTATACCTTCAATAAGTGTGAATCTGAATACATACAATGCCTTTATGGGCTTCAATAGTTGCACTGACTATAGAAGGAAGTAGATGGATGAGAAAGATGCTGTGAAAGCAGAATAGTAAGGACGTGGTAGTGAATGGAACTGTGGAGTAAGAGAGAGTAAGGAGCTGAGTGTGACTGAGGTTTGAAACCTAAGTGACTAGAAGGATGGTGGTACCTTTAACATAGAAAAGTTCAAAACAGGCAGGTGGAGAGTTGGGTATGAAAATGAACTCTGTTCTGGACGTGTATACGGCTGTATTAAATTATTCTTGTTTGAATAAAGAATAACAAATGTGAACTAATTCAGAGAAACGTGGAAGTTATATAAAACTACTGCAGAGCTAGCAGAATAATACTCACAAAAATTGTAATAATGTAAATAAAGATAACACTAATAAACCAAAGAATTCTTGTCAGAAACAATGATCAATGTTGATCTGCATGTTGGAGGGCAACTACTGCAAGTTTGAAAGAACGCTGTGTATACTTATTCTTGGATCCTACTCTGATTAAGTTCAAGTCCTTAATGGTGTGTTGGAAGCCAGCACCTGGTAGTGGGCCCCTAACCCCGTGAAAACACCAAACCGCAAGCAGCTTGTTCCGGGACAAACCGTATCATAACATGTTTTCGTCAACAGATGTACTAACCGCAAAATGTTGCCATACCGCCCTGGAAAGTCCCGGAGGCCTATTTTTCTTTAGCCCCTCCCCACTTTTACCCTATATAAGCTTGAACGCTCAAAAATAAAATTAGACCTTGCCTACCATCCTTTTGGTCTCGCTCCTCCTTTCACCCATTCCTTTCAGCCAGGATCCTCCTCGACCCCCCACGTATACTGGCCCTGCAGGTCGGGGCAAGTGGCGCCCAACGTGGGGCTCGAGGTTCGGACTTCTGCCAGGCGGACCATCATTGAGAAACGATTCGTCGCGACCCCCTCCTTCTCATCGCTCATGAAGAGCCCCTGCGTTTTGGTAAGTTGAGTTTTCGTCCGCCTCATTCTAGTCATGGGTTCCAACCTTTCTAAGGAACAGGTCTTTATCCAAGACCTTAAGCATGCCCTTAAGGAGAGAGGAGTTAAAGTTAAGAAAAAGGACCTTTTGAAATTCTTTCTTTTTGTAGATGAGGTCTGCCCTTGGTTTATGGTTACCGGCCCATATTCATCCGGGAAAGTGGCAGAAGGTCGGGAGAGACCTCAATAGAAAGTTGCAAACTGAAGGGCCAGAGGCGGTCCCTCCCTCGGCTTTTTCTTACTGGGGTATCATCAGAGACATAGTGGAATCTGCCCCTGGGGACCCAGGCAAGCGCCAACTCCTTTCGGTGGCAGAGTTTTGTTTACGCCCCTTGTCGGGCAGCTTCTGTTAAATCGCTACAGCGCCCTTTATCACGAACCGCCTCTACAAAGTCATTAGAATCAGTGGGAAAAAGTCCCCCTAGACCCCCTCCGTGGTCATTACCATTCCGCCGGAACCTCCAAAGCCCTTTATCCTCCCCTCCCTGTGGAAACGGTCCCGGCTACTGAACCTTTAACACTGCCTATAATTGCAAAACACAAAACTCCTCCTTTAGGAGATCCTGACCCTGATACTCTAGATCCCGGGGACGAGGCGGAACTGGAGGAAGAAGCCGCCCGATATAATAACCCGGACTGGCCCATAACTCCCAGTACCTACCCCCTCCCTACATATCCCAGACTTGCGCTCCTGCGCTTTTGCCCCCCATTCCCACTTCCTCAGCCCTCACATCCGCCAGAAGTCAACTCTCCACTCAAGTTAAGGAGCTCCGAGAAGTCTTAGATCTACAAAAGCAATATGCACAACTCTCTTCGGAACTGAGTTCCCTGCAACACTCCCTCCAGAATTCTGTCATTTTCCCCCAATAGGTCGCAGTTACATCAGAAACCCCTGAAAAAGATCAGAGCCAGTGCTAGAGATAAAAATCTAACAAGGCACAGCCCATGATATTCCCTGTTATGACCCGGTCTCGTCAGCCTGACTCCTCACACAACGACCCCAAGGAAGTTTCTGCCAGTGAAGGGGAGGGAGATGAAGAAAGTGAGGAAGAAGGAAGAGGACGAGGGAGAGGGGGAGGGACAGGATAGTGGAAAAATAGAAGAAGAGGAATGGGCAATTGGAAAAAAGGAAGGACAGCGGTTAGAATATAGGAGATTGCAGTTCAAAGGGATTAAGGATCTTAACGCCGCCGTCAAGTCCTATGGTCCTAACGCCCCGTTACCCTCTCAGCTCTTGAATCTATGTCCCGCGGAGGATATCTCTTGCCGGCAGAATGGCTTCGTGTAGTACAGGCAGTCCTTTCAAGGGGGCAGTTCTTGACATGGAAAGCAGATTTCTTCGACCGCTGCCAATCCATGGCTACAGCCAACCAAAAATCCCCTGGCTCCCCCGCTTTAAAGTGGACTTATGAAAGTTGAGTGGTCAAGGGAAATACGCAGAGGAGGCCAAACAACGCTGCCTCCCAATAGGCCTCTTGGCGCAAACCGCCAATGCTGCATTCGCGGCTTGGCGTGCCTTGCCCACTTCTGGATCCCCCCTTGCTCCGCTTAATAAGATCGCAAGGAACTCAGGAAGATTTCTCTGAGTATGTTAGTAGGCTCTTGGAAGCAACTGAACGAACCTTAGGGCAAGAAGCGTCTAATGATCAGCTTGTGAGACGCTTAGCATATGAAAATGCTAACAATGCCTGTCGGTCTGCCTTACGCGGGAAGTGGAGAGATAAAACATTAGAGGAAATGATACGTATGTGCAGAGATGTAGATCCCTTCACTACCAAAATGTCCCAGGCCGTACATCTGGCCATAGGGGCAGCTCTCCAAACCGGGGACTCCCAAAAGGCATGCTTCCGGTGTGGTCAACCTGGCCATTTTGCCCGACAGTGCCCTAGTGCCCCTGACACTCCCTCCGCTCCAATCAGCAATAAGGCTTCCCAACCCTCCACCCTCTGCCCTCGGTGTAGGAAAGGGAAACACTGGGAATACCTGCCGCTCAACTACAGACGTTCATGGCCACCCTTTACAGGGAAACGGTCGGAGGGGCCAGCCCCGGGCCCCCCAGTCGACCCCTTTGTTCGGGCCTCGGGGATCAGCCAGTCCACACCCCACTCTTCAGAGCCACTGCAGGAAGCGCAGGGGTGGACTTGTGTGCCGCCTCCACCTCAGTATTGACCCGAGGGTGGCGTCCATATTATTCCTACAGGCATCTTTGGCCCCCCGCCCCCTGACTTCTATTTTTTCATCCTTGGTCGCGCCTCCGCTACTATTAATGGCCTCATGATTCACCCCTCCATTGTGGATAGTGATTACACGGGGGAAATTCAGATACTTGCCTCAACCCTGAAAGGGCCCCTCACTGTCCGTCAGGGACAACGCCTTGCGCAGGCTCTCCCGCTCCCCCTACAGACTCCATACCCTGCTCTCGCCACTGTTAGAGGCCACTCCAAGCCTGGTTCCTCAGACATCTATTGGGTCCAGGCCATTTCCCAAGACCGCCCCATGCTTACGCTTTTTATTCAAGGCAGGCTTTTTGAAGGAATATTAGATTCAGGAGCTGACTCGACTGTTATTCAAAAGACAGTTGGCCATCTTCGTGGCCCCTTCAACCATCCATGACACACTTGCAGGGCATAGGTCAATCCCACAATACCCTACAGAGCTCTCAATGGCTGCCTTGGCAAGACAAAGAAGGAAATAAAGGGACTGTTCGGCCTTTTGTGATCCCCGGCTTACCTGTCAACTTATGGGGAAGGGACATTCTTTCACAGATGGGGGTAATTATGTGCAGCCCAAATACCGTTGTGACCCGTCAAATGCTCTCCCAGGGATTTCTCCCAGGGCAAGGATTAGGCAAGAAAGGTCAAGGGCAACTGTCCCCATTGTTGCTGAAGGGAGAAAAGGACGAGCAGGCCTTGGTTGTGAGAGCCCAGATAATCAGAACCATTTTTCGTGAGGGCCACGGGTCCTCCTGCACTCCAGGCAGATAGGATCTCGTGGAGAAATGACCTACCCGTCTGGGTAGACCAGTGGCCCTTACCCAAGAAAAAACTGGAGGCAGCGCTTGCTTTAGTGCAGGAGCAACTAGCTGCAGGTCACATAGAACCATCTACATCCCCGTGGAACACGCCCATTTTTGTTATCCAAAAAAGATCAGGTAAATGGCGACTCTTACATGATTTACGGGCCGTCAATAAAACTATGATTCCTATGGGGGCCCTTCAACCTGGGCTCCCCTCCCCTGTAGCCATACCGCAAGATTTTTCTAAGATTACAATTGATCTTAAGGATTGCTTCTTTTCCATTCCCCTCCACCCTTCCGATTGTCAGCGCTTCGCTTTTAGTGTTCCTATTACCAATTGTGTGGGCCCTTCTCCGCGCTTTCAGTGGAAAGTTTTGCCACAAGGCATGGCTAATAGCCCTACGCTGTGCCAAAAATATGTTGCCCAAACAATTGATCCTTTCCGCTTGCAGTATCCCAAGCTTTATATTATCCATTATATGGACGATATCCTCCTTGCAGGACCAAATAATGAGGAATTGACTCAGGTATCACAGGAGCTCATTAAGGCGTTGGAATATCGGGGCCTTAATATTTCCCCTGATAAAGTGCAAACCTGCCCCCCCAGCTGTTCTTGGGATTTGAACTCTTGACGAATCGCATTCTCTCCCAGAAGGTTCGCCTACGAGTGAGTCACCTTTGCTCCCTTAATGATTTCCAAAAATTACTGGGAGAATTGAATTGGCTTCGGCCATATCTTAAGATCACTACAGGGGAACTGCGACCCTTGTTTGATATTCTTAAAGGAGACTCCGATCCAAATTCACCCCGCTCTCTCACGCCGGAGGCCCGTAAGGCCCTTGCCTTAATTGAGCAAGCCATTCATGAACAACATATTGGCTATTACGCTCCTCAAAAACCTCTTTGGTTCTTAATTTTTTCCACCGCTTTTTCCCCACTGGATTGTTATGGCAGGACATCCGTTATTCTGGATTCATATGCCAGCCACACCTACAAAGATCCTTTCTTCCTACCCGCATTTAACGGCAGGGCTCCTGCGCCTCGGCCGAGAGGCAGCCCTTCGACTTTTTGGTCGAGAACCAGATCATATTGTTTGCCCCTACACTGCTTCGCAGATTCAATGGCTGCTTCAGAATGATGATGATTGGGCAGTTAATTGCATTTCCTATATGGGAGCTATAGACAATCATTATCCCTCAGATAAGCTCATTCAGTTCTTTCAGAAAACACCCGTGGTCTTCCCAAGGATCACCAAAGCGGAGCCCATAGAGAGCGCCCATTTGGCGTTCACTGATGGCTCCGCCACAGGGAAGGCAGCCTTTAGTGTTGATGGACAGGTCACCTCTTTTGACACCCCTTTCACCTCCGCGCAGCTGGTAGAGCTCGCAGCGGTCATTAAGGTTTTTGAATCTGTCTCGGGCCCCCTCAATGTTTATACTGATAGTTCCTATATTGCACAGTCAGTCCCTCTATTGGAAACCGTCCCGTATATCCGTCCCTCCACTAATGCGTCTCCTCTTTTTGCCACTCTTCAGCTTCTAATTCTCTCCCGCGACACCCCTTTTTCATTGGTCATATTCGTGCCCATTCCGACCTCCCCGGTCCTCTTTCTGAAGGGAATGATCAGGTTGATCAAGTAACTCGTCGCATTCTGCTTGCTCTGTCTGCCTCCCTGTTGAGGCTGCCACACAAGCCCACAAGCTGCATCACCTGAATGCCCATACGCTTCGTCTCAAGTTCCCTATAACCCGGGAACAAGCCAGACAGATTGTGAAACAGTGCCCTGGTTGCCTGACCCTCCTTCCTGAACCTCATAATGGCATCAATCCCCGAGGTCTTATCCCGGGGAACTTTGGCAAATGGATGTCACTCACTATCCCCCTTTTGGTCGGCTTAAATATTCATGTGTCCATTGATACCTTCAGTGGCTTCATTTTTGCCACCCTGCAACCTGGAGAGGCCACCAAACATGTCATTAATCACCTCCTTAGTGCCTTGGCGGTCCTCCCGCAGCCCAAAATTCTTAAGACAGATAATGGCCCTGGTTATACCAGTTCTTCTTTCAGATCTTTTTGTACAAGTTGCATATTAAGCATGTTACTGGTATACCCTATAATCCTCAAGGGCAAGGAATTGTGGAAAGGGCCCATCAGACACTGAAAAACATGATCCTGAAATTACAATCAGGGAGGGAAGTTCTTTATCCCAGAGCTGGCAATGCCAAAACATTGCTCAATCACGCTCTTTTTGTTTTAAATTTTCTCACTCTGGACACTGCGGCAAAGAGTGCCGCAGACCGCCTTTGGCATTCCACTACGGCCCAAACCTACGCTCAGGCAAAATGGAAAGATCCCCTGCTTGGCAAATGGCAGGGCCCTGATCCTGTGTTAATCTGGGGCAAAGGCCATGCTTGTATTTATGACTCAAAGTGCCAAAATGCTAGATGGTTGCCTGAAAGGCTGATTAGGTTGATGGACAAGCCAGAAACTCATAATGCCGTCCAGGGAACCACACCCCCTGAGACACCTCTGTTTTCTTTCTCTGTTTTACAGAAAATGACGATCCTCGTAATTTTCCTCCTGTTCCGTGGGAGCCACGGTGGTTTTCAATCTCCTGACCCAGTAGCGCTCAGCCGTGCCCTCTTTGGAAGCCCTTGTGACTGCGGCGGGGGCACGTTCACTGTCCGTCCCGCCACCTACACGCAAGAAGTGGACTGCGGGGAAAAGACAGCCTACCTCGCCTACCGTCATTCTATCACGGGCGTCTCCAAACCCAAGTGGGAATGCGTAAGGAAGCCCCGAGTTATCCCTCCGAATGGTGGCCAGCCCGGGCCTTGCCCCAGTGATTGCAACTACCTTGAGGCCTTGCACTCCACATGCTATAGTTCTACCCAGCAGTGCAGTGGCAGCTCAGGAACAGTCTATCTTACTACAATACAGGAAAGAGAATATGGCTCCACAGGAGGGGACTGGGCGATAACTCCAAGGCCTACGTGGAAGTACCAATAAGTATGCTCAGGCTTCCTGTCAAAGAAAATATTGGAAAAAATGTCTGTTGGCCCCTTCATGCACCTGTCCATATCTCTGATGGGGGTGGCCCTACAGACCAAATTAGGGAACATGAGGTTAGGGAACGAATAAAAAAAATTAAGAGTATGTACCCCCCATCCATTACCATCCACTTGCACTGCCCAAACCCCGGGGAACGGACCTAGATGTCCAAACTTCAGAAATCCTTGAAGCAACACTTAAGGCCCTTAATTACTCTAACCCTGATTTGGCTGCCGATTGCTGGCTGTGTATGGCCCTTGGCACACCTATGCCCATAGCTTTGATGTCCAAATGGCTCCACATCCACAAATTGCACACTTAGTCCACCTTTTAAGGTACAACCTGTTGGTCTCCGCCCCTCTCCTTGTATCCAAGCCCCATTTCAGAATTCCACTGCTGATATTGATGTTGGTTGCTACCTTTGCTAATTGCTCTGAAGTCAAAAACTATACCTCACAGGAACCTCTCTGTCCCCTGCCGGGACAACTTTTCGCCTGTGGGGGAAATATGGCCTACTCTGCTCTCCCCCAGAATTGGACAGGACTCTGCACACAAATTTCAATCCTCCCTGATATCGACATCATTCCGGGAGATGAGCCTGTCCCACTGCCCAGTTTTGATTATATTACTGGAAGACCCAAGAGGGCTTGCATTTATCCCCCTCCTTGTTGGCCTTGGGATTACAGGGGCACTCGCTACCGGCTCTGCCGGCATAGGAGTTGCTGTTGATTCATATACAAAACTATCCCATCAATTTCTTAATGATGTGCAAACCCTCTCGGGGACGATAAATGACCTTCAAGACCAAATTGACTCCCTGGCGGGAGTCGTTCTTCAGAATAGGAGGGGCCTAGATTTACTCACGGCAGAACAAGGGGGAATTTGCTTAGCCCTACAAGAAAAATGTTGCTTCTATGCAAATAAATCTGGGATAGTGCGGGATAAAATCAAAAAACTGCAAGAGGATCTGATTGAAAGACGCAAAAACTTTTTGAAAATCCCCTCTGGAGTGGCTTGAATGGAGTCCTCCCATACCTCCTCCCTCTTCTTGGACCTTTAATTGGTCTCCTCCTACTTTTTCTTTTGGACCTTGGGCCTTTACCAGACTAACCTCTTTCATTAAGACGCAGATTGAGGCTTCTCTTAAAAACACCGTCAATATCCATTACCACCAACTTGCTTTGTCAGAAGATCCTAGTGATACCATGGAAGAGGGTCTCCAGTTCTCGAAGCTCGTGCAACCGGAATCTCGCTGCTCGCGGTGGTGGAGAAATTTAAGGATAAAAAGTGATCTGGCAGCTGTGAGAGAGCCCATGACGGGAATATTGAGGTCCCATGTTCAAAAAGATAAGCGCGGCTGCAGTTTTCCCCATGACGGGAATAGAGTGAGGCCATGATGGGTTACATCGTGGGGTCCCCTCGCTTAGCCTAAGACAGGGACCACTGCCACTAATGCGCTTTGAACATGGAGGCCGACCTCATAGCCTAAGACAGGCCTCTCACCTGCTATTTTAAATAAAAAGGGGGACATGCTGGAGGCCAGCACCTGGTAGTGGGCCCCTAACCCCGTGAAACACCAACCCAAGCAGCTTGTTCCGGGACAAACCGTACCATAACGTTTCGTCAGGCTAACCGCAAGATGTTGCCACACCGCCCTGGAAAGTCCGGAGGCCATTTTTCTTTTGCCCCTCCCCGCTTTTGCCCTATATAAGCTTGTAACGCTAAAAATAAAATTAGACCTTGCCTACCATCTTTTTGGTCTCGCTCCTCCTTTCACCCATTCCTTTCAGCCAGGATCCTCCTCGACCCCCCACGTATACTGGCCCTGCAGGTCGGGGCAATGGTGTGCTTCCAATTAGCTCAAAGCAAAGAAATTTAATGGAATTGGATAGTAATAATGATTGGTATAAATTATTCCCCCCCATAAAGTTGAGAGGCACTTACCTACTAATACACACAGAGTGCATAGAAAAAATGGGCACAAATGGAAGTGAGAGTAAAATAGCACTTCTAAGGCAGAAGGGAACATATACTCTCTATCCTCTTTCCCTTAAGAGCCCCAGGGCTACTACTACTTAGCAGCTCCTCCCACAGCTAGCGGGGAAAACAGGAAAAATAAATCATCCATTCCACTCCACTGGAGGCTCTGGTCTAAAAACGAACTTTCCAATTACATTATATTTTAAAGATCACCTACCCAGGGACACCTTCTAATTCAATCAAAATTTCTACACTTCCTAAGCTGGTAACATTTTATTTTTCTTGCGATTATATTTGGGTGTATTAACACCATGTCACCTTGTGAAATGACATGTCTAGACCAAAAAGGAAAAAAAAATTATGAAATCTTGAAGATAATCCTTTATGCTACACAAACTCTAAAACAATTTCTAACTTAAAAAATGACAATTACTCATTTTTGTTACACTATCTAGACTTTCAAAATTTAAAGAATTTTCAAGATTCAAGTAGATCATAATTTAGAAAGTAGCACTGATTGGTGAAATGTGTTGAAGCTCACGTTATTAGACTTATAAATACACAGATCAGTAAAAAAATAATTAGGAAGAAGGGAGGTTTGGTTAAACAAAGGTTTAGAGACAGTAGATTCCAACAAATCGGTCATATTTTTGTAATACTGGACTTGGGGTAGAACCTATGGAGGGCAGGATTCTCTATGTTAAAAAAAATAAATTCAACGTGAATTATTCTGAGGGGCTAAAGGATATCCAGCCTGGGTAAGAATAGAAATAAAAATCCTGGACTTGTGATTTCACCATTATAGGGAACTCCCAGATGAGGGAATTCTCTTTGCCATGCAGGTCAGCACTTTCTCTACAACTTAAAACTTTTGAGACTTGTCTATGGAATTACATAAATCCGTGCCAAAGGGAAGCCTTGAAGCCAGATTTTCCTGGTTCTGAGGTCAACACTCTATCCAATATGTCACACTGCCTACTGTTATAACAAATTTAAACTAAACTGGAGTGTCTAATAATTAAAAAATGGAAAATGAGATATACCTTACAACCAATTTTGCCTAGTATATCTTTCTTGAAAAGAAATTGATCACATGTTCTCAAGAGGTTCATGATTAGTGATACTTTTTAACATTATAAAAACACCTTAATTCCATAAAATAGAAGTTAGATTTTTATAAAGTATAGAGAAGGCTTTTTCTAATTGCTGTCATTCTCTAAACAGTCTACATTCTAATCACATCATTCAAATAAAACTGCTTTTTCCAAAATTACTAATAATCTCTTAATTGTCAAATCTAAAGTTTTTGTTTTTCAATATATACCCTTCTTGAACTTTCTGCAGTCTATAACACTGTCAATCACTCTCTTCTCTTTGACACTCACTTCACTTGAGGTTTTAGTGACACTACCCTCTCCTTGTTCTCCTCTTACCTATGTGAATGCTCATTCTGTCTTCTTTGTTGGATCTGCATCCATGTCAGCTCACTAACCATATGTATCTCTCTTTATACTATTTAAGTTTATTTTCAAATCTACTTAGCCCTAAACTACAGTCTGACATTCCCTACTGTCTATTAAACATAGCAAACTTCATGTCTCATAGACATCTAAAACTCAAAATGTCCAAAACCGAATTATCTTCTCTTTCCCCAAAGTCTCTCCTCTTTCTAACTTTCTTATTATAGTGGAGGGCACCATCATGCCCTCAGTCTCCCAGGCTAGAAACCTAAGTGTCATCCTTGACTCTTCTCTCTCAGCCGATATCTAACCTGTTATCAAGACCATTCAATTCAACCTTTGAAAGAGCTTTCATATATACATATACAAATATGTATGTATGTATGTATATATATATATATCTGTATATATAACCATTATAACCACTCTGCTTAGCGACTCAGGCCTGGGCTACTCTAACAGCTTGCTGGCTGGTTTCCCTGCCAAAACTCCCACTCCAGTCCAGGGCTTCTTAAACTTTTTACACTCACCCTTCAGTGCTTCATAAACTGTGGGTTGAGACCACATATTGCAGTGGTGGGCAACCTGCAGCCTTGAGTCATTTTCAGCTATTGTGCAGGTATACAAGGATTTAGGGATCACTCTGTATTTGAGATTCTTCAATTATATCATTAGAATTTGGTGGTTACTTTCCAGGCTATTCTACATAATTCTATTTAATACCCATTGCAGGAGAAGTATCATACATTGCAAAGGAAAACTATTAGGAAGTATTATTGCTGCAAAATTAATTAAAAAATAAAAATCAGCAAATTGAAAAAGAGATAGAAAAGATAATTTAATCAGAAGAAGATAAGAAATGATGGAAATCTGAAATGAGTCACACACAGCTGGATCTAGGGAGTAGTAGAAAGATGAGAGCATTAAGACCTAAAGGAGTCCTGATCCTTCACCAGCATTCCAGTAAAGCTCTAAAAATGCACCAGAAAGAACAGTGATAAGGCAAGTATCTATCAGTTCCTCCATCTAATCCAAGACTTCACAAAATGACTGAGAGAATTCTGCAGAAGCCCTAGTTACAGATGAACCAGTATTGGCAGAGGCAACACATACAAGCAGGGCAGACTGGGAACAGTGAAAGGGGAGCAGATCAACACTGAGGCAGCATGAACTCAGGCCCAAGAAGCAGAATACCTATCTAGCCAGCCTAGTACCAGAGATACACTCACATATACACGTGTGTATATACAAGTTTATTATGTTTATTAATTACTTAGCCCTAATCTGCAGTCTGACATTCTCAACTGTCTATTAAACATAGCAAACTGAATGTGTCATAGACATCTAAAACTCAAAATGTCCAAAAATGAATTCATTATCTCCCCCTCCCCCAAAGTTTCTTCTCTAACTTTATTACTACAGTAGAAGGCATACTCTCAGTCTCCTACGGTAATAATAATAATATTATGTTTATATATGTATATATAATACATGTGTATACATATACAACACACAGGATGGCCTAAATGGAATAGGCCAATAGAGATACATATAAACAATTCAATTTAATTAACATTTATTAAGCACTTATTATGTGCTAAGCACTGTGCTACCAACTAGGAACACAAAAAGAGGCAAAAGGCTATCCCTGCCCTCAAGGAACACAAAACTAATGGGAGAGATATAATGCAAACAAATATATACAGCATAAATAGGAAATAATTAAAAGAAGGAAAGCACTGGAATAAAGAGGAAGTAGGGAAGGCTTCCTGTAAGAAGGTGGGATTTTATATTTATAGCAGCTCTTTTTGTGGTGGCAAAGAATTGGAAATTGAGGGCATGCCCCTCAATTGGGGAATGGCTGAACAAGTTGTGGTATACGAATGTAATGGAATACTATTGTGCTATAAGAAATGATGAACAGGCTGACTTCAGAAAAACCTGGAAAGACTTGTATGGTCTGATGCTGAGTGAAGTACGCAGAACCAGGAGAATGTTGTACACAATAACAACCACACCGTACGATAATCAATATTGATAGACTTAACCCTTCTCAGCAATACAAGGATCTAGGACATCTCCAAACGCCTCATGATGGAAAATGCTATCCACATCCAAAGAAAGAACTATGGAGTCTGAATGAAGATCGAAGTATACTATTTGCTATTTTTTTTTCTTCTGTTGTGTTTTGTTTCCTCTTTCTGGTGGTTCCTATTGGTTCTAATTCTTACTTACAACATCACTAACATGAAAATATGTTTAATAGGAATGTATATGTATAGCCTATATCAGATTGTGCACCATCTTGGGGAGGGAGGTGAGGAGGGAGGGGGAGAAAAATTCAAAACTCAAAAGCTTATGGAAGTGATTGTTGATAATTCAAAATAAATTGATAAAAAAATTTTTTTTTAAAAGGTGGGATTGTAGTTGGGACTTAAAAGAAGCTAAGAGGCTAGCAGTTGGAGTTGAGGAAGGAAAGAGTTCCAGGCATGGGGGACAGCCAGAGAAAATACCTGGAGTCCAAGGAAAGGTAGATAGGAGAATTATCAGCATAAAAATGGTAATTAAATTCATGGAACCTATGAGATTACCAAGTGAAGTAGTATGGGGGGGGGAAGGGAAGAAGAGGACCCAGAACATGTCCCTGAAGGAAACCTACAGACAGATGGTATGATCTGGAAGAGGATTCAGCAAAGGACCAATGAGATAGGAAGAAAGAAAACTAGGAGCAGCGTCTTGAAAACCCAGAGAGAAGAGAATAGCAATGAGGAGAAAGTGATTGACAGTCAAAAGCTACAAAGAGGTCAAGGAGAATGAAAATGTGGGAAAAGGCCGCTGGACTTGGAAATCAGGAGATCATTAGTAACTTTGGAGAGAGCTTTTTCAGTGGAATGATAAGGTCAGAGAAGCCAGATTGTAAAGGGTTAAGAAGAAAGCGAGAGGAGACAAAGCAGAGGCACATATTGGCGATGGCCTTTCTGAGGAGTTTAGCTACAAAGGGTAGAAGAAAAATAGGACAATAGTTAGCAATGATGGAAGGATCAAGAGAGGGTTTTTTTTTCAAGATAGGAAAGACATGGGCATGCTTGTAAGCAGTAGGAAAAGAGCCAGTAAAAGTACACTGAGAATAAGTGAAAGAGTAGGAATGTCTAATGGAGCTTTCTGATGGAAAAGACAGGATGGTATGGAATAAACAAATGATAGCAAATATACGCAAGCATGTAGCTTGAAACTTTTAAAGTACCAATATACCAAAACAGGAAAATCAGTAAAATGGGGGAATGTGGGGAAATCACACTGAAGATATTTTGCCTCTTGGATATAATGAGAAGCTTCAATCCATTTATACACAAATAGGGGGGAAAACCCTTTTTTTTTCTCCAAGGGCAATTGAGGTTAAGTGACTTGCCCAGGGTCACAGAGCTAGCAAGTGTTAAATGTTTGGTCTGAGGCTGGATTTGAACTCAGGTCCTTCTGACTTCAGGACCGGTGCTCTATCCACTGCACCACCTAGCTGCCCCAAACCTCATTTTTAAGAAATCAATTTTTACCATAGTTTTTCCTGATCCTCTGGGTCCAATAATTAGTGCAGAGTTACTTTCTCCATGGATAGCTGTTCGTTTTAGCAGCTCAATTAAGTGTCTGAAATTATAAAAGGTAAAAATGAAGAGAAGACCTATCAAGTTCTAACAGTATTAAGGAAAAAACCCCACAAAAACAAAATAAAACCCCAACAATTTAAGTGGAAAAGTAGTGATAATTTTAGCCTCAATACTTTTAATATCAAGAAGAGGTAGAGATAGTAGCATTAATCAAAGTACTTTGTCAGTAATGAAGACAAGAAAATTTCAATTTTGTTGCTCTAATCAAAAGTATAAAAACAAGTCACATGTAAGACAACCAATGTTTTTCTTACCTGTACTGTGCTTGTACTCCAAATAAGTTACCCTTTGGAATCTGGTGACAAAATCTTTCACGTAAAATTCTTTGTACCTACAAAATAGCAGGGAAAATCAAAATATATTTTTGGCTATAAATTTTTTTTTTGAAATGTACTGAGAAAATGAGTCCCCAGAATTAGGTGCTAATAAGTCCACTTTTAAGCCTTAAGCAAGTGAATAACCCTTTATAAATCTGCTTCCTTAACTATAAGATAGAGTTAAATGATTGGTAAAAATTACAATTCTAAAATTCTATAATCTACCTTATTATTCCAAACCTCCCTTGTCTACAAAAAAAACCCTTGCTAATAACCATGATGCTAGTTCCTCCTTTCATGGACTTGGAAATATTTTTGATCTTTTTGGTGTTCTAAGACATATATTAAGGAAGCCTCTAGATAATCTAAGAAGGCAGGAATACAAAGCAGTAAAATCAAAAAGAGAGAAACAACATTCTTTCTGCCCAAACATTATGAACTGAATGTGTCTGGTGATACAGAAGTGGGCTATAAACTAATGCTAGTATAAGTCAAATCAATGCATATCTGACTTGACTTTACAAATGCACCAGCATGCCAACCACATGTCTATGAAACTGTAAAATATTTTAAAAGAATACTGTATCCTCATTCAGTTTAAAATTATCAAGATGAATAGCCATTCATCTTAAAATCCACGCAAAGAGGCCAGTGAAGTTCTAGCCTGGTCAAACTTTAAAGATGTTTTTTATTCTATTCTAGCCACTACTATCATCAAAAAACACACACACACACACACACACACAAAAACACACAAAAAAACCCCCAGGTGTTTGAAAAGAAAAGGGAATTTCCAAGACGGAACAGTTGAACAGTTGCCAGGGGACAAAAAGCATTCGTCAACAGGTAAAGATGGTTTAATCAATTTTTTAAAATAGACTTTAGCATTGGGCATGCGTGTGTTAAAGAATAAAACAAAGAACTTTTGAACTAGACTCAAATGCCTCACCTTATATAAAACTTCAACTTAAAGGTATGATAAGCAGTTACGGATAAGGGTATTCTCACTAGTGAAAAAAAATCAACTGGGCAAATTTTAAATTAAAATTTAATTAACTCATTTTTAAACCACCTAATTTTCCTAATATATACACCTACAATTCTCTCCCTCTCAGAAAGCTATTCTTTTGTACCAAAAAAAGGAAAAAAAAACTCAGTTCAGCATAACTAATTAGCATATCATCACAAACTCTGACACTACACACAAACTTCCACACCCATACCATAATCCCAACAGTGGGAAATTACCTGTTTCTCTCAACATTGGGTGTAACCTTAGTCACTATAATTTCACAGCATAAAGTTTTAATTATTTTGTTATTTTTTCCATTTATATTATTTAGCCATTGTGTATATACTGTTTTCTTGGTTCTAATTACTTTACTGTGCATCAACAATTCATACAAATATTCCCATGCTTCTCCATATTAAATCATATTAATTTTTTTCACCGTGGAATTCTGTTAAATTGATGTACTACAACTTGTTTAACTCTTCCCTCATGAATGGGGAAATGCCTTAAAAAAATAATAATAACAACTTCCTTGGGGTATGTGCCCAGCAGTAGAATTTTTGTCTCATTTTAGGCACTTTCTTTGCAATTGCAATTCCAAATTGCTTTCCAGGCTGGCTGCGGGTAAGTAATTTCTAATCAGTACATACCACCACCAGTACTTATTAGACACACTTCAGGAGAAAATTTATGATAAAAGTGTGTCAATTACAGTAACTTAAAAGATCATGTTCATTTAATAAAAGGGATAGAGATAGGGAATGGGATAATAATAAGCTAGCATATATGTAGCACTTTAAGGTTTACAAACCCTTTACAATATCATCAAATTTTATCTTCACAACAACCATGGAAAGTAGGTACAATTATTATTCCTTTATACATGAGGAAACTGCAGAAAAGGCTGAGCGATTTGCCCAGAATTACATAGCTAGTGTCTATGGAATGATTTGAACTCAGTTCTTCTTGACTCCAAGTCAGCACTCTATCCATTACACCAAATGGTTGCCTCTCAATGACTGCGAGGATAGGGAAGATATCTGTTGATGTGACTGGCACAGGTAAAGAAACTCCCTCTACCAATGCACATCATCCCCTTCTGTGTAACATATAATCTTAGAGGACTGCCTAGAACTCTGACAATTTGTCCAGGTTCAAATAATCAGTACTTTCCAGGGGCAGGACTTCAATCCTGGTCAACCTGGCTTGGACACTACTAGTTCTCTCTTTTTACTGTGCCAGGGTATACCAGTAAAAATTATACCAACACAGAATATATTTGCAATGTAACAGTTCAAACCTTGAAAAAATAAATGTATTACATATGAAATCTACTTTGTTTAAAGTTTGGATGAAAGTCTTTTTCTGCTATCTGGCTAGTCTTTTCTGAATAACTGCAATTTAGATCTAAGATCTATTCTGCATCACCCCCAACACACACTAATTTTCATTCCTTCCCAGCAGATTCAATCTCCCTTCACTAGATCCTTATATTCTGTCCTCAGGAAAACTATCTCCTATGCTAGGTTAAAACAAAAACAAAAAAAAAAAACCCTTTCCTTGCCCCTGATGCTCTTTTAGTTACTATGCTATTTCATTATAAACTTTCTTAGCCAAACTTCTCCAAATAGTTATCTATACTTGGCTACTTTCATTTATAACCAATTGATTCTTAATCCAGCCTGCTACCAGCCTTGTGTCCCAAACATTCTAGTAGAACTATTCTCTAGAGTCACTAATAACTTCCCAATATAACAAACATAATAACCATGTTTGGTTTTTTTTTTTCAGAGAACACAGTAAAGTTTAGAATTGGAAGAGGCCTTAGAAATCATATACTCTAAGTCCCTTAATTTTCAGATCAGGAAACTGAAGCGCAAAGATAAAACAAGTACAAGAGCTGAGATTTGAAGTCAGGTTCTTTGACTTTAAATCCAGGGCTCTTTTTATTATGTTTCACCAGTTATTTTCCTCCTTGACTTTTCCATAGATTACTGAAAAAAGACATTCTCTTCTTCAGTCCAATCCAAAAAGCATTTATTATGTACCCACGCTGCTCTAGGCACCACGCTAAGCACTGGGGATACAATTAATAAAAAGAAAACAGTCCTTGCCTTCCACAAGCTTACAATCTAAAGGGGGAGAAGACAAACAAAAAGGAGGCAGAAAAAGAAGGGGTAGGGTGTGAGTTGATTATTTAATCTCTCTTGCTGTAAGATTTCTAAACTGTCAGATGGCACAGTGGAAAGACAGAGAGAGAGACCTGGCCTGTAGTCAAAAAGACCTGAATTCCAATTTCGCCTCAGACAATTTTCAGCTGTGTGAAACTGGACAAGTCATTTCACTGCTACCTCCATCAGCTTCCTCAACTATGAAATGGAGATAATAATAATAATAATAATAATAATAATAATTTTAAAAAATAGCATTTACCACTCAAGGTTGTTTTGAGTATCAAATGGTATAACGTCTGTAAAGTGCTTAGCGCATGGCCTCATACATAGCAGGTAATTAATAAATGGTTGTTTTATTGTTTTTTCCTTCCTTAAACGTGAGTGTCTCCCAAGGATCTCTCATGGGCTCTCTTCTCTTCTCAAACTATATTACCTCATTTGGTTTTCTCATTAGTTTCTCATCAATTATTATCTCAATGCATGACTCATTTACTTACACACACACACACACCACACACACACACACACACACACACACACACTACACTCTCACTCACACTCTTTCTCTCTCTCATAAATTGATCTCTATCCTTCTCCAGTTCCAATCTCAAGTCTGGCATTACGAATTGCTTTTTGGATATCTTGACCTCGATGGTAAGCACCTCAAACTCAACATATCTAAAACTAAACTTATCTTTTCCCCAAACCCATAATTCCTGTATACCTCTCTATTACTATTGAGGGTTGAAACCATGGTGTTAAACTCATTTTAACTGATCCCTTAGAACAGATCCAATCAGTTGTCAAATGTTCATTTCTACCTTCACAACATCTATCAAGTAAGTCCCCTCCTCTCCTCACAGCTACCACTCTGATACAGATCCTCGTCACCTTAAACCTGGACTACAACAGCCAGCAGTTGGTTTTCCTGCTTTAAGCATTATTATTATTGGGCTATCCAACACTCAACTGCCAAAGCGATATTGCTAAAGCAAAGGCCCTTAAGAAACTGACACTACAACCTAACATTGCCACAAACTATCAAGTTCTATCTCTTTTTGCCTTCACAGCTAAACATCTTAAACAAGCTGTCTATGCTCAGAGCTTCCAATTTCTCTCCTTTCAATCTCTTCTAAATCCTCTGCAACTTGGCTTCTGATCTTATCTATCAACTAAACTTGCTCTCTCCCAAGTTTCCAATTGTTTCTTAAATGTCAAATGCAATGGTGCTTTCTCAATCTTCATCCTTCTGGACCTTTCTGCAGCATCTGACACTATGGATTACCTTACTCTCCTGGATAATCTCTCCTCAGAGGATTTTTTTTTTAACATTACCTTATCTTGGTTCTCCTACCTCTATGACTACTCCTTTTAAGTTCACTTTCCTGGGGCTTTACCCATATTATGCCCAATATCTGTGGGTGTTTCCTAAGGTTCTCTTCTAGGTTCTAGGCCCTTTTTTCTATATACTCACTCATTTAGTGGTATCTCATTAATCTTGAAAAAGGCTCAGTATGAACTCTACAGAGATGATTCCCAGATCTATATGACAAAAATAACATAGTAAACATACACACATATAAATATGTACGTGTGTGTGTGTGTTGTGTGTGTGTGTGTGTGTGTGTGTGTATAAATAATGTGCCAGGCACTGTACTGGCCACTTTACAAACACTGTATCATTTGATGCTCACAACAACCCAGGAGGCAGGGGCTATTATCATCACCCCCATTTTACAGATGAGAAAACTGAGGAAAAGAAGGATTAGGTTAATTACTCAGGGATACACAGCTAGTAAGTATCTACGGTCTGATTTGAATTCAGGTTTTCCTGACTCTAGGCCAAGCATTCTATCCCCTGCATCATCTAGCTACCCCAGGCTACAATCATGCATCACTGTCAATCGGATATTTTAAACTAGATATCCCATAAGCAGATCTTTCACTCAACATGTCTAAAACAGAACTCATCTTTTACCCTTTAGTAACCAATTCTACTCTACACAATCCTTCTCCCTTGATTCCCTAGCGCCCCTTACCATTTCACCAATTATGTCCAGCTTAGTGTTAGCCAGGGAACCACACATACTGTTAGCCACCATCATTCCTACACACATGCTGCTGATTGAAGGTGAAGAAAATCACAAAACTTTAACTGGGCCCTCATTGCTTCTAGGCAATCCTACTATATACCTCCCTGATCAATTTACTATCCTATTCTCCTCATCTATTCTTCTAATCTCATCCCTCTTCAAACTTCCTTTGGAACTCCGTACAGACAAAAATGCTTTACCTTCATCATGACTCCCCCTTTTCCTATCTTCATCTCATGTCACACATATACCTTCTGCCAATATCTCCTTCCTCACCTGTTTCACAAGATTAGATGTTTACTCCTTAACAAGGCTACCCCATTTACCTGCTCAAGCAATCCCATTCCATCTTGTCTCGTTCAACAGATTTCCCCTTCTGCCATTCCCATTCTATCACTTACTTTCAATCTCTCCCTGTTTACTGGTTCCTTCCCTACTGCCTACAAACATTCCCAATGTCTTGCCATCCTAAAAAACCCTCACTTGATCCTTCTAATCCAGCTATCATCCTGTATCTCTTCTGGCCATCATGGCTAAAATCCTGGAAAATCCCAGCTACATGAGATGCCTCTTTCTCTCCTTTCACTCTCTTATTAACTTCTTACAATCCAGCTTTCAATCTTATCCCACCAAAACTACTCTCTCTAAAGATACCAATAATCTCTTATTTGCCAAATCCAATAGCCTTTTCTCAATCCTCATTTTCCCCACAGCCTCGGACACTGTTGATCACTCTCTCCTTGATACTCTCTTCTCTCTAGATTTTTGGGATACCCCTCTTGGCTCTCTGCCTATCTGATTGGTCCTCCAATATCTCCTTTGCTGGATTCTAACCCAGTTCACAATTTTTAGCGGTAAGTGTCCCACATGGTTCTTGTCCTGGGTCCTCTCCTGTTCTCCCCTTTACTATTTCACTTGGTAAACCCATCAGCTCCCCTAGATTTAATTACCACCTCTAGGATGAACAATTCTTAAAACTACTTACCAGGCCTCAACCCTAGATTACTGCAAGAGATTGCTATTTGGCCTGTCTGCCACAAGTCTCTGCCCAGTTTATCCTTTATTCAGCTCCCATAGTGATTTTCCTAAACCACAGGTCTGACCATGTCACCTCAGTACTCAATAAATTCCAGTGGCTCCTGCTGACTTCTAATGTTGCATATCCACATGCTTTTCAAAAATGAATGTTCAGCAGCTATCTTAAAAACATATTCAAAATAGACCTCATCTTCTAATTTCCCAATTACTATAGAAGGCAACACTATTCTCTCAATCGCTCAGGCTCCCAAACTAGGTGTCACCTGATTCCTCATTATCTATCAACACTCTAACTTGACCCCATATGTAACGTATTAGCAAGGCCTAATAATTTCACCTTTCCAAAATTCCTCAAATATGCACCCTTTTTCTCCTGAATTGCCCCCATCTCTTCATCCCTGGATTACTGCAAGAAATTACTGTTTGGTCTCACACAAGTCTCTTCCCAGTTCATCCTTTATTCAGTTGCCAGAGTGCTCTTCCTAAAGCACAGGTCTGACTATGTCACCTCAGCACTCAAAAACTCCAGTGGCTCCCTATTACCTTCAAGGTCAAATAAAAAATTCTCTATATGGTTTTCAAAGCCCTTCATAACTTAACCCTTTCACTCCTACCTTTCCAGTCTTTTTCATACATCTTCCTAAAACCACCCCTATGTATTCTTCAAACCAGTGACAATGGCCTCTTTGCTGTTCCTACATTCCATCTAGACATTTTCTCTAACTGTCCATGATATTTGGCATGTTCTTCCTTACCATCTTCAGCTACTGCCTTCTCTGCTTCCTTCAAGTCCTGACTAAAATGCCACCAGACAGGAAACCTTTCCCATAAAATTGTAAACACTAAATTCTAGTACCTTGACTCTGCTAATTATTAACTAATTATCCTGCATATAACTTACTTGTACATTTTATTTACTTCTTGTCTCCCTTGTTAGATTGTGAGCTCTTTGAGGTCAGATTGTCTTTTACCTCTTCCTATAACCCCAATACTTAGCAAAGGGCCTGGAATTGCTACCTTTCCCCAAAACCCACTCTTCCTCTAAACTTCTATATTGCCTACTATTGAGAACATCACCAGCCTTCATTACCCAGGTTTGAAATCTTGGTGTCAACTTCATTTTCATTCATCCCATAGATCCAAATGTTGTTATCACCTTCATAACATCTTTTGTACCCATCCTCTTCTCTCCACTAAATCAACTATCACCAAGTTTACGTGCTGATTAACTTTCATTTGGACTGCTACAACAGCCTACTAACTGGTCCCCTTGCCTCAAATTTCTCCCCATTTTAATCCATTCTCCACATAGCACCAAAGTGGTCTTTCTAAAAAATGTTCCATTAATTTTAGTAGTTCCTTATTACCTCCAGGATCAAATACACACTACTCTGTTTGGTTTTTTAAAGGTCTTTGTCACCTTGCCCCTTCCTCTATTTCTGAATCTTCTTACACATTATTTTCCTTCCCACAAGAGAGTTTGGCCATACTGGCCTTTTTACTGTTCCTCACACAATTCTCCATTTTCTAGCTCCATGCCTTTTCAATGGCTATCCCCCATGCCTCAAATTCCCTTCTCTAGAATCTATCTCTTGTAATGTCTTCCATCTACTCTCCATGTAATTTATATGTATTTATTTGTGTGTATATGTTATGTATGCACATATATAGGTATGTAAATATCATCTCCTATATTAGAGTTTTAAGCTTCTTGAGGACAGGGGCTACTTTCTGCTCTAGTTGTCTGGGCCTGATCATTACTCGTTCTGCATTCTTATGAATGTTTTCTTCTTAACGTCTGGTCAATCTTGCATGTCAGCTCTAAGGATTTCCAATGCTTTTACCCACTGAAATCCCCTTTGAAATAAGATGCTGACAACCTCAGATTTTTTAAATGATGCCCATATGGTTACCATTCAGGGGTGTTTTCCTTGTCATTCTTAAATCTCAGTTAGACCCTGCCTAGGCTTCATTTATCCTAGTATTAGCAACTTTATTTCCCTGGTCAACCATAACAATCTCTATTACTGATACCAACACAATTCCATTCAGAGAGCTAAAAAAGTTTTTTTTTTATAAACAATGTCTTCCTCTTTCTTTACTCTCAATCACCAAATCCTCTCTCTTCTTCCTCCACAGTGTTATGAATTTATGATGACATTTATACGACCACTGCCACCACTTATGTTTAGGGAAAAAGTGTTAGTAAAATTCCCCCCCCAAAGCTCTGAATACTGTAGATGAAAGCTATCTATGGACCCCAACAAGTGTTTATTGAAATGAGATAAAGTATGTGAGTGCTCATGAAGCACTGTGAGCCAACTAGGATGCAGATTTAGAGAACTTGGGGTCAGGATCCCTCAAATTCAATTACAGCCTCTGACAACTATTGGATTTGGGAGCCTGGACAAGTCATTTAACCACTCTGAGACTCAGTTTTCTTTCCAGTCACTCAATAAGCATTTATTAAGTGCTTACTATGTGCCAGATGCTGTGCTAAGCACTGGGGATACAAAGAAAGGCAAAGACACATTCTCTGCTCTCAAGAAGCTCATTATCTATTGAGGGACACTATAAGCAAACAAATATGTACAAACAAGCTATCCTCAGGAAAAATGGGAAATAATTAACCAAGGGAAGGTAACAGAATTAAGAGGGGTCAGGAAAGGCTTCCTGTAGTAGCTAAGATTGAAAGAATCTAAGGACTGTTGTAAGGCTCAAATGAGATAAGGATTTAGTGTAAATCATTTGCCGCTCTTAAGATTCTATTTGTACAGTTTCATTAATAGTCATCTGGATGCATATTTAAGCCTAATTTCATTCACTTAGAGTTGAATCCAACCCTCCATTTTCTAATGTTCAGTATCTGTACTGATTTTCTTTTCTCAGTTCTATGTCTTTCCTTGCATTTAAGGACAGCTCTCAGTGACCCTTTCGAAAGCTGACTGTCAGTGATGGGTTGTGTAGAAGCTCAATGTCTGCCACTCATGCATCCTTGTCTTTTTCATTTGGAGAGAGATTTTATTACCCTTCAGCAGTGGTCTCCAAAGTTTTTCAACCCATACTCTTATTAGTAAAAGGTGGGCACCCCCACTCCAAACACACACACACAATGTATGTATACTTATTTATAAATTATATACATGTACAATTCCCAAAATCACCCTGTACATATTGCCAAAAGTTTGATCGTGACCAGAAAAAACAAGAGTTCGTTTTCCCACCTTTAGTTGCCTCTCTATCAGCTCAATTTTATGGTTTCTATGAAGGAAAACTACTTGCTAACCACCTCTTAACAGTGAGCTGATGAACTCAAAATGCAAGTAAGACATATAGTTTTGGAGAGAGCCAATGTAGGAATTTATTTTACTTAAGTATTAGTTCCAAGGGTTTCTTTTTTAATAGGAGGAAGGTGGACAGGGCAGGACAGAGAAAAAAAGAAAGTAATGAAGGATTGCTTTTCTAAAATGCAGAAAAAGCCAGAGAGAAGCAAAAATGAGGTCAGATTTGAAAGCAACAGGTTGACTTTATAATATACTAAAAAAAAAAGCAAGTTTATGTATAATGCTCTTTTTTCTGTCCTATTGCTTAGGCAGCACAATGGTGCAGTGAATAGAGTGCTGGCCCTGCATTCAAGAAGACATGAGTTCAAAGGTCACTTCAGATACTTACTAGCTGCATTACCCTGATTGAGTCATTTAACTTCTGTTTGCCTCAGTTTCTTCTATTGTAAAGTGAGAATAAAAACATAAAGCAACAGCATCTACCATCCAGGATTATTGTGAGGATCAAATAAGATAATAAAGTCGTAAAGTGCTTAGCATAGTACCTGGCATACAGTAGGTACTGCATAAATGATTATTCCCTTCCAATGTATACTGAATTGCTAATTTTATTTGCGAGTTAAGTTCAGAATAAAAATTAAAATGGCTTAAAATTTGTAAAAATTGTAGGTATTAATGATTACTCTGCTGGAGTAACCCTCCTAAAGTTATAAGAACAAGAGCAGAAAAACAACAATTGCTGAATGCTGCTTTGAAGAATAAACACTCATCATGGGCTGAAGAGGGGGAAAATAATTTTTATCCATGAAACTCACTTTTTTATTCAAGGCTATACCAAACCTTTTGTCAGAAACAGCCCAGGGGTGTCTATGAAATCTGTGAGTATTCATCAGGCTGTAAACATCCACCCTCCAAAAAAAATGTTATGGAGATTAAAAAATATATATATTTTAGCAACTTTAGTCTTGTCTCTTTTGAGGGACTGAGAAAATCTGCTACATATGCTGATATATTAAGAAGCAGAATCATTCCAGAATTACAGAAATTACCAAATGGAAATTAAATACTGCTACGTAACTTTGCCCCATCACATCACAAAAAGTTGAGAAATATGCCTGAGATATAGCAACTTGCTCTTGTAGGTCAAGAAACAGTCCTCAATCAAGGCCAAGATTTATTTTAGTATTTATGCATTTCTTAACCATTTAACATGTGTAAAGCTGGGAGGGATAACTAACAGATGTCAATAAAAGTTCAGATCCAGAAATATCTAGACAGGACAATTTTTTCAGATGAAATTTAGTCTGAAAAAACATAGAGGGGAAGTGATTAGATAATAATTTCTATAAAAAAATTTTTTTCTGTGAAGCTGTAGTGAATCAGAAGCTCAGTATGCATAAATTGAGTCATAAATTAGCCAAAAAAGCTAATGCTATCCTGGGATTCTTTAAGAGAGTTATAAAGTTCAGAATGAATAAGCTATTTTTATTTTGCTCTAGCTTAAAACACTTCCATTGAGTCTTCTTTATCTTCTAAAATATATTTTCTCTCATCTAATATACTAGGTAACTTTACATTACTCATATGTCTTACAATTACTTGTGTACATATAATTTCTCTGGCTGAGATCCCCACCATCACCTAAAAACACGTCACAAGTTCAAGGTTATCAACAGATGTCGTTAAATGCAAACTAATTTCAACACATATACTAACCTGTGAAATACACTCTCCATGTTTTAGGTTGCTGTTTTTTGATTTGCGACTGCTCATTTTGACAATTCAGATCTTAAAAAAGAAAAAAAAGAAAAATATATTATGGTACCCAAAATTTTGTTATATTATTAAGTCTCAGGGCTAAGTACACCAGGTTAAGAGTCAGAAAATAAGCTCCTGAAGGCTGGGAGCATTTCCATTTTTTGTCTGGGACCTCATACATAGTATAGCTCCTGAACAATTGCGAATTAAGTACCAAGCCATAAAGGTTTGCTGACTGACTACTCAGTTCCCTAGAGAAAAAGGACAAAGATATGCACTGTAAAAATTATGAAGAAACAGAGAAATGTTTAAAATAAGGAAAAAGTTTACAGCAATATAAAGAAAAAACAACCCTGATCTTATTTTTTAAATAAATTTTTATGAATATATTTTGTTTTAATATCACAAATTTCTATGTCAAATTTGCTTTTTAAAAAATTAAACAAAAATCTACTTTGTCTTTCTCCACCTTCCCCTTTGAGTGGAGTGGAACTTTTAAAAAGTACGCATAAGCAAGCTTAACACATTCCAACAGTTGGCATGCACTCCAAACACACACACACACACACAGAGTTTTGTTAGGAGGTAGGTAGCATGCTTCATCATGGGTACAATATTCCCAGCTAACATATCCCTAGGTCTGGTTTCCCCTCATTGATTTCAATGTGTTGTGTAGAAGTGGGCAATGTGGTGAATAAACAGCCATGTAAAACTATATTAATGATGTTTTCATATTCATGTTGTAATTTTAACTCTAGTATGTAGGTATTTTAAAAGATGATTAATTACTGGCTGTTGCAATTTTAGAAGCAGTCATCAAATCATTTTTATTTAGCTTTATTATTCATTAAATCATTTATTTAAAGCAGTCTTTCTTTGAAAATTATTCTTCAGCTTCTAAAATTCCTTTTTATTTTTTCATCAACATAACAATTGCTGGTGTTCTAGTAGGCAGAAGTTGGCGAAGTGAACAATTTTAACAGAAAATTGTAATTAAGATTTGGCCAATTACGCCTCAAGTCCCTAACAACAGTTTTTAAGCAGAACAGACTATATAGCAAAGAAGCAGTGGCACATTTATAGATTTATAGAACAGTGAGATTGTAGTAAATCACTGAAAAAGTATGTTTGGATTTGGAACCCCAAGTGATTATCAAAAGAAATAGAAGTAAATATTTAAACTTCCACTAAATCTTAAATATAGTGGCTAAATTTAACATTTCAAATTCCGGTATCTCTAGACAAGTTCATTCAACTTTTAGAAAATATAATCTTTCAGGTCTTAAAATAACACTTTTTCAGAATTTCTCAAACTGGTAGCTTCCTATTAACTACTACTTATTGTATTTCATGAAATGAGTGACTTACCTTTCACATTATAATAGATGACTTTTAAAAAATAATACCATATTTACCATTTGTCCAATTCTGTTTTTTAAGGAATTAAGCTCTTCAGTATTTTTTGTGCCTCTTTTAGCAGGCTGTTAATTCTCTTGCTTTGCTCTCATTCTTTCTCCAATTTTTCCTCTATCTTTCTTACTTGTTTTGAAGAAAAAAAAATTTTTTTTGCTCCTTTTTTAACTTCTTTCTTTAGCTCTTCCAGGAATTCTGATTCAGCTTGTGTGCAACCTGCATTTTTCTTTCAGGTTTTGCTTGTAGATGTTTCCCTGTCATTGTCTTCTTCTGAATTCTGTCTTAAGCTTCTTTCCAGACACAGAAGCTTTTCATGATCAGGTTCTTTTCTGTTTGCTCATTTTTCAAGCCTATTTCTCCACTCTGAATTTTATGTAAGAGTTGGGCTCTGCTCACCTCTGGTTGCAAGAAAGGAAGTTCACTATCACTTTTTTACCTTGCTTTTTTCACAGCTAGTTCTGAGGGAGTATAAGTTTTCGTACTTCCAAGATGGGGAGAGGAGTGATTAACTGCTCTCCTAGTCTACATTCTGATCCTTATATATGAAGGGCCCACGTTTCCTTGCAACACCAAGTTCAGTACTCTTCTCTACCCTAAAATTGAGACGAAGAACCAGAACCCCTGCTCTCTCTAGCATGGCAATTCAGCCCAGAACACAGTAATGTGTAACAGACTTGCCAAATGGTTCCAGGTCTTGTATTCTGTGTCTACAAAGGGGTCAAATACAATCTTTTTTTTGATCAGGCATCCAATGTCCTTATTTCCTCTGGATGGTGAGAGATCCTGGAAGCTACTATTGCCACTGCTGCCTTCAAGGCCCAAAGCTGGTATTTACTCAGTACTGTGCTCTTATCCATTCCTGACCTTCATCACACAGATCTCCCTTTCCAACCTTCTAAGTTTTCCTGGGATGGAAAGATGTCTCAACTTGACCTTTTGTTATCTATGCCACCTCAGAATTTGATGTGACATGTAATGTTAAAAGTTATTGGGAGGACAATGGTGGGGGAGTTTGGCTAGAATGCCTTCTACTCTGCCACCTTAGCTCTACCTCCCCTCAAGTCGAATTTATTAAGAGCTTAGTATGTGCTAGGCACTGTACTAAGTTTTAGGAATACATATACAAGAAATAGAGTCCACCTGGTGAGGGTGCTGACATTTTAAAGGAGGAAGCCAATACTTAAAAAGAAGCTGGGGTGGGGGGAAGTAGGGGGAAGAGGAAGTAGGAAGAAATGAAGGTATCCAGCTCATGAGAGAAAAAGTCAGGGGAGAGTCAAGAGTGCAGCCTGGAAAGGAAGGAAGACATTTCTGGCCTGAGCCTCCTTTTTAAAATGAAGATTCTGAGAGAAACCAGCTAAGCAGAAGGAGAGAGGCTACAAGTGTGAAGTCTAGAAGTGGCATGAACTTTTGTGGTAAAGAGGTTTCTACAGCACTGGAGAAAAAAAAAATCTAAGAGAGTCAGGGGGAATAGAATGGAATGAAGAATCACTGCACCAAGTATGAGGTAGTACTTCATACTTGTGCAGGATCAGGAGTAGGACCTGTGGGGTAACAGAGTATGGGTGGTAGGATATCATGTATAGTGCTAGTACTGCAGAGGAAGGGTGGCTTTTATGGAGAGGAAAGGTCAGTTACTTCATGAGCAAAAAGGGAATTTAAGAAAAGGGCAAGAGATAATAGTAATGTTCACAGAATAAGTGAACACAATAACAGGGTACAGGTATCCCCAAAGTACTAGAATGAATAGGGGACAAAGCAAAGGTCAGAAAAATAGAAATAGCAACCAGATTAAAGAATTGAGATTTAAGGTCTAAGAATTTATGACTTATCATGCTCAATGAATTTGGATTTCTGTGTACTTAAAGCCAATGGTTATCCTGCTCTTCTTGTTCTTCCACATAAGCTAGATATAGACAATTTCTGCATGTAACAATAACTCCTGAACAGGAGGCAAATGATTTTGGGCAGCAGCAGACAAGTACAAGTACAAAGGAACATAAGAGGTTGCGTCAAACAGTTCTGGAATGGAGGACCTCTAGGTAGTAGTTCTTATAGTAATCAGCTTTTTCAAATCACCAAGTTTTACTGCTTAAAGCTGGAGTATATGAAATGTACCTCATAGTCTGGTTCCTATAAATTTACAGGCCCTCATTGGTACTTAATGAGAAACATCACTACTCCTATCCTCTGTCAAAGGTACTTCTCAGTAGATAGATGCAAGGAGCCATGAATGGTTGCCTTGAATATTTGGAATCCTCAGTTTACTCTGAAATGGGCTGTTACCGACCTCCACTGCCCTACCAAATACTGAAAAACATCCTCAAGACCTTGGTAAATATGGGGAAACAACAACAACAACAACAACAACAAATTTCAAAGAGGAGCTTACAAGGAACCTTCAACAATATGCTGATTAAAAAAAAGGGTCCACTTAATATTAAAGGTCACACAATTAAAAAAAACTATTAGAGAAGCAGATTATATACCTCTCACAGCAGTGGGTAGGAGATACATTCTTAACCAAACAAGGGGTAGAGGTAATCACAAAAGATAAAATAGCTAACTTTGATTACTTGAAATTGAAAACTTTCTGCAAAGACAAAATGCATCTAGGATAAGAATGGAAGTAGTCAAATGGGGGAAAAAAATCTTTGTCTCAATCCAAGCTATAGAAAAAATTAAGAGAAGACCAAAAGCCATTCCCCAACAGTTAGGTGGTCAAAAGAAATGAATTGCAAACTAATAACATGAAAGAATTTTCCAAATAAGTAATAAAAGAAATGTAAATCAAAATAACCCAGAAGTTTCACCAAACATCCTGTAAATCAGCAAAGATGATAAGAATGGGAAGTCATGTTGGAGTGGGGTCATGGAAAGCTAAGCATATGCACGAATTGTTGGTGGAGTTGTGAATTGGGAAAGCAATTTGCAATTTTGTAAATAAAGTCACTCTTTGATTCCATTATTCAGAGATTTCAGAGATCATTATTTCAGAGACTTCACTATTTATACCCCAAGAAGGATACTAATAAGAAAAGTTCTCATAATCAAAATATTTTTAACAAGCACTCTTTTTGATATAATTGTAAACAAAAAGACACCCACTACGGAATGGTTAAACAACTTTTGACATATAAATGTAACAGACTATTACCATGTTTTAAGAAATGATTATATTCTAAATATAGAGAAACATGGAAAGAGCTACTACACAAAATGATACAGAATAAAGCAGAGCCAAGAAAACAATATACACAAAGACTACAAAAACACAAAATTTTTTTAAAAAGTGAATGTTAGAGAATTACAAAGAACAAGCATCACTCAAAAAAAGATGAGAAGACACTATTCCTTTGCAGAAGTGTAAGGTTCACATGTGTAATACATTGTACATTTTTGCAGACTTTTTTGGGATGTATTTAGCAGTTCTGCTGACTTTTTCTCTTCTTTTATCTTTTAAAAATATTATTTCTTACATGCGAAGGCCCTCTGACATATCCAACTAGGGATGGCATAGTAATAGACACAGAGTAAATACTCAATACTTACTGAATTGAATTGGTATCAAACCAAGTTCCAAAGACAAATATAAATTTTGGATTGCCTGTTTCACATTTCCATATTATTTGCATCAACAACCAAGAGTTGATTAAAGTAACCTTTTTAAGTCTAGACAGATGAAACATTTTATGATTTGCTTATTATAGTCCAGGTCCTGTGCTAAGCACTAAAGATACAAATACAAGACAGTCCCTCCCCTCAAGGAGTTTATATTACAATTGGAGAAGACAACATAAAATGAGGAAATGAAAAGAGGCAATGCTGCAGGTAAGAAGGATGATTCTGGGGAGAGTCTTAGCTAATATGAGTCAGGCTCTTCCTAAAATGATGGTTGGGGCATCACCAATGAGGAGAAGGCTCCATGGCAGAGATTTCTCAGAACAACCTAATACATGAGTCCTTCTATATCACAGAACGTCACAAAAAACCAGCAGAGTTAGGAATTACCCAATCCAACACATTTGTATTAAAGATAAGGAGACTTAAACCCAGAGAAATAGTTAAGCGCCCAGGTTCACACAGCTATAAAATATAGCAACTTGGAACTCAACTTAGGTATTTTGCCTTATAAGTTCAGTGCTCTTTCCATTACACCATTTCATTGTTAATATTAATCACATATTTGTCAGACAGTTTAATATTTTAGGTGACAATGTAAAATTCTCTAGTCATATTTTAAAGAAAAAAATTCTGGAAAAATACTTTAATGACAGACCAAACACCTCAGGTTTGACATATAGGTATGTCAATCAACTACCACAACAAGGAGAAACTGTCTTAGCAAATACTTCATAGTTTTGCCAGAAGGTCAGATAAAGCATCTAAATGAGCAACACGTTCTGACAATATAATTTCATTTTTATGATCTTACATAGTACTTAATGGAAGAGATCCAAGCTGTAAACAGTTAAATGCTCACAATATTTTGAGAATATGGAAAGATGCTCAAAATCACTAATAATTAGAAAAATACAAATTAAAGCACCTCTAAGGTTCTGCTAAAATAAAAGAAAAGGGTCAGCTGTTACAAGGAAACAAGCACACTAATGTACAACTGGTGAAATCATAAATTGATGCAACCCTTCTGGAAAGAATTTGAAACCATTCTCCCAAAGTGTGTGTACACACACACACAGATTCAGTGAAAGCATTAGAAAGCCTATATTTCAAAGAAAACAAAAAGAATACCCTAGATATCCAAAAAACACTTAAAACAGCTCTTATTATAGTGGCAAAGAAATGGAAAATAAAAAATGAATAAAGGGATGTCCATCATTTGGGAAATGATTAAACCAATTATGGTATATAAATATGATGGAATACTACTGTGCTATAAGAAATGATGGAAGATTTTCAGAGAACCCTGGAAGACTTTATGAACTGGAGGAAAAAAATGAGATTAAGAAAAAAAAAAGCTTGATTTTTTTTAATTGATAAGAAAAAAAGATTTTACGAAAGGGAAAATCTAAGCAATGAAAAGATGTATGTGTGTCTATGTGTGTGTTAAAAAACATACCCTGGATTAAAGCCATCTATAGTCATATGAAAAAATACTCTAAATCACTATTGATTAAAGAAATGCAAATCAAAACAACTCTGAGGTACCACATCACACCTCTCAGATTGGCCAACATGGCAAAACAGGAAAATGATAAATGTTGGAGAAGATGTGGGAAAATTGGAACACTAATGCATTGTTGGTGGAGTTGTGAAATGATTTAACCATTTTGGAGAGCAATTTGGGACTATGCCCAAAGGGCTATAAAATTGTGTATACCCTTTGACACAGCATACCACTTTTAGGTCTGTATCCCAAAGAGATCATAAAAATGGAAAAAGGACCCATATGTACAAAAATATTCATAGCAGCTCTTTTTGTGGTGGCAAAGAAATGGAAATTGAGAGGCTGCCCATCAATTGGGGAATGACTGAACAAGTTGTGGTATATGAATGTAATGAAATACTATTGTGGTATAAGAAATAATGAACAGACGTACTCCAGAAAAACCTGGAAAGATTTGTATAGACTGATGCTAAGTGAAGTGAGCAGAACCAGGAGAACGTTGTACGCAGTAACAGCCACACTGTGAGATGACTAACTGTGATAGACTTAGCCCTTCTCAGCAATACAAAGATCTAAGACATCTCCAAAAGTCTCATGATGGAAAGTGCTATCCACATTCAAAAAAAGAACTGTGGAGTTTGAAAGCAGATCGAAGCATAGTATTTGCCTTTTTTTCCCCTTCTGTTTTGTTTTGTTTCCTCTTTCTGGTGGTTCCTCCTATTGGTTCTAATTCTTACAACATCACTAATGTGAAAATATGTTTAATAGGAATGTATATGTAAGCCTATATCAGATTGTGCGCCATCTGGGGGAGGGAGTGGGGAAGGCAGAGGGAGAAAAATTTTAAACTCAAAAGCTTATGGAAGTGACTGTTGATAAATCAAAATAAATAAAAAATTTTTAAAAAGTATATGCTGGGCCTACATTAAAGAGGACTTTTAGTTAAGATTATCCATAAATAGTGGTCTTTGGGTACATAAAAGTAGTGATGTACCTAAGTACGATGAATCTTAAGACCCTAGTGACAGAGGACTAGGAAGATACTTCTTGAACTCAGCTTGTCTTACTACCGCAAATATTATTCACACTAGAGCAAGGTAATTATGAGAATGTGACAACCAAATTCAGTAGGAACAACAGTAATGCAGCAATAAGGACCAGTAACAGGAAGACAGAAGTGAAAGAAAACCCATATACTTATGGCAGGAAGGAAATTATTATCATCATCATCATCATGATTTCGGAAGTTTCAGAGATAAAAATAAGCTAAACAGTAAAGGTAAGTTAAATGAAGCAGTGCTTAGTCTAGGTGGAGGAATAAACTGATGAAAGGATAAAATGTCTTTAGGGAACACAGAGCAGCAGGTTTACTAAAGGCAACAATTGAGTTATAACATAATGAGTTGGGTTTAGATTCTAGAAGACCTCAAATGCCAGTCATCTAGACAACTGATGTTTATTAAGTGCCTAGTATGTTGCAGGCACTATGCTAAACATGGGGGGAAACAAAGAAAAGCAAAAACAAAACAAAACACCAGTCCCTTCTCTCAAGGAGCTCACATTCTAACCAATATGCAAACAACCAAGTACAAACAAGATATTAGCAGGGTAAATTGTGGAAGAAAGGAATTATTCTTAAAGAAGATTGGGGAAGGGTGCTTTGCAGAAGATGGGTCTTTATAATAAGCAGCAGGGGAAGCTAAGTGGCGCAGTAGATAGAGCACCCAGCCTGGATTCAGGAGGACCTGAGTTCAAATTCGGTCTCGGACCAGACATTTGACACTTACTAGCTGTGTGACCATAGGCAAGTCACTTAACCCCAACTGCCTCACCAAAAAAAGAAAAAAAAAAACTAAAAAAAAATCATGTAGGCAGGGGGGAGCTACTTAAGATTGTGAACAGCTAAGTGAAAAAGTGAAAGCAATTTCTAGCATAAATTGGAAGAGGTCTAAAGCACTTTCCTCCCAGAAAATAATACTGAGACCTAGGAAGTAAAAGTCTTTTTATTACAATTTCAAAGATAATTAAGCTGATGTTGGTTAAGGTTTTTGCTCAAGATCAGACAACTGGTAAGTCAAGGGTTCAAAGGATCATAATTCTAGAGCTGGAAAGGACCTCAGAGGCAATCTAGTGCAACTTTCTCACTTGCAGCCAAGGAAAGGGAAGGCCAGAGAAATTAAGTGTCCCAACTCATACTGGTAGTGAGAAAAATGGAATTTGAACCCAGATCCTATTACTCCAGGGACAGTTATCTCAGGCCAGATTAGATGCCTGACTTTTGTGGTGTTCTTAAAATTTCAGGTGTAGTTCCACCTTCTGTAAGACGCCTTTCTTGGTCTTGCTCAATGACAGTACCTTCCAGCTGAGATTACTTCCAATTTACCCTGATATTTAGCCTATGTAAATATATAGTTGTCTACATGTTGTTTCCATTAGATTGATTGTGAGCTCCTTGAAGGCAGAGATTGTTTTTTAGCTTTCTTTGTTTCAGCACTTAGTGAAGGGTCTGGTTCATAGTAAACTTTTAATAAATGATTGCTATTGTTGTTGGACCTCTTTCCAGACCTCCTTCTACTTGTCACACTGCTTTTCACACTTTACAAAATCTAAGCACATATATTTCTAAATGTATGAGAATATAGGAAAACCTGGGCAATGGTTTTTGCCATTCTGTCTTCCAGGATAGTTCCCAGGAATACATCATGGCAACTTGTCTAGAAATCAATCTTTAAGACTAAAAAATAATTTAATATGGAATGCCTTCAGCAGTTTTTCAGAACCACAAAATGCCACAGAAGTGAGCCTTTAGGTTTCCATATAATTTAATTCTTTCTCTTTTTAAATCTTCAGACTGAAATTCCATACATCAAGCTGCTATATAATTATTCATAAATTCTGTCTTTAAAAAGGTACAGGGTCAGATCTAAATGGTTCTGGCCATATGCTAATTAAAAACTGCATTTAATAAAACTTCAGAATGCAAGAAGCCAGTACATTTCTTGAGTTTGATCTTCATCTAGCATGAAGAGAAAGGGTTTAAATATAGGGTTATTTTTTGGATACCAGGTTTCACCGTAGGTACAGCCCTCAGAAGGAGTATACATTGAGCAATAACACTATCACAATATAGGGGTATATTCATGGGCATCCAAACCCTCTCTAGTGGCTAGACCTTCAGTGCAGCCTTTTGACTGAGTCCAAGTTTTACAGAACAAATCCTTTTATTAACAGGATTTGTTCTGTGAAGTTTGGATTCAAAGGGCTGAACTTGTGGACCTAGTAGGCCACACAGGTTCCTCATCCCTGGGCTAGTCTAAGAAACAGGGATTTGGGGACAGCCAGGTGGTGCAGTGGATAGAGCACAAGCCCTGGAGTAAGGAGGACCTGAGTTCAAATCCAGCCTCAGACACTTGACACTTATTCAGACACCTGACCCTGGAAAAGCCACTTAACACCGATTGCCTCGCCAAAAAAAAAGGTTTTGGTGCTTCAAGTCACAGACGTCACATGAGGGAATATGAATAGACCTACAGCTACTCCAGATCATTTTTTACTTAGGAAAATTTTATGGATTTTATGGATAATTTCTACACAACAAAGAAACTTATTATATTGATTGAATGTTAACTATTACTAAATAGTATAAAATAAATAGACCATTTACTCAATGAGCTTAAATTTAGGTATATTTAGGCTTGAAATGTCAGGTAAAGGGAAAAAAAAGGAACTGGTTAACTTTCTAATAGTCATAATATAATCCCTTTGATCACTGCTCTACCATAAGATTTAAATGAACCATAAGAACGAAAGGGACACTATACTAACAATCTAGTTCAGCTCCTTATTTCTGATGAGGAAAGAGAGATATAGGGAGATGAAGGAACTAATTTAATGACATATAATGAATCTGTGGCAGAGCTTCCCACCATCTCAAGTTAGTTGAAACCTAGATGTCTACACCTATCCTTAAATGCTTAAGCCTTTTTTTATCCAATTTCCCTGTACTAAACAGAAAAGGAAGAGCATGGTTTCTTTCAATCACTATAGTACCCTTGATTACACTTAGCATTTACTCTTTAGATCATTTGAAGTGAAGCAGCTAGGTGGTACAATGGACAGAGCACTAGACCTAGGGTCAGGAAGACCACAGCTCAAATCTTAACCTCACTTACTTGCTGAGTGACCCTGGGCAAGCTGATTAATGACTATCTCAGTTTCCTTATCTTTAAAATGGGAATAATAATAGCACCTACTTCCCAGGGTTGTAGTGAGAATCAAATGAGATAACATATAAAGTACTCAGCACAGTGACTGGCACATAGCAAGCCCAAAGTAAAAATGTTAGCTACTGTTATTAAGTGCAAATTCATTATACTTTTGCTAACAATAAACTCCAGATGCCAAGCCCTGCCATTTCTACCATTGTAATTCCTCTTATACATGCCCTTCATTCTTCTAATATTGGTACCACTCTTGTATATGCCCTCATCTCACTCCTGGACTATTTCAATAGCCTCCTGTTTGATTTCCCACCCTCATTTTCTCCTCCTTCCAGCCAATCCTTTACTCATCTGTCAAACTCATCTTTCTAAAGTGCAAGTCTAGAGGCAGCTAGGTGGCGCAGTGGATAGAGCACTGGCCCTTAAGTCAGGAGGACCTGAGTTCAAATCTGGCCTCAGACCAAACACTTGACACTTACTAGCTGTGTGACCCTAGGCAAGTCACTTAACCCCAACTGCCTAAAAATTAAAACAAAAACAAAGTGCAAGTCTTTTCATCCCTTGTCCCACTCCTCCCCCCTATCCCTCCCTACTGCCTCTAGGATCAAACAGAAAATCTGTTTGGCTTTCAAAGCCTTTCATAACTTGGCCCTCTTCTACATTTCCAGGCTTTTTACATTTTACTTCCTTCCCTGTACTCTTCAATTCAGTGACACTGGCCTTGCTGTTCCTTAAATATGACACTCTTATCACCTCCCAGACTTTGGGATTTTTCACTGGCTGTCCCCCATACACTGAGAAAGGCTTTTTGTAGAAGGTGAGACTATACCTCCTGACTTCCTTCAAGTCTCAGCTAGTCTCACCTTCTACAAAAAACCTTTCTCAGTGCTTCTTACTGCTAGGGCTTTCCCTCTGAGATTATCTTCAATTTACCCTGTATATAACTTTTCTGAACATAGTCGCTGGCATGTTGTTGTAAGACTGTGAGCACCTTAAGAGCTGGGACTGTTTTTTGCCTTTCTTCCCAGTGCTTCGCAAAGTCTGGCACATAGAGGGCACTTAATAAATGCGCTACAACTTGACTTGCAGTACTTTCCACCTGGAACTCTGTGTAGCAGGGCATAAGAAAAAAAGCAGAAAGAACTGAAGTGAGGGTAGTTTGATGAGACCCATGTGAACATATAGTGACCTCCCTAAAGAATTTTGATTTTCAAATATATACAACAAAGTCAAAACATAGAGCAAACAACAAATAATGAATGTAAGACTGTGGAATGGACATATAAAAGTAGTAGTGGGAATGCTGAAGTTCACAGTGAGCAGATGTTAGCAAAGAAAGCTATGAAAAAAGCTATGAAAGGTATGAAATACAAAAAGGACTTTTAAAAAAGCTACACTGGGGAAAAGATAAAGATAAAAAATGGGAAGAGATTGGTGTGGATAGGCCTTACAATTAGACCTACACAACAATGGAAGAGACTGAGAAGTAAGGTAGTAAGTTCCTATGTCACTGTAAGTTTTCAAGCTGATGCTGATCATCTGTTATCTTACAAAAGCAAGGATTTTTTCTGGGTTTGACTGCATGGTTAGTGAGATCAAACCCTGATATCTCTTTACTCCTCTGATTTGTAATTCCAACTCCTTGCTTTACTGAAGGAACAACCAATTTCTGAAATGCCCTCTCTTGCACTTTTCACTTAAATCTTAATCACTGTTCAAGGCTTAACTCAAGCTTTACCTCTCTCCTGATGATTCCATAACATATTGATTTCCATTATTTCTAACTCTTTTCTACTTAATGTTCAACCTCAACAATTAGAACTTTATCTATACCACAATGGGCCTCAGTTGCCTCAACTTTAAAATATCAAGATTGAATTAGATGATCCTAAATTCCTTTTCACAATTAAGATTCCATGATGCCTAATTTTTGCAATCTCTAGTTAGGATTTTGCTAAAGCATTATAATATATACAATTCTAAACCAGACTGTAAGCTTTTCTATTTTAATTTACAGTGTTAGTTATAAAGAATTAATTAAATTAAATGTTTGTTTCAATGGATACAATGTTAGCTTCTTGAAGGCAAGGACTCTGACTTTTTAGTCTTTATATTCCAAGTGCAGAGCACACTGCCCGGTATATACCATAGCAAGCGATTAATAAAGGACTGTTGATTAAAGTAAAAATCTGACAGAGTAGATGTCATGAGAATTCCCATTCTTCAAAAAGAAATAGGGTATGGTCACTAATTTCAAAGGAAAAGGATTTCTTCATGGAAATTATCTAAGTCAGAATTACGCAGCCAAAATGCCACCTGTGTTCAGGAATCTTTAGTGGCAGAAACCTTAAGTTGAAATAGGCAGAAATGAAACTACCTGAAAGAAAACCTTGTTAAGTAAAACACAGATGCAACAAATTTCTTTTCCCCCCCTTTAAGGGTAGGTAAGGGTAAGATAGAGAAAACATTTCCTAGATATGCATAAATGCAAGGCTTAGGTAAAAATTAAAATAATTTCAAACAAATTTTTGCAAGATTCATCCATGTTTCTAATGTAATTTAAAGGGTTGACTTTTTCAAAAGGAAATAATGGTTAGGTCTTTGCCTCTCAGAGATTCGGTATTCAAGTTGAATTTTGATATTTATAGCCATATGTTCTGTGTTACCAAATACAAAATACATTTACAGAATATGTCTTTGGGGGGGAGGATTGGAATGGGAATGTTCTTTGATATGCAACTCAGATAACAGTTCAAACTATGCATATCTATTATTCTTACTATTTCATAAAGGTTTCCTATTATCTCTAGGACCAAATATAAACTTCTTTCTTTGGCATTTAAATGTCTTTAAAAGCTAGGTTCAACCTACCTTTCCAGACTTATCACATATCCTATGTTCCAGTCAAACTGGGCTTCTTGTTGTTCTTCACATATTTTATCCTCTTCATGGCCTGTCGTCCATGTCTAGAATACACACTTACCCACCACCTCTTATAGTCCTCAATTTCCTTCAAAGACTATCTTCTAAATTGGGGTTTTTTTGATCTACCATCACCTGAAACCCCTGAAAGAACCTGGCATTTATTTGGTATATATTATGTATGAGCATATTGGCTCTTCTAACAGAATATGAACTTGAGGGCAGCAAGATTCTTCCTTGCAGTTTTTGAACCCAGTATCTTACTACCTTGGAGTCCATCAATCTATCCACTACTCCAAGATGCCCCTCAGCTATATGCATAACTGTAGATAAAATAATTTTTTTTAAATCCCCTAACGCCAGTAAAAAATAAATTAGGGATACAAAGTTTACTCAGAAAGAGATTCATAAGTTAAAAAGTGATTAAAATACCAATTCAATCGTCATTCAAGAGTGGGGGGTGTGTGTGTGTGTGTGAACAGTCTTGTAAAAAACCTTAAAGAAATTTTTTAAAAAACCCTTAACTGTGGAAGAACATTAAAAATCTCTTCAGCGTCTTTAGAAATAATAATAAATAATACTTTTCTAGTCTAAATAATTTTGTACCTAGGAAAAGCTCCTTTCTAACAAAAGACCTTTCTAAGGGAACTGAATTAAGAATGATAACCAAACAGCTCTTATCTAGAAAAGAACACTGCTTTCCCCACCCACTTAAAGCAATTGGCACTAGACACACATGGGAAGTGCCAGCTCCTAGTCGGGAAAAGATCTTTGGTGTGTATCTCTCATTGATTCCCTGAGGTAAAATGAGACAGTGACCTGGTTACTCAACCATTTGGGAATATTAACCCATAACTGTATTTTTAAATACTGTGAATTTCTTCTTTGGGATTCCTATAAATGTTACCTAAAATTGTTTTGGGGTAGAGTCATGTCAGAGGGCATGGAGGATTATCCCACTTTAGACATTTCTCTCTCCAAACTAGAAATGCCTGGATAGCAGATCAATTTTAAGTTAAATAAAATTGTTCCTGGCAGACATGAGCTTAAAAACAGAGCACAAAATTCGTATTAATATTTTTTCCTTAGACACCATTGTTTTCAAAGTCAAATACATAACTTCATCTGATCTGTTTATAACACAGTACCTATGATACTTCTTATACTTTTCGCATACACTAAGAGTCTATAAAGTATAAGAATTTAACAGTAATTAACTAAATACTCATAAATACTAAAGCATGACATCTTCAGGAAGAACTGAATGGACTGCAACATTTACATTATTATTAAATTTAGTAACATGTCTCATTTTGACTGAAGACTGGAAAGAAAGAAAATAAGTTAGCGGGTAGAATTCGTTACAGATGAAATTTTAGTACAACTATCACACATCTACAATTTTATTTGAAGAATTTCTCAAAAATTTGGGGCCATTTAAAATATAATCAGTTCTGAAGACAACATACTAATTAACGGAAAAGATGAGTGATTCAGATAATCCAAATTTCCATGTCATGAACACAGCATTACCATTTGGCTTTGAAATGCATTTTAATTGTATTAATAGATTATTTATCTCTTTAATCATATTTTGTTCAGGATAATATTTAACATAAGCATACATTATTTAAGCTAGTTTAGGACTGAAAATTTTTGTGAATAACTGACAAAATAACATCACACAAAACTTACAAAGTTGTTATTTTAACATTGTCTACATAGCCCTTAAGCTGCCAGTACTAGGCTCAATAACTAATTTAACTCTGGTTATCCTTCAAGCCCAAATCACTGTAATATTAAAGACAATATTAAAAAATTTAAATTATTTGTAATGTGAAAATGCAATTAAAATGTGTATATATGATTTCATCTACATACATATTATTTATAAAAGAGATACCTGTAGAGAGACTGTATGGAATAGCAGATAGAGAGCTGGACTCAATGTCATAAAGACATGGACTCAAGCCCTGTCCCTGAAGTGCTTAGTTGTGTGGTCTTAGAAAATCACTTAAACCCTAACCCACCCCCCTCAGTGATCTAGGGCCCTATCAAATAGAAACCGAGACCACTAAACCAGGAACCCTGTGGGTCACATAATAAATTAGTTTTTAAAATGTAATATATGTTTTATTGTATTTTTGCTTCTTTTGTTAAATATTTCACAGTTACATTTTAACTGGGTTCAAGCTGCTGTGTTTGATACTTCTTCTCTAGGCAACAATGAGTCTACAAGTGGCAAAGAAGGTATAGATGTGAATTGGTAAAAGGAAGCCTCCTTATCAGGGAATTCCTGATACCAATAACATAAGAGGTCTAAGTGTCTATCTCTATTCCCTATATGTGTACTACTATACTAATAACTGTGTACATTATAAGATTCACAAAAACAGTAATTTAAAAGAATGAGAGAAAGACGAAATACTATGTAATTCTAGATAAGTCAATAGATCAACAGATATAGCCATAGATCCTACACAGCCAGTGCACTTTGGGGAAAGTTACTTTTGAAAGCTCTGTGAAAGACTAATTGGAGTGGATAGAGACTTGAAGAAAGGAGAGCAATAAGGAGGCTAATGCAATAGCCCAGGCAAAAAATCCTGAGGGCCTGAATCAGAGATGGCTGTGTGAGGAGAGAGGGGAACAGATATAAGTATCTCAGTTATCTACTGAGACAGAACTAACATGGTTTGGCAACTGATTGGATATACAGATTATGAGGTGAGGGAAAGTGAGGAGATGAAGACTATCAATGTGTGAGAACTTAGGCAACTGAAAGAATTGTGGTACCCTGCAAATTAGATTTAGATTAATACCTCACACAATATAAAAAGATAAGATCTAAAGAATATTGTTCACATTATAAACAAATTAGAGCAAGGATGAAATTTCCTTTCAGATTTATGGATGGAGAAGAGTAAACAAGAGTAAAGAGGATCATATTAAAGAAAATAGACAATTTTGACATCATAGAACAAAGTTTTTGCATAAACAAAACCAATGCCGCTGAAACAGAAGGGAAAGTTAAGGGGGGAGGGGGACCTTTGAAGCTGATTCCTCTGATAAAAGGTCTCACTGCCAAGTACTATACGGATCTGATTCAAAATTATAAGAACAAGAATCATTCCTCAATAGACAAATGGCCAATGGATACGAACAAGCAGTTTTCAAAGAAAGAAATCTAAGCTATGAACAGTGAAATGAAAAAAAAAAGTTCCAAATTACTATTAGAGAAATGCAAATTAAAGCCATTTCTGAGGTTCCAATGTAGAGGACAAAAAAGAAAAATGGCCACTGTGTGACAGGCACATTGATACAGCTCTTATTGTACTGGCAAAAAACTGGTTGTTACCATGGAACAGGGGGCCCCAAAGGATTGCCTGCTGTAGCCATTATTAGGGTGGTTGGGGAATTTTTCCAAAGGCACCTGCACAACTGTTGACGGTAGTTGTTAGTCTGGATCCTAAAATGGTCCAACAGCGCCACACAACCTGGCTCAGAATAGGGAACATTTGGAGCTTGCTGAGCAGAAGAGGGACCTAAGTGGAAGAGTATTCCAACATCAGGATAAGCATGGTTGGGTTAGAGATAAGGCTCATGATTGGCTATTACATCTAGGGATGCAACCTGTCTTCCCAGACTTTATCCAAATGGTGGATTACATAACCCATAGGGTGATATTATATAGTCTAGAGAAATCAATGAGTAATTACTATTTAAAAACAAAAAAAAACACCTCAGCTCTTTCAGTTAGAAGTTTGTATCTACTGGATACTTATATGAGCAGACCATTGCACCCTGCAAACCTACCGCTTGTGAATGTAAGTAACCAAGTTTCCTGAATTTTGGTTCTGAACCTCACGTAGAAAACAGGAATATTTGTAGTACCAAACTTACTGGCCTGTAAGGAATAAATGAGATAATATACATAAAATTCTTTGCAAACCCTAAAGCACTCTATGAGCCACTTATAAAGTGTTATGTAATAAGCCACTTGTAATTTTATAATATTAATGAATTACAAACATTTATAAAGCACTTATGCACAAGGAACTGTCCAAGGTACTACAGATACAAACAGAAAATGAAAAATTTCCTGCCCTTGAAGAGCTCACATTCTACTGGAATACAACATTCTGTGGAATATCAATCAGTCAATCAATAAACATTTATTAAGTGCCTGCTATGTACCAAGTATTGTGCTAAGCACTGGGGATACAGAAAGAGGCAAAAGACAGTCCCTGCCTTCAAGGACCTTATAATCTAAAGGTGATGACAACATGCAAACAAATATACACAAAGCAAGTTATACACAGCATAAAAAGGAAATAATTAATAGAGGGAAAGCATTGGAATGAAGAGGGTTTGAGGAAAGCCTCTTGTAAAAGTTGGGATTTTAGTTGGGACTTGAAGGAAGTCAGTATTTGGAACAGAGGAGAGAGATAGGGAGGGCATTACAAGGGTAAGGGAAAACCAGAGAGAATAGCTAGAGCTGAGAGATGGAGTATCTTGTTTGAGTCAGGGACTCTGGATGCAGTATGACGACCTGGCACAACTGACTTAACTTTTCTGAATCTTAGCTCCTTGGATAAAGAATTATTTCATTCATTGTATTTGTATCCCTAGGATCTAATACAATGTCCTGAACATAGTAATACTTGTTAATTATTTGGTTTCTTCATCTGTGGAATGGGATGGTGGGAGGAGAAAAAGTTGAACTAGATGATCTCTTGAGCCCCTTCCAAATCTTTAGCTACTTCTCTACTTGATTAGTATCATTAATTTGATGGAACCTTGATTTCAACAGCATACAGCACTCTACAGATGAAGATCACAGCCCCTACATACCTCACGCTGTTTTTTTGCCCACATTTTTCAAGAATCCTGAATTGAGGATCCACTCAATGGACTGTTGCACTTACTCAAATTATTTTTAACATATCAGCGTGGCAATCAGTATATTACCTAGCAATATTCACTCACTGTTTCTTATTCTCCATGTATGAACTCATCTCCTTTTCCAGTCATCTAGATCAGGGCTTCTTAAACTTTTTCCATTTGCAAACCCTTTAGTGCTTCTTGAACTGTGGTCTCGACCCCAAATTGAGATCTACATGTAGAGCTGAAGGTTACCCGGTCCAACACTTTAATTTTATAGACAAGGAAATTAAGATTCTGGGAGGTGAAGAGAACCCCACAGAACTGGAATTTGAAAGCAGGTCTTCTGACTCCAAATCCAACAACTTCTTTCTTTGTACCTTACTGTCATTTGTAGCCCTTTTCCAGTACAGGTCACCATCAGTAATAAGGTGCAACTTATTGAAGACTACTATGCTTTTTCATTGCCCCTAGCATTATCTCAAATTTTTATTCTCCCAAGATTGTGTTGTTCCACTACCCACTGCCAAATACCACCAATAAGATAACTGGCATCAGAGAGCCATTATTTTGCAATCCAATGAGTGTTTCATGAACCAAGACAAGAGGGAATGTCTGAACTACAAATGAATGTCTCTTCTCTGCCAAAATCCACAGAGTAACACAATATCCCTTTATAAGTAAAGGGCTGGCTCTGCTAGAAAACATAACAATGGGAGCTGCTGATTTTTACAAAGGAACTAAACAGTAAACAAACAAGAAAAAATGTTTTATGGCCATCAACATATAAGTTACTCACTTTGTCCAAGATTCATAGCTAATCAATAGGAATCAATACCATGACAAAACAGCAAGTTATTTTGGATTCAATGCTGCATTTTCTTCTAGACTTTCTGGACTTTATAATCATGCTTTCTCTACCAATGGCTCATCCTGGAACTTCCCTCAGAGCCTAGGGACTCCAGAAGAACCACCCCTGCCATCTGCTCAACCATTTCCCATTGGTGAGTTCCTCCTGGAAGTTCCATTTTGTGGAAAAGCCCACAACAACTTACCTTCATTCTCCCCCTGGCCCTATCTGTGACTTTTAGGACTTCAAAACCATACCCTCAAAACCAGGTAACTTCCTCTCCCATATAGTAAGTGTTAAATAAAATCTTCTAAATTTTGATTCTTTCAAGGTTGCCATTCCACCATCCACAGCTAAATACCATCAATAAGAAAAATGGCATTAGAATTTTGCAACAATGAAGTTTAGCATCACTGAAAATGCACAATTTCCATTACAATTCAATACTGAAATTTTATGTCATTCAACAAGCATCTATTAAGAGCCTACTTTGCACCACGCAATGTGGTAATAGTCACTGGAAATACAAAAAGGAGAATAAAAAACAAGACAACCCAGTCTTTGCTCCCAAAGTGCTCACAGTCTAATGGGGGGGAGGGAGTGAGGCCAACTTGCAAATATGTACAAATAAGATACATACAGGACAATTTAGAGATAACCAACCAGGGGGGGAAGGCATGAGCAATACAGAGTATCAGCAAAAGTTTCTCGTAGAAGGTGGGATTTGAGTTGGGATCTGAAGGAACACAGGGACTGAGATGAAAAAGGGGATAATTCCAAATGCTCAGAATCAGGAAGACCATGCCTTGTGGGAGGTACAGCAGGGAGGCCAGTGTGAATGGACCACAGAGTATGGGAATAAGAAGCCTGAAATGGCAGGAGATGGAGCAAGGTTATAAAAACGCTTACTTAGATCACCAAAGGATCTTGTATTTTATCCTGGGGCTGATAGATAGTCCTTAATGGTTACTGAATGGTGAGTGTGTGTGTGTGTGTGTGTGTGTGTGTGTTTTTACATGATAAGATCTGGATGCCAGTTTTACCAGTTTTCCCTTTCCAAATGGGGTATGCAAGTAGAACATTTGAAAAATAAGTATCCTTTTAATCAAAGTTATTCACTTTGAGTATATATCTATTTTCAAAGGTGTCCTTTCAAATATCTTCAAGTAAAAGGATTCCAGTTTTTCCCAGTAAAATTTTTTGCTGTTTAACATCTCATTGAAATAAATATTTTCTAGTCTTCCACCTATAGTTTCTTTGCTTCAGACACAAATCTCATAATATGATGGCCACTTTAAATCAAATAAATTTTGTTATAACTCAGTCTGTAACCTTACAGAAAGGATAAATTTTTGAGTTTTAATGAACTAAGGTTTTGGTGCACTAACAAATAGAAGAAATCAAACTCTGAAAATAAGTAGTTTCTCTAACAATATATAGACTAATCAATGGTATATGTAGTGTACTGTAAAAGATATTATTTCATAAGAAAGAATTCATGTTACATTTTTTGTTTTAGGAGAAATCACTCCTAGGACACTGATGTTAACCTTTTAAAAAATAAGTACCCTTAAAAAATTTTTCTTAAAGATCTCCTGATAATTTTTAGAAATGGAGAAAAAAGCAGCACTATGCAGCTTTGCAAAAGAAGCTTTATTTATATATACTTCCCTGCTTATTCAACCCCATCAGCTTCTAGCACTCAGATTAAAAGTGAGCATAGAACACATACTTAATATTAACCTTCCTCCTCCCACTCTGCCAAAATTTTCAGCACTTCATTTGGACAGGGAAACAAGTATCGTTTCAAATCCAAAGAAATCGAACCAAATCACCAGGAACAATCTCCCTCCTCATTTTTTTTTTTTGCGATTCTCAACACCAATATTTTATCTCCTTAAATCTTTAATGATGTCGACAGCATTCTTTCCTCCTTAAAACGCTATCTAAATTTCAGTTACTCATCCTCATCATTATTGCCACACAAGCTCGTCCCTGGCTTCCGAAGGGAACACGTAGGAGTGGAGGCTCCGCGAAAAGCAGGCCAGGGGAGCCGCTCGGCGCCAGCGCCGGCCCCCTCCCCCAACGGGGACCAGATGGAGACGGTGGGGGCGACGAAGGGGAACGAGCGAATGGCGCAGAGAATAAATACTTGGGAGTGCTGCACCTCAGGAGGAAAACGCACACATCTGCGTCAGGTTCCTAGGCCTGCCTTCCAAGACAGTTTCTCCCCCTCATTTCCCTTCCCTCCCCCCAACCCAGGATGGACCCTAGGGTCCATCACAGCGCCTGCCTCGGGACCTTCATCAGGAGCCATCATTTCCCTCTCAAAGTATCCCTCCTCCGCCACAACGAGTCCCGGTCTGGCCGCGACCTTGGCAGCCTCCACACCAGACGGCGAGCGGCGGCCTCTGAAGTGGGATTGGGGCGGGGGGGGGGTGGCTGGAACCGCCTGGGTCCGTCCGGCCTAGCGAGCCTCCCTCCTTTCCTCGTTCCCCTCCTCCTCGTTTTTCCTTCCTCCTCTGGTCTCCCAGCTCCAGGGAGGGGATGGAATCTGCGCCTGACTGGCTCCCCTCCGTCCATCGCACCCTGCTTCGGCCAAAACTAATTGCGTACGCAGGTTGCCTCGATCCTTACCTCAGAGTGAAGACCGCGCTCACCGAGGCGGCGGCAGCGCCCGCTAGCTCCTCCTCAGCCAGACGGCTTAGCCCCTGCTTCTGCCACGGCCAGCGCGCGATCGATCCCGGCATGCTCTGCTCCGCGCCAGGGCCTCCCAGTTCACTGCCCGCCCCTTTCTCTCATCACACGTGACCCCTCTACTCCTTCTCCGCCCACTTCCGCTCATCAACCCTCCTGGAGGTGGGAGGGGGAAGCCGAGGAGTTCAACTTCCTCCTCCTCCTTCTTCTCCTCCTTCTCCTCTTCCTCCTCGTCTCCCCCCTGTCCCCCGCCTCCTTCCCCCGTTATTCCTCACCCCTGTCCTTCTCTCCAACACCTTCCGGGTCGCGGGCGCCGAGGTGCCCTCTGGGTAACCATCTCATTTCCTCCCCTCCCCCTCCTTCTGCCCTCAACCAACCAGCCTCCCGTCAGGGAGGGACATGCGCAGTGAGAACCTCCCATCTCTTCTAACAGAACCCCCCTCCCCCCCAAACCAGAGAGACCCCAGCAGCAGCAGCAGCTGATGATGAAGAGAGAGGCAGAGGCTAAGGGGGGGCACCTTTTATTTCTATTTTTAAAGGGACAGGACACTAATTTTACCCCACTTCAACCTTGAATTGCGAAGGGGGGGAGGCGATTGAGTTCCTTCCCCCACCCTCCACCCCTGAGCTCAGAGAGGGGAATTGAGCCTGAGAGAGAAGGAGAGTTTCTTCTTCTTCTTCTAACCCCCCCTTACCACTCCTGCCCCCCTCCTCTCTCTCCTCAACCCCCTCCACCCCCCTCTCTTTGGCCGTGAGAGGAGGAGAGAAAGAGACCAAAAGCCTCTTAGCAACACAGCCCCTTCTCTGCTGCTGCTGCTGCTAAAGCTGCTGCTGCTGCTAAGGCTGCTGCTGCTGCTAAAGCTGCTGCTGCTATTGCTGCTCCTGCTGCTGCTGTTGCTTGGCCCTGGCTGGAGACATCTCACTACACCCAGGAGCAGCCACTTCCCCCAGCTCTCCTCCTCCTCCTCCTCTCCTGCTCTCCTCCTCCTCCTCCTCTTCTCCTCCTCCTCCTCCACTCCCCCCCTTTATTACCCTTTGTGTCATCCTCCACAGCTCCAGGGAAGGGACTCAAAAGTGGGGGGCAGGAAAGGTAAGTGTGTCTGTGGGGGCTTCATTGCCTCCCTCTGGCTCTGACTTTCACTTCGGGGCAACAGTAGCACCAAACCACATACGCAGTGGAGATCGGGGGGTGAAGTGGGGGGCGTAGGTGGTGGTGCTGGGAGGTGGAGGGGGGGGACTGAAAAAGGGAATGGACTAGAAAGTGTGTGTGTGTGGTGGGATGCCCATCTCCCTCTTGCTAGCCAGGAAAAGGACACTTTTATTTTTATTTATTGTTTTCAAAAGTGATTTTTCCCCTTCATGTGGCAGATTATTGTGTCTCTTTGCTTCAGTGGGGTAATACAGAAAAACAAACCCCTTCCTGCAGTGGAGCTGGGGCGGGGGGGGGGGAGGAAGGCAGAGAGAGAGAGAGAGAGAGAGAGACTGACTGACTGACTGACTTTTTAGATCTGTCACTTTAAAAAAATTCAATTGCATAGCCTTTTTTCTTTTTGCCCAGCAAACCTACACTGGGTTTGATTCTGAGTGGGGAAATGTCATAGTATGGATTGTATTAGAACTACTTTGCCCATTTATAGACGTGAGTGTTTTCCCCTTTTTGGCCCTGTATCTAATTTGGATATTGACTCCAGTTTTGGAATGGGCTTCTTGGTATTTTTCGTTTTGTGGTTGAAATTTCAGTTTTTAGTTGTATTTGTTTCTCAGAGATAGATTTCTCTTGTAACGTATTGAAGATCTTTACTAATAGAAGTGATAGGGCATGATTTGTCTTCTATACTTCACTTTTTAGCTAATTGGTTCCATATATCACTATATAAAGTTTAATGCTCAAAAGGCAAAGTTTAAATAATACCTGTATTCTCTTTTTCCATATTCATTTCTGATGGAATTTGTTTTCAGTAAGGCTTGAATTATAACTGCTGTATAATTAAGTTGAGTATTCCACTTCTTTTAAGTTAGCAGAAACAAGTCACCCCCACTTGAAAACTTTTGTTATTTTGATTTCAAGGAAAGCCAAGCTTTTGCATCAATAGTTTGTTGGATTGGGTATCACTTTCAGTTTTAACTGAATTATTTATTTAATCTTGTAAATTGCGATGAATTTTTCATCTCTTGGGGTAGTGAACCTATTTGCTTATTACATATGAAAGAAAGATTTTTGAAAGATGCTTTTGAGAGTCAAGGAAATCACAAAGTGTAGGAGTCATGGTGCCAGACAAAAACCAGCAAAGATATATAGGCTTAAAGCTTATTCAGCCATTATTTTTATTTAAAAATATTGTTTTCTGTTTTTATCAATAACCTTCCCTTACTGATTTTCCTTAGAATTGAGGGAGTGCTTTCATTTTACAAATGCTAGAAAGTATGTTTCTGAACGCTAGTATGTAGGCCTTTTGGTAAGGCTTGAGTTAGAAAATGGGATTCGGTTTCATACATGTATGTTCTTTATCCTTTATTTGAAGAGGGATATACACGTACATATACACACACAAATCCTTTCTTTGTAAATGCATTGGTATCTCTGATCCCATAATTTATGTCAGCAAAAAATATTCTTCTGTAAAGCAGCAATTTTATGATCAGACTAGCAATATGAAAACAGCAATTTGATCAGCCTGGAAAGGATGGGTGAAAAATAAATCTAGAATGATATGTAACATAAATATTATGAATAAGTGATTAGAGAAATAAATATAACTAACAGTTTTTAATTTTAATCTTGTGTTTTTTAGATTATTAAATCAAAGGATATGATATTAGAGTTCTAATATGACATGCATATGTGCAGAAACTTGCTCTGTAAAATTGTAATTAACAACTTGTGCAAAAGTAGTCATTTACATTCAGGGGAAAAAAAGCTGTTGAAATAAGCATATGATTCTATTTCCTGTTCTCATGTTACAAATTAGTATAGTCCTTCTCTTGGCTTTATTTGAGGTGATACTGATGTGCTTGATGTGCAAGCAGAAACCTGTGCCATGTTCAGATTTATTCCCCTAACATCAATATCATTTCAGGTCCAGCTATGATTTTCTGTCCTCTAGATAGAACCAGAACAACCTGTAACTTACGAGACGTAGGGTGGCACTTTAGTGAAGAAATCTATGTAAAGTGAAGAAAATTTTGGAGATAACTGGGTTTGTTCAAAATAGTTGCCCAGTGGGCAGCTAAGTAAAACTTCTCAAATTTGTGTGTTGAGTACAATTCCTTTTATTTGTCTGTGCAATTTAGCTTCTGAAAACTTCCCCCAGTACCTTATGTAGACTCCTATCTAAGTAACCCTTTGTGGGCTGTTTATGCTAAACTTCCCAAATTGAAGCAGAATAACTAGTATTTGAAAATATTATTGATGGTGGTTTTATCATACTTATTTGGGGAAAAACAGTTGCACTGTTAGTGTCATAGGAGTATAATACTAGTAACTCATTTATATAGTCCTTTAAGGTTTACCAAGATCATGCCACACAATATTGTGAAAGAGTACCGATGTTATTATCCCCATTTTACAGATGAGGAAACTGAGTTGGGGAGAAAGTAACATACTTAACCAAGGTCATGTAACTAAAATCCAACCCTTCTGATTCAAAGAGGAAAATTTTTTTTTTTAGCTGACAAGAACTTTAGCAATAATTTAGCCCCAACACATTTCTCTATGCAGCTTCAATTTTACAGATTTATCCACCGAGGCCCAGAATGATTAAGTAAGCAGTCCAAGGTCACACTGTTTTCCAATAGCAAAATCAGGGCTAGAATTTAGGGTTCCTTCTTACTTTCAGTAAATGGCCTTATGGCAAGATCAAATGCCCTGTTTTAGTTTGTATAACTTTTTGGATTTTTCTTTGAAATTATGTTTGGAGGTTTGGTCTTTACCAAGAACCAAGAAATTAGGTTTTGGAAAGCATGTAATTTCTATGAGAAGTTTAAAGTAAAAATCAAATTTACAGTTTTATGATAGTAAACAATGCATTTCTATCTTAATTTGAATAATTTGGCATTGATTTTCTACATAATAAATTGAATTCATCCATAATCAAATGGTTTATTACTTTCTTGTGAGAACTAGGTTATTTCCTTCCAGATTTGCTCTTTTTCCCCAGTATTTTAATCAGGCAGTCAGTTTTCCTTCTACCATTGTGTTAAGGATCCATAACTGACTTTTTGCAATGATAAATAAAACTCAAGAACTAAAATGCTGTCTTTTTAGGTGTGCTTCTTCCTCCCTAGCTTTTTATTTGAATAATAATTTCATTTTCTGGTCTTTGTTCCTCCCCCCTTCCAGTCTTTCCTTAACAGTTGGATTATGTATAAATCCTACTGTGGTGTTACTTATCATGGGAAAGAAAGACTACTAGCCATCTTAATAAAAGCATAGAATATTCTCAAAGAAATTTTTGGATAGATGATAGGATTTTAATAGATAATGATCACTGATCCAAATTGGAATAATGTACTAACAGATTTTGATTTGAAACTGATTTAGTTGACTTTAATTTTATAAGGTGATGAATACAGTGGTGAATCACTGGAGTAATAGGACCTCTTGCCCAGGTATGCAAAGTAGCAATTATTTTAGAGGTCCTTTTTCTCACTAGAGGGTTTTTGTTTTTTGTTTTTGTTTTGTTTTTTGAGAAGAGGTGGGCAGTTCTTATCCAAAGAGTTGTAAGCTTTGCACTTGGCAAATACCTACCTCTAATCTTGAGTGGAACGTACCTGAAATGCCCCAGAAAACTCCAAAATAGATTACAAAATATATTTACCTGAAAAAATATTTTTGATGTATTCCAAATCTATTGACTATGATGCTTTCTTGTTTCTATGTGATATATCTTTTACATAAATTAAATAGACATTGTTAGATGGGGAAAGTGTGTGTTTAGAAGAGTATTACTGTATGTTATTAAAACAGTATGATTTTTAAATGAATTTTCCACTTAATACAATATTTGGGTATTTCCATTGCTCCCTTTGAACAATGAAAATAAGACTCTATGGTTTCCATTTCTAGTTCTCCAGAACTAACCACAGTGATGTTAATACAATACTATACCAATACATAACCCAATGTTTTAAAAAGAGCATTTTTTTAATTGAAAAAGTAAGCTGTTGAAAACTTTTCTCAAGAGTGAAATTGCTGATATCAACTCATATTAAGCAGTTTGTTTCACATAATCATTTAAAAATTCATTTTTCAGGAAATTCTTATGTATTTTTGCTTTTGGGTTTTTTCCTCTCCAGATTTTATTTATATAACACCTGGCAGTATACCATTTCTTAAGTATGATTTAATTAGGTAGCACTATGCCCTATTTTGGAATTTTTATTAAAGCATACTGGATGCCTGCTAGAATTGATAGCTAAGCTTTTCTGCTCTAAATAAGTTGGGACTTTAAAAATTGTTATTTGATGGTATTTCTGTAAGTTTGAGAAAATTACTTCATAATAAGTCCATAAATGAATGCCCAAAGAACAGGGAATGCCATACCATTTCATATCATGATTAATAGTTCTGGTGGAACTGCCCATTAGGTAACAAAAGGATTGAACTCATGTTAGTCCGTTTTGTGATATTCCTTTTAGAACAAGGCTTTTCTCTTGGAGTCCATAAACTTGCTTTTAAAATATTTTAACAACTGTATTTTAATATAATTTGTTTCCTTTGTAATTCTTATGTATTTTATTTTATGTATTCAAAAACATTACTCTGAGAAAGGGTCAGTAGGCTTCATCAGACTTCCACAGGAGTCCATGATTTGAAAAAGGTTAAGACCCCCATTTGAGAACAATATCTGAGGAACAAGTTATGTGCCTTTATGAAGACAAGTAAATTTCTGCTTCTGTTCTTGTGACTTTTCAAATGGCTTCATGTTGCACAGTTCTTAACTGTTAAAACTTTTATCTTTACTCTTAGAAAAATACTTTTTTGCACACTAATTTAATAATAAAGGATAAGTAATTAGTAGTGTTTAGCAATAGAACTGTAATAAAAATTATAGCATTACTGTAATGGGAAAGGACATCTTTTTCTTTTTCTGGGGACATATATGCAGCATACCAGACCAGAATGCAACTTGGTTTGCTTTTATTTCCTTTTTATGGAAGTGAAGACATCCTTACTGTGCCTTAAGAGAAATTGCCAGGCCTTTAACAACACTTATACATTTGAGCTTCCCATAATTTCAGGTAATGAATGGTTTAGAAATTCTATAGTTTGACCCAATATTTGCCATTAAAAAGCATAGCATTTTAGATTGTTGATCGTAGCAAACTAATCTTTATTGTGGTCTAAGCAAATAAACCAAAAATAGCCAGTAAATGCCAGGTAGGTGTGCACATGTTTTAATACCTAACATACTTGCTTTTTTTTTGGATGCCCTGGTAATTACTATTGCATCTATAAGATTAAGTCGAAGGCATCTTTCTATTTCCTCTAATGTTTACTTTCTGGAAAAAGAGTTATTATCTTGGAATGACTAAAATGTTGACAGCATTTGGAAAGCAATCTTTAACTTATTTATCAAGTTCTCACATTAACCCAGCTAACTAGAACTTTTAACTGGGCTTTTCCACCTTGGTGTTTCATGGGGGGAAAGGAATATGGGGGGGGGTGTAAATCACAAGAAAACCATGGATGGACATCCAAACAACTGTGGGCCAAATATCCTACAACTATACTATTACTATTACTATTAAAACTCCTTGACAGTGGTGACCCAATGGCTTTGCAGACATTTAAATTACAAATCAAAGATCTCTGTTAACACTTTTAAAGTGTTTATTAAGATAATATGTGTAGAAAGTAAGCTCCTCAGGGGAAGGGAATGTTTTGTTTTTATTCTTATTTCTCCTGAACCCAGCCTGGTGTCTTCCTCACAATAGGCACTTAGTAAATATTGTTGAATTGAGTTATATTTTACTTTACCAAGTATGGTATGTAGTAAAGTATTTTGGGAGATCCTTAGCTATAAAATTCTATAACTACTGTCAAATACAAGATTATAATTTAAAATTTTTAGTCTTAAAATTTTTATTTTTATTGTTATGTTTTGTATTTATATTACCTTTATTTCCAAATATGCCACACCACAGAGAGCATAACAAAAAAATAAAGAAAAAAAGACAGGAAAATATGCACTTCAGAAAAAATAAACATATCATTAAAGTGACATAATTTGCAGTATTCTTCTCCCACAGTCCACCACCAGTGCGAGAACAGAGAAGGATTTGTTTTCTCATTTCTCCTTAAGGGCAGAGTTTAGTCTTTATAGAATTGAGTTTGGTTTTATTTCTGTTGTTGTTTCATCTATATAGTTGTAGTCATTTTGAAAATATCAGGTTAAATTATAAAAAAGAGAAAGTAGGCTGAAACAAAACAAACCAAAAAAAGGCTTCTTTAGTCCATCCTGAATTAATCTAGAAATTAATTTGCCCAAATACCCCTTTTCATTAACTTGCAATTACTTGAGGTATCATGATATTCTGTGGTCTCCTAGATTTGCAGGAGGTAATATATTAGCCTTTTTGGTGATCCAGGCCTAATTAAGACAGTGTAAGAATCAGAAAAAACAAATATTAAAGGGCTTTTTCTGAGGTATTATTCTGTCATAGAAGCGTAAGCAATATTGATATACCGAATCAAAAGGTGAATGTGACAAAGGGAAAACCTTAACCTCTTTATTTTGTGAGAGGTTTGTTATTACTTTTACTTTCTAGTCATTCTTTAAATCAGTTATTCTCTTCCCTTGAACTGCCTAGTTGGTGGAGATATATACACCTATCCCTACCTCTGCTTTTCTTTCCTTTTTTTTTTTCTTGTTCAACTGCTTTGTTTTTCTGAGGAATCTGGGGCCCAGAGAGCTGAGTGATTTGAACCCAAGATCAAAAAGCTAGCAAGTGGGAGACCCACAACTCAAACCCAAGCCCTTGGACTCCAAACTCAGCTTGTTTCCATTGCATGCTTTTCTTTAAAGTGCATTAACTAACCATAGTCTATCAATATCAGGAATTAATAGATGGTCCTTATGTTGAAACATTATTTCTTAACCTAACATTTTGTTTGAATAATAACAATAATAATAATAGTAATAGGGCTTCCATTTCAATTAGGAACCTGTGAAAAAATGTTTGTCTTGACTAAGTGTAAAAGTACCATTGTATTTACTCTTTTGGTTCAAAGGATTTTTCTTAGATTTCTAATGTTTTTTCTCAAATATGTAGTGAAGATTAATAGATCATATCTATGTTGGTCAGTCTGCTGATCTATGATGTTTAATGTGATAGATGCATAATGTTAATAAATAAGCATGATGCATAGAGTTGAGTTAGTATTTTACATGGCAGGGGAAAGATATATAATTTGACAAGCTGATTTATAAGGGAGTTATATAAGAATAAAGGTTTTTACTACTTGTGAAGTTAAAAGTAAAGAATATTGCAAAGAATATTAAATGGCATTGAAATCTATACAGAATCAAACATGTATTACAATCATTCCAGGAATTATTATTTTAGAACTATTTTCAGAATACTTTTCCTTCCTTAAGATTTGTTAAATAGGAGTTTTTGCTGAAGGGTTTGTTAGCCATTTTAGAGACTGTAATCTAGTTAAAAGGTTTGTTTATGCTTCCCATCCCTGTTCTGCTGATGGTATTAGAATACAGGCCAGAGCCAGACATGTAACTGTTTATAATGTTCAAACTTCAATTAAAGCTGTAGCATTCAGTTTACAATATATCAGTATGTTCATAAAGCTACAGATAATTGTCAAAAATGATAGGGCTGTTTTTTTGCATAGATGTAGGATTTTCCCAGCCTTGCCACTCCCTAACAAATGTTTTTCCTATTCTGTTTTTACCTTTAAAATGCTTTAAGCTCACTCATTTTGGAGAATTCTAAAACAGAAGCTTGTTTACTACCGAAATATAGGCAGAATTCTCTCATAATTAATAGTTTTTTAAAAATAATAATAATTTATTAGAAGGTATTATGAGCTATATCTCAGTTGCTTAAATAGACATTTCAGTTTAATAGATTGGAGTTTGATAACCTTATAGTATATTTTTGGTTGCTTATTGATTTTGATTTATTGTTTAAAACATACACTGCAATATTACTTATCAAAATTTTAAAAAAGCACAACTGTTACTTTTAAGGACCTTAGTCACTTTGGGAATGTTGTATGTATAAAAAGAGAAACAGGTTTTTCTAGCCCTGTATAATAATAGGTTTTAATTTTTCTTTGCTATGCATTTTGGGGGCTGCTGCTACTGATGTTGTGGTTTCTATGTTTTTTAGTTGGTAAATTGACTCAAAAGATTTTTAAAGCCAGTGTTTAGCACTGTTCTGATGCTTGGTTTTTGATTATAAGATCATAGGCCTACAGCTGTAAGAAACTTAGAGGCCATATAATCTGACTTACCCATTTTAGAGATGAGACTAAAGTCCAGGAATGTTAATTAGCTTGCACAAGGTCACGCAGGTAGTGAGGGTAAGAAGTAGGATTTGAATGGAGATCTTCTAACTCTAGAGCTACTGCCAAGGCTAGTTCTGTGCTCTATAGAAGCTTGAATTATAAGTCAGTAAATGAATTTCATGGGGTAAGTTTTTTTTTTTATTGAGTACCAATTGGTGAATTTGCTATTAATTATATTTGACACAGCTTTTTTTTTAAATGAAATAAAATTTATTTTGACTTACCTTTTCAAAAGTGACTTATTTTGAGGTATATAACACACGCGTGTTGAGTGGCTATGTGGCATGGTGGGTGGAGCGCTAGGCCTAGAGTCAGGAAGACCTGAGTTCGAGTGTGGACTGAGACATTTATTAGCTGTGTGAGCCTGGAAAATCACTTAACCCTGTTTGCCTGCGTTTCCTCATCTGTAAAATTTTCTGGAGAAGGAAATTGGGAACCACTGTAGTATCTTTGCCAAGAAAACTCCAGAAGGGTCACAAAGAATCAGATATGACTGAAAACAACTAAACAGCAACATACAATATAAGGCATATTGATTTTCATTAAAATTTAGACCAACAACCAAGTACAAAAAGTACTCTGAGAAATATAAGAAACTTCATTGAAATATAGGTGAAGATTTGGCAAAAGGATGCTTTCAAAAGGTATATAGTCAGGTTACAAATTCTGAATACTGAAACAACTGTCCATATTCTCTGGGCCACGAGCAGCCTTTTTGAAAAATAAAGAATCATACTGGAGACTGGAAGAATAACAATGAAATCTGAAGATTAGAAAAGAACCCTTGAAAAACATGAAAATTGAGTGGCCTTGGAAATTGCAGCCCTGATTTAATAAGACCCAGAAAAAGTAACCTAACAAATAACTGAAAAATGGGTATAATAATACCTGTGGTATCTATCTCACAGGGTTGTTGTGAAGATCAAGTGAGATACTGTACTAATATAGAATGTTATACAAACCTTACAGTGCTTACATGTCAGATATGATTATTGTTACCTTAAAGAGACTATGTTTTTGGCCAAAAATCAACATGGATTTGTCAAGGATCAAGGGAGTCAATCTTACAAAGTGAAAGCCTAGATTTGAGAGAAAGCAATATAATAATAAATAACTGATATTTGTATAGTGACTTAAGTTTTACAAAATACTTTTCTTTCATCTCATTTTGTCCTCACAAAATCCTATTAAGTAGGTACTATGTGTATTATTACCATATTATGGATACAGAAAGAAGCTTGGAGAGGTTGGGTCATTGTCACAGAGATAAGAAGTGTCAGAGGTGGAATTAGAGCCCAAGTGTGTCTTGACCCTGCTTATGGTGTCCTTTCTGCTTGATCACGTTGTCCTTAATGATGTGCCTACAATCAATACTTCTTCAATACATCACTGAATCTGGTCACATCAATGTTGATAATCCTTTTAATGATGTATATCACAGCTTGTCCCCAACTTGTCAATCTGTCTGATTCTTATCCATGTCTTCACATAAATCCACAGGGGTCCATTTTGATTTGGAGTGAAGGGAGGCTGACTGCCTTTCTATACACCTTTTGATATTACATAGATATCAATAGAGCACTAGTGTTCTCCACCAGTAAACTATCTCTTGCTCCCACTCTATGCCTGCACCACCTCATTGTCTAATTATCAATCTGTATTTATTGGTAATATGTTATATCTTCCTACAGCCCATTCTGGGCCTCTGCATTGCCTTTTGGGTAACCCACAATTTTAATTGTTTAGAAACTGGTCTTCTATGAGTCAAAAGTATTCCGTATAGCATCCCCAGTAAAATATTAATGTTTTTAAAATGGCAGGACTCTTTTTAAGGAATGTGTTGACAATATTGCTTGAGCAAATAGAAATGACTAAATAAAAGGATAGGAAGAACAACTGGAGTACACCGTGGTGAAGGTGGTATGGATTAAGCAGCTTGAGATCAGTTCTCAAAATTTTTGAAAGAAGAGGATAATAAATAGTTAAGAACGATTATGGGAGTCATTACCCCCAAAAAGATAATAAAGAAAATATCAGAAACTGTAATGAGGTCCACCAGATGTTTCTATTTGCTAATGATATTGTCTACCGTGTTTTCTATCAATATAGGAATGACTAGAGCATCTTCAGTTTGTATGTGATCAGTCATTTTACAACAATTTTCGGAGTATCAGTGCAGCAAAGAGTTTAAAGAGTTGGATTTGAGTTTGGCATTAACCTGTCTTTGAGGAGAGAGAACATAGTCATAAATGCATAATGTTTTTAAAGCAATGGATAAACATGTGTTTAATATAAAAAATAAGGATTTAAATATACTGAGCAAGAGAACAGTAAAAAATTGGATACAGTTAACTCTAGAAGTTTAAGAGGACATGAGAATTCATCAAAATTTAGATAGTAGAATTAAAAGGGTTAGACAGAAAACATAATCCAAATAAGGGAAATTTTATGTGTGAATGGGATAGTACTTAAGAAAATAAAATTTGAAATGAACAAAGTAAACTTCATAAACATTTGGGAAGGAGATAGTGAAAGGAAACAAATATTTAGTGATATTACCTTTTACTATTTAGCACTTAACACTTTTCAAAGCTCTTTGACAGACTAAAGTTCTATTTTAGGGCAATAACTTTGAGGGGAGAAAACCACCTGCAAAAATATAATATAGTACGTGAATCTACGTAATTTTAATTTGAAATACAATCAAGCTGAATATGAATTAGACTAGAGAATCACTATTTTAAAATAGGAAATATCTTCTTGAAATGTTTAAATAGGTAAATGATTGCTAGCATTTATATAATGTAATAGATAATAATAGCTAGCATTGATATAATATCATGGTTATAAGGCACTTTTATATATTATCTCCCTTGATCCTCACAAAAACTCTGGTAGATTAATGCTATTTTTTGTCCCCATTTTATAGCTAAGGAAACAGAGGCTGAGAGAGAGGTGAAGTTCCTTAGGATCACGCAGCAAATAAGCATCTGAATCTAGAGCTGAATTGCTGTCTTTCTTACTCCAACTCCAGCGGTCTAGCCATCTTACCTTGCTGCCTAAATGTGGAGTAATGGTCATTAATATATTCTGTGTCCAGTGCTGGGTACTACAACTAAAGATGAGTGACAAATATTGAAAGGTATGAAAACAAAGCCTAAGAGGAAAGCTTAAAGTGATGGTTAATTCAGCTTTAGTGAAGTTCGAGGGACTTTTTAATAAATTTTTAAGTATAGGAAGACCCTTTCTCAGAGAATAGCCCCTGCTTTCAGTCTCCACCAAGATAGCTTATAAAAAAATAGGTTTAAGTAACAGTATGGAGAGTTTAAGTTAGATCAAAATAACAGTGTAATTTTATTTAAAATTGTTATGCATTAGAATGGACAATAGAATTATATTTTAAAAGAATAGGAAATAAATTAGTCTCTCTTTGCATTCTCTCTACTTGTTCTTTATCATAATTTTAAACTTCACTGTCCTTGTTATGTTTTATTTAAGGACATGACTGTTATTAAAGTTTCTTTTGAAGGCTACCTACAATGGTCAGTTAGGTGGAATAGTGGATAGAGCTGTTGATTTGTAGTTAAGAACTAAATTCAGTTCTGCCTCTGACACTTTCTGGCTGTGTGGCCCTGGCCAAGTCACTTAACCTTTCTCAGCCTGTTTCCTCATCTGTAAAATGTAAATAATAATGGCACTCACCTCATCAGGGTATTGTGAGGACCACAACACATGTTGCTTGAGGTAAGGTGTGAAGTACTTTGCAAAACCTTAAAGAGCTGCTTAAATGCTAGTTATTGTTATTGTTGCTGTTTTCTAGCCAGTAGATCATGACACTTAGTGTGCCATGCAAATGTCCTCGGTGTGTCGAGTCCAGGGTTTCCTTTCTCCCTTCTATCAATATTTTACTAAAGTGGTACAAAGTAAAGAAATAATAATAGTAACTAAAACTTATATAGAGCTTTAAGGTTTGCAAAGCACTTTACAAATATCTCAATATTATGCCCATCTTACACATGAGGAAACTGAGGCTAATAGTATATTTGCCTGGAATAGTAGTATATTTCTGAGGCAGAATTTGAATTCAGATCTTACTGACTCCAGATCCAGCATTCTATACCTGACATTACTTTGCTACCCATAGTTACAAATTTGTAAATGTGTACTTTACTGAAACATCCATTATACAATAAACATTAAACATCTTTGTGTGCAAATTCTTTTGCTTAGCAATTAAGAAGATAAACAAGTTCAACTAAGATTGTTTTGCTGCCCTCTGGACAAGGCTGGGAACTAACACAGATATAGCTGTAACACACTATGGGGTCAGTTAGCTGTCAGTCAACAAGCATTTATTAAGTGCCAGTCCCTGGAGAGCTGGAGATCCAGTCCCTGCTCTCAAGGAGTTCACAGTCTAATTCTGAATTAGAAAAGCATTAAAGGGTGCAGAGCTGAGTGCTGTGTGAAGTCTGAGAGGAAAGGTCATCTCTGAACAGTAAGGATTAACTTCTTCCAGGAGGTAGCATTTGAATTAGGTCTTAACAAATGGGGAGGAGAAAGAATTCCAGACATGGAGAACATGTGAGCAAAGGCATGGGGCTATGAGACAGCATAGAGCACTTAAGAAGCAGAGGATGTTCGGGTTGGCTCAAGTGTAAAGTGTCTAAATGGTTATATAAAATGGAATATAATATATTCTATAATTCTATATTCTGTAACAGGAGGGTGCTTTCCTAAATGGAGAGGGCTTTGAATATTAGGTAGAGGCATTTGGACTTTACTAGGCATTAGAGAACCACTGAATATTTTTTTATCAGGATTTTATCTTTCCCCACTGCTGAGTGAAAAAGCCTGTTTCTCAAGATTAGTAGCCTCTTTCACTACAAAACTCATTGCTGTTGGTATCTGTTCCTCTGCCTCCTTTCATCACACCCAAAGAAGGAAAGGTCTGATCTTACTGAGGAGATGAGTGTTGTTTGTTATCATTACATGGCTGCCTTCTGTTACAGTTGTCCAGGCCACCATTGCCATTGAGTTTCCTGTACTCTGCTCTAATTGACTGGTAATAACCACATTCTCTGACTAGCAAATTCCTACCTTCTGATCCCCAAATCTCTGTGGATTAAAGTTAACATTTACTAAGGTGGAAACTGCCTTTACATTTCATGTTGATGTTTCTTCAAATATGCTGGCATCCTGCTTCATCAGCTCCTAAACCTCCATGTCCACTCCATTTCAACAACTCATAGAGTTCAACATTAGACTTTATCATTACCCCAAACTGCTCCCCACACAGAGCTCAGGATGATGAGGTTTGAAATTTTCCTTACTGATCTGACTTATGCATTCTGGCACCCTTCCCTTTGCCTTACTCTTCTTAAACTTATTCTTCTTCCTCACAGTATCCTTTAGTCCTTCCAACCTTCCCTTTTCTCTCAGAGCTGTACCTCTTCTCTGGCTTGCTTTCTTCTTTCACAGATTTGATCTTAAAATTAATTAATTCAGCTGTGCACTGTCCTCCACCCTTGAGCTCCTTGTCCTTCTGTTCTTCATGTTTTGCTAACCATCAACTTCGGATTATCTCTATTTGAAAGCCTACTGAACATTGCTGGAGAAAATCACACCCAGTCCACTGCAAATTATGTAATCCAATCTTAACTGAACCTTAATTGTAAGACAGTCCTTTTATTTTTCCCCAATTAACTCTTATACTCCTTGCAGCAACTGTTTCAGACCCTCTCTCTTTAAACCCTTAAAACTATTGTATTCCAATTTTCTCTCCCATGGCAGAACATCACATTTCCTACTTTATTGATAGAATTAATTCCATCTGTTATAAACTATTTGCTCCTTTTTTTTTTCATTCAATTGAATAAATAAAACATTGTAGGACCAGAGGCAGGCATATACCTTAATTTTCAAGAAAGGCAGGAAGGTATAGTTGTCAAACTAATGGCTACTTCTGTTTGACTGATCTTTTAGAATGTGTATGTGTATATATACATATACCTGTAAAATTTAATTATTTTTGACATTCATTTTTTTAAAAATTAAGTTTACTTCCCCCCCCACTCTCCAGCCCTTCTCCCTTCCATTGAGAAGGCAAACAATATGATTATCAGTAATACATGTGAAATCATGCAAAATATATTTCCATATTAACCATGTTTCAAAAAAAAAGGAAGAAAAACAAAGAAAGTGAACAAATATTTACTTCAATTTGTACTCAGAGTTTATCAACTCTCTCTCTGTAGGTGGATGGCATTTTCCATCATGAGTCCTTCAGAGCTGTCTTGGATCCTTGTACTGATCACAGTAGCTAAGTCCATAAGCTGTTCTCTCTTACTCTAAATCTTTTAACCTTTCCATTTCTCCATTTTTTTCTTCTGCCTTTCCTGCCAGAGCTAACCTGTGCTCCTGATCCCATCATTCCCTGTCTTCTCTGGGAGCTTTTTCCATAGAAAAGTCTGAAAAGTCTTCTCCTACATCTTCAGTTTCTCTTTCTCCTAGCTACTCCATTGCCTATTAAAGTCTGTACTTAAAAGAAAACCTTTGCTTGACCCTGCCTTATCTTTTAGACTTTTTTTGTTGGTTTTTTTTTTGTTTTTATTAATTTATTTTTAGTTTTCAACAATCACTTCCATAAGCTTTTGAGTTTTAAATTTTCTCCCCCTCCCTCCCCAAGATGACTCTACATATACGTTCCTATTAAACATAATTTCACATTAGTCATGTTGTAAAGAAGAATTAGAACCAATAGGAGGAACCACAAGAAAGAAGAAACAAAACAAAACAGAAGAAAAAATGTAAATAGTATGCTTCAATCTGCATTCAGACTCCATAGTTCTTTCTCTGGATGTGGGTAGCATTTTCCATCATGACACTTGTGGAGATATTTTAGATATTTGCATTGCTGAGAATAGCTAAGTCTATCAAAATTAAGCATCACACGGCGTGGCAGTCACTGTGTGCAACATTCTCTTGGTTCTGCTCACTTCACTCAGCATCAGTCCATACAAGTCTTTCCAGGTTTTTTTGAAGTCTGCTTGCTCGTCATTTCTTATAGCACAGTAGTATTCCAACACAATCATAAACAACAACTTGTTCAGCCGTTCCCCAATTGATGAGCATCCCCTCAATTTCCAATTCTTTACCACCACAGAAAGAGCTGCTATAAATACTTTTGTACATGTGGGTTTAGCTATTATTTTATAGGCCATCCCTTTACTTTGAATATCAAACTCCTAGAAAGAATTGTCTACACTTGCTGTTTCCAGTTCCTCATTATCCATTCCTGACACAGTGACTTGTAATGTCTTTCCATCCTCACTCGTCTACTGGAGCTGATTTCTCACAGGTTAAACGCTAAATGTCTGAACATTTTCTTAGCTCTTATTTTTTAGCCTTTGTAGCTTTTAACTCTGTTAACCACCATTTCTGTTTGTGTCATGCTGTGTAAGTTACTTTGGATACAGTAAAATAATTAAATATATTGAATTATAAGTTACACATTTTTGTATCTTGGAAAAAATTTTTAACATATAATATGCCCTCCTTTTGCTGCGATCACTTTTTTTCATCCTTTGTCAATGAGTTCATTGACATACACACCTTGATTTTTCTTCATGAGACCACACTTTTGTCCCTTTGAATATTAGTTGTACCTTGACAAGTAGTCCCATCTTTTCCAGAGTTAGCCTTGATTATATTGAATTTTTTCCCGTTTTTATCCTATTTGTAACAAATACCTAATAAAATAGCATTTCCGCATGCATTGTAAAACAGTAGAAAATTGTACATGAAACTGGGGATTTTTATTAAGCATAGCTTGATTTTCTTTTTAGTATATAATTTCAGCATGCAACTTTTAAAGCTGTTTAGTTCATAATTCCTTCTGACCTTTCTGTTATCTGAATTTCTTGGTATATTTGGTATATTTCTATACCCTTCTTATTCTTTCCCCTCCCTTCAAATGAGGGGGAAAAAAACAATAAAACTCTTATAACAAATGTATATCCCATAAACATTTATTAAGTACCTGCTTATGTACCTGGTACTGTGGTAAGAGCTGAGAATACAATCAATAAAGACAGTCCCTGCCCTCAAAGAACTTACTATCTAATGGAGGAAGAAAATACAAAAGGAGGCAAGAAAGTAGAAGGAGGAGGGAATGACATGGGGTAACAGTATGGGAGCTTCTTGCTAGATAGAATTGAAATCTGGCAGAGCAGCAGATACAGCAGAGTGAGTTGAGAGTCCCGTGTCTGCCCACCATAAAGGAAGGCTTTGGGAAGAGTCTGGTACTCTGGCTCAAGAAGGTGGTACAGAGCAAGCCTTCACGTAACATCATGGTGATGAAATTAGAGGTGAGGAGCTTATTCTAAGTGGGGCATCTTATTCCTTGGAGTTGAAACCTGGTGGAGTAGCAGATGCAGAATGGAGTAAAAATAAACAAAAAAACCCCCAACATTCCTACATTTACCACATCCAAAAATATATGTCTTATTCTTTATATTGAGTCCATCACCCTTTTGTAAGGAAGTAATGTTTTTCCTCATTGTTAGAATTTCCTCATTGGTCAGAATTCTTAAGTCTTTAAAGATTGTCTTTGTAGTGTTATTCTTATTGTTTAAATTGTTCTCCTGATTCTGCTAACTTCACTCCAGAACAATTCCTAAGTCTGTTCAGATTTCTCTGAAAATGTCCTTTTGTCATTCTGTCAGTAATATTCCATGCCATAGTTTGTTCATTGGGCAACTCCTTAGTTTCCAGCTCTTTGCCACCCCAAAAAGAGCTGCTATTTTTGTAAATATGGGTCCTTTTCCATTTTCTTTGATCTCTTTGAAGTATTGACTGATAGAGGTATGTACCTGAGTCAATCTCAATTTAGTGACTTTGGAGGCATATTGCTTTCCAGAGTGGCTGGATCAATTTAGAGCTCCACCAACAGTGGATTAGTATGCCTATTTTACCACAGCCCCTCCAGCAATGGTCACTTTCCTTTTTTTAGTTATTTTTGCCAATCTGAGAGAGACCTGCAGTGGTATCTCTAGAATTGCTTTAATTTCTCTTTCTGTTTATTAGTGATTGGGAATTTTTTTTTTTCATATGGCTATTGATAGTTTGGATTTCTTCCTTTGAAAACTCTTTAATGTATTTTGACCATTTATCTATTGGGAATGACTCTTGTTCCTAAAAATTTGAATCATTTCCTTATAGTTGTAAGAAATGAGATTTTTATCAAAGACACCTTCTGCAAAGTTCCCCCTCCCCCAACTGTTTCCTTTCTAATTTTAGCTGCATTGGTTTTATTTGTGCAAAATCTTTTTAATTTTATTCAGTGAAAATTGTCTGTTTTCTATTACATGATCCTCTACATCTTACATGTAATGAATTCTTTCTCTTCATGAATCAGAAAAGGTAATTTCTTCCTTGCTTCTCACATTTGTTTATGATGTGAGCAGTGTTTTATACCCAAGTCATCTATCCATGTTGAACTTTTTTGAGTACATGTTGTAAGATGTTAATCTCTGATTTCTGTCAGACTGCTTTTCAGTTTTCCTAGCAGTTCCCCTTCCCCTCCCCACCTAAAAATACAGCATTCACTCCTTAACTCTCAACTTAGCTAAGGTCCTTGCATGTATCTCTTAGTATGCTTCTATGTTCATTTACTTCTGTCTGTTGATATGCCTGATCTCTTCCATTGACAAACTACTGTATTTTTAAAACCAGAACTAAATAATTTTGATGATTATTGCTTTGTAGTATAGTTTAAGATCTGGTGCTGCTGGCCTCCTTTGTTCTCACAATATTTGACTTGAGAGGAACAGATATATATGAGAAATATTGTAAAGGTGGAAATGACATGATGTGGCAATTGATTAGATATATGTTGGATGAGTGAAAAGAAGTTGTGGATGACACTGAGGATACAAACCTGTGTTAATGGAAGGATCTTGGTTTAGTGGACAGTAATAAGGAAATTTATAAGGTATACGGATTGGGGTGAGAAGTATGAGTTCTGTTTGGACATGAAGCTTTAAATGGCTACAAATAGGAATAGGAAAATACAGATCATAGGGTTAAACAAAAAGTTCATTTTCTAAGTAGTCCTGTAAAACCTTTTTTTCTCATTTTTTTTAGCCAATTAAAACTATGAAAATAATTAGGAAGTGCCATTTTTGAAAGTTTAGTTAGAACCTGGTACAAAGTATGAATTATTCCTGAGGATCAGTAACAGATATTTTACATTTTATGTTCTTAAAAGGGAACTATACTTAAAGCTTGTTCCACTTATTTTGAAATTATTGTTTTATTATTTTTTCTAATTCACTTCCTATAGTAATTAAGGCAAATTCTGTAGCATTATATAAGTAAGTTATATATACTAAAAGAATAGAAGTTGTGACTTTGATTCAAACCCGTCTTTCTCATTCTTAAATCCAAGCCTCATGTAATAGTGAGTAGAGAATGATAAAGAATTGTGCCTAGCCTCTGATACTGACCAGTTGTGTGACTCTGGCCACACAGTTTCTTCATCTGTAAGATGGGGATAATACCTGTATTATTTCAGTCACAGAGTTGGGAACATCAAATGACAGCTTTATGTAAAGTACCTTGCAGACTTTGAAGTAGCTGTTTAAGAATCAGCTATCATTAGATTAAATATGTTCTTTTTTTCTCCAAGACTTGAACTTTTTTTTTTTGGTGAGGGGACTGGAGGGGGGTGCTAATAAGGAATGATGAAAGAGGATTCATTTTAATAGATAGTTTTACAGAGTGTGATGCTTTGAATTTACACCAAAAGTACCAATGACCTTTAATTACTGAAATATAGTAAAGGTCTTCAATTCTCTGTTCTTTATGCATCTTTTGCTAGCGTCTTAAGAATTTGTTACTGAGAATTGGTACATGTTACTTAAACATATGTAAACATTTCTCTTGATTACTAGCAGGAAAAATATTAGTTCTGGATATTCCATACAAATGGGTTGCATTTTAAGACATCATTTGCATATTTGTTTGGATTTTGGAATACATATTCCTATGGGAATCATGTTTATTAAAAAGGTGTTCTTAGGACCATCCACAAAAGACTAGCCAGATGCAATATAAGAGTATAGTGGTGAAAAAATTCTTGTGTACTAGTAACGAAACAAAAACCTAACAGTGGTTGCAGTATCCATCTTTGGTACTTAGTGAATATTTTTGATGATATAAGAGAATCATTTTTAGTTAAATTGAGCAGCAAATATTTTTTATTTCTAACTTTTAATCATGTATCTGATTTTTTTGTTTCTTCATTTGACTTATAACTTTGAATTTTACATGATGCAGGTGTATCACTAGCACTGCTATGAGTACTCCTTAAGAATGATTAAGATCTTTTGGGGGGCTTATTGTTGGAATAAAGGGAGTGAAAGATATGGCAGGGATTTTCCTGTGGCAAATGGATGCCTTAAAGGTAGGGAGAGAGGGAGTGGTTAAGGAATCTTTGTGTGTGCTTTTAAGAGAAAAAGTTTGTCTTAGCTGGTCTCACCTGTGAACTATGGAAGAAGAGAGGCAATAGGGTCTTTCTTTCATCATTTTGTATGGGATGAAAGAAGACAGTATAGAATAAATATTAAGTCAGAGAGCTCTGGTATAGGTGGTATGCTTGGCCTGGGACAGTTTGGCTGCTGAGAGAGCAACTTATTAGAATATAGAAAAGTGTAATGTCTTTGTATTTTTTTTTAAGAAATTGAGAAATAATGTCAGAAATTTCAGTGTTTTAATTCCAGAAGTGAGATGGGAATAGTGAATTGTACATTTTAGAGTTAAAGAAGCACTTTTAAGCACTGACCTTCTATTGAAAATTTCATTCTCCTTTTCCATTTTAGAATCGTGGAATTGGAAGGAACCTCAGAGGTAATCTTAATTTTTTAACACAGTGGTTATTCAGTTAAAGCTTCAAGACCCTTCCACAAAATTCTTGTGTCAGCTTATAGCAAACATGTAAACATGACAAACAGCCAAGTACATTTTTAAAAATCTGTATAGAAGCCAGTAATTCAAATTATGTTTTACATTCATATTTTGACATATCAAGTTTTCTTAAGTGGTATACAACCCTATAAATATAAACGTATATACTAGTACGTGTGAGTGTTTTAACTCGTTCGTTTGTTCAGTTCCCTTCCTTCTTAAAGTTTTAAGTTCCTAGATCCCTGTGCTGATTAAGGATGTGGAAAGTTATCAAGCCTACCCTCTCAGAGTCTAAATTCTTGGACACAAAAGTAGCTATGTATAATACTCACTATTGCCTAATATTTGTTTTAGGAAGACGCAAACAAGGTGTTATGTAAGATTTGAGGAAAAAATTCCATTACTAGTAGGGGACTTAAAGAATGACTTACTTTAGTGACCTTTCAGTTGAGCTTTAAAGGAGAGACAGGCATCTACCTAAGAACAGGAATGCTGAGAAAGTGACAGAAATGGGGAATAGTGTGAGCCAAGGCACAGAGATGGGGAAATGCGCAAAACCTGTTTTGGAAGTAAAGTGTATTTTACTTTGGTTTGAAGAGAGAATGAAGGTAAGATCTAGTTGTCTTTGAATGTTGATTTTGAAAAAGTTGTAATTTATTTTTTAGGCAGTAGGGAGCCACTAAGGCAGGGTACACTAAAGGTTTTCATTCTACCTCAAAGGAATCTCCCAGTGCATTAGCAGAAACTAGGGAGGCAGCACTGCAGGGGGCCCCAGGCAGATAAACACCCTGCAGCACCTATCTAAAAGGAGCTGAAGAAAGCTAAAGGAAAGGAAGAATAGGCAACCTAGAATTGCCTGAAAGTTCCAGCCTTGCTGATTCCAGCCCAACACGAGGTAAGCTGCCAGAAGGAAGTACAAAAATTAACAGAAGAGTACACTGAAGAAAATAAGTCCTAAAAAAACACAATTGGCCAATTGAAGAAGGAAGTACAAAACTGACAGAAGAAAACAATCTGTTAAAAACTAGAATTGGACAAATGCAAACTAATGTCCCTATGAGGAGCAAGAATCAGTCCAACAGAAACAAAAAAATGAAAAAATAGATGAAAATGTAAAATACCTCATTGGTAAAACAACTGACCTGGTAAATCGATTCAGGAGAGACAATTTAAAAATTATTGGACTACCTGAAAATAATGATAAAAAAAAGAGCCTGGACAGTATCTTTCAGGAAATCATAAAGGAAAACTGCCCGGAAGTCCTAGAACCAGAAGGTAAAATAACCATAGAAAGAATACACTGCTCACCACCTGAAAGAGATCCCAAATTGACAACGCCAAGGAATATAATAGCAAAATTCCAAAATTGCCAGATGAAAGAGAAGGTGCTGCAAACAACGAGAAAGAAACAATTTAAATATCATGGAACCACAGTCAGGATTACACAGGACCTTGCAGCTTCTACATTAAAAGACCGCAGGGCGTGGAACATGATATTCCTTAAGGCAAAGGAGCTTGGATTGCAGCCAGGGATCAACTACCCAGCAAAAATGAGCATGATTTTTCAAGGGAGAAGATAGATATTCAACAAAATAGGAGAGTTCCAAACTTTCCTCATAAAAAGACCAGAGCTCAACAAAAAATTTGAACTTCAAATACAGGACTCAAAAAGGACATAAAACGGTAAATGGGACAGAAAGATACAATATGTTGTTAATAAGGGTGGGCTGTTTACATCCCTACAAGGGAAGATGACACTTGCAGCTCTTGAGAACTGTATTGTTATTACATCATGTTAAAGGAGTATATATAAAGAGGGTGAATATTAGTTGACTTTGATGTAATGATAAAAAAAAATCTAATCAAGTGGGTTAAATGGATCAAAATAAGTGGATTAATCTGATCTTGGAAAATGTACTGAGAAAGGAGGAGGCAGACAAGGGTAAATTACATTACAAGAAAAGACACAAAATCCTATTGCAGCAGAGGGAAAGAAGGGAGGGGGGTGAGCATTGTTTGAACCTTGCTCTCATCAGATTTGGCTCAAGAAGGAAATAACATAGTCAGTTGGGTATAGAAATCTCACTTGCCCTATGGGCAGTAGGAGGGAAAAAGAGGAAAGAAAAGAGGGTGGGGATAGAAGGGAGGGAAGAAGCAGTAAGGGTAAAGGGAAAGAAAAGGTAAAGGGATAATAGAAGGGAGGAGAGACTGAAGGAGGAGGTGGTCAAAAGCAAAACACTAGTGAGGAAGGGAAAGGAGAAAGAGTAGACCACTAATGCATTGTTGGTGGAGTTGTGGAATGATCCAACCATTTTGGAGAACAATTTGGAACTATGCCCAAAGGGCTATAAAAATGTGCATACCCTTTGACCCAGCAATAGCACTTCAAGGGCTGTATCCCAAAGAGCTCATAAAAATGGGAAAAGGACCCATATGTACAAAAATAGTCATAGCAGCTCTTTTTGTGGTGGCAAAGAATTGGATTTTGAGAGGATGCCCATCAATTGGGGAAAGGCTGAGCAAATTGTGGTATATGAATGTAATGCAGTACTGTTGTGCTATAAGAAATGATGAACAGGCTGACTTCAGAAAAACCTGAAAAGACTTGTACGGTCTTATGCTGAGTGAAGTGAGAACCAAGAGGACTTTGTACACAATAACAGCAACATTGTGCTATGACTGATATTGATAAACTTAACCCTTCTCAGCAATACAAGGATCTAAGACATCCCCAGAAGCCTCAGGATGGAAAATGCTATCCACATCCAAAGAAAGAACTATGGAAATTGAATTGTTACCATTTTTTTTTCTGTTCCGTTGAGTTTTGGTTCCTCTTTTTAATGGTTCCTCCTATTGGTATTAATTTTTACTTACAACTTCACTAATGTGAAAATATGTTTAATAGGAATGTAAATGTATAGCCTATATCCGATTGTGCGCCTTCTTGGGGAAGGGGATGGGGAGGAAGGGAGAGATAATTTTTAAACTCAAAAGCATATGGAAGTGATTGTTGATAAATCAAAATAAATTAATAAAATTTAAAAAAAGAGGGTCTTTAGGTAGAAAGATAAAGTCCACTTTTCAGCATACTTACTTTGAAGGGATAGTAATGTGTCCATGTGTCATTGTACATAAATAATCCATCTGTAGGTAGTTGGAGATACAGGTTTAGATCCCAGAAGAGAATTCAGGACTAGAGACATATATTTCAGTGTCATTTTCATAAAGGAAGTACTCAATGCAATACCAGTGAATGAGATTGCCAAGGGAAAGACTATGGAGAAAGTAGAGAAGAGGGCTAGAGTTTTACAGACTGTGTCATTGGATGTGAAATCCTATAGGTAGTAAGGGGATAGCAAAGCAATAGGTAACATTATTGGATATTTTCAAGTACAATTTGTACACTAATACACCTACATTTTTCAAAGTTAACAAAGATAAGACTCTGACCATGAAGTGATTACTTAATATCACTTAATGTACTACAAATTTAGTGAGTTTGAATAGGAATACATTTCGTCTGATTCTCATGTGAGCATGTTTTTAACTTCATCACCATCATTTTAAGCTGTAGTAAGTATAGATGAGTTATATCATAATTTAAAAACTTGATGCATTTTAATGTAAAGTATATAAGCTTGAAATAAAACAATCTCTTATATTTCTCAGTATCCTTCATTTTGGTAAATAGTTTAATAAGAGGATGCAACTTCAACTTTTAAAAAGTTGCAGTATCTTTTCTAACAGTGTTGTATATATCATATGTATGTAATCATTTGTAACTTTCAGTAATACAATCTTAAATGTATTTACCTAAATATTCAATTATCTCATTTTTTAAAAATTGAAGTATCACATCATGATAGACATATATAACCAATTTGAAGGTAAAAATTCTTGGAATAGCATAAGCTAATACAGGCAAAGACCATAGGGACAGCTAAAGAAGTAGAAATTTGGAAATGTAAAATAAAATCTTAGACCAGAAATTAAACATAGTTTATTTAAGGCCTGTCACCCTTTCTTGGAATGCACTCTCATCTCAGCTGTGCCTTTTAGAATCTGTCCTTTGGGAACATTGCCTGAGGTACACCTTTTAAGCCATTCCTGATTCCCTCTAGATGCTAGTGGTCTCCTCTCACAAAAATTTTATCTTGTATTTATTTGTATATGTTTACCTTTGTACATATAGTCTCCCTTGATATGATATAAACATGTTGAGAACACAGATTGGCATATAACAGTTGGTTGATAGATCCACATTGATTAATGATTGATTAAATGTTTAAAAAATAAGGTACTTCAAGCAAGAACAGATGTAATGGATGTCACTAGGGAAATATATTTTCAAAAGAAGATAGGTTAATAATACGTGAAGCGATAACAAGTGGACTACTCACATTCTGTACTGTCATCCTTGTGATGTCTTGAGAAATCTATAAAGATTGCCATCCTGTACATTAGACCCATTTTCAGGAACTTTTGGATTAATATGGTCCGAGTGGATGACAATCTATGACACTGAAAAAAATACTCTTTTTTTTTTAAAGGATAAAATCTGTAGTTTATGTTTTGAGCTGCAACAAAATGCTGCTGATACTCAGCTAGGCTGAAAATGAAATTGTAGTTACTAGAATTAGTAAACGCTTTTGGTTTGTAAAGCTGTAATGAACAGTGTTCATCAAGAAGTTGCTGAAGGTAAACTGTGCAATTAAAATGCCCAGTTCTTTAGTTTCCCTGTATACTGTTTAATTATCTGCTCTACCAAGAATCTAGAAAGGGAAAAATTAAACCAGTTTTTACAAATCTGGAGACATCTCAGTTTCCTTTTATTGCCAAAAATTAAAACTGTCATTTATGAGATGATTAAGACACAACCATATCAAGCCTAAAAATCTTAAATTTTTACTTTGAGAAATCAAAAATATCAAATAGATGTTTAGTGCTCTGTTAAGTGAAAGTGTATATGTAAAGTAAAATACCATTAAGCTTCAAAACTTGGAATATACAGTCTGTGAAAACATTGTTCTTGGTAGAAACATTCAAATTGCTGAGATCAAAGACCCAGTCTGCTAAATAGACGCAGTATAAATGCTTATTACACCCTACTATGTGCCAGGCACTTGGCTAAGTACTGGGGATGCAAATAAGAAAAAGGTACTTCTTGCTCTTAAGAAGCTTGCAGTTTAATTGAGGAAGACAGTAAACAAAAGGAAGTTGAAAAGGAAGAGGCAAAGGGTACTACCTAGCACAGAGTAATGATGATGATGGTGGTGGTGGTGGTGATGGAGTCAAAACCAAGCAGGGCAGCTGATGATAAATGAAAAGATGGCTGGGATTTTGAGCTGTTTATAAAGGGAGATTACAGAAGGCGTTTTTTCTACCACTCCTCAATCAAAGGGACAGAAGTAACTGAGGATACTGATGCAGTATTACCAAAGCTGAAGCAATTTCCATGGTGATGAGTTTCCTGGAGAAGAACTTTTGGGGGAATGAAAGGAGAAGGAAATGAGGGACACCATGATGGTGGTGATGGTGATGGCGACATAGAAAGGAGCAGAGAAGGTGGTAGCAAATGGAAGGGATGACTGAGATTTTGAGTCCACTGTAAAGGGAGGCTATCTGAAATTATAAATATATAAATTAGATTATTTTTGATATTTGTTGTAGTTGGTAAAAAATAAAACTCAGTTTTTAAAAAATTAAATGTGAACTTAAGATCTTTTTACAAATGGTACATAGTGATATACATAACACACTTGGGGGAGGGTAAAAATGGGAGAGTATTGCTGCATAAAGTTGGGAAACAACTGCCATGAGAGATCAGAAGTGTGATGAGAAGTCATTGAAAACTGAAGTGTCAGAAAAATAAGAAGCAGAAATGGTGTCTTTGAAGACAAAGGAGGAAAGACTTATCTAATTAGAGAAGATGATCAATATTGTCAAATACATAAGTCCAAGAAAATGAGGGCTAAAGAAAACCCATTCACCTTGGCAATAAGAGTATCATTCATCTGTGTGAGAATAGTTTCAATAAAGTTATTGGGAGCAGAAGTCCAGGTGGAAAGGGTTGAGGCAAGAGTGGATATTGAGGGAAATAAAGACATTGAAAATAGTCAACTTTCTCCAGGAGTTTAACTCCAGAAGTGAAAGGGCAGAGAAAGATAAGATGGCAAATGGATGAAGTACAACTGTCAAGTGAAGATATTGTTGTTTGTTTGTATGTGTTTTAGTTTCGGGGAGATCAGCATGACCTAATAGATAGAGTGCTGGACTTGAAGTCAGAAAGTACTGAGTTCAAATGTTACCTCAGACACTTAACTAGCTCCATGATCTGGACCATTCTCTTGTGTTTTCTCAGCTTCGGTTTCTTCATAGGGGGTCACCTCTAAGGCCTTTGCATCTCTAAATATATTATCCTACAATCAGGGCTCAAATTCTGTCTTTGTGACCATGAGTAGATAGATCCATTAGCATGTTTGAACTTTAATTTCCTCATTTATAACATTGTATAGTAGTGCCTGTTGTGCATCCTATGAGGTTGTTGTGAGGCGTCTATAAGGTATTTTGAAGTTTGTATGCCTTAATGCTTTAAAGCATTGTATAAATGGTTATTGTAATTAATGTTATGGTAATTGGAGGCAGTGTGGACTAATGGATAGAGGGCTAAGCCCAAAAGCAGGTAGAGCTTTCTGGCACATGCTGATTATCTGATTCTGGGCTAGTCACTTAAAGTCTCTGCTCCTCTGACAATTCCAGGACTATGAGTTGTAGAATAGATGTTGATCTTCGTTGGGAGAGGGAATTTTCTCATTAGTTTACTAACATGGATAAAATTACAGGTCCTAACCAAAAATCTTCTTGTCCTTATGACCCTCTTCTTTTCCGTGGAATGGAGCCAGTAAAAAATGGAAAACACATAAGAGGGAGGGGATGTTTGCCAGATCAAAGTGGAAAGTAGAAGGGATTCACCCAAACCAGCTCATATTCTACACTTACCAATTCTCAGTAACACCAGCATTCTCCAGGTAATTCTCCGGGAATACTACCCCCAGGATAATTCTGGACTCCTCTTTCACCCCCATGTCCAGTTACTTACCAGATATTCTCATTTCTGCCTTGATGCTGTCATCAGTTCATTTCTTTCCATTAACACAGCAACAACCCTAATTCGGGCACTTAAAACTTTAATCTAGAATATTGCAATAGTTTGGTCATCCTGTCTCTGTTCCAGTCCTGTTCCACAGACCTGCCAGCGTGGTTTTCCTAAAGCATAGGTCAATTTGTATCCCGACTACTTAGCACAGTGCATGACACATAGCGAGTATTTAATAAACGTTTGCTGATATCCTTTTATAATGTAAACATTTTCATCCTTGTTTAGTCCCTTATATTTGCTTGCTCATTTTTACCTTTTTATGTTTCTTTTGACTCCTGTGTTTGTATTTCAAACTTCCTATTCGTTTTTGATTTTTCAATTAGGAATGCTTGGAAATAGTCTTTATTAACAGTTTATTTTATGTACAATTCCACTGGAAGATTATTCCTTTTTTTTTCCTAGGTAAGTTATTCTTGGTTATAAGCTATTGTATTTTGCCTTATGGAATACAGTATTCCAAACTTTCCACTTCTATATAGTGAAGCCTGCTAAGAAATTTTGTATTCCTGACTGGCTCTTTCTTTGGTACATGAATTCTGTTTGCATGTAGTGTGTTTCTGGAATTTTTCATTTTAGAATTTGTTTTAGGAGGTGACAGGTAGATTCTTTTAATCCCTTCCCTCTCCCCCTTTTTTCTCCTCTTGCCGTAGGATTTGGTCAGTATTATTTTTTGAGTTTTTGAAATATGATTTCAAAGCTCTTTTTTCAGGTGATCCAGTTAGAGTCATTAACATCTATTTGGTCCATTCTAATTTTCAAGTACTCCATTTTCCTGAGTAAGATTTTATACCTCTTGTGTAAGGTATTCTTTTTCCAAATCTTTCTTCCATAGTTTTTGTTTCTTTTCCAATTCTTTCCTCTAGGGCACTAGGGCTCTCATCTCACTTGTAAAATAAATTTGAAATATTTCTTAAAACTCTTGTTTCATTTTTCTGAATTCAAGTTACATTTGTGCCCAAATTATGTTCTCCCCCACCCCACCCCACCCCTGGCTTTGCCTGCATGTTTCATAGCCATTCTCTTCCTTTGGGTTTGTTTTTTAGGGTTCCTTTTCAGCATAATTACTGTTTATGGTGGAATTATTATTTATTTCCCAACTTTGGAATTTCTGTTAGGGCCAGGCAGTGAGCGCTTTGGGAAAGAATGTCTGGGACATGCTTAGGTTCTGCTGCTTTTTTCTCTGCTCTTGATTGTGATTTTTAAGGATTTAAGAGACTGTTCTGGCTGGACATTTGCAGGTTTTCAGTGGGTCCAAAGTGGTCTGATCCAAGGCTAATGCTGCTCACTCCCTTCCTGCTCTAGCTTGCCCTTGGTTGGAGATCTTGTAGACTTCTGCTGGCCCTAGGTTTAATGTTGCAGAGGCAGCTAGACAGAACTGGACTTAGAGTTAGAAAGACTTGAGTTCAAATGGGGCCTCAGACTCTTAGTAGTTGTTCGACCCTGGGCAAGTCACCTAACCTCCATCTGCCTTAGCTCCTTCAGCTGTAAAATGGGAAGGATAATAATAATAGCACATAACTCCCAAAGTTGGTGTGGGGATTAAATGAGATATTTGTCAAGTGCTTAGGACAGTGCCTGGCACATAGTAGGCACTTAATAAGTATTCATTACCTTCCTTCCATTTATCTCTTTCTGTTTATCTCTTCTTCCTACAGAGTACAGCTCCCCTTTGTAACACTCACCTGATTGTTCCTCTGCATGCTTCATTTGGCTTGGGGACTAGATATGAGACCCCATCCTATTCTTGGGGTCAGAGCCACATAGCTGCTATACTAGTTGCTTGGGTAAGCTGTTATACCTCTTGTGCTAAATTGTTAATTTTCCTTCCAAGTCTTTCCTCCATAGCTCTCAAATTGTTTTGCAGTTCTTGTCTCCACTGCTTTCCTTTCATTTATAATATAAGTTCTATTGTTTTTAATTCTTGCTTTATTTCTTACAGGAATTCTTGTTGAACTTGTGTCCAAGCTGTGGGTTTTTGTTTTGTTTTTTTTTTTGAGGCTTTGCTAGTAAATGTTTTGAAGTTGTTTTCTTCTTTAGGTTTGTCTCTTGGGCATCCCTATCACCATAATAGCTTTTGTGTTTAGTTATTCTTCTGGTGTTCCTGAATTGAGACTTTGTGTTAGGAGCAGGCTCTGAGCATGCTAGGGGAAATGACCTGTTTTGTATTCCTTGTGCACTGCTTCAGCTTTTTGAGAGTATTGAGTGCTGTATTCTTGAAAGATCTTGGGTATCTCAGTCTGAAAACCTACAGGCTTTCAGTGCTACCATATCTGCTTGATCCAAGACAAAGTCTGATTGCTACTCTTCTGACCTGAGCTTTGCAAGTTCCTGACCTGAGTTTAGGTGTGGGCAACATCTGTAGGCTTGCTGCGGTACACTGTTGCTGGCCCTATCTTTTGTCAGCTAGTTTAAAAGTTTTATAGTCAGTGACAGAACTTTACTCCACCTCACCTCCTTTGTCGCCATTCTGTGTTCCCTACTCTGGTTATTCAGCTGCAAGTCATTCAGAGGGAGCGTCACACAGATGCTGCTCCCTTCTATTTCTTCTCCTTGCCAGTTCACAACCATCAGGCCCCCGGTATTACTCTTTGCCAGGTCCTCTCACCCCTATGTTCAGGCTTCCTCCTCAGTCTACACTGGATCTCTGATCCAGCTCTGGGGTACAAGCAACAGAATTGTCACTTGACTTATATTCCTGTTCCCACCACTGCCTCTGATTGCTCCATGCTGGATTCTAGAACTCTTTTTACCCTAAAGCACTCTTCAGTATTCATTGGCTGCAGTGTTTTTTGAGGCGTGACCTGATCCCCAGACCTTTGTCTGTCTTCCAGTGATGAACTAATCTGAAAAAATAATTCAGTGTAACTTTTTTCCTTGACTGTCCAGATAAAGACTTGGCCTGGTTTGTTGGAGTTGTCAGGTACTAGGAAAGAGGAGCCAGACCATCCTGCTTGCTTCTGCTTCACCATCTTGTCTGGCCTCCCTCTCACTATTCCTCGTACATCCTTCTCTAGCCCCTGTCTCTGAGCCTTTGGAATGACTGCTCCCCAGGCCAGAATGCATCCCTCCTCATCTCAGCACTTGGTTTCACTTGTGTCCATCAAGAATAAAGTGAAGCACCAGGCTCTAAGGAAAGCTTTTAAGCTCCCCTCAGCTTCTGGTGCCCTTTCACTTACTTTCCCATCCCCAGAAAATTGCTTTATGTGTACTTTATGTGTATGTGTGTTGGTAGGGTAGAAGAAGATTCATGAACAAGGACAGAAACAAAGATGAGGTTATCTATCGTAGTTTGGCGGGGGTGGGGGGAGAACAGCATGGGACATCTTTGTCATGATTTTTTCTAGTTCATGCTTTGTACTTTATTTGATGGTGGAATTTACCTAGGCATAATTATTCTAAGATTGAGAATAGAGAAAGAAGGTGAGTGAGACAAGAGATTGTAGAGTAGTAGCTAGTAACATATACTAGTTGGAATCTGTGGAGTCAAGACTGAGTATGGAGGTAATATTACATGAAAATCACCCATAATTGTGTAAGGTCACCCTGTAGTTGTTCTGTTCCTCCCTTTCAACAATGTCCCTTCCCTTTCCCCGCCCCAGGATTTGTGCTTTTATCCTCTTTCCAATCTCTCCCCTATTTCTTTAAGCCCTTAAAGTTACTGCTTCATCACTTAGACCTGTACATACACTGAATTGTTTTGACGAAGCTAACTCATTGTTGCTTTATCTTTATGTTTGAAATGACCCAGCCATGTGGACCCAGGTTCCTATTTTCAATCCACTTCTGCTCTTTACCATATTGAGGCAGTTTTCTAATCACCAAAAGTCAGTGGCAATCCTAAGGCTACTTTTTGTTGTCCTTGGTATGACCAAACACACTGTGTAATTGGAATTAAGGTGTTATTTGAGTTGAGGAAGCTGAAGAATTGAGTGTTGAGATTGATAGAGGGATTATAAAAATGAATATTAAGGGCCCCAAGAGTGATGGTAGGGGATGAAGTGAAGAGGAAGATCCAGGTACTAAATACACTGAGAAAGGTGCTATAGATGACAGAAAAAAAAGCTAAGGAGGAGAAGTAGAAATAGTAGTGGTAGAAATAGGTTGCTTGAATGAAACGAGGAAAACTTATTGAGGGGTGGTTGTAGAATTTCTCTAAGTGATGAGGAGCAGAGTGTCCATCAGTCTTGACTATAATGAGTAGGGGAAGGAGACTAGTCTCCAGTGTAGAGGTTTGCAAGGAATGTGATACCTTCAGGTTAGATACAGATTTAGGTTATTAAACGTAAGGGAGTGGAAAGAAAAGAAAAGTCAAAACATGTAAGGAAATTTGTTGAGAAGAAAGAAGTGGGGAATTCCAAAGGTCACTGAAAAGGGGGCAGTTGTAGTTGACCTGGTCCTGAAGAGGAGCTGAAGTGATTAGAATAAGGAAAAAGGTTTTAGAGGAGTTACGTAGGCATTTGTAACCAAGGCCATGAGGAAGAAATTGAAGTCCATATAATGGGACCTCAGTTGGTCTGGAGTACTTAATCTGAAAAACATAGATGATAGGGAAGCAGTAGAATTAATATATTTTCATTCTTTTATTGCTTACTGAGTAAAATATTTCAAAAATGGTTGATTTTATTTCCAGGCAATTTATTAAATGGTTCTTGGAGCCAGAAAGGGTTAATATCCCTCAAAAATGAAGATTTAATTTTGGATCATTCAAGAATTTATTAGATCACTTTTATTTCTCCCATCCCTACCTCTCCCAACACAAGCTTCCTCATTTTTGGGAGGGGGAGGGTTAGGTTGGTCCTGTTCCTTCTCCCTCCCCCCCCCGTTGATATATTCATAGAAATTAAGAGGCTGATAGCAGGAAAGCTGCTATTAATATGCTATCAACCTAAATAGGTCTGGTATACCATCATCCCTTATGGAAGTATGAAGTTACATGATTAAATTGGGAGGGCAGCTGGTCATTGGAAGGTAAAAGATTGACCATACCCCTGGATGCCTTAAAAAAAAAAAGCTAGAGAAACCTCACATAATCAGGTAATTCAAGAGTTGGAGGCTTGGGGTAGAGAATAGCTTTGTAAACTCTAACCCTTGCCTGTGCAAGAGGGCAGTGACAGGTAAGAGATTTTCAGTCATCTTCTTCTACCCCCATAACTATGGAGCCTAGTAGCAGCACTCACCATTACCTGGCAGCAGTTTGTTAAGTTAAGAGCAATTGAGACATATCCCACAGGGAGCAGACCTACCCTATATAGTGACATTGGCACAGAAGAGAGTCACATTCCAGTTAGGAAGCAGCTTTAGGGATCATCCTCTGGCAGCAATAAAGAAAGGTGACTGGATTTAAGAGAGACTTAATCTAAGCAGGCACAGTCAGAGCTGTGGAGAAGAGTCTGGCAGGGCAGACACTGATTTCCCAGGAAAGGAATATGGTTGATCCAGCAGAAGACAAAAGGTATCAGGACCCTGCAGCCTGGACATACCCTCACTGCCCTTGTACTTTAAGTTTGTGTCTGCTATTTCCATATACATTGTGTGCATTTGTGAGCCCATGCGCTCCAGGTTAATAGAAGAAATGGTTTGTTGATATTATTATATTATGCCATCTTAGTAAATGCCTTTGCTTGGCATTAATTTTGTATACTGGCTTACTATTAAAACTAAGCACACTGGTGAGGGTTTATGAGTTACAAATCCACAGCTTAACCCAGAATCTGGGAGTAGTTGTTCTCCCATGAACCTAATCTGAAAAATCTGTATTCCAGAGGGAGGGAATACTAGACTTAATCAGTTTTTCAGTAAGTATTTATTCAGGGCCTACTATGTGCCAGGTACTAGGGATACAGACACAAAATAGGAAATCATCCTTCTACAAAAAAAGCATGGGAGAGGCATGTTGTGAGTGTCAGAAAGGACACTCATGGAGCAGTGCTTGAGCTGAGCTTTGAAAGAGTCCAGGGATTCTAAGAGGTAGAGGTGAAGAGAGAGTGAATGCTGGTATCAGGGTCAACCTGTTGAAAGGCATGAAGATGAGGAATGAGATTCTCAATTTAGGAGGCCATGTGTACATGGGCTAATTTGACTGTACAGGCATACCTCAGAAATATTGTGGGTTCAGTTCCAGGCCACTGCAGTAAAGCAGATACCACAACAAAGTGAACCACTCAAATTTTTTTTGTTTCCTAGTGCATATAAAAGTTACGTTTATACTATACTGTTGCTTGTTAATTGTATGATACTATTATATCTAAAAAATGTAACTACCTTAATTAAAGATACTTTATTGCTAAAAATGCTATCATCTGAGACTTCAGCAAGTTGAAATCATTTTGCTTTTGGAGGATCTTCCCTCAATGTTGATGGCTGCTGACTGATCAGGATGGTAGTTGCTGAAGGTTGGAGTGGCTGTGGCAATTTCTTAAAAATAAGAAAACAGTGAAATTTGTGGCATCTATTAACCCTTCCTTTCACTTGAACACTTACAGTCTTATTAGGGTTATTAATCGACCTAATTTCAATATTGTTTCTCAGAGAATAGAGGCCACTGGGCAGAGCAGTCAGAACACATACATTTATCTATTAAATACACCGTCTTAAATAGGCGTGGTTCATGGCTCCCCAAAACATTTAAAATAGTAGCATTAAAGATCACTGATCACAGATTGCCATAGTAGATATAATAATAATGAAAAAGTTTGAAATATTCTGAGAAGTACCAAAATGTGATACAGAGACACAGTGTGAGTATATGCTGTTGGACAAATGGTGCCGACAGACTTGCTGGACCCAGGGTTGCTACAAACCTTCAATTTGTAAAAAACACAATATCTGCAAAGCACAATAAAGCAAAGTGCAGTAAAACAATGTATGCCTGTACTCTGGAATGCATAAAGAGTAATAATGAGTAATAGGTCTACTAAGGTTGGCCAGAAACAAATTATGAAGAGCCTTACATGTCAAAGATCTTTCCTAAATGAAACAGGCAGCCGCTAGAACTTCTTGTGCAGGGAAGTGACATGCAGATTTTGTCGTGTAATAATATCTCAATGTTAGGGACAGCTAGATGGTGTGGTGGATAGAGCACCAGCCCTGGAGTCAGGAGGACCTAAGTTCAAATCCAGCCTCAGACACATAACACTAGCTGTGTGACTCTGGGCAAGTCACTTAACCCTAATTGCCTCACCCAAAAATAATAATAATAATAATAATAATAATGATATCACTGTGTGGAAGATGGATCAGAGAGGAGAGAAGCAGGAAGAGCAATTAGGAATCTATTGTAATAGTACTGGTAAGATTTGATGTAGTCTTGAATTATGGTGGTGGTTGAGTGGGAGAAAGATACCAGAGACATTCTGGAAGTAAAATTGGCAAGACTTGACTGCTTTGGAGGGGACAGGCCAGGAAGGGAAGATGAATGAAAGTTGAGTGTTACCCCAATATACCAGGAAGTGTGGTGGTACCCTTGACAGAAAAAGGAAGTTAAGCTAACAGGAACATTTGGGGAAATGGGGAGGTGGGTTATGGAAGATGAATTCTGTATTGGACATGAATTTTTAAAGATTTAATATTTACATCGTGTCTTAAGGGTTGCTGAGAATGGCATGGTATAGTGAACAGAGAGCTAATCTCAAACCCAGTAAGATCTAGGGTTAGGTACTGCCTATGACAGATAACTGACTTTGTGACCCTTTGCAGCCCATCTGACCTCTCAGTTGTCTTGACTAGTGGTGTTAAGCTCAAATAGAAACAGGGTCACTAACGTGTACACAAGGATCCCTTTCAGTATATTGACTTAGAAAACCACATACAATATTGTCTGTCTTCTGTTGTATTTTTATTTATTTTGTTAAATATTTCCCAGTTACATTTGAATCTCATTCAGCTGCACTCTGGAGTGTTGCTGGCTTCATTGGGGTGGAATGTTTAACTCTAGACTTCTCTTTAAGACTTTTAAGTTATAGAGAATGTGCTGGTCTATATTGGTACATGGAATTTTCTCATTTGAAAGTTCCGCAGACTGATGAAATACAGATCTAGGCCCTATTCTCATCCCCTTAAGATCTTACTTTACTTATATCATTTTATTTGATCCTCACAATAACCCATTTGCAGTAGGAACTACTTTCTTCTTTTACAGATGAGGAAATTGAGGCTCAGATAGGTAAAAATGATTTGCTTGCCCATGGTCACACAAGTCATAAGTGTTAGAGGTATGATTCAAGCAAAGGGCTTTACTGATTTTAGTTACACAAAGTCAGAGAGAAAGTTGAAGCTGTTGATCAAATCAAGTTTGAAATTTTCTGAATATTATTTCATAGGACTCTCTATTCTTCATTAGCACGGAAGATCAGTAACTGACTATATTTAACAATTTTATCAGTTGGATTCAAACCATTATTAATATTAACCATGCTTGACATTCTTCTGTATAACCATATTAATTAGTAAATGTTTTTATTCTGAATTTTCTATTAAGAGATTTTAAAAATTGAGGAAATGCTATTTGTAGGTTTTTTTCTCTTCAGTATGAACATCCAACATTATTATTAAAGCCATTAAGTTAATTGTCTTGGTAGGAAAAGGAGAGATTGGATACAAGAGAGATTGTCATGGAAGCTTAGAAATGTCAAGGTTTGGCAACTGATTGGGTATGTGGAATGGAAGAGAATGAGGAATCAAGGAGAATCAGGAGTCATGGAGCGTGCCAAAGTAACAAACATGGGACTAGAAGAATGGTAGTGCCTTTGATAGAAATGGGAAAGAGTTTACAATTTAGGATGAGGCAGCTAAGTGGTTCAAAGGATAGAACACTGGGCCTGGAGAAGGGAAGACCTGAGTTCAAATATGGCCTCAGACATTTTCTAGCTGTGACCCTGGGTAAGTCATTTAACTTCTATTTGTCTTAATCTGCCAGAGATGGAAATGGCAAACCATGCCAATATCATTGCCAAGAAAACTCCATGGACAGTATTAGTGTGCTATGGTCCACAGAGTCACAAAGAGTCAGACATGACTGAATGACTGAACAACCACAGTAGAGTTTAGAGCAAAAGATACCAAGTTTAGTTTTGGATATGTTAAGTTTAAGATAGCTCCAGAATGCTCAGTTTCAGACATCCAAAAGCCATTGGTTGGTGAGTTCAGGGAAGAGTCTGGAGCTAGATAAATATATCTAGGAGTGATTTACATATAGAGAATAATTAAACCTACCAATACTGATGAAGTTACCGTGAAAGAGAATGAAGAAAGAGAAGAGGGCCTAGGAAACCTTGGGGAACACCTATGTATAGATGATGAACTAGAAAAAAGACTGAAAAATAGCATTCAGGCCAGCCAGTGAACCAGGAGAGAACAATGTCATGAAAACTGAAAGAGGAGAGTATCAAGAGGGGTCAAGAAGAATTCAGACTGAAAAAAGATAAATTTGGCAATTAGGAGAAGGAAAAACAAAACCTTTCTTACAAGATACATATTCAATCAAAAACAAAATTCCCAATTTGTCTGTGTCCAAGAATGTACATCTCATTCTTGATATTGAGTCCTTCACCTCTCTATAAAGAGGATTGGTCCTCTGGAATTGTGATTGGTCATTGCATTGATGAGAGTTGTTAAGTCTTTCAGAATTGTTTCCCTTTATAATGTCGTTATTATATAATTTTTCTTATGATTGTTCTCATTTCACTCAGCATCAGTTACAGCAAGTCTTCTGAGGCTTCTTGCACAATAGTATTCTATTACATTCATTTTTTAATAACTTGTTCAGTTCATCCATAGTGGATGGGCACATTCTTAATTTCCAGATCATTGCCACTCTAAAAGAAGCCACTGTAAATATGTTTGTACATATAAGTACTTTTCCTCTAAATTGCACAGTGGATAGAGTACTGGACCTGGATTCAGGAAGACCCAAGTTCAAATGTGACTTCAGACACTTAATAGCCGTGTGACCCTGGAAAAGTCACTTAACCTCTGTTTGCCTCAGTTTCCTCATCTATAAAATGGGGGTAATAATAGCACCTACCTGCCTGTGAGAATCAAATGAGAAAATAACTGTGAAACACTTAGCATAGTGCGTGGCATATAATAAGCACTATATAAATGTTAGCTATTACTATTATTATCATCATCATCATTATCAACATCATCAGTGTAAGTATAGTAGCAGTATCACTGGGTCAAAGGATATGCAAAGTTTAGTAACTTTAGGGGGCATTGTTCCAAATTGCTTTCCATAGAATGGCTGCAGCAACTTACAGTTCCACGCAGTAGTGTATTTATGTACCTGTTTTCCCACAGTCCCTCCAATATTCATCATTTTACTGTTTTGTCATCTTTGATATGTTGTGAAGAAGAACCTCAAAGTTGCTTTAATTAGCATTTCCCTAATTAGTGATTTTGAAGCATTTTTTCCTAGAGCTTAGTTTTCTTTGAGGACTCCTTGACATCCTTTGACTATTTACCAATTGAGGAAACTAGTAACTTTTCTGTTTTTCTTGAGTGAGGAGTTTGGATGTCTGATTGCAAGGGTTTTAGGACTGATTTTAAAGGAGAGAAAGTGGAGGCAGCTAGCAAAGTTGTAGTTTTTGGGTTTGGTTTGGTTTTGTTTTTAGTAATTTTGCTGCGACAGGGAAGAGAGATTAGAAGTAGGTTGAGAGGATAGGAGGGTTTAGTGAAAAGTTTTTAAAGGATATGGAAGACTTGCCTGTGTTTGGAGACAAAAGAGGTTGAAGATTTGAGAGTAGGGGACAATTGTGAATGCTGTCTGCTTGAGAAGGATGGGAGGGAATGGGATCAAATGTCTACTGCTTGTCAAATACTGAGGGGAAAAAAGGAAAGAGTTAAGAAATAGCAAAGGATTTTGACTTGAAGAGAATAGGAGAATAGGGAGCTGCCCTAGGAGAAGAGAAAGCTCATATCAAAATCATTTTTCTCATTACAAATAGAGACAAAGGTCCTAGATTGAGAGTGGGGGTTAAAGGAGAGAAGGAGCCTTGAGAAGGAAATAGAAGGTTTCGAATAACTTTTCTGAAGATTGAGATAGGAAATCAGGGAGGAACAAAACCATTGCCTTGCTGCAGTGAGGGCACACTTTAGAGTAGATAAAATGAATTTGTAATGGACCCAATCAGCAAGATTGTGCTGCTTCCTCCAGTTGGTTTCACAACATAATAAAAGGCAGTAGCAGATGGCAAGAGTAATTCAGATAAAATATTTGACCAACAAAGAGTTGGGATATAATAGGGGGCACAGAAAACCCAGAGCAGAGGACCATTTAAAGTTGAAGTAGCTGTTGGGTTAAAAATAGTGATACCCTTGAGGGCAGAGACAGCGTTTTTTGCCTTTCTTTATATCCCAAAAGCTGACTGAATATTTTATTGACAATTTTCCTCTTTGCTTTTGGTGAATATAGTTTATAATGCAAAAACACAGAAAACAGATTTCCTTTCATTGCAAATGTGTTGGTTGTAGTTCTTGTCCTTTTAGGAAAAGAAAAGGGAAAGGAATGCAGTATAAGTGTAATGCTCATTTAGGAGAATACAGAATTGAAATTTGGGATATTTTTTGTTCTTTGAAATGTAGTTATAAAATAATTTTGAATTAATCATTTATTGTAACATTTTCTATTTTGCTAAATGTTTCAGATTCATTATTCCTTAAAATAGTGCTGTGAGAGGGGAGCCATATAAATATCCCTGTTCTTTCCAATAAAGAAACTGAGGCATAAAGAAAAGTTCAGGACATTATAAAGGGTGGCACAGTGAGTCATAGAAAAGGCTAAAATTAGAATCCAGAATACTCTGGGTGCCAGTACATTGAGCCAAACTATCTCCAGCCCCTAAAATGGTTTGAAACAGCCAGCCTGCAAGATAGCAGAGTAATATTTGTAGATATTTTATCATGTCCCTCCAAAAAATTCATCTGAATGTGGTGAAGATAAATAAGTTTCTCAGTTAAATATTTCATGTGGTTTGGCATTTACTCACCCAGCTGATTTAATGAAGATATATGGTTTCAAATGGCATTAAGACTAATGAATTGCACTGTCCATCTAGATGTTTAAGTCTGGGATGGAGCACCTTATCTAATTTGTCATTCAAATGACAGTTTTCTTTTGTATTGACTTCCCATTAAATGTGAAATGATTGATTTAACACCCTTTCTAAACAGTCTCCTCTTGAAAAAAGACTAGCAACATTTTTTGTTGATGTTTTAAACTTTGCCTGCTGCTATCAGTGGGAAATCTAGTACTAAAACCATATAAATGTGAGTTGTCAGTATTAATTTTCAAATTCAAATTCAAAATTATTTTCTATATTACTATATTAATAGCTATATTACTATAGCTATTGATTAGTATTTTGGGGGGTAAATATTTTTCATTTAGTGAAAAGTTTGACAGTAGACCATTCTATGTTAAATGATTTGTTTGAACACATATGCAGTTCTCTATTTTTAGTTTTGTTGAGACACTTCTGAATTATTTCAGATTAAATTACATTCGAAAATAGGTACACTACAAATTAAATTTAATAGGATACATTTTAAAATACATTGTAATAAAGTATGTTGTTATTCTCAACATACATTCCAATAAAGTAAATGTATTTTTAAAATCCTGTAGCAAGTAAATAAATGTTAATCTTTTGACCTACATTCTAAGTTTTGTGGATTTTTTTTCCTGAATATTGGATCAGTCTCCCCTTTACAGCTTGTTATTGGTACAGAAAAAAAAGAAGACCCTCTCCCATATTTTCTGGAGTGCCTCCCTCTGCCCCTGAGAATGGACTAGCTAGCACAGCAATCATCTTTCTTGTCTTGAGGTGGCTGGGAAAAGAAGCGAGCCATGATTGGACTGTTCTCCCGTAGCTAAAGATAGTTTCAGGGGAATCATTGAAGAGTTTATAGTGGTAGAATCATTATAGCTTTGGCTTCCTAGGTATTTCTCATATACTGGGGTACATACCCTCCTTGTTACCTGTGAGTATTGATTCTATTTTGCCTCCTATATGTGAAGATGGTGTGAGTACTCAAATAAGTTGATTTAATTTTGCTCACAAAGGACTTTTACTATTGTTAATGGTACAGAAAAATATTCCCTAGTATTAAACTTCTACTGAGATAAAACTTAGAATGAGAACACCTAAGAGGACAGAGAATAAGTTTAAAGAACTGGGAGAAATTTAAGAAATGAGTCAAAGGAGGAAAAAATACAGCTTTTAGAACAGTGCACATTGGAAGTAAAAAATGTGAAATAGAATTATGCCTAATGATGCTAAGTATATGTTAGCTTTGTTAGCTGAATGTCACAGGGAAGAGAGATTAGAATTATTACTTTTCCCTATTTATCAGCCCCTTCAAACAGTGAATATATAATTCTATTTAAATGATAGCACTATAACCACAGAATTTTAGAGGATGTTGTAGTTAAGTAAGGAACTTTTTTTTAGTATGAGTGGAAGAATAATTGTTAGTGAAGGAGATAATTTAGACTGTATAAAAGATAGTATTTTTGAAAATCAAGAAATAAATGAGACTTATGACTAAAAGGTGTTAAGATGTGGAAAATTGTCAGCAAAGCCCAGGGAATGGAGATATTTAAAAGTCTTTAGAATATTATTTTTTAACATTTTTGTGTTTTTCAATATTCAGTATTTGATTTTGTTTTTATGCTTATTTTTCCTGTTGTTGTAACTCTTGATTTTTTCATCTTACTCATGCACCTTGCTCCTCAGTAAAACCTTTCTTTTTAACAAGCATAGTAAAAAAAAAAAAGTCAACACATTTATTATGTCTAAAAATGTAGACTTCATCCCATGTCTTTAGTTAACTACTTTTTTAAATTAATTTATTTTGATTTATCAACAATCACTTCCATAAGTTTTTGAGTTTTAAATTTTTCTCCCCCACTCCCTCCCCAAGTCGGCACACAGTCTGATATAGGCTATACATATACATTCCTATTAAACATATTTTCACATTAGTGATGTTGTAAGGAAGAATTAGAACCAACAGGAGGAACCGCAAGAAAGAGAAAACAGAACAAAACAGAAGAAAAAAAATAGCAAATCGTATCCTTCTATCTGCATTCAAACTATAGTTCTTTCTTTGGATGTGAATAGCATTTTCCATACCTAACTTTACTAATATTCTATTCACCTCCTTAACTTCTTTCTTGTTTATTTTGTGGTTAGGTGTATCTAGTTCAGAGAGAGGGAGGCTGAGGTCCCCCACTAATATAGTTTTGCTGTCTATTTCTTCCTGAAACTCCCTGAACTTCTCCTCTAAGAATTTGGATGCTATACCATTTGATGCATATATGTTTAGTAAATTGTTTACGGTGCCTTTTAGCAGGATGTAGTTTCCTTCCTTGTCTCCTTTGATAAGATCTATTTTTACTTTTGTTTTGTTTAATATCAGGATTGCTACCCCTGCTTTTTTCACTTCAGCTGAAGCATAATATATCCTATTCTAGCGTTTTACCTTTACCCTTGTCTGTATCCCTCTGTTTCGAATGTGTTTCCTGTAAACAGCATATTGTAGGATTATGGTTTTTAATCTATTCTGCTATCTATATCAGTTTTATGAGAGAGTTCATCCCATTCACATTCATAGTAATGATTTCTGTGTCTTTCTCTCCATCCTGTTTCCCCCATTTATGCTTTTCTTTCTCCTTTCTCCTTTCCCTCTTCACTAATGTTTTGCTTTTAAGCACCACCTCCCTTTTATTAGCCTCCTCCCTTTTCTTCCCCTTTACCCTTACTACTTTTTCCCTCCCTTCTATCCTCCCTCCCTTTTCTTTCCCATTTTCCCTCCTACTGCTTATAGGGTAAGTTAGATTTCTATACTTAACTGATTTTGTTAACCTAACCTTCTTGAGCCAAATCTGATGAGAGTAAGGTTCGAACAGTGCTCATCTCCTTCCCTTCTTTCCCTCTACTAGAATAGATTTTTGTGCCTTTTCCTGTAACTTAATTCACCTTTGTCTGCCTCTTCCTTTCCTTCTTTGTCAGTACATTTTCTTAGTTAGATCAGATTAAGCCACTTACTTAGATCCATTTAACCCACTTGATTAGATTTTTTTTTTTATCATTACATCAAAGTCACCCTCTGTGTTTACCCCTTTAAAATGGTGTAATAACAATACAGTTCTCCAGAGTTACAAGTGTCATCTTCTCTTACAGGAATGTAAAAAGTTTGCCCTTATTAATAACATGTTGTTTTTCTTCTGACCCATTTACCTTTTTATGTCTCTCTTGAGTCTTGTATTTGAAGATCAAATTTTCTGTTGAGCTCTGGTCTTTTTATCAGGAAGGTTTGGAAGTCTCCTATTTTGTTGAATGTCCATCTCCTCCTCTGAAAGATTATGCTCATTTTTGCTGGGTAATTGATTCTTGGTTGTAATCTAAGCTCCTTTGCCTTACAGAATATCTTATTCCATGCCCTACAATCTTTTAATGTAGAAACTGCAAGGTCCTGTGTAATCCTGACTGTGGTTCCATGATATTTAAATTGTTTCTTTCTGGTTGCTTGCAGGATTTTCTCTTTGACCTGGTAATTTCGGAATTTGTCTACTGTATTCCTTGGCGTTTTCAATTTTGGATCTCTTTCAGGAGGTGATCAGTGGATTCTTTCTATGAATATTTTACCCTTTGGTTCTAGGACCTCAGATCATTTTTCCTTGATGATTTCCTGAAAGATGCTGTCCAAGCTCTTTTTTTCATCGTGATTTTCAGGTAAACCAATAGTTTTTAAATTGTCTCTCCTGAATCTCTTTTCCAGGTCAGTTGTTTTACCAATGAGGTATTTTACATTTTCATCTATTTTTTCATTCTTTTGTTTCTGTTTGACTGATTCTCGCTCTCTCGTAGAGTCATTAGCTTCCATTTGCTCAATTCTAATTTTTAACGAATTGTTTTCTTCTATTAGAATTTGCCATTTGGCCCATTTTATTTTTAAGAAATTCTTCTCCTCAGTGAGTTTTTGTGGCTCCTTTTCTCTTTTGCCAGTCCTGCTTATTAAAGAGTTGTTTTCTTCAGTATACTTTTTTTTTTCTATTTGGCCAATTGTATTTTTTAAGGACTTATTTTCTGCAGTTAATTTTTGTCCTTCTTTTTCCAAGCTATTGACTCTCTCTTGCATAACTCTCATTTCTTTTCCCAATTTTTCTTCTATGTCTCTTATTTGACTTTTAAATTCCTTCTTGAGCTCTTCGGGCTTCAGACCAGTTTATAATCCCTTTGAGGTTCCAGATGTGGGTTTGTTGACAGTGTTGTACTCTTCAGAATTTCTACCTTGATCTTCACTGTTCCCATAGTAAGAATCTATGGTAACGTTTCTTTTTGCTCATGGTATTTGCTTATTTCCTGGCCTTTAAAAAAAAATGAGCTCTCCTACTGGGGAGTAAGAGGCACTGATCTAAGCTTCTTGTGCTGAGAGCCTGGAACCTAGTAGCTGGCTTTGTGTGCTGGGGTCTCAACTGCTGGAAGTTGGAGACTGTAGGGGTCTGGCAGGTTACCTGGTGTTGAGCTGGAATCAGCAACACTGGGACTCTAGGGGTAGGATTGGGTAGTCTGATCCCTGGAGGTTGCCTGGTCACCCAGGCCTTTCCTTTCCCTACTTTCACTTTCTTTGGCTCCTTTCAGAAGGATGTTTCCCTGGTGAGGGAAGTTTCTCAGCCTGGGGCCCTTCCCAAAGTTTTGCTGAGGCACTGGGAGACTTGACTACCATAGAACACCAAGGCTCATGGTGATTTTCCAAACTGATTTCTACCGATCCCCCCACCCTCACTGAGGCACTCAGGGTCCTGATGTTACTGTTTGTCTGCTCCACCACCTGGGTTTCAGGATCTCTTCCTGGTATGCTAGGTGGGGCTTTCAGCTAGCTTGCTGGGATGCCTTCTGTTCTGGACTGCTTCCCTTCGCCCAACGCAAGAGGAGCCTTTTCCATTCATCCCTGAAGCTACCTAGGCTACAGGACTGCTGCATCCGATCTTTCTTCTGGTTCAGCTGTTCCAGGGTTTTTCCTGAGGCAGTATTTTCTGGGCTTTCAGAGGTTAATAAGGGACAGTAAAGCAACTTATTTCTTACTCCACCATCTTGGCTCCTGGAAGCAGGAGCTTTTCTTTCTTTTTACTTTTTTACTTTTTTTTTTACTTTTCTACAGAGAAAGAGGAGTCATGTTTCTTTTGCATTATTGTGGTCACCATGCCTATTTGTTCTCTTGTGCATTGGTTCATATGTGTCTTCCCAAATTTATGTGAATTCATGTCCATAATTTCTTATAGTACAATAATACAACATTCACACATTACAATATTTTCAACCCTTTCTCAGTCCATTGACAGCAACATTTTTTCCAGTTTTTTGTTACTATAAATATTTTTATATCTATGAAACTGTCCCCTTTGTCTTTGTGACCTCCGTGGGATATGTTAATAAGTCAGTAAACTTTTATTAAGCTCCTACCAAATTCCAGGAACTGCTCTAAGCTCTGAGGGTATAAAAATAAGAAAACACAATCCCTTCCCCCAAAGAACTCAGTTTAATAATGAGGGAGACAACAAGCAAAGAAATATGTACAAACAAGTATGTATCACGTAAATATGAAATAATTAATAGAAACAAGGTACTAGAATTAGGAGGGATTGGAAAAGATTTCCTGTAGAAGATGTATGTTTCGCTTGGACTTAAAGCCAAGGAATCCCACAGCTGGAGAGGAAGAGGAGAGAGTATGTCAGTCATGGGAGACAGAGAAAATAACCTGGAACTGAGAGATGGAGTGTCTTGTTTGTGGAACACCCAGGAGGCCATTGTGACTGAATCACTGAGTTAATGGGGAGCTTAGAAGTTGTTGTTTGTCTTTCCTTCTCTAATAGGACCATGACATCAGTGAAGTGATACCGTGACATGAAAATGAATTGGATTTAAGTTAGAGAGGGCTGTGCAAATTCACCTGTCTCACTTTCTCCTCCAGAGCCATTTGGGCCCAGTGACAAGATATATAGATATACATATCTATATCTGTATCTATATCTATATAATCAGGACAACTGGAGATGGCCCTGGATGTAGTGGTAGACCTTGGCCTTTTTATGCTGAGGTCTTTAACTGGTCTCTGTCTGAGGCAATGCTTCATTCAGTGATTAATGCTAGATAAGAAATAAGGCCTTTTTTGCCTGGTTCCCCACTCAAAAAAGAAAAATTAGTCTGGGAGGGGAAGACCCTCAGGGTTTCTGGCCAAAACAGAAACAATTGCTATTTCCATTCACTCTGAGCCAGTTAGGGCCCAAAGACCAAATAGAACTTGGCCTGGTACCTTTTGTTGACCAGTCAATGAGAACCAGAGTGATTTGGGTTTAAGGCATAGTCCTTAAGAAAAAAAAAATCTAGAGGTAAACCCCAAGATATCTTGTGAGGTTTCAGTAATCAAAATTTACATTCCTTTAGATAGAGTACCCTCAGGTAAGGGTATGATACCCTATGTAGACCAAGGGAAGAGAAGAGAAGGGGAAAAGAAAGAAGGAAAGAAGGGGAAAGAAAGAGAGAAAGAGAGAAAACGAGAGAGATATGAGAGGTGTTTGCCGACTGAACAGTTCCACTTGGGTCCGTAGTGGGGCAGCTCCTACTACTCCTCACAGAGGTTATTATTTGGCCTACGTTCTCACAAAGGACTGTGACATCAGGAAGGTGATGCCATGATATGTAAGTGAATTGGATTTAAGAAAGGGAGGGCTATGCAAAGTCAGCAGCCTCACTTTCCAGAACTTTGAAGTATAAGAAGACTGAAAGAACAGAGCCAAGGACTAGGTTTTGAAGGGCTTTGAATGCCACAAATCATTTTGTATTTGATCCTGGAAGCTATGAGTATGTTGAGTAGAGTGGGGATATGATTGTACCTACCCTTTAGAAAAATTACTTTGGTGGCTAAATGAAGGGTGGATTGAGGCAGGCAGACTCACCAACAACTGTTGCAATAGTTCAAGTATGAGGTAATGAAGGCCTTGCACCAGAGTGGAAGCAATGACTGAGAAGAGAAAGGAGCATATTCAAAAGAGGTTGCAAAGGTGAAATCGATAGGCCTTGGCAATAGATTAGATATGAAGGGTAAGAGACAATAAGGAATCTAAGGATGACTCCTAGGTTAAGAGCCTGAGGGAAGATGGCATTGTCTTTTAGAGTAATGGGGAGTTTAGGAATGGGTAGGGTTTAGGGAGAAAGATCGTAAGTTCTGTTTTGGACATGTTGAATTTAAGATGTCTACTGGACATCCAGTTTGAGATATCTGAAAGGCAGCTGGAGATATGAGATTTAAGGTCAGCAGAGAGATTGGGGGCAAGAGAGGTAGACTGGAGAATCATCAGCATAGAGATGGTAATTAAATACATAAGAGCTAATGAGATCACCAAGTGAAGTAGTAAAGGGGATTTGGAATTCTTGAACATGGAGGTGGTATATTTGTGGGTAATGGTAAGAACAACCATATAACCATCTTTGTGGCTGAGATAAAGTGGAAGAGTAGGTAATGGGATGTGAGTAGATTGAAGAACTGAGAGGTTAGGAATTTTTTTAATATAATTCTTTTTTTTATTTTTTTAAATATGAATTTATTTTTAGTTTTCGATATTTACTTCCACAAGATTTTGAGTTCCAAATTTTCACCCTATCTCACCCTCCCCCCACCCAAGATGGAATGCATTCTGAATATCCCTTCCCCTGGTCTGTCCTCTCTTGTATCTGCCCCCCCCCTTCTCTTATTGCTTTCCCCTTTTATTTTCCTGTAGGGCAAGATAGACTCCTGTACCCCATTTCCTGTATTTCTTACTTCCCAGTAGCATGTGAAAACATTTTTTTTAAACATATGTTTTTAAAACATTAGGTTTCAAATTTTCTCTCCTCCTCCCTCACCCACCCTCATTGAAAAGGCAAAACTCAATATAGGTTATACATGTGCAGTTATGCAAAACACTTCCATAGTAGACATGTTGTAAAAAACTAACTCTATTTCCCTTAATCCTATCCTGCCCTCCCATTTATTCTATTCTTTTTTTTGTTGACCCTGTCCCTCTTCAGAAGTATTTGCTTTTTATTACCCCCTCCAATCTGCCCTGCTCTCTTGTCCCCTTCTCTTCCTATTTTCCTGTAGGGCAAGATAGATTTTCATACCCAATTGAATGTCTATGTTTTTCCCTCCTAAGCAAATCCTATGAGAATAATATTCACTCATTCCTCTCACCTTCCCCTTTTTCCACTGTAAGAGACTTTTTTTTTGTTTTTTTTTGTGAGATAATTTACCCCATTCTACCTCTCCCTTTCTTTTCTCTGAGTATAATCCTCTCTCATCCCTTAATTTTATTCTCCAGATATGACCCTTAATCTTCAACTCACCCTGTGCCTCTATCTATCTATATATACATACATATAATTTTTTTCCTTCAACTACCCTAATACTGACAAAGGTCTCATGAGTTATAAATATCATCTTTCCATGCAGGAATGTAAACAGTTCAACTTAATAAGTCTCTTATGATTTCTCTTTCCTGTTTACCTCTTCATGTTCCACTTGAGTCTTGTATTTGAAAGTCAAATTTTCTATTCATCTGGTCTTTTCATCAAGAATGCTTGAAAGTCCTCTATTTCACTGAATGACCATTTTTTCCCCTGAAGGATTATACTCAGTTTTGCTGGATAGGTGATTCTTGGTTGTAATCCTATCTCCTTTGCCCTCCAGAATATTGTATTCCATTGCCTGCGGTCCTTTAATGTAGAAGCTGCTAAATCTTGTGTTATCCTGATTGTGTTTCCACAGTACTTGAACTGTTTCCTTCTGGCAGCTTGTAATATTTTCTCCTTGACCTGGGAACTCTGGAATTTGGCTACAATATTCCTAGGAGTTTTCCTTTGGGGATCTCTTTCAGGAGGAGATCTGTGGATTCTTTCAATTTCTATTTTGCCCTCTGGTTCTACTATATCAGGGCAGTTTTCCTTGATAATTTCTTGAAAGATGATGTCTAGGCTCTTTTTTTATCATGGCTTTCAGATAGTCCAATAATTTTTAAATTCTCTCTCTTGGATCTGTTTTCCAGGTCAGTTGTTTTTCCAATGAGATATTTCACATTGTTTTCTAATTTTTCATTCTTTTGGATTTGTTCTACTGTGTCATGATTTCTCATAAAGTCACTAGCTTCCAATTGCTCTATTCTAATTTTTAAGGAAGTATTTTCTTCAGTAATCTTTTGGACTTCCTTTTCCATTTGGCCAATTTTGCTTTTTAGGGCATTCTTCTCCTCATTGGCTTTTTGGACCTCTTTTGCCATTTGGGTTAGATTATTTTTTAAGGTGTTACTTTCTTTAGTATTTTTTGGGGTCTCCTTTAGCAAGCTGTTGACTTGTTTTTCGTGATTTTCTTGCATCACTCTCAATTTTTCCTCTACTTCCCTTACTTGCTTCTCAAGGTCCCTTTTGAGCTCTTCCAAGGCCTGGGACTGATTCATATTTTTCTTGGAGGCTTTGGATGTAGGAGCTTTGACTTTGTTGTCTTCTTCTGGTTGTATATTTTGATCTTCTTTTTCACCAAAGTAAGATAATATAGTCTGACTCTTTTTGTGCTGCTTGCTCATGATCCCAGCCAATTGCTTGAGTTTTAAACTCTTTGTTAAGGTAAGAGTCTTCTTCCAGTATGGAGAATGTGCTGTCCCAAACTTCAGGGGTTTGTGTAGCTGTTTTCAGAGATACTTGTAGGGACCTGTAAATTTTCAGTTCTTCTAAGGTGATATGATAAGGGGCGAGGTGTTTACTCCTTTCATGACCTGTGCTCTGGTCTGTGAGTGACTACAAGCAGTCTTTTCTGCCTTGGAACTGTGAGGAAGATTTCCTCTCCACAGCCACTGCAAGCTCCACCACTCCAGTGCTCCACCTCGCCCCAGGATTGCCACCCAGAACTGTGACCCAGATCCAAGCATGGGCAAAGCAAGAGATTCCTGCCTCAGCACTGGCAGAGAGATCCCTGCAATCCCTCTCTGATCATCCAGTGGATTCCCCCTCAGTCTGTGGGCCAGAAGCTCAGAAGGCAGCTGCCCCCCTCCAGGGCCATCCTCTTGGGGAACTGGAGCTGAGACCCCATGTTCCTCTCTCAGCACCACAGAAACAGACTTTTCCCACTGACCTTCCAAGTTGTCTTTGGCATTCATTGATTGAGGAGTCTGGAAACCACCACAGCTGCCTGCAATTCAGTCCTCTGAGGCCTGCTCCAGGTTTGCTGCAGCCTGCATGCCCACACCAAACTGTGCTCCTCTACCAGCCCAGCACAATATACCTTTCTGATACAGGTTGTCTTGGACTGGAAATTTGTTTCATTCTGTCTTTTTGTGGATTCTGCTGCTTTAGAATTTGTTTAGAGCCATTTTTTTTTAGGTATTTGGAGGGGTTTGGGGAAGAGCTCAAGCAAGTCACTGCTTTCACTGCACCATCTTGGCTCCACCCACCAGGAATCCAAGGTTAGGATTTTTTATGTAAAGTCAGTATGTTTATTGAAGTCCTCTAGTATGAGTGTAGGAATTGGGAGCCAGAAAAAAATTTTGAGCCATTTACCAAATTCATTGAGCAGGGAGGTTAGTGACCTGGAGGTATGTAGATTACAGCTACCAGGATTTTGATTAAGTGTAGCAGTGGATAGCATGAACTTCAAATAAGGAAAAGTTACTGAGTGTAGGTGGTAGGAAGAGAACCTGAAAGTGGCAATGAGGAACAAGGAGTATTCCATTTTCCCTCAACCAGTGAGCCAAGGGGAGTGAGTGAAGATGCAGCTTATTCACCCTGAAATGGGTAGCCATGGAGGCTTTGTCATTAGTGGGGAACTAGATTTCTCTGATAGTTAAAATATGGATGGAGTGGGAGGAGAAGTGACGTAGAGTGAAAGGAAGTTTGTTGCCAATGGAATAGGCATTCCAGAGGATAAGATGGAAGGGGAGGATGGTGTTTGGCTGGAACTTAGGGGTTGGAGGGTTGAGAAGAATAGAAATAACAATGGGATAGGAGGGGATACAATCATTAGGATACATAGGGTGGTACCACATGTGAAAAGTTCATTGCTCTTACTTTTATATGTTTTTGTTAGTTCTCTAATATATGTTGGGTATCAAACTTTTATCAGTGATATTTGCTGAAAAATATTTTCCCCAATTGTTTCTTTTATAATTTAGCTGCATTTTGTTCATGTAAGAACTTTTCAATTTTATTTAATTCACTTTTTAAAAATTAATAATGTGGAATTTATTTGCGTTTTTGTTTCTGTTGCTGCACAGTTGTACCAACCTTAATACTAGTAGGTAGATGAAAATATGAACATTTAAAACCTTGAGTGAACTTCCTTAGATTCATGATAATCCTTAATTCATTGGTCATTAACTTCCTGTCACTCCCTACAGGGGCTGGTTGAAACTTTCTTGGAGAAAGAAACTTAATGCCCTAACTATATACCCAAGCCTCCTTCTCAGGAAATCTTGAATTTAGTGAGCTTTGTTTAATCAGTCAGACAAGCCTATATTAAGTACTTTCTATAATGAAACTGTGGTAAATTCTCAGTACATAAAGAAAGACAAAAAAAAAATCTCTGCTCTCAAGGAGGTCACATTCTAAGGAAGGAAACAACACAGAAATCTCTAGGTACATACAAGAAATATGCAGTATATGTGAAGGAAGCATTAGCATATGGGGGAACCAAGAAAGGCCCACTTTTCCTGGGCTGGTATCATTCTGATATCAACATATCAGAAATTTTCAGTCCTCTCTATCATCTGTTCTTTACTACTGTGTTAGTCATCCTCATTGCCAAAGCCAACTCCTACACCTCTGACTTAAATCTTATATCCTGGGAAGCCATGTTACTGATTGATCATCCCTACTCTTTTGAATCTTAATCTATTGGCTCATTCCCATCTGCCTTTAAACCTGAACATAACCTCAAATCTTAAAAACACACATCTTTTTTCGGTCCTTTGAGTCTGTTATTTGATTTAGCAAACATTAAGTGCTTATGTCATGTTCTGTCTTCCCCTTTATTGCCAGATTTCTAGAAAGTTCTGTATTCACTGCTTCTACTTCCTGACCACACATTTGTGTTTCTCTTTGCCTTGTAATCTGATGTCCATCCTCACTATTCTATTGTAACTGCTGTTTCCAAAGTTACTAGTGAATTCTGAATTTTCAAATCCAACATCCTTTTCTCACTTCATCCTTCCTGTATGCATCATTTAAAGCTTTCCCCTTCTTTATACTTTGTCTTCCTTGCCCTTTGTGACATTGTTTTCTCTTAGATCACCTTCTTTGTCTGATTTCTTTTCCTTGTTTTCTTCATAAATTATCCTTTCTCCTTCCACTCCCAGATTGCAGGTGTTCCTTAAAGTGCTCTCTTATAACTTTTCTTTGTGTACTTTCTCTGGGCAGTCGCAGTACTCTCTTTGTTTCAGTTATCACTTCTCCACAGATTCACTCATTCTACAAATATATTTTTTAAGCCCAAAGTATTGTGCAAGGCACTAAACCAAACATACATAGACAAAAGATGACAGTCCTTAACTGTAAGATACTCAGTACATTCTACTCAAGAGAAATAGCATGTACAGTGTTGTCAGTACACAGTGCAGACAAAAGTTAGTATAAAGAAAGACAAATCATTTTCTTAAAGAATTAGGAAATTTCTCATAAATGTTTATTGAATTGAATAAAACTCAACCGACTCTTGAAAGGAGCTGGAGAGTCTAAGAAGTAGAGAGCATCTCAGCCAGGGGATACAGCCAATGCAAAGTCCTGGTGGTAGGAGATTGAATTGTATATAGAAAACAAGAAGAGGCCAGTCTCACTGGAACTTAGATTACAGGAGGATGATGAGTCATCAAAAGACAGATTGAAGTCACTTTGTGAAGGTTTTAAATGTCACATAGAGCAATTTGTATTTGTTCCTAGAAGCCTTAGAGAGTCATTGAAGCTTCTTAAACAGTAACGTGGTCAGACCTTCACTTGAGAAACACCAGACTGGTAACTGAATATAGAGATAGATTAGAGAAAGGAGATACTAGAGGCAGCAAGACTATCTCAGTATTGGAGAAGTGATAAGGGAGGGAGCTAGTAGTGTGGAACGTGGCTGTGGAGGTAGAATTGACAACAGTAAGGAATTCTCTAATCTGTTTTGCAGAAATTAGGAATTAGTCTTTCAGATGGGCAGGTCTGATCAAATCATTCTTCTTTCCCGAAATATTCCCTAGCTACAAGATAAAATATAAACTTCTTATCCGGATATTCAAGGCCTTCTGCAGTGTCTCCAATATTGCTTTTTAGCTGTTTCACACTGATTCCCTTCAGGTACTCTGTGTCCCAGCTAAACTGCAGTATTATCTTGTCTTTTATTTGCTTGCGTTTCTTATTTTTTATTTGCTTGCCTTTGTATTTTCACATGATGTCCCTGGTAATCTGGAATGAATTTGCTTCACATCTCAGCCTATTGATGTCTTTTTTTTTTTTTAGACCCAGCTTAGATGCCATCTCTTCTGTAAAGAATAATCTGAAACCTTCAGCTGCAAGTGATAACCACTCTCCCAGAATCTCTCATCCATCTCTTTTCAGCATTTCGATAGATTTGGTGGAATAGAGCTTTTCATGTTGTATTTGGGTATGTGATATCCCTTAGCTACAGGGCAGGGATTTTAAAAGCATAAATTTAAAGCTGGGAAAGTCCTTAGAGGCAGTCTTGCCCAGCGTCCTCATTTCACAGATGAGGCCCAGAAAAAGACTAAGTTCAAGGTTACACAGTGACAGAGGTGGGACTCAAAGCCAGGCTCTCTGGTTTCTAATTCAGTGCCATTGCCAGTGTATCATGCTAAGGTGGCATTATTTCATCTTATTACTCCAGTAATTGGATATAGGCCTGCCCACATTTAAGGATAGAGGGTAGGTACTTAAGAAAATGTTTAAATTGAATTTTAGCCCTTTGAATTCAATTATTATTTACAGAATGATTCTGTAAAGGGTTTTCTCTAAAAAGCAAGATAAAAACTTCTTGATGCTTTTGAATGTTTCTAAGATCGTTACTTTCCCTGGAAAGAATAGCAAAGTTAAAGAAAAATGAAGCCAAAATGTTAGCCACTGCTAATTTAAGATAAGGATAAGACTGTTCCAAAATGACAATTAAGTCAATTGAAAAATGATTCTCACTTTCATTGTAAATGATATTGTATTAATTGCACTGGAACTATATATAGTTTCTTTAATGAAATCCATAGTAAAGTAAAAGAGAAAGAACTGACCATCCACACTTGAAAAACAAAGTAGATGAAACATTGTCAGATTTTGATATACATCTAGATTAGGAAACTGTTCAAATGATTTATTTTTAACATTTTCAAATGAGATTTATCAAAAGATATTCTGTAGAACCAAGTGAAACTTCAGAAGGTCTAGAGAGAGAAGGGATGGCTACTATCCTCCAAGTTGGCATCCAAATTAGAGGGATAATGTGGCAACTCTTAAGATGGCTTATCAACTTTCCTTTTTTGTATATTAAAAGCCCCATTTTTGATGTGTTAGGGATCATTCTTCCTTTTCAGGGATTCCATAGTAGCAGTTGATGGGATCAAGGAGTTAAATGTTACTCTCTGATTACAGATCTCCATTTAAGCATTTTTGAGCACTTTTAGTGGTTGAGTTGGGATGAAATGCAGAGAATTGGAATGTGCGTCATCTACTCAAGATTGGCCAATGAAGAGATTGTAGAGAATCTTATCTATGATACCAGATTCAGTGAAGTCTTGTGGGTCCAGGTATTCAAGTGATTTCACTAATATATATTTTAGAAAAGTGCTGAAATACATATATAATAATGATTTTAGATTCATTAAAAGTACTATATGATTTCCTACATATAAATCCAGCTTGCTCTCCTATTAAATTTTGAGCTTAGCTTATTGTCTTTCTGTCCACTTTATGTGCATTTATGAACTAACTCATGCCAACTCTTTGTTATAATCTGAGCCAAAGAGAGTCTTTATCTACTTGGTTTTTCCTCTGTGGATTGCTAGGCTGTTCTCTTTTAAGGAGCCATAGATCTCATTGAGGAAGCCCTATAATTTTCAAGGTTAATAATCAATAGTGTCATCTTTAAAATGAAACATTTAAAGAACCTCACCATTTATAGAGACCCCCTCTCTAATTGGAAAGTGAGCTTCTTGAAATCAAGGACTATCACTTTTTTCTGTGTGTGTCTCCAATGTTTAGCATATTGTAAGTGCTTAAATACTTTTTCATTCATTCATTCATTTTGACTTTGTACAGAATGTCTTCTATGAAATTGCAGGACCTAATTGGTAAGCATAAATGTTCCTCATTCGATGTTGCTATTCAGCAAGTACTTGAATAAAATGAAATTATTTAATAACCCAGCAAAAAATCATATAATGATAATATATGCAGGGGAGACTCCTTTTTGGAAGAGAGCCATATTTTTGTTATAAAAATGATTTTTATAATTAAATAATAAACATGGCTGCATTTTATAGTCCCTATACCTTTCAGTCAATTTCAGATAACACAAAGGACCTTTAGTGGGTATTCATAGCATACATCAAGTTACCGATGATAACTTGAACACAAGAAGTGACATAAAACTCATTAAGCTTACCAAATGGCAGGCATGTCATATAAGAAGAGTGAGTTGTAACCATGGATAATTAGAATATTGTCCTTGTATCAAAAAAAAAAAAGCTCAAAGGACTATCTTAAGGGAGTGAGGAGATATGTAGAATTTATGGAATGAAAAAATCATGGAGAGTTTGAAGTATGTATTGGTAGAGGAAGTGCCCATTGTAATGATATGGGTCTATAGAAGTTAAGTGGAAAGGCAACCTGTAGTACGTAAGCAGGAAACTATGAAGATTGAGAGTACATGAGCAGAGTTTAATCCAGTAATCAAATAAAACATTGTATCATTCTATTTATATCAGAGTAATCTGCATAATATTCTTATGTTGCATTGTAATTCAGTGTGGTAAGCAGTTGAGGGAAATGATTTATTATTACTTTTGTACTACCAAACCAAATTTTTATATAGCTTTTCTTCACTGTTAGTCTTTCAAGTATCTGCAGTCTACTTCAATGTTAAGTATTTTCCCTGGTAATAACACAGTTTTTCATCATTATCACGCATATACAATAAAAGAAATGTATCCAGAATCTAATGCACCAACGTCCAGTGCTCCCTTTGTCCCAATAACCCCTACTCCTAGTGGAAGTTACCATTTTTATCTCATTTCTTCTTTCCTTTTCTCAATTGATCTAGTATTATAGACCTAGGAGACTGTGTGCAAAGACCCTGTGGGCAGCTAGGTGCCACAGTACCAGTGCTGTGGAGTTAGACCTGAGTTAAAATCTAGGCATAGATATTCAGCTTTGTGACCCTGGGCAAATTGCTTAACCCATCTGCTTTAGTTTCTTCATCTGTACAATGAAGCTCATACTAGCATCTACCTTGCATGGTTGTTGTAAGGATAAAATATTATTTGTAAAATGCTTATCACTGTGCCTGGAACATAATAGGTGCTTAATAAATGCTTGTTCTCTTCTCTGTGGGATTGCCTGGAGTGGTGATACCACTGCTGAAATAGCAGTGAATAGGAAAAGGTGTCACAATGAGTAATTGGCCCTAAATGTTCTAGCATCCTATAACTGGTAAAGAGGAGTAAAAAGTTGAGCACCTGAAAACAGGGTCCATGTTTCCCTTTCCTTAGCAAGTCCTAGGAACTGGTCTTAGATATTCATAGCAAGAATTCTTTGAATTATCCTTCTTGAGGGTGGGTATGAGTACCATAAATTATACCTTCTAATTTTTCTTTAACTCTCCTATGCTACTCACTCCTAAAAACCCAACCTCCTGAATCTGAATGCTGCCTAAATTGAATTTATTTTCATAGCTAGCCTTATAACTAATCATAGATTTTTGAGGCAGGAGATAGTAACTCTAGACTTCCAACAAAACTCCCTTTCTATTTTCTGATACCTGAAATTCCATAAAAGTGCGTCATTTGTTCTTCCATAATTTTACATCTAAAGGCTTAAATGAAAATGTTTTGAACAGATTGAAAATCTTTTCTCCTCTGTAGGATAAGAGGATTGGATAGATGATTTCTCCAGTCCCTTTACTGTGTGAGTACTTCAGACTAAATCAACAGGTATCTAAATGACTGACAGATCCTTTCCTGTTTCTCAAAGTGGGAGTTGTCTAGAGTACGAGAAGACAGTGGGAACGTGAAAGAATCAGAAAGACAGATGCTGAGGACCCTGAAGATTAATTTTAACTGCAAAATTTCATTCAATCAGTAAACACTAATTAAGCAACACCTATGTGCTAGTCACTGTGTTAAGCCCTGAGGATACAAAAAGAGCCAAATGACAGTCCTTGCTCTCAAGGAGCTTACAGTCTAATGAGGGAGGGAAGGAGGGAGGCATGCAAATAAATATGCAGACAAGAGTATGTGGTGGATATTAGATTGGAAAAGTAGGAGGGAAATAGATTATAAAGGACTTTGAATGCCAGAGCATTTTGTATTTGAACCTGGATGTAATAGGGAGCTACTGTACTTTATTGAGTACCGAGGTGACATGACTAGACCTGCACTTTAAAGAAATTACTTTGGTGGTGGAATGGAGAGTGTATTGGAGTGGGGAGAGACTTGAGGCAGGCAAATCCACCCACCAGCAGGTTATTGCAGGAATTTCAGTATGGGGCGATAAGGCCCCACAGGTCCACCAGAGTAAGGACATTGTGAGAGGGGAGAAGAGATGTATTCAAGAGGTGTTCCAAAGGTGAAGTAAATAAGGCCTTGGCAACAGATTGGATGGGGGGGTGAGAAGGGGGGAGGTGAGAGATAATGAGGAATCCAAGGTGACTCCTAGATTGAAAACATGAGGGATTGGGAAGGTGGTGATATTTTCTACAGTAATAGGGAAGTTAAGAGTGGATTGAGTTTAGGGGAAAAACAAATTACATTTTGTACGTGTTGAGTTTAAGATGTCTACCTGACATCCAGTTTAAGATGTCTGAAAGACAGAGAAGTGAGATTGGAGGTCAGCTGAGAGGTTAGGACAGGAGAGGTAAATATGAGAATCATCAGTATAGAGATAGTAGTTAAAGCCATGGATGCTGATGAGATCACCAAGAGAAGTGGTATAGAAAGAGAAGAGAAGAGGGTGTGGGACAGAACAGGTTCTGTTTACATTCAGTTGTGCTAGATAAATTGGATGTGTTCTGTTTACATTCATTTGTGCTAGATAAATTGGATGTGTTCTGCAAAACTCTATATGAATTCAACAGTTTAGAAACACTACTATGTAAGATACAAGTATAAACTATTAAATTTCTTTTAATGATAATGAATAAATATCTTTCCTTTTTAAGTCTAAAGGTAAAGCCATAAATGTTCTGCCTTGAAATAATCAATTATCTGTTTTAGAAGTAGAGGGTATTGGTATATTTTTCTGTACTATTTGAAGGTCATTTGCTGTGGTAAGGGAAGTGTGCATGTTTTTTTTAAACTTTATTTAATTTTCTAAATTTCATAATAGTCATAAACAAACACTATATCTGTTAGTGTTCAAAGAACTTCTATCACATGGCTTCACTGATTACAACTATCCTGCCCTCTGTTGGTGATTTTCCCTACTGTGCTTTATAGTGCAGCTGTATTGTTTTGAAATACCGTTCATTGAAAAAACATTCCACAGTCCTTCATAAGCTTTAGGAGGCTTACGTGCAAAAGGCCAAGCAACCTTTTTTTGACAAATGTACTCAGATACTCAGGCCTATTCAAAACCTCCTTTTAAGGACAAGGACTTTTTCTCCCCTTTAAATTAAATGATTAAGAAAAGTAATCAAAACAGAATTTTTTATGCTAAATAATTCTTCCAAATATGGACAGAAGAAAAATTAGTTTTGAAATTACCATATTCAAGTATAAGGAATGAGAAAAATCCCTGGCTATTAAATCTTTTGGAAATAAAACAGTAGTATCATTTAAGTATCTTTGTCAGCATTTGATAATAGTAAAGACTGTGTTGAGGCCATAGGGCTAAATGAAGAAGAGAACACTATCAGCATCAGGTAAATCTTCTTTGAAGATAAGTTCCAAATATGTCACTTACAAAATTTTTACAAATCTGTGAAAATTAACTTGTTCTTTCCTTAATCCATTGAAATTCTGTCAGCAGTAATGCCTTCAATGTTAATGAAACCAGAATCTCAGACATATAGTTATATCAAGTTCATAATCATATTTCAATGCCATATTAGATAGTATTCATGAGTTTTTATGTTCAAAAAAAACATTCATCACTTAGCAGCTAACCTTTCAATGATGAGACTCTCTAAGCTTTTCTGGGATGGTCTTTAGATGGCAGATATATGATGCATCAATGGCTACATCTGTTTCAAGCCTTTACACCTTGATAGAATCACCCAAGGCATAATTTATGCATGGAGAACCCAGAGTCACTTCCATGCCAAAATAGGATATCAGAGGATTTTTTAGTGAAATGTCTCATCTTTTTTAAAAAAAAAAACATTTAGTTACTGGGAAATAAAATTTTTGCATCCCATAATTGTCAGTATGTAATTTATAAAACAGGATAAATTCAAGTTACTATTTTTTTTAAGGCAGTTGGGGTTAAGTGACTTGCCCAGGGTCACACAGCTAGTAAGTGTCAAGTGTTTGGTCTGAGGCTGGATTTGAACTCAGGTCCGCCTGACTTAAGGGCTGGTGCTCTATCCACTGTGCCGCCTACCTGCCTCTCAAGTTATAATTCTTTAATAAAAATATACTTACTCTAAAAATGTTACCCATTTTTGACAGTATTTTTTCATGATTAAATATAGGAATTGGTTTAGGATTTGTCAATAAAATAATAGAGAATACTGCCTAAATAGGTGGAGATAAATTCAGTCTAATTGGCAAAGTATGATTTAGTGAAATTTTTAAAAAGAAATGTAATTTTCTTCTTTAGTATTTACAGTAGCATAAATGGCAGCATGATGTAATGAACTGAGAGTCAGGCAGCCCGCCTGGGCTCCGGCTCTGCTGCCAGGTGATTGTGTGAGCTAACCTCATTGGGCCTAAGTTTCTTTGTATACAAAATGGTGGTGTTGGGTTGGTTGACCGAGTTCCCTTCAGCTCTAAAACCCTGTGGCTCTTGAGTGCGTGTGTGTGTGTGTGCGTGTGTTTTTACCTGGCATGGTTACTCAGGTGCCGTGCAGCTTTGAAAGTCTGTGATTCTGTTTGATCAACTTCAGTGACTGATATACAAAAATCACGTCTAAGGAATACATTGAGTGGTATTATGGAAGTGAGTACTGCTTAAAGATTTTGATCAAATAATTTTGATTAGCTTAAATATGCCTTCTTCAGTCTTGTCGATCATATTCATTTGTTCAGCCTGCTTTTTTTCCAGATGTCCTTCAGACATAACCTTCACCTCACGCTTAGTTCAAATTATCTCAAATTCCAAATTATTGGCATCTGAATTAATGAAATTTTGCCACCCATAGAACATTGTGATGTCGTGGAGTGCAAGACTTGGTGTTGAGAGACCTGGGTTCAAGGTTCATTTTTAATACTTGCTAGCCGTGTGGCTGTGGATGATTCACTTAACCTCTCTGAACCTGTTTTCCCATCTGTTACATGGGGATAATTGTGCTTGCATTACTTACCTCACCGGGTTGTTGTGAGGAATGCAGTTTGTAAACTTTAAAGCAATATGTGAATGTGAATTATTATTATACTTATGATTACCATATACATATGTTTGTTTGCTAGTTCTTTTGGAATCAGACTTGCAAGTCCAAACATTGTATGGAGCCAAGTGATTCTCTACAGAGAAAATATTCTCATTATTGGCAACAATGCTAGTCATTTCACAAATGCATGTGTTCAAAAGTCACAAAGGGTAATATGCATAGTTGAATGCAAAGTTACTGCTACTATTAAAACTTCTTAAGATGTATGCTCTTGTTGGCTAAGGCCTTAAAAAGAAATTTTCATAAGTCAAAATATTATTACTATATTAGTTTTTGGCATAAATTAATTTTAAATGACACACCCCTCTCCATTCTTTCTTGCAAGTGAATTAAAATTAGTACAGTAAAAAGTTGCGTGTAAAATCTACTGGGTTCAGTAAAATAAAATGTATAAGAATTCTTATGCATCTTGCGATTATCAGTTTACTTTAGATAAATAAAAGGTCTTTTTTAGTATAGTCTTTCTGCAAGAGATTATAATTTAACAATCTATCACTTTATTTCTAAAAGAAAAGTCATTCTTGCTCGAAGGTAATACTTTCTGATTGTTGAATTTAGCTTGTTTCCTTTTAATTTTTGCTTTTTTTCTCAGGTTACTTAAGACTAGTTGACTACATTTTATTATTTTTATATCAGTTCTATAGGAGTTACATTACATTTAGAAGTGTAATTATCCAGCTTGGGAGAAAGTGGCTTTCTTTTAAATTGATTTTAATATAAAGTGAACATTTTATAAGTATAGTTGATTTAGATTTGATGACTCCCCTCAGTATTTGGAATTGAATCAGTTAGCAAATTCCTTGGTAACATTTTGAAAAGATTTTCAGAAGAGGGAGAATTGTATACTATTGGTAGTTAAATAAAGTGTTGAGCCTCATTTGGATAGCTTCCACCAAGTGGACTGGGAAAATTCCTGTGAGGACTGAAAAGTAGGCGGAATATCCAGGGTTTCTTGCTTTTCTCCCTCTCAATTGTCCAGCCAAAAAAAAAAAAAGAAAGAAAAAAATACAGGTTTCCCCATAAGTTAGTGGAAAAACTCTTTTGGAATTGTCTGTTCTATAGTACAAGTAAAAGGGAAAACTTATTTTATTTTCCTTCACCCCCTTTTAAATTGGGATTTGTTTTGTGTTCAGGAAAAGACATTTCACGTTTAATAGCTTACTGTTTCTACTGCAGTGGATCTGTGATGTCATCCATGTAGTTATTCCTTTCAAAGATGTATCTTACAACCCAGATAGGCCTCTCCATCTTGTGCCAGTTCTACTTGTGTCCTCCTACAAATTTGTTCATGGGGGATCCATCCAGTATGCCGGGGCCCTTCCTCATTTTCTAGTCACATTAGGTGGATACTAACGGTTGACACAGGCTGACTTTTGGTTGTCCCTCTTTGAAGCTATATAACTGACCCACGTGGGGATTTTTTGTGTTTTGTTTATTGTTTTGGGGTTTTTTATGCTCGTTTCTTTGATGATATGCTTTATACCACTTCTGCATAATTCCGTGATTTGTGGTGTCTCATAGGCTGATCATACCTACCATGTGCCTTTAAGTGAGTCTCAATTTCACTTCTTTGGAGACTGTAGCCAAGCAGTTATTATAGGGAAAATGCTGGTGTTAAAAAGGATGAATTTTGTTTCAGGGAGTAACTTGTAGACATTAATAGAACTTTGTAGTCTTCCTAGGATACACTAACTGGTTTTAGTAATAAGTTTCTTTTTTAGTAGTAAATTCTTATCAGTAGTCATTTGTAGATATATAATATCTGTATTTCTGGACAAGTACTACTGTTTTCTTTGATTGCCTATCCTGAGATGGAGAGTAGATTTTCTTAATCCACTTTCCCTTCTATAGAAAATTTTTATGAGGATAATCTGCACACAAAACAAAAGAATCCTCGGTATAGTTTATATCACAAGGAATATTCTGCGATACATTACCTTTTTACAGTAACACAATTTGCTGATAATATAAAGCATACTAGATCCCACTAAGCTTATTTTTTGATTATTAAAAAAAAGTTATTTGATTTGGTAGGGCAAAAAGCTGCTTCAGAGGCTCCCCTTTAGAAAAGTTGTCTTTCAGACACTTTAAAATCATGCAGAATACATTGAAAGATATAATAGAGATAACTTTGCTCACTCTTCTGATTGTTAGGATAAAGCAGGGCATAAAACCAGTTGTATGCTTGCCACAGGTGTTTTCCTGTCATAGAGGAGTTTCAGAGCATAGTCACAGTTGAAGGAGGGATAAATGGTAATCTACTCCAGATCACTTGTTTGCAGATGACATTTTGCTAATTGCATCAAGCCATGCAACATTGCAAAGTACCCTAAAATGTGATTTATAATGACTAAAAAGAACTTGGCCTAAATATCCACCCAGGAAATGTGCTATTAGTGTAAAAATACAATACCCTGCACTGAATGATAGGTTATAGTGGTTCTAAATTGTGTTGTGTAGAACCCTGCTGTTTCATGTAATATGAATGGGGGTACTATGAAAATTTTTGGTTGCACTGAATCATATGGTAACACCCCAACACACACACACACACACACAGTAGTGGAGATCCAGTCCTGAGAGTGTTGTGCCAAACTTTGTGCTTTCTTTTCTTCCTTAGCCAACAGTCAAAGCCAGGTATGCAGAAGTAAGCAGTTTGGGGAAAGAAACAATCTCTACTTCACTGTTCTCCACTGTCTTACTAATCTGGAAGTCATTAATTCCACCTCCCCCTTTTCTGCCTCCCTGCCTTCTCTAATCCCTCATATATCCCCTCACCTTAAAAATGTAAAACAAAATTAAGAGAAATATATCTGCCCTGACTTCTGCTTATTTAGGTTTTCAGATAGTTTCCTCTGGCCTTCTATCTATGCCCCAACTTTGACCATGGCTCATATAGCCATCCCAGGTATGTAGTCCCAAAGTTAAGGGTTCTCTCCATTTATATCAACTCTAGCAGTTTTTTTATGGCCAAATTAGTTTGGGAAATGCTGGTCCATAGCAGTCGGTTGTCCTGTTAATAACTCCACATCCCCCAAAATGGGTCTCTTTTGACAAGGATTATTTTTTTGAAGTGATAAAAACTGTACAAATATACACTAGAAAAACCATATAAAATTACTATATATATATTTACTGTGAACTTTAGTTTTGCTTTAAGTTGAAATAAAGATGTTTTATTTATTTTGATCATCACTGTTCTTGTCTTCATTTTTGTTGTTGCAGTGTTCCCATTTTCCCAATATTATATCATTTTTACCACCATGCATTCATTCCACTTGAAAAGCAGAATTTTTCCCAGAAGATAGTCTTTCCTATGTGGATACTTAATTTTCCTATGTAGTGTGGGGACATGTATTCCCAAAAGACAATTGAAATATTTTTTCTGGTACTAATAGGATCATCTTGAACTTCACTTAGGTTTTTGACATTCCATATTTTGGGAAAAGTGCATTCTATATTAATACTAATAGAGTGTATGTATAGCATAGTGTCAGATCATATAGGAATTAGACGGCAGAAAACATAAGATATATTTCCTATCCACAGGAACTTTTCATTCTAGTTGAAACAAGACATAAACACATCTGACAACTAAATAATACAAAACTGCCAAAAAAACTATAAATTGTAAGCTCCTTGAGGGCAGTGACTATTTTTTTTTTGCCTCTATTAGTATCCCCAGTGCTTAGCATAGCACACAGCACATAGTAGATACTTATAAGTGCTTTCAGAGTATAAATAAAGAGTGATTATTGTGGACTAGGAAAAAATAGAAAACTGTGGAAATTGAGCTAAGTGCTGACAGAAATGTACAGGTGGAAAGTCACTTTCAAATCTCTACTTAGAATCTTGCCAAGAATCAGATTGAAAGAGTTCTGAATTTGGAGTCAGGTGAACTGAGTTTGAATCCTAGTACTGAGTTTAATTTTAGCCTTGAGATCATCTAGTCCACTTGACTCATTTTATCTAGTGTTCAGTCGGTGAAAATTACATATGTACTGCAGAGCTCCTCTTTACTCCCACCACCCCCGTCACTCTTACTTTATTGCCCCTGTTTCTTCAATCCAATTCTTGAAAAATAAAATGTAGAGTTGTCTTCACAATGCAGAAGTAAACATGTATCATGCAATTTCAGAAAATTGTTCAGCTTAATTGTTACTATGTTGCATACCATTCTTAGCATGAAGAACAGGCCAATCCTTTCCTTGGAAGGAGCTTGCGTTATAGACTATTAAATGTATAATTGCTGATGTGAAAACAGACAAGTGTAATGAAATCTTTCTACCCTTTTTTTTCTGTCTCATGCTTCACAAATACAGGGATGCTAGAATTGAGGGAGAAGATACACTTATTAAAGGTCTTTGATGGGTTGCAAACAAAGGACCTACACCTAGGGAAGCAGAAGCAAACATGGTGGTGCATTAACTATATTTTTCCCCCTTGGGGCTGCTAATACCTGGAATCTCCGCTATTAGAGTTACTGTTTTTGGTTATAGCATTATCTCTAGAGAACAGGTTAAAATTCAGATGTGTTGACCTCAAATATATAACACCTTAACCTTATTGTCGGTGTTCAGTTTGTTCATTGAATTATTAAAATTAGTTTTTATAAAAGGTATGCTCTCCCTATACAGTGTCTAAAATCTTTACTCCTTAGTACAATTGCTTTATTCTACTGTATGTTCAGCATGTTGACAAATAAGTAAATAAAGGCTATACACAAAATTAAAAAAAAGTGATTTGGCAAGACACTCAAACTGAAGAGAATCAGGAAAGGACTCTTGAAGGAATGGCACTTGAGCCTTGAAGAGACCTAAGGGTTCTCAGTGCAGGGGGAAAGGAGGAAGGGCAGGCATCCCCAGCCATTGGGGAACACTCTGTACAGAGAAAGGAAGGAGACAGACAGATTGTTGTGTACAGGGAATAGAAAGGAGGCCAGCTGGGCCAGAGCATAGAGTGACAGGGAGTCGCATCTGATAAGTATAGCAAGATATACTTAAGCTAGATTAAATGCCAAGCAGAGAAGTTTGTGTTTATTGTAGGGGCAATGGGCAGCCACTGAAGCTTTCTGAACAGGCAAATAACATATTAGGCCTGTGCTTTACCGGTTTAGCAGCTATGTGAAACAAGAATTGTAAAGGAAAGAGATTGGAGTCAAGAAGACTGATTAAAAGGCTATTGTGATTGCCTAGATGTGAAGTAATGAGGGCCTGAACTAAGGTAGTATTGGTGAGACTAGTGAAAAGGATAAGAGAAATTTTGAGAAGATAGAATTAGTAAGATTTGGCAGCTGTGGTGGGGAGGAAAGAAGATTTGGCACACTGGGTGGGAGTGTTGTGCTTGTGTTACTGACCAACCTTGGAAATTTTTGGAACAGCACCAGAACATTGGTGGAGGTGCTGTAGGGCATCCCAAAGAAAAGGAAAACAGAATTCTGTTGATGATATATTAACACTGTTTTTAGGCCAGACCTGAAAGCAGAGGATAGAATATTTAGAAACAGTAATTTAAGTATTCTAGGCTCTATATATTATGCCTGTGGAGTGGGACTAGTAGCATTGCAGGTAGGGTCAGGAAAAGGGGAAGGTAATATTTATTTATTTAAGGACTACTACGTGTCAGGCACTTTTGCAGGTGCTTTACAAATATTATTCCATATAAGCTGAGGTAGTGTCATGGATCCTGGATTTTGAAGATTCTGTGAAGTACCCTTTCCCATGCCCCAAAAACATACCAGAAAAGTCTCCCAACTCAGTTTTTTGAGGAAGGTATACCTTGAAGCAACATGATAAGGAGACCAATTCTGTTTCCTAAGGCTGTCAGCTAGCCAGTTACCTCAGGACATCCTCTCTTCAAGAGGTTCTGTCAGGCCCTACATTATCCCCCAATAGGTTGGAGAAACAGATGATCCATCATTTCTGAAATATTACTGCTTTACAAAGACTTTTTTTTTCTTTTTAAAGACTACAGTGGAGCACAAGGCTCCCATTTGAAAGACAGTCTTATTCTCAGGGAAATAAGAAAGCTCAGTGTCAGCTTGGTGAACCCTCCTGCAAAATTTGACTTTGTTGATTAATAGTAATAAATGTTATTATTATTTGTATGTAATATTTCAAAGTTTATAAATTGCTTTCCTTACTGTTTTCTCATGATTCCCACAACAACCCTATAAGGACATAAATTTTATTATATAGCTCTCAAAACTGAAGTTCATAGACTTTAAGTGACTTTCACAAGGTCATACAGCTATTAAATGTCTTCTTACAGCAAGTACTATTTTGTTTTTTTCTACTACACCATTCTGCCTCTAATTTGTTACTAATTTTTGGGAACAAACTTTACTTGATATACATACAGACAGCATAAGACAAAACCTTCCACTGATCTAAGAACAAAGTCACAGTGAAGAGTATACATGAATATTTCTCATTTCGTACCCTTAGATCTGGAGTTGAAGAAGTTTAGGCCTAAGAAGTGGAACAATTCATACTTTTTAACCTTTAGCCTTTTCTATTAAGCTACCTTCCTTTTTATCATGCTGGACATATATATATACTGGACATATCACAAAAGTGGACAGCTATGAAAAGGAGAACAGTAGATTTTATTGCTTATTACCTGGGGTTTATAAAGTACAGAGGTTTTGAATTGCCTCTGAATTCATTTCTCTCTTCTGTGATTCCCTTGAGTTAACAAAAATAATCTAGAATTAGCTCAGTCACAAATGACAGTTATGTGTAATTAATGTTTAGTGGAAAAGAAAACACTAAACGGACAACTCAGGGAGCCCTCATAGACAATAGCATAGGAAAAAAAAACTGCTGAAGAAAAAAGTATTTTACATAAATGAGTTAAAAACAATATTGATCTTAAACATTGTGGAATGGTTATATTCATCAGACCTCTTTAACCATTTGAAAGTCACAATGCATTCTGTGTACTTTTGAGCTGTTTGGGGTGTGTGTATGTATGTGTGTGTATATATACGTATATATATATATATATATATATATATATATATATGCACACATATATATATACACATATATATATACACATATATATACACACACATACATCTTTTGCATGTGGAAAATAGTATCAATTAAACTAGTTGAATTTGGGAAATAATATTTTTAAAATATATTATTTTAATCTAGAGGGTTCATGTAATCATTGACTGCTCTACTTGAAATGAGTCAAAGTTCCTTTCTAGTCAAATTCATTTTTCATTGACCTTTTCTTTCACCGTTCTCTAGTTAAGAGAATTCTCTTTACCATATAGGTTTTAGGTGATAATCTGCCTTTTAGGTGGTGTCAGGATTATTCCTAGATGCATCTTCACGTATTGAGATTCTTCTTTCAGCTTTTCTAGATTTTGTTCAGAAGGATAGAGGGTGCAGAGCTATTCAGGGTGGAAAGAGAATGCTGATATACATAGAGTTTGGTCACAATCAGACTGTTAATATAGATTGGCAATGAGCAAATTAATTAATTAGGGTCCTATAATTTAAGACATAGAAAACTGGCCTTGGTTATAGAAATTGAGGAAGCCACAAGTGATTGTGAAATTCTCAGAATAAGCATCAGTGATTATAATAAATTTAAAAATCTTAGTAAAACCCATGGTGAAAAAGTTAACTTGACACTTTTCACTATTCCCTGTTGTTCCTTATTTAAAGATAGTCTAAATTCCAAAGTTTGGGGAATATTAGCTAATCTTGTATAGAGGATAGGATGGGGGAGTTGAATGGAGGATATCTGGATAGTCAAGAAGGCAGAGAACCTTACTTTAGGTTGTAAAATTTATAAATAATTTAAAAATAATTTTGGCATAATTAAGTTATAAGACATTTTCTAAGTTTCCTTTACAGATCTAGTCATTTTGATCATTTACAAACACAGAAATTTGTTTATGTGTAGTATGTTTTGCTTGTGCTGTTGGCAAGCACCCTGTGTCACCTATACCCCCTCAAGGCCTATCTTGTCTGAGCCCTTAAAGTATGATCCAGCTGCAGCCACGTGTAGCACCACAGGGCTTGCCTTGGCCCTGCCTAGGCACCCTCCATTTTCACCACCACCACCGCCTTCTTCCAACCACACACAGCTGCTTCACGTCCTCAGACAACTCTACCTAAAGACAAAACCCTGTGGACAATGATAACCCTACCAGAACACATTCCTCAGTGATTAACATACTTCCACCACATCATAACAACCCCATCCTAGTGATTCAGGCTCCCTGGTTGCCACTGTTCAAGTCTCATCTTCCATCCTCCACTCACCCCTCCTTTACCCAACCCCTCAAACTCCTTCTCTAAAGCTACCTAAGCCTTCCTCTATGATCTCTGGAATGCCCATTCAAGAGATAACAAACTGAATTTCATCTTAAACCTTTTCTTGATCCCTCCATCTTCTTGCACTTTCTGAAACCAGGCTGTCTTCAATGACAGCTTCCTTGATTACCCTTTCCAGCACTGATGACACTTTCACTCATATCCCCAAAATCATTGGTTATGGTGGGGAAGTTGGATTTCCCCATTCTTACTTCCATGCTTTCTGTCTACCACTATCACTCACTCTGCTCTTTTGAGGGTCAGTCAATCCATAATCAACATTCTGGTAGCTGTTGTCTGCAGACCACCAGGACACCATTCTTCCTTCCTCAATGAGTTCAGTGCCTAGTTCAGTCTTTCTCTTCTCCTCAACTCCTGCCCTCATACTATTGAACTTCAGTATATCTTGATAATCCTTCAAATGTCCTAATCTCCAAAATTCTCAATTTACTCCATCCCTTGACCTATTCTTCCATACCACCACAGCTACACAGAGAAATAGTAATACTCTTTCCATCACCCACAGATTCATCACTTCCAGGTGGATAAACTCTGAAATTACTTTATCTGATTATAATCTGTTGTGGTTCTAAACCCTGTTCTTCATCCCGACTGTGCCTTCCTCTCTGCTCCTCATTTATTTTCCAGGCCATCACACCTACACTGGCTACCTCTTTTCTTCCCTATCTTGGGTACTTTAAATCAGTTCAGCTCTGCACTGTCATCTTCTCTCAAGTGTCTTGCCTTATTATCCTGTTGAAAATCTTACTCTTCTATGCCTCAGCCTTGAATTGCTCCCACCATTCACTGCGTTTGTTCCTATTCATACGCTGTGGATCGAATTTGGAGAAAATCATGAAACTATGCCGATTCAGTCCACTGCAAGTTTATGTTACAGAATTTCAACTGAGGGGCAGCTAGGTGGTGCAGTGGATAGAGTACCAGCCTTAGAGTCAGGAGGACCTGAGTTCAAGTCTGGCCTCAGACATGTAATGCTTACTAGCTGTGTGACTCTGGGCAAGTCACTTAACTCCAGTTGCCTCACCAAAAAAAAAAAAATCAACTGGCCCCTCACTGCAATGAAGCAGTTCTCTCCTAACCAATTCACTCTTCAACTCATTTCACCTTCATAATTGCTTTCCCATACTTTTCACCCCTTCTCAAGCTCCCCTCAGTTCCCCCTCTTTTATCTTCTCGGCTGAGAATCTCCCTTCCCTTATATATTATGGAAAATATTAAGTTGTTTTGCAGAAATCTCCTTTTTCCCTGTTCCTTATCTCATCATTTAGGCGACTTCTGCCTATCTCCTCCTTCAGGCCGATATCATGTGAAGAAGGTAGCTCTTTTCATCACAAAGGCAAATGCCTCTACATTCACATAGGATGCCATTCCACCCTGTTTCCTCCAGCAACCCTTTATGATTCTTACTCTCTCACCTGTCTGAATATTTCACTGTCTACTGAGCACCTACAAACATGCCCATGACTCTTCCATTGTCAAAAAATCCTCACTTGACCTTTCCATCTCATCTCTTTGATAGGGATGACTAATTCCCTTGAGAAAGCCATTTGAAATAGTTGTCTATTCTTCCTTTCTAAGTTGGCTTCCAGCGTCATCATTCACCTAAAACTACTCTTTCTAAAGTTACTAATAATCTTTTAATTTCCAAAACTAATGGATTTTTCTCTTTCCTCATCCTTCTTGACCACTCTACAGCCTTTGATACTATCAATCACAACCTCTTCTCCTTGATGATCTTTTCTTTCCATTTTTTTGTGACATTGTTCTCTCCTCCTGCCCATCTTCTTTGCAACATCTTCATGTAGGTCACATTTACTAACTGAGGTTCCCCCAAGACTCTGTCCTGGGCCCTCTTCTCCCTCTGTATTTCACTTGGTATGATATCATCAACTCTCATGGTTTATCATTTAGATTCTCAGATCTGATTTTCCTGCTCTTACCTTTCTTCCAGCCTTTAGTCTTGTATCTACCTGCTTCTTAGAATCTTAAAACTGCATGTCCTATAGACTTCTTAAAGTGAACATATCCAAAGCTGAACTCACTATCTTTCTCCCCCAAACCTTTCAGTCTTCTTAATTTCCATCCTACTGTCATGAGTGCTACCCTCTTCCTAATGACCCACTCTAGTAACTGAGGTGTCATCCACAGCTCTTTTTTTCTCCTTCACCCTCCATATTCAATAATTTGTCCAGGCCCATCATTTTCCCTTTCTAACTTCTCTCATATGTCCCCTCCTTTTCTCTGACAGTGCCAACAGCCTGGTGCCTAGCTCCCCATCACCTCACACCTTGAATTTTGCAGTAGTCTGCTGGTTGTCTCTCTGACACAAGTCAGTACTCAACTATCAAATTAATCTTCCTAAAATGCATGTTTAATGCTATTTCCCCTTATAACAAACTCTAGTGGCTCCCAATTACCTCCAGTTTCGAATATCAAATCCACTATTTGGCTTTTAAAGGCCCTCAAAACTTGGCCACTTCCTGCCTTTCCAGTCTTCTTACACCTTACCTACCTTACCTTCTTATACCTTACCAATAATGCTGCCATATTTCTTCCTTTCACAGGACCATCTCCCAACTCAAAGTTTTCATTGGTTGTACCCCATGCCTGGTACTCTTTCCCTCCTCATCTCTGCTTCCTGTCTTCCTTTAAGTCTCAGCCAAAGTCTCATCTTCTACAAAAACCTTTAGTGCTTTCTCATCAGAGATTATCTCCTAATTATTATTCTGTATGTATCTTGTTTGTATATAGCTGTCTGTATGCTGCTTCTCCTATTATGCTCTGAGCTCCTTGAGAGTAGGGTCAGTTTCTTGCCTTTCTTTGTATCTCTAATGCTTAGTACAGTGCCTGAAAAACACAGTCAGTGCTTAATAAATGCCACTTGACTTCTTATACAATTATCCTATTTGATATTTTTTAAAAGTATAATTTCTTCACATAATAATTGCAGATTTAGCAATCGTTTGCTTTGAATATTTTCTATATTCTTTTCAAATGCTAGTATTTGAATAAGCTACTGAATTCATAGGAATCTTTTTCTTTTGTGCTTTATGAGAAGCAAACAGAACTTGAGAAAAAGAAGGAACCATTATTATGTTTTTTCTTAAAAAAAAAGTCTTAACATATAAAAGAAATTACTATAATTCCTTAACTAAGGATCCACTACAGTTTCAAGTACTTATAGAATGCATTTATTTGGGGAGAGAGAAAGGGTTGGCAGGACCTGAAGAAAAATTGGGTAAAAATCCCCCAAATTTGTTCATTTTACTTTATCAATTTAGAATTATGTGTGATTAATCACAATTTTTAAGCGATTTCTGCTATCAATAATCTACTTCATTTTTAGTATTTTCTCAGAGTACAGAAAGCTGGAAATTGTCTTTGCATTGAAATAAGTTTCCTTTTTACATGTTAGTTTATTTCTTGATTTGGTATGAATATATCCAGAAATATATATATATTGCTGAAGGTAGAAGAATCTGAAGCAGTCAAGAAGAAAGAAAAATTAGAAACTATGTTATTGCATAAAGATATTGCTACTATCTTATTTGTAGAACAGATCCTTGATGTACTGTTCTGCAGTGTTTTAAAGTATAACCATTGTGATCCTATATGTTTGTTGCTTATTGTTAACCTAGTAAAATGACATAAAAACAAGTACAGATTTTTTTTTGCTTTTGAATATTGTATCAAAGAAATTTGCAACTTTCATGAATTGACTGGCCACCAAATTCTTTACATTTCTTAATAAAGTCTTTTACTTTGCTTTCTTTTTTTTTTACCTGTAAAGAGAAACCAACCAATTCAAATATTTTTGAGGTTCTAAGTATATCCATATTATTTGACAAGGAATATAGTAACTAATAATAACTAGCATTCTAATAGTGCTTTAAAGTTTGGAAAACTCTTTAAAATTATCTTATTTTATCCTCATAACACCTTTGGAAGGTGGGTACAATTATTCCATTTTAAAGATCAGGAAATTAATACAGGCACAGGTTAAATGGCTTTTGGGGTAACACAGTTATTTAGTATATGAACTCAAGTCTTCCTGATGCCAGGCCCAGTTTTAGCCACTGCTCCGCCTAATTGCTCCGCATTAAATAGATAACAAATATAAATTATTTTTCAGGTATAGTGTCTACTAAAAAAAATCACTTGGGAATATAATTATTTCTGCAGTTGAATCCAAAAGATACTCTTATCGAGGACATAATTTCCTTTGTAATTCTAGGTAATATCAAGGATATAATATTCCTCACAATTTAGGGTATTTTAATATTGACAACTGTAAAGCATATTTTGAAGAACTTTTTTCCAATCTAGTAAATTAAAAGTGCCTACAGTGTTCTATGCACTGTACTAAGCTCTGGGGATGTGATTAATAAAAAAGATAGTTCCTTCTATGAGTTTACAATCTAAGGAGGGAAACAACATACAAAAAGAGACTGGGAAGGGGGTAGTGTGGGATGTCAAGGGATATCTTGTTCCATGGAGTTGAAACCAGGCAGAGCAATATATGCATAGTAGAGCTGAGAGTCTGGTTTCTGCCTTCTATACAGGAAGGTATTGGGAGAAGCTAAGGAAAGTAGTGTCAGTCAAGGCTTGAATAAGTATGGTAATTAGAGCTTAGAAGTGCTGAACTTATCCTGGGAGCATGTTGTTCCCTGGAGTTGAAACGAGCCAGAGCATCAGATGCAAAATGGAATTTTTAAAAATACCCTTTATAAAGAGTATTATTATTTTACTTTCATAGAGAGTTTTGCTAATGATTTTCATCGGCATTATTATTATTATTTAAATTTTTCTTCCTTTCTCTTGAAGGCAGTAGCTATACAATATTAGTGATTTGTGTCTTCTTTTTCTTTATTGTAAAATTTGCCACGTGGCCAACCTATCATTTCATTGATAAAAAAAAAATTTAGGCCATGAAATGCGTCTCCTTCTTGAAATTATGTTTGGATGTTTTTTCACTTCAATATTCTATCTAGCTTCTCTTCTTTCATTGTTATCAGTCAAAAAGTGAATTCTAGGTAATCTTAATACTTTCTATAAGACTTCACATATTTTGCAATTTCCAGGCTATGCAGTGTGTCTGTTTTCTCCCATTTCACTGCTTTTAATAACACTTTAAGTGATTTTTTTAAATCACAAAGTTCGGATTTCTCCCCCTTACACATTCATCCATCTCTGTAACTACTACTGCAAGAGAAAGTGCTTCATTTCATCTTAGTTTTGCAAGTTCTACTCGTATTTCAACTTCTAAAAAGTTTTGCTGAAATAGTGTCTACTGGGCAAACAATATGATGATCTTAGTATTTAAAAAATAAAAAGTTGTCTGCCAGTATGTATTACAGTTTTTAGTGATGATATTTCAGAAGAATATATTGTTCTTCCAAGAATATAGTTAATTCCCTCCCACCCCCATATTAAGATATTCAGACAACTTACCCTATCTTATCTAAATTTTGAAAGAGTTTTGTTTTGTTTTAAATAGTGCTGCCTGCCATATATATATTTACTTGAGGTTGTAGATTGGCCAGCACTTTGTTATAATTAAATTAAGTAACATGTGAAAATATTTTACAGTTTTCAAAGCGTTGTGGTCATGATGATATAGAAATAACAGCAGAGACATGACTTCTAAATAAAGAATTCTGGAAATAGCTATCTATACTTCCTTCATCATAGTTCTAACCCATGAAGGATTTTATTTTCTTCAGGAGTGGTCTTATATGCAAAAATGTATTTCGTCATCCCGGTAGCATTTTAGACTGTATATTTAGTTTGATGGTATTTGTAAATCATGTTGGTTTTGTTTCCATAGCATATTCACATAAAGTAGTAGTTGATCTGACAATTTTTCTTAGGAAGGAAAAGGGAAAATGTAGTTTAATGATTTGCTTGCAAATTCGGCAATTAAATCCTTTAATATTTTAATAATTTTTTTGTATTTTATTTTTTAAATTAAATTTTATTTTCAGGTTTGAATTATCTCTCTCCCTTTTCCCCCACTTATTGAGAAGGCAAGAAAAACAAAACCCATTACAAATATGTATAGTAATATAAAATAAATCCCTGTATTAGCCATATCTAAAAACAAGAAGTAAAAAAAAGAAAGAGGAAAACATATGCTTCAGTTTGCAATCTGAGTCCACCAGTTCTCTTTCTGGAGATGGATAGTATATTGTTCGTTGTCTTGGTCAGATTTGCTACGTTTTTCAGAGTTGATTATTTTAAAAATATTTTGATTATATACAGAGTTCTCCTGGTTATACTCACTTCACTTTGCATCAGTTCATACAAGTCTTCCCAGGTTTTTCTGAAACTATCCATTTCATCATTTCTTACAACACAATAATGTTCCATCACTTTTATATACTGTAGCTTGTTCAGCCATTCCACAGTTCATGGGCATCCCCTATTTCTATTCCTTTGCCACCACAAAAAGCTGCTTGTAAATATTTGTGTATCTTTAGGTCTTTTGCTTCATTGTTTGATTTCTTTGGGATAAAGACCTAGTATCTGTATTGCTAGGTCAAAGGGCATGCATAGTTTAATGTTATGGGAGGCATAGTTCCAAATTGCTTTCTAGAACAGACCAGTTCACAGTTCCACCAAAAGTCATATCTAACTATTAACAATATTCTCTTGGAGAGACTTACATTTTTTTTAAATTTTTTAATTATTTTTTTTAGTATAAATTTATTTATTTCTAGTTTTCAACATTCACTTCCACAAGTTTTTGAGTTCCAAATTTTCACCCCATCTCCCCCCCCCCACCCCAAGATGTCATGCATTCTGAATATCCCTTCCCCTAGTCTGTCCTCTCTTCTATCTCTCTCCCCTTCTCTTATCCCCTTCCCCTTCTATTTTCCTGTAGGGCAGGATAGACTTCTATACCCCATTTCCTATATTTCTTATTTCCCAGTAGCATGTGAAAACACTTTTTTTTAAACATATATTTTTAAAACTTTTGGTTTCAAATTTTCTCTCTTCCTCCCTCCCCACCCACCCTCATTGAAAAGGCAAGCAACTGAATATAAGTTGTACACGTACAGTTATGCAAAGCATGTCCATAGTAGACATGTTGTGAAAAACTAACTCTATTTCCCTTAATCCTATCCTGCCCTCCCATTTATTCTATTCTTTCTTTTGACCCTGTCCCTCCTCAGAAGTATTTACTTCTGATTACCCTTTCCCAATCTGCCCTCCTATCATCCCCCTGCTCTCTTGTCCCCTTCTCCCCCTATTTTCCTGTAGGGTAAGACAGATTTCCATACCCAATTGAATGTGTATGTTATTCCCTCCTTAAGCCAAATCCTATGAGAATAAGATTCATCATTCCCTCTCACCTTCCCCTTTCCCCTCCACTGTAAGAGACTTTTCTTTTCTGTTTTTTTTGTGAGATAATTTACCCCATTCTACCTCTCCCTTTCTTCTTCTCTGAGTATAATCCTCTCTCATCCCTTAATTTTATTCTCCAGATATGACCCCTTAATCTTCAACTCACCCTGTGCCTCTATCCTATATACATACATATAATTTTTTTCCTCCAACTACCCTAATACTGACAAAGGTCTCATGAGTTATAAATATCATCTTTCCATGCAGGAATGTAAACAGTTCAATCTTAATAAGTCTCTTATGATTTCTCTTTCCTGTTTACCTCTTCATGTTCCACTTGAGTCCTGTATTTGAAAGTCAAATTTTCTATTCAGCTCTGGTCTTTTCATCAAGAATGCTTGAAAGTCCTCTATTTCACTGAATGACCATTTTTTCCCCTGAAGGATTATACTCAGTTTTGCTGGGTAGGTGATTCTTGGTTGTAATCCTATCTCCTTTGCCCTCTGGAATATTATATTCCATGCCCTGCGTCCTTTAATGTAGAAGCTGCTAAATCTTGTGTTATCCTGATTGTGTTTCCACAGTACTTGAATGTTTCCTTCTGGCAGCTTGTAATATTTTCTCCTTGACCTGGGAACTCTGGAATTTGGCTACAATATTCCTAGGAGTTTTCCTTTGGGGATCTCTTTCAGGAGGAGATCTGTGGATTCTTTCAATTTCTATTTTGCCCTCTGGTTCTACTATATCAGGGCAGTTTTCCTTGATAATTTCTTGAAAGATGATGTCTAGGCTCTTTTTTTGATCATGGCTTTCAGATAGTCCAATAATTTTTAAATTCTCTCTCCTGGATCTATTTTCCAGGTCAGTTGTTTTTCCAATGAGATATTTCACATTGTTTTCTAATTTTTCATTCTTTTGGATTTGTTCTACTGTGTCATGATTTCTCATAAAGTCACTAGCTTCCAATTGCTCTATTCTAATTTTTAAGGAAGTATTTTCTTCAGTAATCTTTTGGACTTCCTTTTCCATTTGGCCAATTTTGCTTTTTAGGGCATTTTCTCCTCATTGGCTTTTTGGACCTCTTTTGCCATTTGGGTTAGGCTATTTTTAAGGTGTTATTTTCTTCAGTATTTTTTTGGGTCTCCTTTAGCAAGCTGTTGACTTGTTTTTCATGATTTTCTTGCATCACTCTCAGTTTTTCCTCTACTTCCCTTACTTGCTTCTCAAAATCCCTTTTGAGCTCTTCCAAGGCCTGGGACTGATTCATATTTTTCTTGGAGGCTTTGGATGTAGGAGCTTTGACTTTGTTGTGTTCTTCTGGTTATATTTTGATCTTCTTTTTCACCAAAGTAAGATAATATAGTCTGACTCTTTTTGCGGCTTGCTCATGATCCCAGCCAATTACTTGAGTTTTAAACTCTTTGTTAAGGTAAGAGTCTGCTTCCAATGTGGAGAATGTACTGTCCCAAGCTTCAGGGGTTTGTTACAGCTGTTTTCAGAGATACTTGTAGGGACCTGTAAATTTTCAGTTCTTCCAAGGTGGTATGATAAGGGAGGTGTTTACTCCTTTCCTGGCCTGTACACACAAGTACTCCTTTCTGTCCTGTAACTGTGAGGAGGGCTCCTCTTCACAACCACTACAAGCTCCACCACGCCAGCATTCCTCCTCACCCCAGCACTGCTGCCCAGAACTGTGACCCAGATCCAAGCATGGGCAAAGCAAGAGATTCCTGCCTCAGCACTGGCAAAGAGATCCCTGCAATCCCTCTCTGATCAGCCACTGAATTCCCCCTCAGTCCGTGGACTGGAAGCTCGGGAAGCAGCTTCCCCCCCACCCCCACCCCCAGGGCCAAGCTCTTGGGCAATGGAGCTGAAAACCTGCCTTCCTTTCTCAGCACCAACAGAAACAGACTTTTCCCACTGACCTTCTAAGTTATCGTTGGCATTGGTGGATTGAGGAGTCTGGAAACCTCCACAGCTGCCCGTGATCCAGTCCTCTGAGGCCTGCTCCAGGTTCACTGCGCCCTGCGCACCCACGCCGTGCTGCGCTGCTCCTAACCTGGCGCTATACACCTTTTGATCAATCATCCAGGTTGTCTTGTGCTGGAAATTTGTTTCATTCTGTCTTTTTGTGGGTTCTGCTGCTTTAGAATTTGTTTAGAGCCATTTTTTATGAGTATTTGGAGGGGTTTGGAGGAGAGCTCAAGCAAGTCACTGCTTTCACTCCGCCATCTTGGCTCCGCCGCCCTCCCCCCAGGCTTACATTTTTTATAAAACATCCAAAATTAAATTATTATTTTTTGTTGTTGTTTAGGCTTATAATTCCTTTGGTATAGCATACTTCCCCGTGACCAACAGCAACTTAGTCTTAGAGAGTTGCTGGCTCTTTGAAAGTTTATTGCCCTTTTTCATTGTGATAGGCAACACTTAAACCCAGGTTTTCCTCACTCTGAGACCAGCTCTGATTTATATTCTCTATAAAATAGCTGGTATTTATAATTTAAAATATAGTTTTAAGAGTCTAAGTTCACATAATAGTTTTTTTAAACTTACATCCCAGTAAAGAAGTGTATGTCCAAGTCCGTTGTAGATATCTGAGTTATAAACCTAGTACAAACCATGTTCTAGCTTGCTTGGTATTCAGTTTTTTGTCATTTGACCAAGCAAAGCTTTAAGTCCCTCGTGTTTGTAGCTTTGACAAGAACACTTAGATGTGTAACAGTCTCCACTCAATTCATAGTCGTTTGATACTTAGTCAAGAGGATGGTATCATGTTCATTAGCCTTTAGATCTGAATTCAACAAGAAGCCCTACAAATTCGAGGAAGCATTTGGTAATTTATTTGTTTCTTGTGAGAATAACACTGCCTCCCCAGGGAAGAAGTGTATCATCTTCCTGTATTTGAGAATGACATGATATTTGAATTGCTTGTGTTCTATCCATAGGAATTATAATTATCTGTTGAACATTTATATAAAATACTCATAGTATTATAAAGTTTTAAAAATCATTTTGATGGAATGAAAAATAAAGCATTTATTAATGTTTGCTACATGCAAAGTGCTGTGCTAAAGACAGGTGTTAACAAATAGAAAAGTTAAACAGCTCTTGTTCTTAAGGAGAGCTCACATTCGTATTGGGAGAGAAAACATGTAGCAAAAGTTTTAGCTGCAAGTCAGTGGAAAGGTCTGTGGTCTTTAAGATAAAGTGCCAAAGCAGATGTTAATGGCTCTTTTTCGGTGTTATTTCCACTAATAATATGGTATCAGATTCTAATGCTGAACCATTTGACAGTGCCAAGGACTTTGGTGACCAGAACTTTCTTTTGTGTATCTTTAGTAGCTATGGTTATTTGCATATGTCATAATACTTGCCAATCTGCTTCTCCATAGGGGTTGCTTCTTAGGATAATAACTAAGAATATTTGCCTAGAAGTGTTCATTCCCAAGAGTTCAGGGTCTTGGGCTGTCTCCACCAAGGTCTGAGGGGAGGTGGTCAGAGTGTTGATGGTGACCTAACTTGCTTGGCACATGCCTGTCCTCTAGGTAGTAGTTGGTTGGGATTTAATGTAGATGCTGCACCCTTATCCACAGCATTTGACTCCTCTAATGATAATTGTGAGGGCTGGTCTGGAAGTATGACCAGTGTTACCAGGATTGCTCCCATTCCAAAGTCTCCTTTGCTTTTCTATGTATTTATGACAGTTGGTCAGTAGTTGGTGTCAGTGGTGTGATTTCTCCACACTGATTTCTCTCCCCAACAATATCTGCAGGGACTGGGAATATACTAGTAAGTAACTGGTTGAAAAATGTAGTACATCACTGAAACATATCAAACAAGGGAAATTAGCAATAATGCTACTCAGTAATCCAGTACTTAATAATTTCCAAGCAAATTATTTGGCAAAAAACTCTGTTGGATAAGAAATTCTGGGAAACATGGAAAACAGTCTGGACAAAATTAGGCTTCGACCAGTATTTTATACCTTTTTCTACAATAAATTCAACATGATTATGCAACTTAAATAATAAAATCATGCTATGAAAAAAATAGAAGAGAAACAGATCATTCATTTATCTCTGACAACCATGGGTAGTGGATGTATTCTTCAGATCAAATAATCTGCTAAAAAAATTGTTTTTGTTTTCTTTCATCTTCTAGGAATGTTTACAATGCTTCTTTTTCATTAAATGGTCATCTTTTTTCATTGATGATAAGGCCAAGATTTATAGAGTGTCTCCTTTTGGTTTGCATCTTGAACTTCTTTGCTTTTCAGAACATACTATTACATTCCCTTTTGTGGTTTCTGTTGGGTGTATCTTCTATCATTCTAATTCCCTTTGTACTTGAAGGTCTACCAGGGGTGGGGAACCTGCAGCTTCAAGGCCATATGTGGCCCTCTAGGTCCTCAAGTGCAGCTCTTTGACTGAATCCAAACTTCACAGAACAAATCCCCTTAATAAAAGGATTTATAAAATTCGGACTTAGTCAAAAGGCTAAGGACCTAAGACCCAAGGACCTTGAAGGTCACATGTGTCCTCAAGGCCCCAGGCTCCTCTAACCCTGGATCCTCTTAGCAGTTTTATTGGTTTTAACCACTATTTGTCTTGGAATTTACAGCAAAGGTGTTTTTAGTTTTTGGTTTGTTTCTTTGTTTTCTAACCCCTGAGGGTTATCTGTGAATTCTTTCAATTAGTACTTTGTTTTCTGTATTCACAAGTTTTGGGTAGTTTTCTTAATATTTTTTTCTTGTGTTAGGTTATTCAGGTTTTTTGACTTTTCATCTTTTGGGAGGCCTGTGATCCTTAAATCATCTCTAGACATCCTTTCTTAGAAATCAGTGTGTTTTGCTTGCATAGAGATTATGTGTTCTTTTTAAATTTTATTGGTTTTTGCTTTTCTTCCAGCTATTCTTTCAAATAAGTTTATCAGTATTCTTAATCAATTGTTTTCTCTTTTGCTTCTTTAAATAGCTTGGACTTGCCATCTTGGATTCAAGTTTTCCTATTCTAATCATTTATTATGAAGACCATGAATTCTGCCATTTATTGCATTTTAACTTTTTTCAGGATTCTAATTTTTCTCTTGTACCATTCTGTGGTTGTAAGTTCTATGATTTCCAAGGATTCCACGGGATCCAGTGTTACATTAGATGTTGATTCAGTTTCCTTTGTTTTCTAAAATTTACTTAGAGGTGTTACAGTCAAGATGTCATGGTAGCCATATTCCCTTAAAGTATCTTCACTGTTGATTTATCTTCTTGTGTTGCAGGTTTTTAATGCAGTTTTCTTGCTCCTGAAATCTTTCATGGTTTTAATTTATCTTTTTCCTCAATTCCCTTATCATTCATTTTATATCTTCTCTTTGGATGGTGGATTCTCCTAGTGGCTGGATCTTAAAGCTGTCTCAGAATTGATTTTTAACCAGTCTTGGTTTCCTGCCCTAGACAGCCGCTGACAGTAACGGGAAGAGGCTTGGAGTTAGCCTCACACCACCCGATTCCTAGTTTCTTTCCTTCATGCCTGAAGTTTCCCAGAACCTTGGCCTCCCTTCGTCCTCTTCTGTTCCTTAGTTTTCTGGCTGTGCTGAATGTCTACTACTTTCTTCAGGTTTTAGGAAAAGTGGAGAGAACACACTAGCCATAGTTTCGGCCACTTTGGGGTTCATTTACCTTGAAGCCACACCACATAGAGGGGAATTAACAGTCCCTTCTTCCTATACATGTTCCTCTTTTTTATGTAACCTGGGTGCTTTGATTATTTACTGCTGGTTGCAGCAGGATTCTGGGTGAAGGGCAGGGATGGCATGTGCCAACAGAGACTGCTCCAGGAGGGAGAACCTTTGGGTCCCAAAATAGAAATCAGTGGATTGGTTTGTGCACCTTGCTGGAGTGAGAAGGCTGTTTCAGAAAGGCATATTGAGTGTATTAGGGATTATTTTTCTCCAACATTAATTCATAAGGCTTTTACTTTGTTAAGCTACCTGCATTCTTGGCCTTGGGAATAGCCATAATTGCAATATGTCTAGCTCATTATATCTCTTTTAAGGGTTTTTGCAGAGTGAGTATTGTGGTAAACGTTTAGTCCTCCATCTGTTTGGTCGTGTGACTCAGACATTCAGACATGCTATTTCTGATGTTAGTTTATATGTGTTAGCCCATATTTCTACAAGTTTGTGTTTGATATTTTTAAATTCTTTGATAAATATGATCCTATTGATGTATTGATAAATCATTTGCTAAGTATGTCAGTTCTGCATTGTGAATTTATCACAGCATCTATCAGTTAAAGAAATATATTTTTACATTAAGCATAGTCCATTCTATAATTTGCTATTATATTATATTATATTATATTATATTATATTATATTATATTATATTATATTATATTATATTATATTATATTATATTATATTATATTATATTATATTATAATTTGCTTATTATATTCCATCTTGACCCATTTTTTATCTAAATCTGGTTTTTTTTAATTCTTATTTCAGCAAAAAGATAATAAAATATAGCTTATTTATTTTCCAGTACACTTTGTATTTCAAATATCTCTTCTTTACAATCTTACAGTCTTCCTTCCATGCAGCTGCCAAACAGTATGCGATAAGAAACAAGTTTGACCATGTCCAATGCCTTTCAGTTGTCTATAAGACATGGCATTTAAAGCCATAAATCTCTGCAATGCTTAGCACAGCACTTGGCATATAGTAGGTATTTGATAAATGTTAATTGGTTGATTGATTGATTGATTGATTCTCCACCTATATCTAGCCTACCTTTGTAGACTTTTTCTGGACTTACGTATTAACCCCCTTCATGAATTATACATTCAAGCCAAACTGGCTTGTGCTTTTCTCACACATTTCTCACACAGGACATTCCACTCCCATCTCTGTTCCTTTGTCCAGGTAGATAGACTCTCATGCCTGAAATATATACTCCCTACTCATCTCCTTCTCTGAGAATCCCAGCTGCCTTCAGAGTTCAGCGCCCTGGCCACCTCCTGCATGAATTCTTTTATGATCTATCAAGCTGTTAATGCCTTTATTCTCCACCTCATCTTCTGTTTATTTGGTATTTACTTACATGTGTTGTTTTCCTCTGTAGAATATAAGCTTCTTGAGATTGTTTCTGTATCCCTCATACCTACTGCAGTGCTTAATAATTAATAAATCTTTATTAATTGATAAAACTTTGAAAGGACTAATGGGGTGATATATACAAACAGTGATATCTGCTTTATAATGATTTTAGATTTAAACCATACATGGCCCCTAACCATAATTTTTAAAAATATAGCTGCAACTATTTGTTGGTGCTTATGTAAACAATATGGTTAGCATAAGTTTGTTAACCTCACTGTAATTTTGTTTTGATGCCATTTGCTCTAACACTATTTTGCTATAGGAGCCAAAACTTGATTTTTTTTGTATCATGTATATTCATGTTAAAAATAAAAGAGCTTATATGGTTTGAACTTTGCAGTTATTATAAACTGGCAGAAGTTCCGTTTAAACTATTTTTCTTGTTAGTATCTTAAACTGTTTTTGCCTAGCTTCATCAGATTTATTAGCCTTGGTTGATCTGCTAACCTTGGGTAGATCTTGTAGCCTCTCTGTGGTCCAGTATTCTCATGAAAAGAATAATGATACCTAGCCTTTATTACTTAACATATTAACAGGTAACCATGGTCATGTTAATAAAGGAATTTTAACTGTTGATTTCACATTATCTTAAGGATTTGGGATGTCTTGCTATTTGAAGATTATCTTAAGGATTTCAGATAGGAATGTATTCTTTTATAACTGTAATGCAGTACTGGTGATATTTTTTGATTCTTCATAATCTGTGACAGTTCATGTATGTATCTATAACTTACATATATTTGTTTTTAGATAATGTAATAAGTGATAAGATAAGGTTATAGGTAATATACTAGGTAGGTAATAGGTAGGAATAGGATAGTGAGACAATGCTTGCTAGACTTTGAGTCAAAAATCTTTGTTCAAATCCCACCATTAAATTAGTAGTATGTGACTGAGCAAACCACTAATTCTGAGTCATTGACCAAGACTAAATGTTACAGGGGCTTTGTTCTCTGTCATTGGAAGGAGTCAGCAGTACTGTTACTAACTAACCTGCGTATTATTATACATATTGAGGGGGTAGTAGAGTGTAATAAAAACAGTAGTAGACATGGGGGCCACAGCTGGGTCCAACCCAGGCTATCTGTGTAACTCAATTTATTCATCTCTAAAATGGGGGTAATAATAATTTTAACTATCTACCACACACAGCTGTTGTAAAGAAAACAATTTATAAACCTTCAGATTCTTCGTAAATGTTAGTGGTAGTTCTTTGTATTTTTACACACTTATGAAATAGCTAGGCTTTTAATGCCTTCCTGGCCATTTTATTGTATAGTAAATCTTGCCTGTGGTAGGTAAATTGAAGAACTCCTTTTTTTTTTTTTAAATAAAGTCACCTTTGAAATTAAGAATAGATAGCTTATTACCTTGTTTGGTATTCATGTGAAAGTGAGGTGTGGTAATTGGGAGACCCTCAGCAGTTTCTCTGTATCTCTTCTGTATGGAATATTCCAGATACTAATACCTACCTAACACATGCCCAGGGACACAATTATACAGCTATTAGGTTAGTCAGAAATTTGTGAGAGAAGAGAAATCTTTGAGATGTAGCCTTGGTGACATTTGCAACAGCCACTTTAAAGTGGCCATCCTCCACCATTGCATGGTTTATTCAGCCTGGAAAACCCACAGTTTAGAATACCTGAATGTGCTTACCACTGCTTTCTTGGGGTATTTTGCATCATAGCGCTAAAGACCAGTAAAAACCATAAGTTCTAAATAGTCTGAATTCTTTGTTTTCTTGCACTTCTAAATGTTTAAATGCTTTCGCAGGTATTATTTCGCTTTGTTACCACAATAATATAATAATATAACTAAAAGGGGAAAGACATCATTGTCTCTATATTATAAATAAATAATCTACCTCTGGTTTTTGCCTAAAAGACTTATGGAAGTCAATGAAAAATCTTGTGGTTCCCAGTCCTGTAGTCTTTCTATATTGTGGGTGTTAGTTCCAAACTATTAATGTGGTGTTATTTTTGGAAAATATACATTCATCAATTAACATAAACAGTATTGGGGGCATGGTTTTGTGGGACTTTGATGGAAATTTATGTTCTCCAATAACTCTTTTTTTCCCTAGTTCTTTTGCCATCATCAGATGAGTGAAAGGAGGAGAAACTTAGCCCCTGCCATATCTTACGGGCTAATAAAATGTTTGTTGACTAATGTGTAGGATGATTCTGTATAAAAATAATGGACTACCTAGTTTTCATGTATTTGCTGTAATGCTAATACAACAAATATGATAATGAGTTCTTTAAGCCTTACAGTGCATGGAATAATGTAGATTAAAGTATATGGGATGAAATATTATAATTAAATATCTTTTAAAAGATATTGTAGAAAACGGTCAAGATCCCTTTGAGGCCTATTAACATTTAAGGGGGCTAATGAAATTCATAGGAATAAAGAATTTCACCAACAGAATCTTCTGAGTCTGATGCATTAGTATAGACCGCCATGTGAATCTATATAAAATATGAAGTCTGTATGAGGGTTAACAAAATTCTGTCCAAAAATTTAGTGCTAAATTCAAAAATATGTAAAACAAATAGACATAGCATTTAAGTGGCTTATGTTTCCGTTCTAAAGTCTCAAATCCAGTTCATCTTTACTTTAGACAGGTACTGATGTTAAATCTTCCGCGTAGAGATAGACATGTGTAAGCTATCATTACTGTTAGCACATTTAAAGAGTAGTTACCTCATCCTCAAAATTCTTGTAGCGCTTTTCCTGTATCTCTCCATTGTATGTATCACATTCTCTTCCTTATCATAATTATCTGTATACATATTAATCAGTTAAAAAGCATTTAGATCTTTCTCCCTTTGTAAGCTACAAAGAGTTCCAGTAGCTTTATAAACCCCTGGAGAATATAAGGTGCATCCACTTTTGTATTCCTACTACAAAACATAATACCTTCTTAAAAATAGGAAATTAGTAAATTTTTGTGAATTGAATTTTATTTGTAACAGCAATTAAATCCATTTAATTAACTAAACTTCTTTGTCCTCCACACATATAGGCATGCTGAGATTAAGATTAGAGTGTGCATGTTAAACATAACAGATACAAAAATACATGGAATAAAATATAAAAGGATAATGACCACTGTAACATGAGAAATAATGTATCATATGGAGAGAGTAGCACCATCCCCAAATTGAGTTACATAATTTTGTTATTTCAAATAAAACACTAACAAGTCTGACCAAATACAACTTTTGACATAAATCAGGAGGAAAGTTCAAAGTTCCAGTAAATTTTATTTTTATCTTATTAGATATGAAGCCAACAAACATCTGTGTTTTCTGTAATATGATTGAGTGATGAGCCAAAAGATAAACCACACTGTATAGGTTTAAGCTTTGGTTGAATTACTATTTTAAATAGAATTCGTCTGGACCTACAATATATCTTGACTCTTCTACAAAATCAAACAATTCCTAATCTGGTTTATTCACATATTAAGTTGAGTTAAGATTGTGATGAGAAGTTCAGCATGCCTGGGAAATTTCAGTGGTCAGTGGGTAGAGTTTTCATATTTGAAGAGATTAAGACTAATGTAAAAACTTCAAAAATTGTTGTGCTACTCTGTTGATCCTCAGACTGTCTTCAGTTACTGTTGCCATATTCATGTAAGAGTGCAGAATCAGCAATATATGTACTTTTTCCTTTTGCTTTCTGGGTTTATCTAGGAAATGATAGATGATTGAAATAGGAACAGTACTCCTAATATACTTTTGTTGATGACCTTGGAGTGTTTGTTAAGTAGTATTTGTTGATGCATTTCACCTTTGTTATGACATTATATTTTTAACGCATGCTGTTGGATTGCTTTATAAGAAATATTTGCAGTAATCCCCCCTCCCCGTTAGAGTGACTCGTAATATGCTAAAGTCTGTTTCATAGTGAATCATACTTTGAGGTACCCTGAATTTGTTTTTGTACATGTGCACACATACATGTTTGGTTCCAGTTGTGTCTGACTCTTTGGGAACCCATTTGGATTTTCTGCCAAAGATAACTGGAGTGGTTTGCAATTTCCTTCTCCAGCTCATCTTACGGGTGAGAAAACTGAGGCAACAGGGTTAAGTGACCTGCCCAGAATCACACAGCTAGTAAGTTTCTGAGGTTACATTTGAACTCGGGTCTTCTGACTCCAAGCCCAGTGCACTGCTCCACATAGCTGTATGTGTATACACACACATATGTATATATCTATGTAAGGTGTTATATTTGTGTAAGGCTAAATATATTTTTATATTGCCCTTCACATTGCCTAGAATGTGTGGGAAGCTGGTGAAAATCGTAAGCAAGGATTTTCTTGTGTGCATTTTTCTTGACTTTTCAGTTTTCACTAGTTACATTGATATGTAAACCACAGATGGTAATCTTTGGAAGAAATAGTGACCTTATTTCCTTCTGTCTTAGAGTCCATCAGATATTTGAATATACTTATGTCTTCCCCCTTAGTTTTTTTTTCTTTTTCAACTGTTTCTCCTATCATATGATTTGTAGAGCCCTGATAATTGTGGTCACCAACCTGAATGCATTCTAGTTTGTCAAATTGCCTCTTTAAAAAAGAGTGGCCAGACTTAGATGCAATGCACAATAGATTTTCTGACCTGCCCTTTGGCACCTGGATATCATCTTCCTATTAATGCAACATAAGCCTGAGTTAATATTTTTAGTACCACATGATTGAAGTACTATGTATGTCTTAAGTTTGTGATCAAGTAAAACCAGCAGATTGCCAAACCAGGTCCCCACCTATAATTTTTATGCCTTCATCTAATTCAATAGTTGAGATGTTCTTCAAGTTAAGGCCAAGGGTTAAAGCCTTTACAAATCTAAAAGTGATGTCTCTGGTAAAATATTTTGCAAATCTTAAATCTTTATATAAATGCTAGATATTGTTATCATCATTGTTACCACTTCATGTTAACACAATGCCTCTTCTTTGGATATAGCCACCTGTGAATCCACCACCATTCACATTTCTTATCTGAAGAGTTATCTTTGGAAGTTTTGTTAGATACTTTGCTAAAAAACTGTTGTTTTGTTTTACTTTTTAATTCTCCATTTTAACTAGGAAATCATTGCACATAATAACAGCAATATCATATCAATAATCAACTGTGAAAGACTTAGCTTCTCTGGTCAGTATAATGATCCACAACAGTTCCAAAGGACTCATGATGAAAAATTCTGTCCTCCTTCAGAGAGAGAATTGATGAACTCTGAGTGCAGATGGAAGCATATTTTCTTTCACTTTCTTTATTTTTCTTGCTTTCTCCCTGCCCCCCGCGACATAGCTAATGTGGAAATGTTTTGCATGACTTCACATGTATAATGGGTATCGTATTTCTTACCTTCTCAATGGGTGGAGGAGGGGAGAGAGGGAGAGAATTTAGAACTGTAAATAAAAATTTTAAATAAATAAATGATTGAATGAATGAATAAATAAGTAAATAAATGCATCTCTGTTTCTAAGCCTGGCCATGTGTAGCCAGCTCTCCCCACCTCCCCAAACAGTTACTTTTAAAGTTCTTTTATCTGGATAGTTCTTACCACTGTCACCCGCACTGTTTTCTATGGCAAATACAATATCTCCCAGGTGATTCTGTAATTACAGTTTCAGGATTCATTATCACATTGATTTTCACCATGAAATATTTTCTAAGAATCATATTAATAATGCTATTATTTATATAACATTGCCAGTATTTGTAGTAAATTAGTAAATGATAATAAAAGTATCAATGGAATTTTGCTACTTTACTGGCCCCCAAAGTGCTATATATAGTTAAAAGTAATGACTAAAATGCATGGCAATAAATGGAATGTATAAATTGAGGAAGTATTACATAAGTTCATAAAATTTCCTCAAAATAAAAGAATAATTTGTAATTGAGAACAAATAAAAATCTAAGTTAACACTAAATTAAGTTGAATTTAAAACTTTTTAAAATATTCATTTTTATTTAGAGGTATACTTTCTTTCTAATATTGGCTTGATCATTCCTTTTCCTTATATAAAATCCAACTTCTGTCATCTTGGAAAAATTGTTACAATATTCATGATATTAGCTGTCTTCGTGAACTGTTTATACCTGAATATATGCATATTTACATATATACATATACACCCCAGCATATATATGTATGTATATATGTAGATAGGTAAATAGATATTTCTGTCTACCAGAAATAGGGACTAGACCTGTGATTTTATTACTATTAGGAATTCCCAGTCAAGGAAACTACCTCTACTAATGCCAATTGCTACTATTCTAAAATTTACTTTCTTAGAGTTATCTAAGAACACTAAGAATATAAGTGAATTGTACAGGGTTATAAAACCTGTACTTGTCACAGATTGGACTTGGATTCTGATCTTGCTGGCTCCATTGACCACTCTTTGTAAACTATGCTGTGATCCCTGTCTCATATGTCCATTTACACACACAAACACTATAAGTGTGTGTGTGTGTGTGTGTGTATATATATATATATATATATATATGTATATATATATTCTCCTTTAAGAACCTACTAATCCAGCCATGTCAGAGTTATTCTTTCTTTAATAAAAAAACATTGATGTTTTCAAGAATTGTTTTCTCTTCATCTGTAAATATCATTTCTTCACAATCCCAGTTAGACTTTGCATTCTTTTCTATACCGTGTCCTACAAAACATTTTCATTTTATCATATTTTAAGTTGTCAAGTTTGAATAATGTCTGCTTTACATATAATTTCTCTATATAGCTTATTGTACAAATTGTATTTTGTTGTTTTTATTAAAGTAAAAAGTGCTGCCAAGTAAACCCAAGTGTTGTCATACAAAGCAAGAAACTTTTTGGAAGCTCTATCTTTGGGTAATAATTGATGTATAAAATTTATTAATTTGTTTTTGCATCTTAACATTCAGTCTTTGCTTAAAAAAATAGTAAAGATAGTAATGATGATGAGTATGTAGCTAAAAGGATATAAGCAGGGTGCTTGCCACCATGGCTGGATGTTAAAATAGACATGTCCACAGATTTACTAAGTACCACAAATGGAGATGACTGGCTACATCAGTACAACATTACTCATCTGGTATTTGAACTACTGAAACCTGAATTTTGGGGTGCATTTCTCCCTGCTGCCCTTTTTCCGCTTTGTGATTTCAGCTGCCTTTACTTGCGACACCAATCTCCTGCTTCTAGTCCTTTGAGCATTGTGACTCCTATACCTGGCTCATATTGCAATTATTACCCTTATCTTCTTGGTAACAAGAGTCACATCTTTGCTACTTCTCTTAAATCAGTTTACACCATGGACCAACAAGGTGTAGTACAAATAACACTGGATATGAGGTCAAAGAATCTGAGTTTGAAACTGCTGTTTATTAGTTATGTGATGATGGATAAGTCATTTAATGTGTCTGAGATTTAGTTTTTTCATCTATAAAATGAGAAACTAACCCATTGATCCTACTGCTGGCCATGTAACCACAAAGAGGACAACTAAAGAAAAATCCTAAAAAAAACCCAGAATTTTACGAGCAATGCTTTTGTTGTAGCAAAAAACTAGATGGGAAAGTGAGTGCCCACCAATTGGAGAACAGCAACACATTTTGGCATGTGAAAGTAATGAAATATTCGTGTAAGAAACAGTGAATATTAGGAATACAGACAGATATAGCAAGGCTCCTATAAAATTTAGCAGAGAAAGAGAACAGAACCAGGAAAAGAGTATACACAGTGATTACCAAGTTAACATAACACCAAAAAACAAATGAACTCATATTAAAGACATGGCCAATATTAGGGGTAGCTGGGTTGTAAAGTGAATAGAGAACTGGTTGTGGAGTCAGGAAGACCTAATTTCAAGTCTGACTTCCAGATACTTATTAGCTTTGTCATCCTAGACAAGTGACTTAACCTGTCTGCCTCAAATTCTTCATCTGTAAAATGGGAAAAATAATAGCACCTTCCTACCAAGGTTGTTGTGAAGATAAAATAAGCTAATTATATAAAGCACTTAAAACGTTAAATACTATATAAATGCTAGCCATTATTATATTGTTGTTGTTGTTATTCTCACATGACAGATGATTATGTGCACTTGTTTCTTGTGGAAGAAATGTGAAGAATTACAGATATCAAATGCTGTATGTGCTGCTGGACATTTATTTGGGTAATTTTACAAATTGTTTTTCTTTGTTACGAGAGAGCTCTGTTTAGTGAATGTTGAGGTGGGGGTGGGCAGGAGGCAGCAAATGCCTGTTGTGTAAAAATAAAAAAGACTTAAAAAAATAAAATAATATGGAAGTGTTGGCCCTGTTAATCTTGAAGGACTTTTTCTTGCTCTAAATAGTTTGATCCTGTTACTTATTCAGCCAGAGGTGGCTGGAGTAGACATTCCAATATGATAGTAGAGTCAGCCTTGTAATTTAGCAGTGATAAGCAGCAATTTCTAAATATTGGGAAAGGCATCAAAAGCTAGAAGAATTTTACAGTGATCTAGATAATGTGCTTTATTTCTCTTTTTGTTACGGTCCATTAGCTCACCTGTGGACAAGAGTGTAAGGAGTCTTTTTTTTTTTAAGTGAAGGTAGTAATATTCAAGGAATGCCTCTGCATTTTCAAGATGAAATGGGAGAATGAAGTGTTCTCTAAGTAAAAAAGAAGGAATTCATTGTAAAAATAGGTAAAAAGATCTTAACAGGCAAAAGAGATTCTGTGTTAGGGTTTTTCGGAGGGGGAAAATATCACATAGAGGAGAAAAGGAAGAACTACTGCACATTGATAGTTAAAGAAGAGGGGCTTTTTAAAGAGGAGGAAGATGGAACTTTGAGAAAGAATTTGCTCTTTGTATTCTAAGGAATGATGATGTCAATCCATTGGTATTGTCAGGAGGGAGAACACTCTGCAAAAGACCTCAAGCATGGAATACCATACTGGGAAATTGACAGAAATGGAGAAGTGGAAATGAAACTAGTTTAGAGGAGCAAATCAATTTTTGTTTTGTTTTCAATTGAAGTGATGTAAGGAAAGCCAAGTGGTAATTTACAGGATTCAGTTGGAAATGGATACATTTCTCAAATTAGAAACTTGGAACCAGAAGCAAGTATATATGTGCGTATCAGCTTATTGTTTTTTCTCTTATGTGATTAGGTATTTCCTACAAATTCTCTTTTACTGTTGTATCACCTCAGTGTTCTGCTTTGAGCATTCTGGGTAAGACTGGGAAAGAGGGATAGAAGAAGAATCTTGATGTCTAATGTTCACTATATTGCCTTGTACACTAAACAGTTAATAAATATTTGTTGATTGGTTGATTCATTTAGCCTGTCAGAACTCATTGTCCTTCTGGTGCTCAGTACTGTCATTTTTATTTGTTGCTTAAAGCTTTACTAATCAGAGAAATCAGAGAAGGGTTTGAACTAAAAAAGTATAGTGACTAAGTACCATTCTATCTTACTTTTCTTCTTAAATAATTTCCTTCACTTTGACTTATCTTTATACAAAGAATTGAGATTTTTTTTTCTAGCCAGGAAAATACACACAGGATTCTGACAAAATCATGCCTTAAAAAACTTTTGTTAAAAAACCTGTCCCCAAACTGGAATCCATAAATAAATAGGGAGCATAGTATGTTTTAGGAATCAAAACCTTCCATTATACTAAAACCTTCAGTTCTACATTCTAGCATAAAAAGGACAGACCTGAGAGAGGTTTAACAAGAGAGTAATATATGTAAAGAAACTTTTTGATGTTCATGAATTATGAAGAAAAGATAAAAGAACCAAGATTATTAAATTTAGAGAAAAGTATGCTGATTGACTTAATAATAGTTGTCTTCATGTATATTTAGGGTTGTTATGATGATGGCCAGCTGTTCTTCATCTCTTCTGAGACTTTAATAAGGAGAACTCAGCCTAAACTTTGACTGGAAAGCCTCTGATACAATATTTAACCTTTTTATGTCTGAATGATTTGTTATTGTGGCATTTAAATTGTTGTCTAAGAAGTCCAACTTAAAACTAGTTTAGCATCAAGCTGTGTAGAGAACTAAGATAACTAAGACCAGCCAGTATTCCCCAGTGGATTGGTGGATATAGAGAAATGTTTCTCCAAGTAATTCAAAATAAAACAAATGCAAATCAAAACAACTCAAGAAATTCATCTCATATCCAGAAAATTGATAGAGGACAAAATACCTGGACTGTGATCCAGCCATTCTAGAAGGCAATTTGAATTTATGCTAAAAAAAAAAATAGACAAAATATCAATACTGTTTTACTCAGAGATTTTACTTCTGTGCATGTACACTGAGTTGATCAAAGAAAGCAAGATTCCATGAACACCAGAATATTCTTAACATCATTTTTTGTACTAGCAAAGAATGGCTAGAAAGTAGATTAACATTTGAGGAACACCTTAAACAAATTGTGGTACATAAACATAGTGGAATGTCATATCTAAGGGAACCACAAATTTCAAGATTTGAAAGATGAATTAAGCAGAACCAGGGGACAAAAACATACACATTAGCTACAACGTTGTAAATGGAAAGAGCAACAATAAAACAACTGAAGGTTTTAATTGTAACTTGTTCTTGAAAAATGATAAGAACATGTGCCTCCCTTGCTTTGCAGAGGTTGGGGTCTATGGATTTATGATACCGAATATACTTTTAGTCTTCTTGTTAGTTTTGTTGAACCACTTACTCCCCTCCCCACCCCCCACCCCAGTCATTATTACATTGTTTGGGAAGGAGAAAGATATATTTAGAAATTAAAGTGATTTAAAAGCAAAAGATAATAAATTACTTAGTATCCATTCTTCAAAGCAACCTTCTGACATTATAATTTCAATTGTATTTAATTATTATCTTTAGACAAATGACTCTACTAGATACTTATCCAGCCCTACCTGCTCACCCCAACACCACCAACTCCCTATTGGACATTTCAGACTAGGTGTGTTTTGATTTTGTCCAAAACTGAAAATATCTTTCCCTCTAAACTCACTTCTCTCCTAACTTTCCCTTTATCTGTGAAGGGCACCATCTTTCTAGTCATCCAAGTGTGTAACCCTAGAGTGTCATAGTCAACTTCTCACTCTCCCTCTTCTCTCAGATCCCATCATTTACCAGCTTTTTTCAAGTATTCTTCATCAGCATTTCTTATATCTTCCCCCTTCTCTGTGTTCAAATAGTCACCATTTTGATTCTTGCCCTCATCACTTCTCACTTTGTTACCTTCCTTCAATCCATCCTTCACATGGCTCCTGAAGTTATATTCTTAAGTCATGACCATACTTTTGAAGGTCAAATGTTAACTTTTCTATTTAGCATTAAAATCACTTTACTATCTAGAACCAACATGCTTTTTTTCACCCTATTACATATAACTACTCTTCACACTCTACAGATAGTCAAGTATGGTTTTCTTTCTGTTGCTCACATTGCATGTCGTTTCCTGTGGCCATGTCTCTGCATAGTAAGTCCACAACCCTGAATTGAACTAATCAAAGCATAAGTCAGTTGCTGTCTTTTACATGACTCCTTTCCTAATGTCCCCAGATGCTTGCTAATTCCTTCCCCACAGAAAATTTATCTTGAATTTCCTTTGTATATGCATATGCCTATATTCATGCATATGCATAGTCTCCTTTTGAAATTTATTTTTTTTACTTTTTTTTTAAATTTGGAGTTCCAAATTCTGTTCAAGCCTCCCTCTCCCATTTAGAAGATAAGCAATGTTATATCACTTATACATGGTAAATCATACAAAACGTATTTCCATATTAGCCGTGTTGTTAAAAAAAACACAAGAAAAATAAAGTTTAAAAAATTATGCTTCAGTTTGCAATGAGTTAATCAGTTCTCTCTCTTGAAGTGGAACTCATCAGGAGTTCTTTGCAATTGTGTTGGATTATTGTATTGATAAATAGGTTATTGTTAATATTCTTAATAATGTTTATTATTATTATAGTATTCTGCTTACAGAATATTATATCATTATAATATTCTGGTTCTGCTTTGCATCAGTTTATATGTCTTCTCAGGTTTTTCTGAAACCATCGTCTTCATCATGTCTTCACTGTAGCTTCTCTCACAATCGTATACCACAATTTGTTCAGCCGTTACCCAATTAATAGGCATCCTCTTAACTTCCCACCCCAAAAAGAGCTGTTAGAAATATTTTTTGTACATGTTGGTCTTTTCCTTTTTCTTTGCTGTCTTTGTGACACAGACCTAGTACTGGTATTGCTGGATCAGAGGGTGTACAAAGTTTTATAACCCTTTAGGCATAATTCCAAATTGTTTTCCAGAATGGTTGAACCAGTTCACAATTCCACCAAAATTGTTTTAGTGTCCCTGTTTTCCTACATCTCCTTCAGTACTTGTCCTTTTCCTTTTCTATTGTGTTAGCCAATATGATAAGTATGAGGTGGTATTTTGGAGTTATTTTGATTTGTATTTATTTAATCAGTAGTGATTTAGAGCACTTTTTCATATGACTCTGGATAGTTTTGATTTCTTCTTCTGAAAACTGCCTGCTTATATCCTTTAAGCATTTATCAATTGGAAGATGCTTCATTTTTATATTCAGTTTCCTATATATTTAAGAAATTAAACCTTTGCCAGAGAAACTTGCTATAAAAAAAAGTTTCCAAGTTTCCTCATAATTTTGGCTGCATTGTTTTTGTTTGTACAAACAGTTTTTAATTTCATGTAATCAGAATTATCTGTTATATTTCCCATGATCCTCTCTATTTCTTCTTTGGTCATAAACTCCTCATCCATAGATCCAGTAGGTAAAATTTTTCACACTAATTTGTTTATGATATTATATTTTATGTCTAAGTCATGTGTCCATTTTGACCATATCTTGGTGTGTGATGTGAGACATTGATCTATGCCTAGTTTCTGCCAGGCTGCTTTCAAATTTTCCCAGTAATTTTGTCAAACAGTGAATTCTTGCCTCCAAAACCTGGATCTTTGAATTTACCAAGCACTAGATTACTATGGTCATTACGTGTGGTCATTGCATTACATTACATCACATTACGTGTACCTATTCTATTCCAGTGCTCCACTCTTCTATTTCTTAGGCAGTACCAGATTTTATTTATAATTACCATTTTGTAATATCATTTGAAATCTGGGACTGCTAGGTGCTTACTCTCTTTATAAATGATGAGGTCCTCCAGCTCAGTAACTTTTTATTTTTTTTACTTTGTAACTCTGTTGCTTTGAGCAGTACCTGGCACGTAAGGGTAAGGAGCAATAATCAAATCAAAACTAGTACCATTGATTATAAAAATGGAATATAATTTGCCTCCTTGTGACACTACTTATTTCATTCATGTGACTTGGCAAGCTAAAACACCAATACCTGACCACTACTCTTATATGTGTTATTTCCTAGTTTTAGAGTATAATGTGCTAGAGGGCAAAGATTATCTTATAGGTTTTGCATTTGTATCCCCGGACCTTAACACAGTACTTGGTACATAATAAGTGCTTTATAAAAACTTTTCATTTATTCATTAACTGATATTTTCATTTGTAAAATATTAATAATAAACCCATATAAGTTTTATATCTTGTCTGTATAAAAATTGCATATGTAGTATATTTTTCGAGTTACTGAAAAAATATTCCCTCTGAGTATAATCAGGGTTAGGTAGCAGCATAGTTCATGGTTGATATTACAAAATTATCCTCAAATCAAGACTTGGGAAATGGGACACCTAAGAGGAGTTATTTAAAAAGCCTTACAGAAGTTGCTTAAGACTAAGAAATAAATAGAATCACTCCTGTAGGCTCTGGTTAAATTTTTTAACTACTAATACAAGGAAGATAACATTCTTCAGAAGGATTTAAGTACATCAGAAAGTACTATTCCTCATATAGATTTTAAATCTTTTTAAAGGTCAGCAGCTTGGAATCTTGTCCAATCTTTTATTCAGTAGAATGAGCTGAACAACCACTCATCTAAGAAGCATATCTAAAGCATCCAGAAATGTCCAATGAGCAGGTATTCATGAATTAGTATAGTATTGTCTCATTTATTATTTTATGAGCTTTCTGGACCTCACTGGCCTATGATAGTATTGTTCTCAATCAACTTTTACGTCCATTTAGACATGATACCTTGTATTTCTATGACATGCTTCAAAAATCTGATAAAGTCCCAATATTTCCTGTAAGTATCACCCTTATTTATAGGGCTAACTTTTAAAAAAAAATTACATCGATAATGAGTTATACACCAGAGATAGGACAGGACTCTAGTCTCTTTAGTTTTAGCAGAACACTTCATATGCCTTGCGCTGTCTTTTTTTACCTAGTTTTCAAACAAACAAAAAATATCCTAATGAAAATAGTAAAATTTACAATAGCATGTCATATTGATAAGCCACTATGGTCAGTGGTTGAAAACCTGAGCATTGGTTATAAAAGGACTACCTTTTTAAATATGATATTCAAGGGGCAGCTAGGTGGTGCAGTGGATAGAACACCAGCCCTGGATTCAGGAGAACGTGAGTTCAAATCCGGCCTCAGACACATAACACTTGCTAGCTGTGTGACCCTGGGAAAGTCACTTAACCCCATTGCCTAGCCAAAAAAAATAAACTTGCTTGTAGCCGGACTTAAGGTTCCCAGTTGCTGTACAAGATCTAAACATTCTTACCATGTATTTTACTCTTGACCTGGAATACTCTTTCAGCATAAGCACTAGACCTTTGTTGAAATGATGCTACTAATCATAATGTGATATTGGAATGGACCTACTTCTCAACTTATTAGCTTATTATCTCAGAAGGGAGAGGTAGAGAAAATCTTATTTCATAAACGTATGGGAACAGAGGACTAAAGTATAAATGGGCAGCCACAGAACTAACAAGTTAAAAAGGTAAACAGTAGTTCTTATAACAGTAGTTTTAATTATACGAATTATGAATTAAGGCCTTTCCAAACCCAGGAAGTTTAGCTGCTAGAAGGGGATTATTTTTCCTTAGTCTGATTATAACATTGTACTTCCCCTTTAAGTGTGGCCACGATGCCAGGCCTTCTTTCTGAAAAGTAGCTTCTGTATCATTGTCTTCCACCATCTCAGCATTAATATCTGCTCTCTCCTTAACCTCCTACCTTCTGACTTAAAAATCTCCATCATTCTATGGAAACTATTCTTTCAGAGGTTGCAGTGATCTTATGATCATTGAATCCTAAGACCATTTTTCCATCCTCATACTCTTTGACTTCTCTTCAGCATTTGAAGCTTTGATAGTTAGCTACCCTTTACCGGAAACTATGTCCTTCCTTGTCCTAAAAGATAATTTATGGGGGCAGTTAGGTTGCACAGTGGATAGAGCACTGCCCCTGGAGTCAGGAGGATCTGAGTTCAAATGTGGCCTCAGACACATAACACTTACTAGCTGTGACCCTGGGCAAATCACTTAAACCCTAATTGCCTCACCAAAGGAAAAAAAAAGATAATTTACTCTCCTACAGAGGTAAGAAGTGTTCTTGTGAACCCATTAAGGTCAGTTTCCCTGAAAGATTTAAGATTTAAGATTTCACTGGTACTTAAATCTCCCTCAAGGTTAAGATGGTGTTTTTTGTACATAAATGAGATAATATTTTTAAAGCACTTAACAAGAGCCAGGCACATAGTAGCCACTAAATAAATGCCTATTTCCCTCTTCCATCCCACAAAATGGACCCTTAATAATGTTTGTTAAATAAAGCTGAATTTGACGGGACAGGTGGGGAGAGGGTAAGCAGCCAACACTTGAAGGTCATTCTTATCTGAACTGGTTCAGTGTGGGAAGAAAAAACATACATTCACAATTGGTGCAGAAACTCATTTTACGAAACAGGGATATAGGAGGGAAACTGAGTTTAAGAGAACGGTGGAGATGCACACAAAAAAAAAGAGAGAGAGAGAACGGTGGAGAGGGGAATCAGAGGCAGTGGTCACAAGCAAAAGACTCAAAGAAGGGACAGGATAAAAAAGAGAAGAATAACTGTAAGAGAATAGGATAGAGGGAAATACACAGTTAGCAGTCATAACTATGAATGGGATGACTTGCCCATGAAATAGAAGAGGATGGCATAATGGAATAGAATTCAACAATATGTTGTTTCCAAGAAACACATTTGAAACAGAAGGATACACATAGACTTAAAATAAGGGTCTGAAGCAGAATTTATTATGCTTCAACCAAAGTAAAGGGAAAAAAAAACACAGATGGCAATCATGATCTCAGAAAAAGCAAAGCTAGAACTAATTAAAAGAGATAAGGAAATTGCATTTTCCATAAAGGCACCATGAGCCAATGTATTAATATCAGTAGTGAACATGTACACACCAAATGGCTACAGCATTTAAATTATTGAAGGAAAAGTTTAATCAGTTACAAGAGGAAATAGTAAAACTAAAACAGTGTGGTACTATTATCAATTTACTCCGTAAGACCTAGATAAATCTGTCTTTAAAATAAACAAGAAAGAAGTTAAGGAGCTAAAAAGAATTTCAGAAAAGTCAGATATGATAGACCTTTGGAGAATATTGGATAAGAATAGAAAGGAATATACCTATATTTCAGCTGTGCAAGGCACATTCACAAACGTTGATCATGTGTTATATTTAAAAACCTCACAAAAATGCAGAAATAATAAATGTATTTTCTGACCATAGAGCAATAAAAATTACGTTTAATAAAGGACCTTCAAAGCATAGATTAAAATTTAACAATAAGTTAATCCTGAAAAATGGATTGTTAAAAGTTCAAATAAGAGAAAGTCAAAAATTTCATTAAAGATAATGACAAGCATGAGTAAACACCAAAATTTGTGGAATGCGGCCAAAACTAGTGCAAAGGCTTCCTAATTGCCTTCTCTCCTCAAAGTCTCTTTTCTAATGTCTATTGTCCACACAGCTGAAGAATTGATATTATTAAAGCACTTCTGACCATGTCATTCACTCCCTTGTTAAAAAAAAAAAAACTTCAGTAGCTACCTATTACCTTTAGGTTAAAATACAAATTTCTCGTTTTGATACTTAAAGCCCTTGACAGTCTCATTCCACCTTATCTTTCCAGATTCCTTACATATTACTTCTCATGTACTTCCCTCACAAAATGGCCTACTTGCTGTTTCTCACACAAAACATTTTACTTCCTTCTCCATTCCTTGACATTCCCCGTGTCTACGGTACTTTCCTTATCTTTCCCTTTTGGAACTCCTAGATCCCTTGAAGGCTTTGCTCAAGTGCCACCTCTTTGTAAAGGTCTTTCCTTATTCTTTCCTCCAATCCCAATCACTTTTTATATGTATTTTTACAAATCTTGTATTAGAAATGAACAACAGAAATAGTACTGACAGAAATTATAAGAAGTTTAACCATGTAAATTAGTTGCCATCCCAAAGAGAACAAAAGATCCCAGAATGTGCCTTAGCAAATATATAATTTACTTTTCAAACATAAAGAAGTAGCTACCAAAGGCAAAACCAGGTAAGAATGTAAACTCATTTGTAAACTTCTATAGAGAAAAATGAAGAATTATGAGAAATGTCTCATAAAGAAGAGAGAAGTAGCATAGGCTAAAACCAGCTCAAAGTAAGTTTGGCAAGATATCCACCTATGTAGAGTCATCCCATGGACATTTAAAAATGAAAATGAAAGAACTAAAAAGAGGGGGAAAAAATGTCATAAAATTTCATAGCTTTTCTCCATCAATGACATTGAAACTATCAAACCCTGATTCTAATATCACAGTTCTAAATGTGTGGCACTAAACTGAACAAGGATGGAAAAATAATCTGATTAAACTAAGTATATATGGAGGATATCATTGAGGGAGGTGACACATTTGTAATAGTATTGAGGAATTTATAAGCTGTTTAGCAGAGAGGGAAGATAATTAGTGCATAGGAAAAATCTTACACCCATATTAATACCAAAAAGAGGCGACCAAGAAAGCTTCAATTGCTGTCAACCTTTATGCCTATTTTCCTGTGTATATAAAATCTTTATAAGAGTTGTCTATACATAAATTAAGGACGTCATCAATGAGAGAATTAGTAGAGAGCAGTCAGGTTCTTTCAAGTGATATACACCAGTGAACTACATTTTTACCATTTCACAGGTAACTAGAAACTGTAGAGAATATAAGAGCCCACGGTTCTTTTTTTGTTGTTCAGTTTTAGAGAAAGGGAGAGGATATTTCATTCAATAGAGTACAAAGCCACTTACAGGCTCTTTTTCCCAACTACATGTTGAAATCCGTCGAGATTCTTCCAAAGATCTAATATTGAAATGACTGCATTCAACAGCCCTCTAATCATAAACTTCAAATAAAGCTTAGAGGGAAATATATACGTGCCATGGCTATTTGTCACTGTCATGGAAGAAATTCAATGCAGAGTTCTAGTTGAAGAGTGATTCCTTGTAGATGACAAGGTCCTCAAGCTGCTTCTGTTTGTGACTGGCATTATTTGTGGTGGTTGCATCAAACTAACTATACGATGTTGCGGAGCCTTCTGGATGAAATCTGTAATCACTCAGAAGTATTTGGCTTTACTGTCCACACAGCAAAGAACAGTTGGATAATGAATGTCAGTTTCCCAGGTTGTAACCTGGGGGGAATAATATGCTTTGGTTGGACAACCTAGAGAGCTTATCCATAGGAATATATTTCTGGAACTGATTATACAGATGGATAATGAGTTGGGCCCAGAGTTGAAAAGGAAGAAGTTGGGCCAGATTGCCTTCATTACCTTCCAGAACTCCTACAATGACCCCAGTGCTCCCCATGAAAATAAAATCTTATTCTTAATAAACCAGCCTCTTATTCCTATTGTTCTATGAGAGCAAAATATAGAATTCTCCAGTCTCAGAAGATTTAAAAATGAATATCACATACGAAGCAGTAGTGAATAGGAAGAGTCTATAACATATGGCAGTGATGAGCTTCAGAGAACAGGAGTGACAGATTAATCACTTAATCAGTGAGTATTTATCAAATGCCTCTATATTTCAAGTACTTGCCAAGTGCTAAGGATACAAAGAAAGGCAAAAGATACCTCCTATATGCAAGGAGCTCCTAGTCTAATGGCAGGAAATAACATGAAAATAATTATGTCTAACAAAGTATATACAGGATTAATTGGAGATGACAAAGTAAAGAGCTGATATGGGGGGAGGGTGGGTTTAGGATTCAGGAAAGGCTTCTCATAGAAGATAAGATTTTAGCTGAGACTTGAAGGAAGCCAGAATTCAGAGAAGAAGAGGTGAGGGTATTTCAGAAATAGGGGATAACCAGTCTTGGGGAGGGGAAGAAAAATTTAAAACCCAAAAGCTTATGGGATGGCAGAGTAAAAGCAGTGACTTGCTTGAGCTCTCCCCCAGACTCCTCCAAACACCTGTAAAAGATAGCTCTAAACAAACTCTAAAGCAGCAGAACCCATAAAAAGACAGGAGTGAAACAAATTTCCAGCCCAAGACAACCAGGATGGATGATTGGAAAGATCAGTTGTGTTAGACTGGGAGAGGAGTGCAATTCAGCATAGGCACTCAGGCAAAGACCAGGCCTCAGAGGACTAAATCACAGGCTGCTGTGGCAGTTTCCAGACTTCTCAATCCACAAACACCAAAGACAACTTAGAAGGCCAGTAGGAAAAGTCTGTCAGACCCTGGTGAGAGAGGGCTTGGTCCCAGTCCCAGCACAGTCCCAGGTCGGTGACTGCTTCCAGAGGTCTCTCTCCACAGACTGAGGGGGGAATCAAGTGGCTGATTGGGGGGGGGGGGATTGCAGGAATCTCTTTGCTGGTGCTGAGGCAGGATTCTCTTGCTTTGCCCCGGCTTGGATCTAGGTCACAGTTCTAGGTAGCAGTCCTGGGACGAGTAGGAGTGCTGTTGTGGTGGAGCTTGTAGTGTTGTTGCAGAGAGAATCCTCCTCACAGTTCCAAGGCAGAAAAGAGTGCTTGTGATCATCCATAGAGCAGAGCACAGGCCAGGAAAGGAGTAAACACCTCACCCCTTATACCACCGTGGAAGAACTGAAAGTCTACCAGTCCCTAGAAATTATCTGTGAAAACAGCTTCAGAAAACCCCCAAAGCTTGGGACAATACATTCTCCACACTGTAAGCAGACCCCTTACCTTGACAAGGAGTTTAAAAGTCAAGTAATTGGCTGGAAACGTGAGCAAACTGTGCAAAAAAAGTCAGGCCGTAGAATCGTTCTTTGGTGACAAAGAAGATCAAAACATACAACCAGAAGAAGACAACAAAGTCAAAGCTCCTACATCCAAAGCCTCCAAGAAAATATGAATCAGTCCCAGGCCACGTAAGAGCTGAAAAAGGATTTTGAGAAGCAAATAAGAGAAGTAGAGGAAAAACTGGGAAAAGAAATGAGAGTGATGCAAGAAAATCATGAAAAATAAGTCAACAGCTTGCTGAAGGAGACCCAAAAAAATGCTGAAGAAAACACTTTAAAAAATAGCCTAACCCAAATGGCAAAAGAGGTCCCAAAAAATCGAATGAGGAGAAGAAGGCCTTCAAAAGCAGAATTGGCCACATGGAAAAGGAAGTCCAGAAGCTCACTGAAGAAAATACTTCCTTAAAAATTAGAATGGAACAAATGTAAGCTAGTGACTTTATGAGAAATCAAGACAGTGTAAAACAAAACCAGAAGAATGAAAAAATGGAAGACAATGTGAAATATCTCATTGGAAAAACAACTGACCCAGGAGAGATAATTTAAAAATTATTGGATTAGGGGCAGCTAGGTGGTACAGTGGATAAGAGCACTGTCCTTGGATTTAGGAAGACCTGAGTTCAAATCCAGCCTCCAACACATAATACTTACTAGCTGTGTGATCCTGGGCAAGTTACTTAACCCCGTTGCCAAGTCAAAAAAAAAAATTATTGAACTATCTGAAAGCCATGATGAAAAAAAGAGCCTAGACATAGAATCAGAGGGCAAAATAGAAGTTGAAAGAATCTACCAAACCCCTCATGGAAGAGATCCCCAAAGGAAAACTCCTAGGAATATTGTAGCCAGATTCCAGAGTTCCCAGGTCAAGGAGAAAATATTGCAAGCCACCAGAAAGAAACCATTCAAGTGTTGTGGAAACACAATCAGGATAACACAAGATTTAGCAGCTTCTACATTAAGGGACTAGAGGGCTTAGAATATAAGATTCCTGAGGGCAAAGGAGATAGGATTACAATCAAGAATCACCTACTCAGCAAAAGTGAGTATAAACCTTCGGGGGAAAAATGAACATTCAGTGAAATAGAGGACTTTTAAGCATTCTTGATGAAAAGACCAGAGCTGAATAGAAAATTTGACTTTCAAATACAAGACTCAAGAGAAGCATGAAAAGATAAACAGGAAAGAGTATTCATAAGGGACTTATTGAAGTTGAACTATTTACACTCCCACATGGAAAATGATATTTGTAACTCATGAGACCTTTGTCAGTATTAGGGTAGTTGGAGGGGGAAAAAATTGGATAGATAGATAAATATATGAATAGATGGATGGCTGGCACAGGATAAGTTGAAGATGAAGGGGTAATATCTAAAAAAATAAAATGAAGAGGTGAGAGAGGATCATACTGAGAGGAGAAAGGGAGATGTAGAACAGGGTAAATTATCTCACATAAAACAGACGAGAAAAAGCTCTTTCAGTGGAGGGAGGGTAGGGGAGGATGAGAGGGAATGAGTGAATCTTATTCTCATTGGATTTGGCTTAAGGAAAGAATAACATACACACTCATTTGGGTATGGAAATCTATCTCACCCTACAGGAAAATAGGGGGAAGAGAATAAAAGAGTGGGAGGATGATAGAAGGGAGGGCAGATCGGGGGAGTGGGTAATCAGAAGCAAACACTAATGAAGTGGGACAGGGTCAAAAGAGAATAGAATAAACGGGGGGGTGGGATAGGATGAAGGGAAATATAGTTTGTTTTTTCTCACAATGTGACTACTATGGAAATGTTTTTGCATGACTATGCATGTATAACCAGTATTGACTTGTTTGCCTTCTCAATGAGGGTGGGTAGGGAAGGAGGAAGGGAGAAAATTTGGAACCCAAAGTTTTGAAAAAGATGTTTAAAATTGTTTTCACATGCAACTCGAAAATAAAATATGTAGGCAATGGGGTACAGAAATCTATCCTGCCCTACAGGAAAATAGAAGGAGAAGGGGATAAGAGAAAAGGGGTGGGGTGATAAAAGGGAGAGCAGATTAGGGAAAGGGGTATTCAGAATGCATGCCATCTTGGGGGTAGGGGAGGGACAAGATGGGGAGGAAATTTGGAACTTAAATCTTGTGGAAGTGAATGTTGAAAACTAAAAATAAACTAATGAATATTGATGCAAAAAAAAAATTTAAGCTTTTGGAAGTGATTTTTGAAAACTAAAAATAAGTTAGTTAAAAAAGAAATCTGGTAGTGAAGGGCTTTGAATGCCAAACAGGATTTTCTGTTTTATTGTGGAAGTGATAGGGAACCATTGGAGTTTATTGAATAGGGTGGGAGTGTCATGATCAGATCTCTGCTTTAGGAAGATTAAATGGACAGTTAAATGGAAGATGGATTGGAGTGGGAAGAGACTTGAGGCAGGGAGACCAACCTGCAGGCTTTTGCAATATTTTCGGCATGAGATGATGAGAGCCTGCACCAGAGTTGCAGCATTGCCAGAGAAGAGAGATGTTATGAAGGTAAAATTAACAGGACTTGGCAACGGATTAGCTATGGGGTGATGAAAGAGAGTGAGGAGCTGAGGATGACATCTAGATTGTGAGCCTGGGTGATTGGAGAGAGAGTGGTTCCCCCAACAATAATAGAAATGTCATCAAAGAACTTTATGAAAGGAAGAAGAAACTGGATGGTTAGATGTTGAAAACAAGAAATGATAAATAGCTAGATTGCTCTGCTCACACCCCGGTAATAGCAGAAAGAGAGGACAACCTCCACTACATTGGGAAGGATGTCTGTGACAAATTTATAGGAAGATCTCCATTGATGGGGTTTCAGTCTCTTTATAGTTGAAAGGATCTTCCAAATGAATGATACCGCAGATGCATTTGAGTCTTGAATGTATGCTGTATGGACTTAATTATGAATTTATCACAACAGAATGCAAATTTCTATAGGAAATTCTCACCTTTGTATTTTTATCTCCAACATCTAGCACTACACCTGGTGTATTGTAGGCCCTTAATATATGCCTTTTGAATGATTAGTCAATAGTCATTGGTAAGCAGACATTTATTAAATGCCTACTATTTGCCAGGCACTGCAATGGGGATACAAAGAAAGGTATAAGACAGTCTCTGCTCTCAAGGAGCTTACATTCTAATGGAGAAAGACATCATATATAAAGGAACTGAAACAGGAAGAGGGGAATATACTTGGTGTGGCTTTCATCTTCAGAATGAGTTTCTAGAGATTGTGATATCCAAGAGGTCAACTGAGTAGGAAATAAGGAGGTGAATTTCTTGCATGCCCTCCTTATAGATTGTAGAGGATTAGGAGCTCTTCTGTGTCCAACCTCTACTCTCTCCAGTCAGAGGGAGGGATGGCTTCCAGGGTAAGGAGTGCTGGGGGGGGGGGGGTTGACTTCATCTTGCAGAATGATGAGTTTTTAGAGATCATGAAATCCAGGAGTTTATCCAGGTGGGAAATGATGAAATGAATTCTCTGAGTGCCCTCATAATTGGTGCATATAAAGAAGAGATTTTAATAGTCTGCATTGAGAATTTACCCCAGTTTAGCCATTTCATGAAATAATGAGGCTGCAGTTAAGATTCTTTGGGGCTTCACATAATGTGTTAAGTGGATTTGACTATTTGGTAGGATATGTTAGAGTATGACTGAAAATAGGGTTGAAAATAGGAGGATTTATTAGCTTCTTCTTTCGGTAATTTATATATTGTGTAACAACAAATGCCATTATATAGTTCTTTTAAGCTTTGCAAATCACTTTACATAATCTAATTTGAATCTCACAACAATCTTGTTCAAGTATGAATAAGGTCTTATTAGTTCCCTGGGAAATATTATTTCCCTGAGAAATCAGGGAAAGCTTTGTATGAACTGATAAAGAATGAAGTGAGCAGAACCAGAATAGTTTATTCAATAACAGCAACATTGTAAAGAGAAACAATTTTTAAAGACTTAAGAACTCTGATCAGTGAAATGACTCATATTTCAAGACTGGTGCTTAAGATTGCTACTTCCCTTACAGAGAGGTAATGGACTCCATATAGAATGCAACATACATATTTGGACATAGCCAATATGGGAAGTTATTTTGCGTGACCATCCATAATTGTTATTGGGTTTTTTTTTATTTGGGTTTTTTTTTTAATGCAACAAAGTGATAGGAAGGGAGAGAAAATAAATGTTCATAAATGAGGGGAAATTTTTAAGGTAAAATAAAACATACTTAACTAAAAATTTAAAACATTGAAAAACCAAACCATTACAAAATGGTCTAACAAGGTTAAAATAATGAAGCCTTGTTCTAACCTTAAAGAGCTCTCTTAAGTCAGGCATCTTATCTTGTATTGGAAGTTACTGTCTTGGAGTAAGCAAAGGCCTCAAACTTTAGCCTTAAGTTGTTAACAAGGCTCTTCCTGGTCAGAGCATCTGTACAGCTTTAGTATTCTTAAAGTAGCTTTCACCTAAGTGCTTTTTGTTCAGTAATGAGGTGTATGCTTCTAGAAGCTGTAGGGCCAGATGTTATAAATCATAAAGTTTAGATGTGAGGCTGGCAGCGTGAATCTAATCTTCTTTTTACAAATGAGGAAATAACCCCCAAGGAAGGCAAGTGACTTCCCCAGAGTAATGTTGTTAGTAGTTGTTTGACCAGGAGGACCTCAGCCTTCTTGGTTCCAGGTCTAACATCTATCCACTATACAATTATGTGGGGTACAGAACTGAAATACTACTTTCCCTCAAGGACCTTATTATGTTCTACTTAGGGATGTGATATGTGCATAAATATGTTTTTGTCAAATATATACAAAGTAATTTAGAGGGAGTGCCGATCATTGGAGCAATCAGAAGGTGGCACCTTAATTATGCTTTGAAGGAAACTATGGATTTTAAAGGGTGAAAGTTTGGCAGGGATGTATTCTAGACATAATGGAAGGTAGAATATTATTTTGGAGCAAGAGCTAGCAGGCCCCTTTGACTGTAAAGTTCATGCAGGAGAGTATTATGAAATTTGATTTAAAAAGTAGGTGGGACCATATTGTAGTGGGCCTTAAATGCTAGGCTGAGGATTTTTTTTTCAGATGCAACAAGGAAAATATTTTAGCTTGTGGGTAACATCAATTTTTAGTTTTAGAATATCAGTTAAACTTGATTCAGCATAAAACATTTGTTCAGTGCCTTCCAGACTTTCTTATTTCATTCTTCCTGTTGCCCAGTCCTTTGGGTCATTCTTCTTTGCAATTTCAATCAGTTTCTCCAAATCTCCATACAAATAGTGCCAGATCGATCTTATTTCTCTCCACTCCATTAGTACCTGAGGAAACAAAGTTCTTTCTCTGAATAGCCGTGGTTTCCCTTTGGTTTAAATTGAAACTCCTCTACTGGATAAGCTCAACAGCTTTGATTCTAAAACAGTTTCCCAGAAAATGCCTATCAGTAAGAAAAAACACCCAACCAAGAAGAATAAGATCAAATTACGGTCTTCCTTCATTTTTCTTTCCCTAGTTTTCATTCAGCTGGGACAAAGTTAGACTTTCAAAAGAAACTTTTTTTTTTTTAGCTAGGCAGTGGAGTTAAGTGACTTGCCCAGGGTCACACAGCTAGTAAGTGTTATGTGTCCGAGGCCGCATTTGAACCTAGGTGCCTCCGAATCCAGGGCCGGTGCTCTATACACTGCACCACCTAGCTGCCCCCAAAAGAAACTCTTAATAGGGTACTAGGAGGAAAATAAAATAAGAAAAAATACCAAGCAGAGAAGCAAATGAGTTTATGCAGTAGCGTTTTCTTAAATATCTGGCTACACATTAGCATACAACCCTTATTCCTGTCTTTCACCCTGAAAATTTCTAGGCCACCTGAAATAAAATAACTGTATCTTCATCCTGCTGTCATTAGCATACTGTAAGACTTAAGAGTCTTTTTACTCTGATTATTTCTACTGATATTTCTCTTTGCTAGGATCTGAGTAGCCATGAGTTTTCACTGAAGTCTTCCATATTTTTTCTTTCACTTCATTTTTTGTTTCTAAAGTATAAAATGTTTACAAGGTTTCATTTTTTAAATTATGATTAAAATGCTATGTTAATTTTAAACTTTCTGGGCTTGGTATAGTATCAGACTTAAGATTATGACTTTTAAATGAAGATTTGTGCAATGACTTCATTTTAGTATTTTTATATTAGTCTTTGCCATACATAGCTAATGTGGCAATTTGTTTTGCACGACTATACATATTTGTAATTTTTTTCTTTACATTCTCAATGAATAGAGGAGTTGGTGGGCAGAAGAAAATTTGGAACCAAAAATTAAATTAAGTTTTACAAAATTTAGTTGTAGAAAAGAACATTAAGAGAAGTCAGGCAGATTCCATATTACTCATATTATGTCCGCCATTGTGTGTGCTTGATTCTTGACAAGTAAGAAAGCTATTACAGCAGTCCTATAAAATATGATGCTAAAATGAAAGAACACATGAAAAATCAAGTAAAGTAGAAATTTATAATATGTGTTTGTTTAGGATATCTTTTTTCTTTTAACACAAAAAGGATAAGTGCAACATTCTAAGATAAGTCTAATACTTGGTCATTATTCTGTGGTTTAGAGTGTTTCTGATTTTAATCATTTCCAGACTGATACTTAGCCTCATATTTTTGAAGACAGTTTTATGTAGTGATTTAGTGTACTAGAGTGAGTGAAATGTAGAGTTATGTTTCTTGCTTCATCGTTGATATTAGTTGAGTCATTTAACTCTTTACATATTTATTTGATTATGTTTGTACCATAAAGTTACTTGTAACTATCCATGACATAATCTTAGTAGATTTCAGTTATTTGAAAGTTTATGAAAAATCTCCTTGGGTTTTTGAGCTAGTGAAAGTAGTAGCAAGTAATATCCATAACAACTCCTGAAATAAGTAGTTGTTTTGATCTAATTTCCCATCAAGAAGTAACATTTTTTTCCCTATCAGAATTTGGAATTGTGACTACTTAAACAGCATTTTAATTTTAAAAATTCAATGATGAATATAATTATGGAAGAGAATTTCAGTATCAAGAACAATAAAGAATAAGGTAATCTTGACAGGCTTTTTTTTAATTTGGGCAAATACTTATCAATTTTTAGATCAGCTTATTTTGGAGCAAAATTCCAACAGAGTATTAATTTGATCTTGATTTATAATCTGAGACCTGTTTGAGTAATGTCATCATTTACAGTATACTAAGGAATAGATGCATTCTGATTTGATAAACATTTATTGATAGCTCACTTGGATTGTTATGTATACTGCAAAGCATATAGAAGCCTGTTTTTTAATCTTCAAATAATCAACAGTGTAATAGGCAGCACTGTAGGATAGTTTGGTTGTATAGGTGAAGAAGTAGCTCATGCCCTTTGGAATTGTGGGTAACAAGTACCTGAGTGCCAGCCTTCCCAGACCATACGTTTCTCTTCACATCACTTGGCTCAGTTGTCATGACCTTCTTTTAGTTCATACCTTTGCTCTGCTACAAATTTTGCTGGCCAGAAACTTCAGTGAAATGTCAATCACTCCAATCCACCTGAATCTCGTTTACTCGTGACTTAATCTACTAGGGATTAATGGTTGAGAGTTGCATGGTTTGTTTCACTCTGATGTTTGGAGCTTATAATAATAACTAATAAAAGCAAAATATCTTTTATAATTTTAATTTTGGATGAAATCAACATCTGTAACATTCAGTTTAGGCTTCAACTAAGGAGGGAGTAGGGGAAGGAAGCCCTAGCATTTTGGATCAAAGTGTAAACCTCTGTGTGTTTAGTTTTTGTATTCCAAGCCATTTGTTGGCTTTCTCCATTTCATTCCACCTGTCTGCAATCAATTAACAGACATGAAGTCCTAAGAAGTTATGATCCATCAGAGTTTTATATGAAGTGAATAAAAAATTAGTAAGTCACATAAAGAAATGGAGAAGTAATGAAGAAATGCCTTCTAGCTACAGACTTAAGGAAAGAGAAATGATAGAGGATTTGAATTTTTGTTGCCCTTTTGCTAATTTCAATGATTTTGCTCATCTGAATGACAACCAGTAGTTTCAGTTCATTCTAATCATATCCATCATATTATTTTTTTAAGGAGCATAAACCCATGATATCAAACTCAAGTAGAAATGGATCTCTTGCCAGCCGCATATTGATTTAGAAGACCACAAATGAACATCATGTGTGTTGTGTTATATTATTATTTATTTTGTTAAATATTTCCCAGTAACTTTTAATCTGGTTTACCAGGTTAGAAGTCTAGGGCGGCCCTGAGTCAAGCACAAGGGTTCTCTTCCCCACCCCCCCCACTTTCTGTTCTAATGTATTTATTATCCTTCCATTTATTTTCTTGGAGCCTTTATTTCCTTTTTTAATCTCATTTTTTCTTTGTTCTTTGTCTTTATGTAGTCCTGTAAAAAAAATTCTCTTTCCGTTGAATCTCTTCTTTGCAGTTCTAATTCTAATTAGTTCCTTCTAATTGTATTTTTGGATATCTTTGAATCTACAGTAATTCTTTATAATCATTAATGTCTTCATATTATTGACCTTTCCAACCTAGTCCCTGAATTGTGGCTTTTTATCTTTTTTTTTTTTTTTGCCAGGGCCACGTTCCACCTGCTTCTTCCCTTTTAAGCAAGGCAATAATACCTTGTTCTTGACCTGGGTCATTTGGATTCATGCTGACCTCTACACCCTGGGATCTATGTCCCTGGATCTTTTGAGGTTCAGAGCACTGGATCTTTAGACTCTTCTGTCTTTGCAAAACCAAGTGCTATAGACCTCTGACTCTCTGATCCTAGGGTGTCCACATCTGAGTGCTGCTACTTTTGGACTCACTGTTACCACTCAAGTTCATTTTCAAGGTTTCCATTGTAGGTTTCTGAACACTCTGGGGTTTTCTTGAAGTCTCTAGCTTCAGGACCTTGCAGTATAATGTTTGTCCCTGGTCTATCTCTGGTTTTGCTGGTAGACTACCATCTTAACAGGTAGACTACCATCTTAACAGTGTTCATGTTGGCTCTGCTTTTTGCACAGCTCTGGTATGAAAGTCACTATAATTTCCCATTGAATTTCTTGATTATTTGCTCTGGAACAGGGTTTAGAGCTTTACCAGAGAATGTATGTGGGGGCTCAGTTGCTTTGTGTCCATTCAGGCAGCCATTTTGGACCAGAGTTAAGGACTCCCTCCTACCATCTTTAAAATATCAGCTCTTGCATTTCAAATTGTCAGGAAACTTTTTAACAGATCAGAGGCCATATTACTTGAATTTTGAAAACTGACTTAAACATGTGGATAATAAAGAGTTGACTATTGAATCATTATTTAGTATTAGTGGTACTCACTGTTATGTGATTCAAGCAGATGCATAAGACATTTGTTCAACTGAGTCATAGTTAGAAAATTGCATTTCTTATATTTGAAAACCAGTCTGTTTGTGTATTACTATTTGTTGACAACTTCACTATAATTCATGCACTTGACATAAAATAAATATAGATATGAATTTTGGATCAAATCTTAAAAATCATTAATAGATTTATTTTAAGTAAACTAAGAAATGTTTTAAAGTATCCTTTGTTGTACCCCCCTGGAATTTTGTGTTAGAGACCCCCTACCTGTTCTTTTATTTTAAATATTCTTTTTCTTAAGAACTTGGCAAATATACAAAGAAGAACACAAAGATAGTACTGCATATGAAATTATAAATCTCCACTACTGTTTAGTGCTTGTGGGTAACTTTTAAATTTGTTTTTCATTTTTATTATCTGTTGAATTAATACAGTAGTTCCAACTTGCTGGTCCGTATTCCCTTTTGAAATTCTTCTACTCTTTATAATGATTCATTGACACTCTTATTTTTTTCTTTAATTTTAGCATCATTATACTCGCATCTCCAATAGCCGTTATCTCCCTCTCACACACACACATACAGGCAAATCTCTTACAGCAAATAAGCTTATTCAAGCACAACAGATGCACACGTGGAGAAAAAAAATTTTTTTGCATATGCTTATTCACTCATTTTTTTTTCTTGTCTTGTTACTATAGCTAGCATTGAGTAATAATGGCAATGGTGAACAGTTTCCTTGTGTAATGGTCTTCGCTCACCCACACAAGGGATATATCCCATAAGGAACAGTATCCTCTTTTCTATTAGTTAATTACCTGAGATCTATGATAACAGCTTGCTAAAATCTCATTCAGATCTTTGACTACTGCTACTTGTTAGATTTGTATAGCTCTGAAGTAGACATATTAAGTTCTTCAACTATCATGGTTTTTCTTTTCTATTTTTTCTATAATTCCCATTACTTTACCTTCAGGTACTTAGATGCCCTAGCATTTGATTCATATTTCTTAAGCATTGATATTATTTCATTCTCTCTGTTTTATTTGTACATAGTCCATTTTTTTTAATTGTTTTCAATAAAAGCATTTATTTGTGTTATTGGCTGCTTGCAACATTTTATTTTTAACTTGGAAGCTTTTAATTTTAACTATGACATTCTAGGGGCAGTTAGGTGATGCAGTGGATAGAGCACTGGCCCTGAAGTCAGGAGTACCCGAGTTCAAATCTGGCCTCAGACCAAACACTTGACACTTACTAGCTGTGTGACCCTGGGCAAGTCACTGAACCCCAACTGCCTTAAAAAAAAAAACTGTGATATTCTAAATGTTTTCTTTGGGAATTTCTTATAGGAGACAAACTCTGGAGTCTTTCTATTTTTACTTTGCACTTTTTTCTAATATATCACTATAAATAATATAACATAAACATCAACATAAATAATATAACAATTTTTTTTCCTTTGAGGCTTTGCTTGTAATTATTACAGGTTTATTTTCTTTATCTGTTGGGCTTCTGTTAACCAAACCATAGTGTTTTTTCATTGACTTCAGTGTTTTCTTGTGTTTACTCATTTCTAACTTTAATTCTTAGATTGAGCCATTGTGCTTATGTTCTGATACTGTTAGATGATTTAGGTATGCCTTCTTTCATCTTATACTTTCTGTAGTCTTCAACCTGCTGTTTCTGTTAACCTAAATGGGATGGCTGGCATTAGGTCATACCTTTATCTTTATTCTATCTTCTGTGTCAGTCTTCTGATGGTCAACTATTGGATCTCAGTGTCTCAGTAGGTCTCTGTCTCTTTTTACGTCATGCAGTCACCATTTGGGAGTTTCTGTATTAGATCACACTGGTGTACTGTTTCCCTTATGTTGGCATCCAGGCGTGAATTGTTCTATCTCCTGTGCCTCCTAGTATTCTGTGAAATCCATGGTTATGCCTTATTCCCACTCAGTGACTTATAAGTCTTGATTTTGTCCCCAGCTTTGGTTCTTACAAGCAAGGATTATGGTCTGGTTTTAGGATGCCAATTATTGGGGCTTACACTAACTTGTTGACCCCCTGTTTCAGGATGCTTCAGATCTGTTTGCCAGAGGTAGCATTGGCTTTCCTTATGTGACTCCTCTCCCAGCCTCTGCCTTCTGGCTTGTTTATTGGAGTTCATGCTGGATTCCTTGATTCAACACTTCTTCAAGCCTTTATCTGCCAGCCCATTTACCTGAAGTGATTTCTCTGTTTTTGCCTCTTTTCCACCTTCCATATTTATGGCCTGCTTACTGGAATAAGCAATGGCTTCCCTTATGCACCCTTTTACCAGTCTTCTTTGACTTCTGGCTGTCTTTTTATGCATTTTTAGACTGGATGGAAGAGTTTATTTCTGTTTCTCTGTGGTTATCCTTATTATCAGTCTACAATTACTCATATTGCCATCTTAATCAGCAGGCACCCTACTCTTTTCTAGATATTCACGTCCATGTTAATGTCTTTTAGTTTGCTCCTTTCATGCCTCTGTACCAGAATCTGTTTGTCTACCATTTACCCTTATGTTATCTTGTGGAGTTATTGTTATTTTACTTCTTAGATGTGTTGCTCCATGATTTGCATCCATATTGGATCACTGGAAGAATAATGATAAAAGAAAGACTTTTATGGCCATAGTTCATTATCGTAGAATTCCAAATATAATCCAGTAGATCTCCTCATCCATTTCATCTCATCTATCATTAGGAATTTGTTTGAACTAGTGAGCCCTTTTGACAAATATGTTTCTCTAATACCTTGCTATATATTCAGTACTCCACAGATTATTGAACGAAGTAATCTTTGATGTGGAAACTGTGTTGGACACTTTTATTTTTATATATATATATATATATTTATGTTACATATATTTATATTTTTTTTTCTAAGCAGTGGGGTTAAGTGACTTGCCAAGGATCACACATCTAGTAAGTGTTATGTGTCTGAGGGCAGATTTGAACTCAGGTCCTCCTGAATCCAGGGCCGGTGCTTTATCCCCTGCGCCACCTAGCTGCCCTCATACACTTTTATATTTTTGACATCAACGTATAAAACACCCAATCTAAGGAGAGAAGTTGGCATCTTGCTGCACAGCAAAGTGCGCAAAAACAGCAAAACAGTAAATAGAATGACTAAAACAATGTGAATAGAAATAATTTTTTTTAAAAATCTGAATGCTGCATAGTTATGATGGACTATTTTGGGTCTAAATAAGATATAAGAAAATCTACTTTGTTCCCTTTTTTTGCAGAGATAGGGCACCATGGATGTGGAGTATTCTAAATACTGTTAGACATGGATGTGTTTGTTTTTCTGAATTACACACACACATACACAAATACTCTCTCTCTCTCTCTCTCTCTCTCTCTCTCTCTCTCTCTCTCTCTGTCAAACACACACACACACACACACACACATATGCACGCACGCACACACGCACGCGCACACACCCATTCATATCTGTACTTTTTCTGATAAGAACAAAAAAAACTAGAAACAGAGTGTGGAATAGTAGAGCAAATGACCATGCAAAACTATAGATACTTCTGTGTTAGTAAAAGCATTAAATATGTAGAATTTGTAGAATCATGGAAAGATGTGCATGAACTGATGCAGATTAAAAGAAGTAGAATAATGTGAACAAGATAACAAAATTTATGGAAAGCAACAGAGCATAGTAGAAAAAATCCTGACTCCAGCTAAGATGACTGTTAAAATCCCATGCTTTCTCCCTGCATGACCTCAGGCGAATTCCTTACTCTCCTTTGTCAAATGAGGCAGCTGGGGATAAATAAATTACTCTGAGGCACATTCTAGCTCCAAATCTGTGATCGTGTGATCTTCTGTGTGTACTGTATAACAACATCATAATAATTGCTAATTAATATCTTTAATGTTTACAAAGGGCTTTGCATTTACTTCATTTTATTCTCATAACAATCCTTTGAAGTAGGTACTATTTTCCCCATTTTATAGGTGAGGAAACTGAGAATGAAAGAGGGTAAGTGTAAGCCCAGGGTCATACAACTAAGATGTGTCTGAGTTAGGATTTGAACTCAGGTCATCTTGATTCCACATCTAGCCCTCTTGCACTGTGCCACCTTGTTGTACTGCTACAAGCCAGATGACATCAGATTAAATACAATGATGAGTCTTGGCCCTGGAAATCACATAATGAAACTCATTTCCTTCTCTTTCGCCATGCACTATGGTAGGAAATAACAATACAGATACAAGGGAGGAACCAGTCCATGCTCTCTAGCTTAAGTCCTACCAGGAAGACAAATGCTTAAGTACATACCAGATATAAAGATAATAAACAAAAGAGAGAGGCAATAGGGAGCCAGTGGAGTCCTTTGAGTAAGGGAGTGACATGGTCGCATCTGTGCTTTAGGATAGTCACTGGCAGCTATACCTATAGAATGGACTGGAGTGAGAAATTTGAGAGAAGCAGACCAGTTAATAAGCCATTGCGCTAGTCTAGGAGAGAGATGATAAGCACCTGAACTCATGTGATTACTGAATGAGTTGTGAGACTAGATCATACGGGAGATTCGTTGTTAAGGTAAAATGTCAGGATTTGGCCACTGACCAGATATATGGTGTGAGAGACAGTAAGAAATCAAGGATACACTCACAGTTACAACCTTGAAAACCAGAATAATGTTAGCATCCTGGACAGGAATCTGTTGGTATAATAATTATTCTGTTATATTCATATACCACAATTTGTTTAGCCATCTTTGATGGCTAGCCAATTTTTTATCAATTTTCTTGCTACAACAAAATGTTTCTGTGTATATATTACTTTCTCTGTGTCTTTGATCATTTGGGGATATGTATGTATTGGTGGTATCACTAAGTCAAAGGATATGAATAGTTTAATGACTTTGGAGCTATAGTTCCAAGTGGTGCATCCCAAATGGTGCCTTTCTTCCTTCAGCTGCTTCCTTCAGATTGTCTTTTTTTATTTTTTGGTACCTTTGTCATTCTGATTAGTGTGTAAGTTGGAACCTCATGCTTAATTGAATTTTTTTATTATTATTAGTGAGTTGGGGCATTTTTTTTTAATCTGGCCATTGATAGTTTGTCTTTCTTTGAGACTACCTGTTAATATCTTTTGACCACTTATCTCTTGGAAAATAGTTCTTATCTTTATATTTTCATATAAATTCTAGGCATTGAGTATACAAGAAGTAAAATTGTCCCAGTCTTCAAGGGGCTTAACTTTTAATGGGGGAGATAACATATGTCTACATGGGTATGAATGTGGATATATATATACATTAAGGTATGTACAAAACATATATATATATATATATATATATATATATATATATATATAAAATGAATACTAGGTAATTTTAAGAGAAGGGACACTAGTGGCTAGAAGATGGTATCAGGAAAGACTTCATGTAAAATTCATGTAAAAAAGAATTCACATAAAATTATCTGATCCAAGTTCTGAAGGAAGTGTAGGTGAGGAAAAGAGAGCCAGTGCAGAGGTACAGATGACAAATGGGGTGCTATGTGTAAGAAAGTAGGACATTGACTGGAGTTTAGAGTATGTAGATTAGAAACATAAGAAAGGACTACATTGTAAAGAGCTTTAAATGCCAAAGAAATTTATATTAGGTCCTAGAAGTAACAAGGACCATGGAGTTGTTGAGTGGGGATCACGGGACTGGATTTTCAGTTTAGGAAAATCACTTTGATAGATATCAGACCCTTATCATTAAAATTTGGCAAAAAAAAATTATTTTTCTCTTCTAAGTACATACATTAATTTTATTTATGCAAGAGCTTTTCTTTTTTTCTCATTAAAATTATACATTTTGTCTTCTGTGATTAACAGTATCCCTTGTTTTGTTAAGAAGTCTAGCCATAGTTGCAAATGACATCTCTCAGTGTTTTCTGGGGCAAAGCTTGATCACCAATATAGCCCACTGCTCAGGTTCATTTTATTGTTCTTTCTTTTTGCATTTTTGAATTCTCTCTATAGACAGATAGATAGACATAAATATATAAGATACAGATATTCAATATGTAAATTAGCTTCATGGCCCTGCTTACTTCACTCTGTGTCAGTTCAAAAAGTTATTTTGTGTTTCTTCTGTAAATTCTACATATTCATCATTGCTTAAACTCATGTAACACTGTTTAGCCATTCCTTAATTGACATTCCTCCTCTTCTTTCCTTTTATTCATTATCACAAAAATGTTGCTTTATACTTTTTTACTTCATTTTTCTTGAGTGTTTTTTTTTCTTTTTTGGTCTTTGTTTTCTTCCACAACATGACTAATACGGAAATATGTTTTGCTTGACTATCCATGTGTAACCTATATCAAATTGATTGCCTTCTTAATGAGAAGGAAGGAGTGGGGGACAGGGATAGAATTTGAAACTCAAAAAAAATTTTAAATGAATGTTTAAAATTGGTTTAACGTGTAATCGTGAAAATAAAATACATAAAGTGCTGCTTTAATTTTTGGTATACGTGGAACTTTTATTTCTTTAACTTTCTGGGGGCATATACTTAGGAACAGGAATTCTTGGTCAAGAATAGGGCCATTTTACACAAATTTTATCGTAATTCATTAACGTTTTAGAATATGGATGAACTACTTCACAACTCTACCATAAGGTATTAGTGTACTTGTATCTCCACAATGTGGACTGTTCTCATCTATTGTTATATTTGCAAATTTGTTAGTAAAATAGAAACTTCAGGATTTAATTGTCATTGCTCTTATTAGAGATAGTGTGCAAACTTTTATATGGTCTCAGTAACAAGCATGTAAGCCTTAGAGCCACTCCAGTAGCAGCACACATCCCAGGGTGAACTGGCAACTACTTCTGGTGAGGGCTGTTGCTACTGAAGGTTTAAAAAGAAAGTTCTTGTAGCCCAGAGTGTTGGAGTGTCAGAAACTGATGGGATTTATCAATGTAAATAACTTGAATAAAATGTATTTATTTCCATCTACTTTGCTGCTGCATCTTCTTTGCACCTAGTTGGTTGTTGTTATCACTGTGTTACCGTCAACTTACAGTCTGTCTGACTGTGGGTGATCAGACCAGTACAAGCTCAGAATACTGTACCACAGATCGGGTACAAATAATCCATGTGAACATTTGGGGTGGATTCTTTACATTTGCACATCTCGTACTTCTTTTGAGTTAGTTCAATTCTGCTTTGCTCATAGAGCACAACACCTTCTATGATGAGAGCATACCATGCTGGGCAGTCCTGTGCCAGTATCTCCTATGTCACACTATCAATTCCAAAGTTCTTAAGAGAGACCTTGTGAGGTCAGCACAACAGCTCTGTAGACCTTCAGTTTGGTAGTCAGTCTAATACTCTTCTCTTCCACACTTTTCTTCGGAGCCTGCCAAACACAGAGCTAGCTCTGGCAATGTGTACATCAATCTCATTATCAATGTGTACATCCCTGGAAAGTACACTACAAAGGTAAGTGAACTTATCCACAGTATTCAAAACTTCTCCATTTGCTGTAACCGATAGTTCTACATATGAATGGTACGGTGCTGGCTGATGGAGTACCTGTGTTTTCTTGGTATTAATTATTAGGCCAAAATTAGCATAAGCAGCAGAGAATCAATCCATATTTTGTTACATCTCAGCTTCAGAGACTACATTGAATGCACAATCCTCTGCAAACAAAAAAATCATGCATCAGCGCTCCCTCTACTTTGGTCTTGGCTTGTAGCCTTTTCAAGTTGATGAATTTACAATCAGTGTGATAGTTGACCTTAATGCTATGTTCATCCTCACTGAAGTTAAACGTTTGACAATATTACTGAAAATGTCATGCTGAAAAGCATGGGAGCAAGCACACAACTTTGTTTCACTCCATTGGTGACTGGGAAACCGTGAGAGCTTCATCCATTATCTGGAACCCAGACAAGCATTCCATCATGAAATTGACATATAATAGTGATGAACTTCTCCATGCAACCAGATTTTGACTAATTTTCCATAAGCCCTCAAAATTGACAGTATCAAAGACCTTGGTCAGATCTACAGACGTTGTGTTCAGACCTTTGTTCTGCTCCTGGCATTTCTCCTGGAGTTATTGGGCAGCAAACACCATATCTACAGTTCCTTGGCCCTTTCCAAAGTCACACTGGCTCTCAGGTAGATGACCATCTTCCAGGTGAAGGATCAGCCTATTAAGGAGGACTCTGGCAATAATCTTGCCAGCAGTGACTAAGAGAGAGACCTCAACTGTGATTGTCACAGGACAAACTATTTCCTTACCTCTGTTGAGATGGACAGTGGAGGAGTCCTTGAGCTTTTGGGGAATAACTTCCTCTTGCCATATAACCTGGGAAATTTCAGTCATTTTTTGTGTGAGCAATGCACCTCCCATCTTGTAAATCTCAGCTAGAATTGAATCATCATCAGGTGCTTTGCCACAGGAAAGTATCCTAATGGCATTCAAAACCTTTAGGGAGGGATTGACTTCCAACCTTAGTTGAACAGTCAGTGGCTTCAGCATTGTTTGATGAATGTCTATTGAGAACATTATGGAAGTGTTTAGCCCACCTCTCCGGGATCATGTCCTTATCACTAATCAATGTGGCTTCATCAGCACTGAGTAGTTGAGATGCACCGTAGATCTTTGGCCCATAAAGAACTTTTAGGGCATCATAAAACACTTTGGATTGTTACTATTAGCATAAAACTGAATTTCATCTGCTTTCTTACTGAGCCAAGAATCCTTCGTCTCTCTGAGCTTTGCTTGTACTTTTAATGGCATTAAATGCTGCCTTCTTAGAGACGGATGAATTGTCCTGCTGGTAAATCCTGTGAAATTCTTTCTTTTCATTTAGCAGCTTCTGAACTTCCCCAAATCATTTTCGTCAAACTAGTTTGCGAGTGCTCTGACACAGATGAACAAATGCAGTGCTGTACACCAAATCTCTGAAAGCTACCCATTCCTTTTCTGCTGCACTGTTGCCAACTGTGTGTTGGTTCAACTTTCCCTCCAAGTTAGCAACAAACTGCTCCCACTCAGAGAAGCTCTCTAATCTTGATATTGATTCTTCTGGTAGTCATTTTGCCTTAGGGTTCCCACTTTTATTGAATGCAAATATTTAGCTTACAGAGGATAAGTCTATGATCAGCCCAGCACTCAGTGCCACACATTGCCTTTATCACTCTAACATCTTATCTGTCTCTTCTTCTTGCAATGACATCATCTATTAAATGCCAGTTAAATGCGAGGGTACATCCATGAAGTTTTATTGCATTTAGGTAAACAGAAGACAGTGTTGGTAATGAGAAGGTCATGAGATGCACAAGACTTCAACAGTAAGTGATCATTGCTATTGCTGTTTCCAACTCCATTTCTCCAATGGATTCCCTGCCATGTCTGATAGTCGAGCCTACTCTAGCATTAAATTAAATCACTCAATATTATAAGCTGATCCTCTTTTATTTGTACCTACAATTCCTTTGATGGTCTGTCTCCTCTATTATAAAATGAGTTCCTTGAGAGCAGAGTATCCGTTGTACTGGTGTCCCCAGAGTTTAGCACAGTTCTGTCTACATAGTAAGTGCTTAATAAATGCTTATTCTTTCATTCATTTGGCCACTTGTGTATTCTGTTATTTTTATCTTTTATGACCTCCTCTCTCCTTTGGTTAAAAATTCTTCTTGCGTCTTAGTTGTGAAAGATATCTACAACCATTTTAATTCAGTTTTTTAAATGAGATTACTTCCTATGTTCATGTTAAGTTTGTAGTTGAAACTTATTGTGATATATTTTGTGACATAGTATAACTAAAGCTGTTTTTTGCCATACAACTTTCCAGGTTTCCCAGGACTTTGTCAAGTTAGGGATTCTTTCCTCAGGTACTTTGTATTCTCAGATTATTGAACATGACATTATTTATTTTGATTATTTAATTTTTAAAATAATATCTATTATTTTAACTTAATTTTAGTCATCAACAAACATGAACATTTACAGATAAAAAAGCAGGAAAACAAAAGTGCATGTGAAACCATAAATCTAATATATAAAGAGTTTTTTAAAAAACAAATTTAATACGTAGTTTCAACTGCTTTTGACCCTACATATGCTCTCTTCTGTTTATTTTTAGCGTTTCATTAACATTCTCTTTTCTTTTTTTTCTTCTTTTTTCTCTATCATAACCCCTACTCCTGCCTTCTCATTTAATGGTCAGGCAGAAAAAATTTGTGTTTGTGTCTGAAAATATGTTTTCGTTCTGTACCTACAGTCCATCAGCTCTCCATAGGCATGGTAAATAATCATCTCTAATGAAATAATGATTGGTCATTAAATTGATGTGAATTCTTAAATATTTCAAATTTGTCGGTCTTTAGAAACCTCAGTTTATAATTATTCTCCTGATCATTCACTTTATTTTGTATCATTTCATATAAATATTTCCAGATTTTTCAGACTCTATCTAGTTCATTTTTTTTCATGGTACATAATATTTTATTCCATTAATATGCTAGATTTGTTCACCCAATCCACTACTCATCTTTTATCTGGACCAAGTAGTTTTTATGATTACTGCTTTTTAGTATGATTTGAGGTCTAGATGTGCTATTTTACTTTCATTTGTACTTTGAAAAAAGTATTTCCTTTGAAAAAAGAATCTTTCTAGATTATTCCTCCAAATGAATGGTAATATTTTGCTTAGTTCTATGTTTTGATAGTTTGATTGGTACTGAACTAAATCTACAAATTAGTATAGTTTTAATATATCCTTTTTATCATATTGGCATGGCCCACTATTGAGCAATGACTATTCCTGCAATTATTTAAGCTGTTTCTTATATCTTTAAAGAGTATTTGGAAATGAATGTAGATGTCTTGAATGTGCCTTGGAAAATTTTTTCCCAGATATTTTATCTATTTGTAGAACTATGCTCAATACAGTAGAGAAAAGGGCCCTCATTGCTTTGATCATGTATTTATTGGGAAGACATTTAGTGTGTGTATTTTATTTTTAGACATACACTTATACAAAAATGACCTTTCTCTTTCTTTTTTTATCTTTTTTTATTTTTTGATTTTGATTTATTTGATATGTTTGATTTCTCAACGATCACTTCCATATGCTTTTGAGTTTAAAATTTTTCTCCCCCTTCCTCCCCACCACCCTCCCCAAGACAGCGCACAATCTGATATAGGCTATACATTTACATTCCTATTAAACATATTTTCACATTAGTGAAGTTGTAAGTAAAAATTAAATAGAAAGAACCATCAGAAAGAGGAAACAAAACTCAACAGAAGAGAGAAAAAAAGGTAGCGATTCAACTTTCACAGTTATGATTACTATCTGTGTCTTTTTCTCCATCCTTTTTTCCCCGTTTATACTTTTCTTTCTCCTTTCTCATTTTCCCTCCTCGCTAGTGTTTTGCTCTTGACCACTTCCTCCTTCAGTCTCTCCTCCCTTCTATTATCCCTTTCCCTTTTCTTCCCTTTGCCCTTACTGCTTCTTCCCTCCCTTCTATCCCCCTCCCTTTTCTTTCCCCTTTTCCCTCCTACTGCCATAGGGCAAGTTAGATTTCTATACCTAACTGATTATGTTATTCCCTTCTTGAGCCAAATCTGATGAGAGTAAGGTTCAAACAATGCTCACCCCCTCCCTTCTTTCCCTCTGCTGTAATAGGATTTTCTGTCTTTTCCTGTAATGTAATTTACCCTTGTCTGCCTCCTCCTTTCTCAGTACATTTTCTAAGATCAGACTAATCCACTTACTTGGATGCATTTAACCCACTTGATTAGATTTTTTTATCATTACATCAAAGTCAACTAATATCCACCCCTTTATGTATACTCCTTTAACATGGTGTAATAACAATACAGTTCTCAAGAGTTGCAAGTGTCATCTTCCCTTGTAGGGATGTAAACAGTCCACCCTTATTAACAACATTTTGTATCTTTCTGTCCCATTTACCTTTTTATGTCTTTCTTGAATCTTGTACTTGAAGATCAAATTTTTTGTTGAGCTCTGGTTTTTATCAGGAAGGTTTGGAAGTCCCCTATTTCGTTGAATATCCATCTCCTCCCTTGAAAAATCATGCTCATTTTTGCAGGGTAGTTGATCCTTGGCTGCAATCCAAGCTCCTTTTCCTTAGAATATCATGTTCCATGCCCTGGTCTTTTAATGTAGAAGCTGCAAGGTCCTGTGTAATCCTGACTGTGGTTCCATGATATTTAAATTGTTTCTTTCTGGCTGCTTGCAGCACCTTCTCTTTCATCTGGTAATTTTGGAATTTTGCTATTATATTCCTTGGCGTTGTCAATTTGGGATCTCTTTCAGGTGGTGAGCAGTGTATTCTTTCTATGGTTATTTTACCTTCTGGTTCTAGGACTTCGGGCAGTTTTCCTTTATGATTTCCTGAAAGATACTGTCCAGGCTCTTTTTTTCATCATGATTTTCAGGTAGTCCAATGATTTTTAAATTGTCTCTCCTGATCGATTTTCCAGGTCGGTTGTTTTACTGATGAGGTATTTTATGTTTTCATCTATTTTTTCATTTTTTTGTTTCTGTTTGACTGATTCTTGCTCTCTCATAGAGTCATTAGTTTCCATTTGTCCAATTCTAGTTTTTAACAGATTGTTTTCTTCTGTTAGTTTTTGTACTTCCTTCTCCAATTGGCCAATTGTTTTTAAGGGATTTGTTTTCTTCAGTGTACTTTTTTTCCAATTGGCCAATTGTATTTTTTAAGGACTCTTCTACCTCTCTCATTAGACTTTTAAAATCCTTCTTGAGCTCTTCTAAGGCTTCTTGGAATTCAGACCAGTTCATATTCCCTTTTGATGTTGCAGATGTGGGTTTGTTGACAATGTTGTCCTCTTCAGAATTTCTGTCTTGATCTTCACTCTTCTCATAATATGAATCTATGGTACATTTCTTTTTACTCATGGTTTCTTTATTCCCTGGCCTTTAAAGAGATTGAGCTCTCCTGCTGGGGAACAGAGGGCACTGACCCAAGCTTCTTGTGTTGGGAGCCTAGGTCTTGGTCACTGGCTTTGTGTGCTGGGGCCTCTTATGCAATTGGAGGCTGTAGGTTTCTGGCAGCTTACCTCATGTTGGGCTGGAATCAGCAAGGCTGGAACTTTCAGGCAATTCTAGGTTGCCTGCTTTTCCTTTCCTTTAGCTTTCTTCAGCTCCTTTTAGATGGGTGCTACAGGGTGTTTATCTGCCTGGGCCTCTTGCAATGCTGCCTCCCTCATTTTTGCTAATGCACTGGGAGATTCCTTTGCGGTAAAGTGCCGAGGCACCTCGTGGTTTTCTGAGCTGGTTTCCACTGTTCCCCCTGCCCTTATGGAGGCACTTGGAGGTCCAGGTGTTGGTGTTTGCCTGCTCTACCACCTGGGCTTCAGGATCTCTTCCTGGTTGACAGTTGGAGGCTGCAGGGTTCTAATAGCTTACCTGGTATTGGGTTGGAATCAATGAGGCTGGGACTTTAGGAAGACTCTAGGCTCCTTTCAGAATGGGTGCTGCAGGGTGCTTATCCCCCTGGGGCCCTCTGTAGTGCTTCTTCCCTTATTTTTGCTGAGGCACTTGGAGACCCGTTTGTTGGGCTATATTGCACTGCTATTCCCTGTCTTTCTTCTAGTTCAGCTGTTCCAGGGTTTTTTTTTTTCCTGGGGTGATATTTTCTGGGTTTTTATAGGTTAATAGGGGAGGATGAGAGCTACTACCTTTTTACCGACCCTTCTCTTTCTATGCGGTTTAAGATTTTTAGCTTAGATGTGTGGTATACTTTGTCAAAGACTTTTTCTGGATCAATATATAATGTGATTTGGGACATGTTTAATGTTCATATGGTTATTCGATATGTTTTTTCTAATTTGGAACTATCTTTGAATCCCTATGATTAGACTATTTGGTCATGGTAAATTGTGTTTGTCTCTATATTCTTTTTGCTAGGATATTATTTTAAATTTATGCATAAGTATTATTTAGTGATACTGATTATCATCTTTGCTTTGCCCCCTTTAGTTTAGGTATGATTTATAAAAGGGGTTTGATGCTGTGTTTTCTTTCTAAATTTGGAAATAATTTGCATATTTATAAGTATTAATTGCTCTCTAAATATTTGGTAGAATTTGCTTGTTAAATGTTCCTAGATCGAGGGTTTTTTTTTTCTTTGTTAATTCCTTTTGAAATGTTCACTTTTACTTTTGGAATTTTAGTTAAGGTTTCTTTTTCACTTTATTCTAATTTGGGTGTTTATATTTTATAGATAAATATTCCCTCTAAATTCTTAAATTCTTTGTATAATTTTATAAAGTATACTCTAAAATTTCATTTTTTTCTTTTTTTTATAACTTCATCTTTTGTAATGAGTATGAGCTCTTGAGTTTTTAAGATTATCCTGTGTTCTAAATACCCATTTTCATTATTTTTTAAAACTTTCTGTGGTGTTTCTGTCTTTTGATCTTGCGGATTCACCTTTGGTTATCCTACATCTGAGATGTAGTTTCTTTTTCTGAAGTTTTTGGTTTGAGAAAAAGAACTATTCCTTCATCATACCGGTTATATGATCTTTATGTTTGACTGGTAATGCCCTTCATCTTGTGTCTTCGCTTTCTACATTTATTTCACATTACTGGCCTCTATACATTCTGTATTCCTGTCACATTTGCTTGCTTAATGTTTCTTTTTCTGAATTTAATGTGTTGAAATTGTCAGAAAACAACTTCTACTATTTTTCTGTCATATCTCCCATAAATATTTACATTTAAATTTATTAATTTCAAAGCATAATATGTCAGGAGACTTTTTCAGTCACTCCTTTTAAATCCTTATCAGGCTGCAGTTTTCTCTTGTATGTTCATAGCATGTACTATTTTTGTTTTGCATTATTCAAAATCTTTCTAGATTTCTTCATAGTTTTGTGCTTGGCAGTCTTAATTGCATTATAATATTTCATTGCATTAATATACTCCCAATTTTTAAAATTCTTACCCTATTGCTGAACATTTTGGTTTCTCTCAAGTTTTTATGATTACAAATAATGCTCATGAAAATTATTCAAAATTATGAGTTCTTATTCATACTTTTGTGAGTGGTTTGATTGTTTATTTTTCATAGCATTTTCATTTTTGTTCTAGTCATTCGATTTTGGGCTAAAAGAGTATACTTAAATTTCTTAACTTTTGCTGCATACTGACAGATCCTACTAAGTTTACAATTCCTTGATCACTGTATAAATGTACATATTTCTTTGTGACTTAGCAAGAATTCATCTCTTAAAGTTTTCTTTGTTCATATATGTGTATGAAGTGGTACCTTGGTTTAAAATTACATTGCTTTCTTGATTTGATAGAATATTTTTTATAAAATAAAAATGATTTGTTTCTCCTCGGAAAATTTTTCTTTTCCTATTCGTTGATCAAATCCAGCTATTTTGTACTAGAAATTACCTTTGTAAATTTTCAGTAGTTCCGTATATATGTAACATGTGAAGTTTTTATCAGTAATAATTACTATAAACATTTCAGGTCTATTGTTTTTCTTTAAATTACTGTAATTTTTGTTGTGCAGAATTTCCTTATTTTGGATGTGAGAGTCAGTTATCTTTGCACAGTCAGACCATTGACTAGTCAGAGCTAGAATTATCAGAATTTCATAATTAACAAAAACAAAGCTAGAAACAAAACATGATATAGTCTAAAATTAATAATATTTAACTTTGAATTATTTAAACAAGTTATTGAAAATGAAAAATGGTACATGGGCAATATCAACAACATTGACAACTATATTTTTAGCCAGAAGTTACTGCAATGTAAGTTGATTACTCTACAAAAAAGATCAAAGAGCCCAGGAAGTACCTTCATCAGGAAATATATCTTACTTGTCAGATCAAAGGAAATGGATGTTGAAAGTCAACACTGAGTTAGAATATGCACTCATTTATAAAATCCTTCAAAGAAAGTTGATAAACAGCTTTAAGCAATGTCATGTTATGGAGGGAAAAAAAGCAGTGGAGTCTAAAGAAAGCTTGGTTAAACATCCAGTTAAGCACAGTAATCTCAAAAGCAAAGGATGAAAATGGAAGGAAGACAACAGACAAAAAAAAGTGGAAAAGATTTGCCAAATAATTTTGACTTTTTTGTCCATTAAGAATAGTGGCACCATCAGACTTGGATGCTAATATTACAATCCCTGGAAATGCCTACAGAAGAAGTAAAAGTGACACTAAAGAGAACAAATATCAGGAAAACAACCAGATTAGATCAAGCATACATATGTGTATATATAAATATACATTCATCCACATATTTATGCATACATGTGTATATATGCATGTATTTTTTACATATATTAGTGTGAGATCCATGTTGGAGGCAATACAGTGATATGGGGAAAATCTTGTACTTCATTGGTTCCCAAAAAAAGATGACCAAGGAAATAGCAACACTGATGTGTGTGCCTTTTTTGCTTTGTATAAAATTTTTAAGAAGTTCATGTGCATAAGAAATGAGGGCATTTTTGAAGTGAAACAACAGGACTTCACATGCAGTATTCAATAATAGAACATGTCACAATCATACAGTTGACTGAATGAGAATGTAAGCTGTTATGTTCATTATTAGTTGGTTGCCAAAAATTAAAAAAAAAAGAATTCTACTCAGTGAAAACAAATGATTAAGGGACTGTTTTATGTGAGTTGCCTCCCTATAGTAGGTCAGTATGTCACTAGTAAATTGATATATCAATATGTCATTTGATACATTGAATTCCTTTCCAGTTAGGTAGGTCTTTATGTAGAGAGTTACATTTAAATTTATTAATTTCTTCTTTTTTTTTGCATGTTCATCTCCAGTACTTTTTATTTTTTTTATTTTTTTATTTTTTTCCAAATCTTTTTAATTTTTATTTTTTTAATTTTTTTTCCATATGCTTTTGAGTTGAAAATTTTTTCTCCCTTTTTCTCCCCCCCACCCTCCCCAAAACGGCGCACAATCTGATATAGGCTTTACGTTTACATACCCATTAAACATATTTTCACATTAGTGAAGTTGTAAGTAAAAATTAAAACCAATAGGGGGAACCATCAGAAAAATGAAACAAAACTCAACAGAAGGTAAAAATAAGTGAGAGCGATTCGACTTCCATAGTTCTTTCTTTGGATGTGGGCAGCATTTTCCATCCCGAGGCCTCTGGAGATATCTTAGATCCTCGTAATGCTGAGAAGGGTTCAGTTTAACATTCTTAGTCATTGCATAATGTGGCTGCTATTGCGTACAAAGCCCTCTTGGTTCTGCTCATTTCACTCAGCATCAGACTATGTAAGTCTTCCCAGGTTTTTCTGAAGTCAACCTGTTCATCATTTCTTATAGTACAATAGTATTCCATTACATTCATATAGCACAACTTGCTCAGCCATTCCCCAATTGATGGGCATCCTCTCAATTTCCAATTCTACCACAAAAAGAGCTGCTATGTATATTTTTGTACATGTGGGTCCCTTTCCCATTTGTTTGATCTCTTTGGGATATAGCCCTAGAAGTGCTATTGCTGGATTAAAGGGTATGAACATTTTTGTAGCCTTTTGGGCATAGTTCCAAATTGTAAATTTATTAATTTCAAAGCATAATATGTCAGGAGATTTTTTCAGTCCCTCCTTTTAAATCCTTATCAGGCTGCAGTTTTCTCATGTATGTTCATAGCATGTACTATTTTTGTTTTGCATTATTCAAAATCTTTCTAGATTTCTTCATGTTTTTGTGCTTGGCAGTCTTACTTACATTATAGTATTCCATTGCATTAATATACTCCCAATTTTTAAAATTGTTACCCTATTGCTCAATATTTTATATATTTTAAAAGAAAAATAGGGTGGGGTATGGGAAAAGGTCTTGTTCTCTTTGGGAATCAACCTGGGTTGAATATGGCTTCAAGTCTTTGCTCTAATATAAGCTAACTTTATGACTGAGGGCAGATCACTTATCCACTCAGGTCCCTGCAGTCTTCTCTAGAACAATGTCAGGTAGGATTAGCTGCTGTGCAAGGATGGGGGGAGTTTCCATATGGCATTTTTCTCCACATAATCAAGTGACAGGTCTGCATTTAATAATTTTTAAAAACCCTCAAAATTAGTGTATCTTTTTTTGGGCAATGCTTTTAATTTTTGTGAGTTTTAAAATTTTCTCTTTGTGCCTTCTACTTTACATTTCACTTTGTCAAGTATTTTTAGTGTAGTTCAACATTTTTTGCTCTAACATACTTCATGATAACATTTATTCCATTATTTCTATTTAAATCTATATATGTCTTTTGAAAAACTCATTCTAGTCCTAAGTCAAAAACTAAAAAAAAAAAACAGAAAAAAGCACTACACTTTGTATTTTGACTCAAATACATATAAAACTCATCTTTTCCCTGCTCTTCTATGAAGAGAATCCTGACAATGACTTTTCTCCTTATTCACCCAGCTTTTTAAGTTCTACAACATTGTAAAGCACTTTTACTTTTTCTTTTTTTCATTATCTATCTCTCTGTTGCCATACTTGTTTTTCCTCCAAACTGTTTTAGTAATTTCATAACCAGTATAAGTTGATTTATTTATATCATCCTGTGGAAAAAATCTCTGCTATAACAGCTAACAGTATTTACAACCATAGTTAAGTTCTTAAATCTCTCATGCTACCTCAAGTAAGACTTTTTTTTAAAAGTCGTGTAGTTTGCTCTACATATGCTTTAAGCTTCTCTGGGTTTTTAAATGAATGTTTTTGTTTTTAAAAAGAATTCTTAGCTTTACTTAGAAGTTGATATTACATTGGAAATCCATATTATACAAACTTTTTTTCAGTTTCTTTGGTCATTTGTGTTTTTTGTTAAAAAATAATTTTTTTTTCTCAAACACTGTTTAATGCTTCTTTGTTAAGTAATTATGTCTTTCTTCTTTTAGCAGCTTGAAAAATTTTTGTCATCATAGTTTTGAAGTCTGAAGATAATGTGCCTGGGTGAGTTGAATTTGGAATTTCTTCATGTTACAGTTCTCTGAATTCTGTTTATTTCCAGAAGATTGCTTTTTTTAATTGTTTTTAAAAGATTTTGCACATTTCCCAAAATATAATGATTAGATTTTTTTTCTTCAGTATTTCCAAGAATACTTCAAGCATTTTCCCCATGTCCAACTGTCACCAGCATTTCAGTTATTTTCTGAGCTTTTTTTCCATTTCAGTAATCTTGTCAGCCTTTCCATTTCCTTGTGTAACAATCTTGCCTTTAGTTGTGTTCTTTGGTATTTTAAAAATCTCTATAACTTTTTTCTATTCTGCTTCATTTCATTATAATTTTCCTGGATTTTTTAACAACTGTCTTTATTTCTAAAAGAGGCTCAGCAACCAAATTTCTTAGCCATGGTAATACCTTTGCTGCGTTGAAAGATCTCTAGTATGTGATATGTACCTCCTGGCGGACTGAGTACTACAGAATTATATGTATTTTCCAGCCAATTGCATCCTTAGGGTCAGGAACTGTTTTCTAACTTGTTTTGTAATTACCTTCAGTGGCCCATATGGTGTTCTTCCCACAGTTGCCAGTCTTCAAATTTAGTTTGCTTGAGCCTTTCTGTAAAGGTAAAATAGCATTGAAATGTACGTTCTTCCCAAGATCTAAATCACAAAGAATCCAAGTCAGGTAAATATTATTAAAAACATTTTCAATATTCAAAACGGCCTTGTTAAACAGTCCATGTTAAATAACATGGAGACCAGTTATAGGAAATATTGTTGATTTTATTTTTATTTTTTGCCATTTGTAAAATTTCTTTTAGACATTAACTTTTAAAAAAATAATTAGATTGTAACCTCAGCCATTTAGATTGAAAACTCATTGAGGACAAGAGGCTTAACCTTCTTTTTTTGTGTCATTTGGTGATAGAGTACAATGCTAGAATTATAGACTAAACATATTTCTTCTTTAACCTTCTTTTGATATCCACACGTATTTACTTGATACTGGTACATATTTTTCACAGAGTTACATTTAATTACATAAGTTACAAATTAGACTTCTTTCTTTAAAATCCCACCTCAGTAGTTTTCCCAAGACTGTATGTGTATCTTGCTTTTCAATGAAAGCATGTAATGGCCACTGTAGTGTTCATAACTAGTATCATGTTCTTTTATAGGAATCTCTTTAAAGATTCAAGATATTTTTAAAGTCCAAAGAGTAAAGCACCCTCTTTAGACAATTTCATTATCCTTGGATTAGTCTTGAAAATAGCCTATCTTAAGTACCTGTTTATACACAAGTCAGTGCTAAGTGCTATTCCAGGAAATTTAGATGGAAATAGTACAGGCTTTCTAGAGTAGTGTATAACACATATAGGTGTAGGTGTGTTAGTGGTTAGAAAATAATACACTAAAATTTAGTGTTTGGTACTTCATTGATTACATATTATTTAGTCTTACATAAAAATATGATTTGGTGACTATGTATCCATAACAGTATGGAATATATTTTCATTAGTACTTCAAATTTATTCATAAAATTTGTGTAACAGATTGTTTTAAAAACAACTTTTTTTATTTGTTCTATTTACATGATAATTACCATGCCCATTTATTTGATATCTATTTAAATTGAAAACATCTAATTTAATAAATTGTTTAATGACCCAAGTTGCTTTTGTTGTCAGAATAGTCAGGAGAATCCTCTTTTTCATGTTACTTGTATTCCTTGGGAGCCTATCCTCAAACACTCTTTCTCCCAACTCTCAACCCAAAGGTTATATATAAGAACTTCACACTTAACCTAAATAGTAGGGTTATAGTCCTGACCCATTTTTTTTTAATTTCCTGTTTTCCAACCTTGCCTATTATTTTGATATGTTATTTTTGTATGTGTATCTGTACACACTTTTTCTTCAGCCCTTGATCAGTTTCACACACAACCGCCAAATAAAAATGAATAAAAAACCACTTTCATCTAGACCCATGCTTTATACATGGTAAGTTTAAATAAATGTTTCTTGAAGGAATATCTAGCAAAACTTGAGAGTTGCTTTATACCTAACACATTAAGTCAAAATTTCTTAGCTTGATACTCAGAGCCCTTCATAACTTGGCCCTAACCTATCTAATGAATTTTATCTTTTGCTGTTCCCCAACTCAGATGCTCCTCCACACAAGTAAACATAGCTTCCCCAAATTCTCTTCTCCCTCTTGCCCCTGTATGTCACCCGTACACACACAGTCACACCATTCTTATTTATCTCTGTCTTGATTCATACAATTCTCCATGCAATCCTTTCATATTTTTTGCCTATTGAATCGCATCCAGTTTTCAATACTCTTCCTCTGTGAAGCTGCCTTTGATTATTTCAGAAACTGATAATCTCTACTAATTATAGGTGCTTACAGAATTGCCATGCAGCTTGGTATTTAGAATCAGTTTTAAATCTAGAAAAGAATCTTAAAGATCATCTAGTCCAACACCTTCATTTTACAGGTGAGGAAAATAACACTAAAGGAAGTTGTGAGTTGCTGAAAGTCAAACAAAAACTGGCAGAACCAGGGTAGAAAACAATGCCCTCTAACTTCAAATGAATCTTTCCACTAAGCCATGATGCCTTCATTAGTTTATACTTCTTTGTTCTTTATTCAGTTTATATGTCCAAACTCTCATCTCTCCAACAAAACTGTACACTTCTCTACAACTAGCAAATTTTCTTGTAATGGTTTTATATACCACATCTCTAAGAGCCTCTTCAGCTCTAAATTCTGTGGTCTTCTTATCCCAAAATGCTCTGCATAGTTTTAAGCATGTACTGAGTACTCAGTCAATCAATCAATAAGTATTTATTAAATTCCTACTAAATTTCAGGTGCTGGGGATACAAAAAAAGGCAAAAGACAGTCTCTGTCCTCAAGAAGCTTACAATCTAATGGAGGAGATAACATGCAAGCATATATACAAAGCAAGCTATATTCAGAATAAACAAGAAGAAATAACAAAGAAAAGGCACTAGAATTAAAAGGAATTGTGAAAGGCTACCTTTAGAAGTTGGAATTTTAGTTAAGACTTTAAGGCAGGAAAGTCAGTAGATGGAGTTCAGGAAGGAAAGTATTCCAGGCTTGGAGGACAGCCAGAGAAGATACCTGGAATTGAGGGTATTGTTTATGGAAGCCAGGAGGCCAGTGTTACAGAGTCATAGAGTAAATGGGGAGTAAGGTGTAAGAAGACTTGAAAGGTGGGAAGGAGCTAGGTGATGAAGGGCTTTGAATGCCACACAGAACATTTTGTATTTGCTCCTGGAGGTGCCAGATAGGCACTGGAGATTATTGAGTAGGGGAGTGACGTGATCAGTATTGTATTTTAGGAAAATCACTTTGATGACTTAATGGAGAGTAGATTAGAGTGAGAAGGAACTTCAGGCAGGCAGACCCACCAGCAGGCTGTTGCACTATTCAAAATGTGACATGATGAGGGTCTATACTCCAGTGGTGGCAGTATCAGAATACAAAAGGGGGTGTCTTGGAGAGATGTTGCAAAGGTGAATTCCACAGACCTTAGCAACAGATTGGAGATTGGGGTGAGAGACTTTGAGTAATCCAGAATGACACCTAGGTTGTGAGCCTGAGGGACTGGAAAGATAGTATTGCCTTTGATAATGAGTTCTGTTTTGGACTTGTTGAGTTTAAGATCTCTAATGAACATCCAATTTGAGATGTCTGAATATATTAGATTGCCTGAGGGCTTCGTGACACAAAAAGGAATAAGAACTTTGCTGTAGTAGTTCTCTTTTCACGAACTTATTTATTTCCTACTTGCATTTGGTTTTTAACCTGTGTTGAAAAAAATTGGGTATATTTATGTGTGAATATTTTTTGTCTAACTAGTTTCCATTTTTCAATAAGGATTTTCATATTTAAAAGTGAAATTGGCATCTTAGACAAATAAAAACAGCTAAATCTAAGAAGCAGCCTATAATGTCTAGCACTTTTCTTTTAATCAAAATGGAAGGTGGGGAAGAGTGGTCAAAAATGATCATGGAAATAGAATTAATATAGCTTTAATAAGAAGAGTAGGGAACCAAGCACCAGTAAGTAGAACAAAGAACTATGGGCTATGAGTCAGATGGAGTTTGTTCTACAAGTTATTAGCTGTGTAACATTGGATAACTCCTTTAACCCTTCTAAGCCTCAGTTTCCTCATTTGTAAAATAATGGTAATAATTCCTGTCCTACAAAGCACTGTCCTACATAGCATGCATTGAATTTGATCATCAAGTGTATGAAATTGCTTTGAAAACTGTAAACTGAAATGGAAGGTGTTTTAGTAATATCTTTTATTACCTCCATATGCTCAAATCTTCCATCCCCCTTCCATTCCATGCCTAATGTGGCATTTTAAAAAGTTCAAGAGACATAGATTCTGGGTAACTCAATCATTTTATTAATAAGGATAGCATGTTTGTTAATAAAAGGATGGTCATTTGGCCATCTCTCTTAGACCAAAAACCCCTCCTGGTGGTGGACTCTTGGAAGAGTAGGCATTCCTGAGGATGGCATTCAATTCTGATTGGTTAACAATTAATAAAAAAATGAATATTACAATGAGAAGTTGGACTGTATTACAGTGAGGGTCTTGGGATGCATGACTTGCATTACCCAAATCTTGGTCAAAAAGCCTTGTCAATTTCCATATCACCTATCTAACAAAAGGAAGACCTCAGACCTGTCTGAGTAAACACAGTAAGTAAGAATCCTCCCTTTGGCCCAAATGTAGAATTTTTTTTACTGTCTGATTAGATCTTGGCCTGGGTAAATCTTTGCAAAAGATTTCCCACTCTGGTTGATCTCTGGATGAGGAAGGAGAAAAGGGGAAAAACCTTGGTCCCAATACAATAATTAGCTATTAAATATAAGAAAGAAATAATCATTTCTCTCACTAATGTTAATTTACTTCAATCATATCGCCATCCATACACATCCGTATGGAAATAATTTTATGTAAGCTGTCTTTATGCCATGCCCTGCACAGTCTCCCTTTCTCCCTTTCTTGTATTGCTATCGGTACATGACCATTCTCCTGGTTGTGACACAATCAGTATGCTCCTTGACAGTGTGCCAGACCTCACCCTTAATATAAAAATAGAGCTATTAGGTGTTGATTTAAGTAAGACGTTTTATAAATCATTAGGATAATATTAAATAATAGAACGCTGTTTATATATGTGTATATGCATACGAACTCTGCATCTAAACTCTAATCCAAGAATTTTTACTTTACTGCATCATCAAGTAATAATTAAAGTAATCCTAAGTACTAGAAGGCTATTTACATGGATCCCGAGCTCTGACATTTTCTGAAAAGCTGGAAAGAGTTTGCGTACTGACAGGCCATATACTTGGCATTCCAAGAATATTCTTGCTACATAGAGAAAAGCTTATTGTCAGTAGGTTGGCCCCTAGAGTGATAAATTATTTTACCATTGTATCCCATTAAATAACAAGGGGAAAAAGTCCTCTCTCTCCAGTTACAAGTAATTTCTTAACTGCGAAATATGACAGTTCTTTCTTGGTCCTAAAACCCTTCTTGACCTTTATGCTGCATTTGACACTAGTTACCACTCTCTGTTCCTACATACTTATTTCTTTCTTGTTTTTAATGATTTTCATCTCATTGGGTTCACCTCTTACCTGTCTGAACTCTCTTCAGGTTCCTTTGTTCAATATGTCATTCCCTTTTTTTGACCCCCCCAGTGTTCTGTTAATAGCCTCTTTTCTCTTCATCCTCTATGATTTCTCTCTTGGATTCCTCATCAGCTTCCATTAATTTAACTGTCATCTCAGTGCATGTGACTCCCGGGTCTGTGTATCCAGCCCCATTCTCTCTCCTGATATTTAGTACACCACACTGATACTTGCCTTTTGGAGATTTCAAAGTATATGTCCTGAAAACATCTAAACTCAGTATGCAAAAATCAAAATCATTATCTTTTACCCTAAGCCTTCCTCTCTTCCACACTTCTCTATTTCTGTTGAAGGTACACCATCCTTCCGTTTTCCCAGTTTTGTAACCTTGGCATTAACCTGGATTTCCTTTTCTTCCCCTTCCCACATATGTAATCATTTGCCAAATCTTCCCATTTATCTGATTCCTTTTCATTATTCAGGCTTCAGTGATGTTAATTCAGGCCATTATATTTTGCAACAGCCTCTTAACTGGTCCCTTCACCCTAAGTCTCTCCACATTTCAGTCCTTCCTACACATATTGCCAAATTCATTTTCTTAAGTGCTGATCTGACCTTTTCACTTCTCTTCACAATCAATTCCAGTGGCTTTCTGTTACCTTTAGGAGGAAATATACATTCCTCTATTTATCTTTTAAAGCCCTAAAAAGCCTGGCTTCACATTCTCTTTCCAGCCTCATTGATTATTGCTTCCTCTCCTATACTTTGCAGTTCAACAACCTGGCCTTTCTCTTTCTCATACACAACATTCCCTTTCCCATCTCTGAGCCATCTCCACCCTTGGCTGACCCACATGCCTCGAATGCACTCCCTCCTCTTCTTTACTCTCCTTCAGAGATCCCTTTATTCCTGAACACACAGCTCAAACAGTGCCCTCTATGTGAAGCTATTCTTGATTCCCCCTCGCTGCTAGTGCACTCTTTCCCAAGCTAATTTATATTTACTTTGTATATGTTTTCTTTCATTCTACATATTTTTAAATGTATTTCTCTCTCATTAAAATGTCAGTTCCTTATGAATGGGGATTGTTTCATCCTGGTGCCTCGCACATGTTGCGAGCTTAATAAATGCTTATTGTTTCCCCTTCCTCAATGGCCATATGCAGTGGCCCGCAACACTCTAAGAATCAGGCAGTTTTTAGTTATCATTCATGGCATTGACCCAAGTATAGGCTTAGATCTATTTTAGAGGTACAAGTGACCCTAAACTTTTCGAGCCACTTGAGATTGATATGAGGTGTGAAAAGACTACATCATTCCATGGTAGAGAGGTAATTTCTTTGTGGGTCCTATGTCTGAGATGCAGTGTCTAGGCTAACTCTTAATAAATCTTTCTAAAGCTTATAGCTATTTTCTTCTTAAACTTCCACTTTCATGACTTATTCAGATATTGGTTGGTTGGTGGGTTGTTGCCCTTCGTTCTTGAAGAGGACCAAAATGACATCACTATGTTGGAGTCAAGTTACATTGTGTCTGACCATGGCTGATCAGACCGTTATGATCTTGGAAGGCTCTACCACAAGTCAGGCACAATTAGTCCATGTAAACATTTGGGGTGCAAATTTGCACATGTCATGTTTCTTTTGAGCTATTTCAATTCTGCTTTGTTCGTAGAGTACAGTGCCTTCTTTGATGCAGGTACATCATGCTGGGCAATCCTTTGCCAGCATCTCCTGTGTTGCGCAATAAATTCCGAAGTTCTTTAGAGAGACCTTGATCCTTGCATTGCATCTTCTGACCACCATGTGAGCACCTGCCTTGTGTAAGTTCTCCATAAAATAGTCTTTTTTGGCAAGCATGCATTTGGCATTTGATGGCCCATCAAGTTGCCTCCCTGCAGTAGAGTTTAAGTGCTTGGCAGTGTAGTTCAAGAAAGGACCTCAGTGTCTGGTACCTTATCCTGCCAGGTAATCTTCAGAATCTTCCTAAGACAGTTCAAATGGAAGTGATTTGGTTTCCTGGTATGGCACTGTACTGTCCAGATTTCACAGGCATATCACAATGAGGTCAGCACAACAGCTCTGTAGACCTTCAGTTTGGTAGTCAGTCTAATACTCTTCTCTCCCACACTTTTCTTCGGAGCCTGCCAGACACAGAGCTAGCTCTGGCAATGCGTACATCAATCCCATTATCAATGTGTACATCCCTGGAAAGTGCACTACCAAGGTAAGTGAACTTATCCACAGTATTCAGAACTTCTCTACTTGCTGTGGTTACACTTATGGATGGTGTGATGCTGGCTGGTGGAGCAGCTGTGCTTTCTTGGTGTTAATTGTTAGGCCAAAATTAGCAAAGCAACAGATAATTAATCCATACTTCGTTGCATCTCAGCTTAAGAGGCTGCACTGAGTGTACAGTCATCTGCAAACAAAAAAAAATCATGCACCAACTCTCCCTCCAGTTTAGTCTTGACTTGTAGCCTTTTCAAGTTAAATAATGTATTGTCAATGCAGTAGCTGACCTTGAGGCATGTGATGTTGCTGAAAACATCATGCTAAAAAGCATGGGAGTAAGCACACAGCTTTGTTTCGCTCCATTGGTGACTGGGAGAGTGTGAGAACATCGTCCATTATCCCAATCCCAAGCAAGCTTGAAATTGACATATAATACTGATGATTTTACCATGAACTTTTTTTTTAATTTTCTTTTTTTGTTTTTAGTTTTCAACATTCACTTCCACAAGACTTTGAGTTCCAGATTTTCTCCCATCTCATCCTCCCCCCACCCCAAGATGGCATGCATTCTGTATACCCCTTCCCCTAATCTGCCTCCTTCTATCTTCCCCCCTTCTCTTATCCCCTTCCCCTTCTATTTTGCTGTAGGGCAGGATAGATTTCCATACCCCATTTCCTTTATTTCTTGTTTCCCAGTTGCATGTGAAAACATTTTTTTTAAACATATGTTTTTTGAAACTTTAGGTTTCAAATTTTCTCTCTTCCTCCCTCCCACCACCCTCATTGAAAAGGCAAGCAACTCAATATAGGTTATATATGTGCAGTTATGCAAAACACTTCCAGTAGACATGTTGTGAAAAACTAACTCTATTTCCCTTAATCCTATCCTGCCCTCCATTTATTCTATTCTTTCTTTGACCCTGTCCCTCCTCAGAAGTATTTCTTCTGATTACCCTTTCCCAATCTGCCTCCTCTCTATCATCCCCTGCTCTCTTGTCCCCTTCTCCCCCTATTTTCCTGTAGGGTAAGACAGATTTCCATACCCAATTGAGTGTGTATGTTATTCCCTCCTTAAGCCAAATCCTATGAGAATAAGATTCACTCATTCCTCTCACCTTCCCCATTTTCCCCTCCTGTAAAACCTTTTCTTGTCTGTTTTGTGAGATAATTTACCCTACTACCTCTCCCTTTCTTCTTCTCCGTATAATCCTCTCTCACCCTTAATTTTATTCTCCAGATATCACCCTTCATCTTCAACTCACCCTGTGCCTCTATCTATCTTCTATTATCACTATATACATACATACAATTTTTTCCCTCCAACTACCCTAATACTGACAAAGGTCTCATGAGTTACAAATATCATCTTTCCATGCAGGAATGTAAACAGTTCAACTTAGTAAGTCCCTTATGATTTCTCTTTCCTGTTTACCTCTTCATGTTCCACTTGAGTCTTGTATTTGAAAGTCAAATTTTCTATTCAGCTCTGGTCTTTTCATCAAGAATGCTTGAAAGTCCTCTATTTCACTGAATGACCATTTTTTCCCCTGAAGGATTATACTCAGTTTTGCTGGGTAGGTGATTCTTGGTTGTAATCCTATCTCCTTTGCCCTCTGGAATATTATATTCCATGCCCTGCTCCTTAATGTAGAAGCTGCTAAATCTTGTGTTATCCTGATTGTGTTTCCACAATACTTGAATTGTTTCTTTCTGCTGTTGCAATATTTTCTCCTTGACCTGGGAACTCTGGAATTTGGCTACAATATTCCTAGGAGTTTTCCTTTGGGGATCTCTTTCAGGAGGTGATCAGTGGATTCTTTCAATTTCTATTTTGCCCTCTGGTTCTAAAATATCAGGGCAGTTTTCCTTGATAATTTCTTGAAAGATGATGTCTAGGCTCTTTTTTTGATCATGGCTTTCAGATAGTCCAATAATTTTTAAATTCTCTCTCCTGGATCTATTTTCCAGGTCAGTTGTTTTTCCAATAAGATATTTCACATTGTTTTCTATTTTTTATTCTTTTTTGTTTTACAATGTCTTGATTTCTCATAAAGTCACTAGCTTCCATTTGCTCCATTCTAATTTTTAAGGAAGTATTTTCTTCAGTAAGCTTTTGGACTTCCTTTTCCATTTGGCCAATTTTGCTTTTTAGGCATTCTTCTCCTCATTGGCTTTTTGGACATCTTTTGCCATTTGGGTTAGGCTATTTTAAGGTGTTATTTTCTTCAGTATTTTTTGGGTCTCCTTTAGCAAGCTGTTGACTTGTTTTTCATGATTTTCTTGCATCGCTCTCATTTCTTTTCCCAGTTTTTCCTCTACTTTCTTACTTGCTTCTCAAAATCCTTTTGAGCTCTTCCATGGCCTGGGACCAATTCATATTTTTCTCAAAGGCTTTGGATGTAGGAGCTTTGACTTTGTTGTCTTCTTCTGGTTGTATGTTTTGATCTTCTTTGTCACCAAAAATTCTATGGTCTGACTTTTTTGCACAGTTTTGTCATGATCCCAGCCAATTACTTGAATTATAATCTCTTTGTTAAGGTAGGGTCTGCTTCCAGTGTGGAGAATGTACTGTCCCAAGCTTTGGGGTTTTTGAGCTGTTTTCAGAGATACTTCTAGGGACCTGTAAATTTTCATTTCTTCCAAGTTGGTTTTTAAGGGGCAAGGTGTTTACTGCTTTCCTGGCCTGTGCTCTGGTCTATGAGTGACCACAAGCACTCTTTTCTGCCTTGAAACTGTGAGGAGGATTTGCTCTTCTCTACCACCACTACGAGCTCCACCCCACCCGTGCTCCTCCTTGCCCCAGGACCACCACCTAGAACTGTGACCCAGATCCAAACAGGGGCAAAGCAAGAGAATCCTGCCTCAGCACCAGCAAAGAGATTCCTACAATTTCCCTCTGATCAGCCGCTTGATTGCCCCTCAGTCTGTGGGCCAGAAGCTCCTGAAGCAGCCGCCACCCCGGGGCCAAAGTGTGGTACTAGGGCTAGAACAGAGCTTCTCTCTCACCACCACAGTCACAGATTTTTCCTATTGATCTTCCAAGTTGTCTTTGGCCTTTGTGGGTTGAGAAGTCTGGAAACTACCACAGCTGCCCGTGATTCAGTCCTCTAAGGCCTGCTCCAGGTTTGTGAGGCCTGTTTTGCCTGTGCGCCCACTCCAAACTACGTTCCTCTCCTTACTTGGCATGATATACCTTTCTGATCAACCATCCAGGTTGTCTTGGGCTGGAAATTTGTTTCACTCTGTCTTTTTGTGGGTTCTGCTGCTTTAGAATGTATTTAGAGCCATTTTTTTATAGGGATTTGGAGAGGTTTTGGGGGAGACCTCAAGTAAGTCACTGCTTTTACTCCACCATCTTGGCTCCTCCTCATCATTTTCATCAAACCAGAGTGTTCTGACCCAGATGAGCAAATGCAGTGCTGTGCACCAAATCTCTGAAATTTGTCCACTTCTCTGCTCCACTGTTGCCAGCTGTGTGTTGGCTCAGCTTTTCCTCCAAGTTAGCAATGAATTGTTCTTCTGAGAAGTGCTCCAGTCTCTTGACATTAACTTTTCTGGTAATCATGTTGCTGTGGGGCAGCCGCTTTTGCAGGATGCAAATATTTAGCTTGGAGAAGATAAGTCTATGATCAGTCCAGCACTCTGTACCAAACATCATGTTCGTTACTCTCACATCTCATCCGTCTCTTCTCCTTACAGTGACATAGTCTATTAAGTGCCAATATTTGTCGCAAAGGTACATCCATGGAGCTTTATTGCACTTAGGTAAACAGAAGACAGTGTTAGTGATGAGAAGGTCATGAGATGCACCATTGCTATTGCTATTTCTGACTCCATTCCTCCCGAGGACTTCCTGCATTATCTAGTAGTGTCTGTCTACTCTAACCGTACAGTCACCCAGACTTCATAAAGGTTTGTCGTAGTGGGAGCATATGCACTGATGGTGGTATGGCATTTTCCTGCAATCGCATTTTCACAAGCCTGTCATTCACTTCTTTTGGTAGGCATACAGGATTGTTGACTAGATTAATTTTGATTGCAGAACTTATGCCAGCTTCACAGCACTCCCCTTCACTGCTACCACTCCAGAAAAACATGTATCCAGCTCTAACTTTGATAAGCTGGCCTTCATTTGGAGCCTTGTTTCAGTCAGGACTGCTGACTGAATTTTAAATCTTAAAGGCACCAAGCCATATATTTCACTGGAAGATTATTGATTCAAAAGATGGGCTTTTGTTTCAGGGAAAAGCTTAAGGTAATTAAAGTAAGCTGAATAGTTTCCCGTGGTCTTCATCCTGTTCAGTTCTAGGCCCAGATCAGTATCCATCTTCAGTTATTGTACAAGTTATATGTACTAGTGGGCCTTATTAGTTGGCATGGCTTAACCATTTTTTTAATCCACTTGATTTTTCCTATATACTTTAGTGAACTAACTTTTCTTGAATGGGTATGGGTCTCATTTAAGAGAGAGACTATGATTTTCTTGGATTTTATATAAGAATCTCATTTCATCTGCAAACAGAAACACGTGGAAGACTATTGTCTATAGAGAATTTGTCTTTTCACTTGAACCCTGCATTAACTGGCCTCCTTATCAATGGAAAATACTTTGTAGACAAATATAACCTTTTTTTCATGCCTGCTATTTCTAACAAAGTCATCTTTGTTATTACATTATTTTAAGGAATTTTGTAGAATTTTAGTAAATACATGGTAGATATCTTGTTAGGGGAAGACCTTTTGGAGCATTTTGCTTTACTAAATTGAAAGCTTTTTCATGGTGAATTTATTAACTCTTCACTATGTTCCACGACTAAGTTCTATTAACATAAATAGCCAAAATGAGACAGTCCTTGCTCATGAGGTGCTCACGCTGCAGTTGTGAGAGGCAACAACTAAAAGAAAGTTCAGCTATGATGGGAATGGAATGAACTAGAAACTTTTAGGGTGTATCAGTAGACCAGGTTCTTTGGTTACATAGGTAGCTAAGATGACAGACTATAGAAGCCAGGCAATAGTTAGGTCTCTTGGTCCTCTATCACAGCAGAAGGAATGGAGTTGCTGATTCTCATTTCATCCAAGTCCTTTGAACAGGCAAGACAACTAAATAAAGGGGGGAAGGCAAGTGGATAGAGCATCCTCAGTGATGAGTTCTTTGTGCTACCCAGAATTCCTGGATGGGTTCTGAGATGGCCTAAGGTCAAAACAGAGAGCAAATAAAGGGAAGGTAAGTTGATCCCCATGGTGGCAGCTCTTTCTACCAATTGGCTTGGCTTCCTACAGTGGCATTTTGTATTTCTCAACAACTTTCATTCAGCTATGTTACTACAAGATTTCTTGCAAAATACCCTTTATCTTAGTCTGCCCATTTCCTTTCCAAGAATTGTCTTGATATATATGTACATTATTCTGATAAATGTCTTATTGAGATGGGAAAGAATTATTTGGCAGTTATACACTTCCTCCATCACCTTTTTTTTTCTTTTTGCAGAGCATTAGTACTATACTTTTTAAAAAACTAAGTGATGTTGTTCAGTGGTATCATTCTTTGTTTTACTTACCTTGAGAAATGATCCCTCAGTGCTCTACAACTGGGTCCTCACTCTAGTGTGCATCTCCCTTGTGTATACTTTCTCTGGTTCAGCCATCTTGATTTTCTTTAATACCATTTCTCCTGCTTCATGCAACCCAAAGGGACTATGCAGAGTCCAAATATGGTAGCTATAGTCAATGATGCAGAGGATAGTTTGTTACAGTCATTTTAACTGATCTTTGCTTTGATCTTCTTTTCATCCATTTTTGTATTATAAGTTAATCCCATTTCACATGATGCTTGCTTTTGTTTTTCAGGAGATACTATTTATAATTTTTTTTAAAAAGATCCCTCAGGGGCAGCTAGGTGGTGCAGTGGATAGAGCACTGGCCCTGAAGTCAAGAGGACCTCAGTTCAAATGTGGTCTCAGACCAAACATGTGACACTTACTAGCTGTGTGACCCTGGGCAAGTCACTTAACTCCAATTGCCTTAAAAAAAAAAGACCTCTCTATCCCTGGACTTTGTAGGGTTTGAGGGTTGTACTTGATCGTTGCCATTTTCTGCAACTACTTGATAATCATGTGTTTTTATGCTTTTGTTTTTAATGTTTCAACAATATTTCTCATAGTACTTATACTTCTTTGCATTCCTGATATAAATCCAACTTTGTCATAATGAATGATTTATTGGTTACATTGCTATAATCTTTTTGACAGGATTTTATTTAAAATTTTTGAATCAATAGACATCGACATTGGTCTGTCGTTCTCCTTTGCCTTATCCTTCCCTTGTTTGGGTATTATGGTTTTATTTATCTCATAAAAGGAGTCGCATAGATTAGTTTCTCAATATTTGAGAATAATTTCTGTAGTATTAGTACTAATTCTTTAAAAGTTTGGTAAAAAAAATTTCCCGTCACATTAAAAGGTATTCTCATCTCCCCTCTGTTAGATTCTTTACACTTAGTTCTTTTACTTTCCTTAGTTGCATTGTTTAAGATCTCTATTAAGTCTTCTGTTACTCTGGCTGTTTTATGTTTTTGAAAGAAATCCTCGATAGTTTTATGTGCTCAGTTTTGTTGATATCTGGGCATAGTAGGTTCTGATGATTCTTTTTTTTCCCTGGTTTTTTTTTTGTTTTCACTGTGTTAATTTGCTCTTGTGTTAATTGGGTAATAAACCACCTTCTTTTAGTTAGATTCGCTACAGGTTTATCAATCTTGTTTTTGTTTCAAACAATCCGCTTGTAGTTTTTATTATCATTTTGGTTTCCAATTTATTTACTTCTCCAATTTTTGATAGCTTTACTTTCATGCTTATTTTAAATTTGCTTGTTTTCTGATTTTTTTTTGATGTTCATGTTCAGTTCTTTAATCTTCACTGTTCTATTTTATTAATTCATGTTTGTAGGGATCCAATTTTTTTCTTTTGAGAAAAAATTTTAGCAAATTCTAGAAACTTTGCTGTGTTGTTTCATTATCATTTTCTTTCACATAATTCATTGTTTCTATGATTTTTAAAAATTTAACTTACTCTAATTATAAAAAATACATTTTTCCTTCCTTGTACCTGCTCCTTTTGTTGAAAAATAAGGACAAACAATATTACATATATATGTATACATATATGATATACATATATACGTGTGTATATCAGTCTTTAGCTTCAGTCACCTCTTATTACCTCTCTGTTACATGTTAGAGATAGTATGCTTTATCATGACTCCTTTGAGATCATATCTAGTCATTGTGTTTATCAAAGTTCTTAAGTCTTTCAAAGTTGTTTGTATTTTTAAAATTATTGTTATGTTATAAATTGTTCTCCTGGTTCTGCTCCCTTTACACTGGCTAAGTGCATACCAGTATTCCCAGTCAGTAATTTACACTAAAATTATATTCTTTTACATTCATATAATATAATTCATTCAGCCATTCTTCAGTTGGTGGGCATCTTAGTTTCCAGTTATTTGCCTGCTGTAAGAAGAGCTGCATTTGGCACATATACCAGAATTAGTTGATGGCACAGAGGGTAGGGTGCTAGACTTAGAGTCAGGATGTCCTTAGTCACTTAGTAGCTGTGTGAGCATAGACAATCCACTTAACTTCTATTTGCCTCAGTTTCCTCAACTGTGAAAAAAAATGGCGATGATAATACCTATCGTACCAGGTTGTTGTGAGGGTCAAATATGATAACATTTGAAAAAAGCATTTAGCATAGAGCCAGTCATATAATAAGCAATATATAAATGCTTACTCCATTCCCCTTTCCCTTACATATGGGTCCTTTTCCTTTTTATTCAATCTTGTTCGGGTATTTGCAAAATAGTGGTGTCCCTGGTTCAAAGGGCACATACAATTTAGTGACTTAAGGGGCATAGTTCCAAATTGCTTTGAACAATGGCCAGAACAATTAACAGCTCCACCAAGATTTTGTTAATATTCTTGTTTTCCTGAAACCCTTCTAACATTGGTAATTTTTCTTTTTTTGTTACCTTTGCCAGTCAGATGGCTATCAGATAGAATATCAGAGGTATTTTAACTTGCATTTCTCTAATTATTAGTGACTTAGAACATTTTTTCATTTGGCTGTTGATGGCTTGGATTTCTTGCATCCTCTTCATGATCCTTTGAATTAAGGAATGGCCCCTATTCTCATACATTTTAGTCAAGTGCTTATGTATCTTGCAAATGAGAACCTTATCAGAGAAGTAAAGTAAAACCATTTTCCTGCTTATCTTTTCCCTCTAATTTTAGCTACATGTTTTTGTGTGTGTAATACAAGAACATTTTTACTTTTTTGTAATCAAAATTTTCCATTTTCTGTGATATCTTTTTTTGATCATGAACTTTTTTCCCTAGCTGTAAATCTGAAAGTAATTTCTTCTTTATTCCTGTAATTTGTTTATTACAGCATGCTTGGCTCTATAAAGTTACCATTTGCTAATTTTGTATTGGATAGAATAAGTAAACTTAGGTAGTATTGTCATTTGGAAAAAGATGGGGGTACGTACAGGAGAGCGAGATGGCAGCAGGGGCCTGAAGTCAGGAAGACTTTTCCTTATGTCAAATCTGGCCTCAGACACTTACTAGCAGTGTGACCCTGGGCAAGTCATTTAGCCTTTTTGCCTCAGTTTCCTCAAAAATTAGCTGAAGAAGGAAATGGCAAACCATTCCATTATCTTTGCCAAGAAAATCCCAAATGAGGTCACAGAGTCTGTCACAACTGAAGCACCTGAACAACATTGTCATTTTTATTATATTGACTCAGCCTATCCTTGAACATTAATATTTCTCCAATTATTTAGGTCTTTTTATTTTATTATGATTATTTTGTTGTCGTCTTCATAAAATTCTTCTGAATGTCTTGGGAGATAGACTCCCAAGTATTTTAAATTTACTGAAGTTATTGTGTCAGTTAATTTTTAATTGACTCTTTAGCATTCTGTAACCATCATATTATCCTGCAAAAAGTGATCGTTTTATTTACTCTTCGCTTATGCTTATTACTTCTGTTTTACTTTCTTATCTTATCGCTGTAGCTAGCATTCCAGCTTTATTTTAAATAGTAGTGATGATATGGACAGCCATGCCTTTATTCTTGTTTTTTGTGGGAAAAGGACCTCTAGTTTATTCCCATTACTTATAATGCTTTTTTTTCTTACTGTTAACCATATGAAGAAACGGTTCATTTATTGCTGTGTTTTATAATTTTCAACAGGAACGAGTTTTCTGTTGGCTAAAAACTCTTTTCTCCATCTATTTTTGTAAGCATATCAATTTTATTGTTCTTGTTATTAATATGGACTTATTATATTTATAGTTTTCCTAATATTGAACTAACTGTCAATATATAAATCCAACCTGATGATAATAATAATGTATAATTTTGTTGATATATTTTTGTCTATTTGCGAATACTTTATTTGGAGTTTTTACTCCAAGATTATTTTGGATATCAGTCTGTTGTTTTCTTTCTCCATTTTTACTCTCCTTGGTTTATGTATCAAGACCATATTTGTATAGTAGAAGAAATTTGGTAGGACTCCTTTTTTTTATTTTTAAAAACATTAGAATGAATTGTTATTTGAGTATTGATTTTAAAAAATCCTAGTAAAAAATCTGATCCCAGGGTTTTTTTGTTTTCTTTCATGGCTCTTTTATGTCTTATTTAATTTCTTTTTCTGAGATTTAGTTATTTAAGTTCTCAGTTTCTTGCTTTGATAATTTGATATTTTAAATGATTATAAATATTCAGTGATTTCATTTAGATTGTCAGTTTTATTGTCATTTAATTATGGCTTCTATTAGTTGCCTTTATGTCTTTATGAATTGTTGTGAGCTACTTTTTTATTTGTAAATTTTTTTGTAATATTGAATCTTCCTCTTTTTAAAAATATTACCTAATGGTGTATCTATTTTGTTGGATTTTTAATAACTCCTTTTGTCAATTAATTATACTTTTAGGCTATTTTTATCTTATTTCAATTTTGTTAATCTTTTTGATTTACAGAATTTCTGTTTTGGAGTTTATTCTTATTATTTGTTGATTTTTCTAGAATTTTTTTCAGTTGTATGCCCGGTTTGTTCATTTATACTTCCCAAACTTCTTTACTGTTAAAAGTGTTTAGCAATATAAAATTTTCCTACAGGACTACATTGGCTTCATCCAAAAATTGTTGATATTCATTTCATTGTTGTCATCTTTAATGAAATTACCTTTTATTCTGTAATTTGTTTTTAGCTCATTTATTAGAATTTCATTATTATCTTTTTATTTGTGTTCACTGCACTGATTACTGATTTTATCCTTTGTCTTTATAGGATGTGTTTAAAAATTTAGACTTTATGCATTTACTTGTAGTTTTCCCATGCTTTAAAATTTGGTCAACAAAAGAATCCTAATTTATTAAAAAATTAAAAACCAATGGAAGCTGATGTAAATCTGCCATAACTTTAAATGTGAATGAGTTAAGTAATCCAGTAAAATTAAAGAATAACAGATTGGGCCAATCTGTTGCTTGCAAGAAACCTAATCTAATGAACACATACACAGACACACACATGCGCACGCGCCTGAAAATAAAGTTTACTATGCATCAGGTGATTTTAAAAAACAACAGGTGTTGTAATCATGCTATCCAGCAAATCTAATCAAAACCAAAAGTTCACAACAAAGAAATAAATGAGAAGATTACAATATGCTGAAAAAAGCCATAAACAAAAAGCCGATAACATTAGTCTTTAAATTCAAATTATAATTAGCTTACAAGAACACATGGACACAAATATGATAATAGTAAAGGAACTGAATGTCCTGCTTCCTGTTTTGGATAAATAACTAAAAGAAAATACAGAATTTTTTAAACTGCTAAAGAAACTAGAGCTGTAACACTTAAGGCATTTTCTGAACGTGAATGTTAAATAACCTGTGTATTTCTCAGCATCCCATAGAACATTTACAAAAATTTGCCATGGATTAGTTCCACAGAGATTTTGCAATTAAATGTAAAAAGGAAAAAATAGTAAACAGATCCTTAAGGCCATTAGGATATAAAAATTATAATCTCTTCAGGGAGCATGAACAAAAGACAGAACCAAATGGAGACTTAATAATGAATTTCAAAATAATGAGTTGGACAAACTCATTAGAAACAATTTATAGTAGAAATAATTAGTAGAAATAAACTCGTAGAAACAATTTATAATTATGTGAAAGAAAATGATAATGATTACACCAAAATTTCTGGAATGTTGTTGAAAATCAGTCCTCAGGGGAAAAATTATATCCCTACATGCATTATTAACAAAATGGGGGTGGGAGGGAGGGGATTAATGAACTAAATATGTGTTTAAAAATAAAATAGCCAAGTAACAATCCCCAAAACAAGCAAATTGGAAGTTTTGGAGGAACAAATACATTTGAAACCGTCTATAGAAATGATAACCAAAAGTAAAAGCTAATTCTTCGAAAAGACTAATAAATTTGATCAGCCTTTGAGCCAGTCTTAAAAAGAGGAGGGCAGAAAATCAAAATAAGGAAATAGCATATTAGCAAGGTATGTCACAACAGAACCAGAAGAAATTTTAAAAAAATAAAATTATCAGAACTTAACATACACATTTATATGCTGACCCAATTAAGAACACAAAAGGAATATAGAAATAGCTTCAAACATATGAAATAACCAAATTTATAGAAAACCAAGTGATCCAATATCAAATAAGGAAATAAAAACTTGTAAAGGTTTTACCAGAGCAAAAGCTCTTGGTCCTAAGTCCTAAGTCACTGAATGATTCTATTAAACTTAAAAAAAAAAATTTGGTACTTTACCAAAGTACTCTCCCATATTCCATTTATGAGACAAATATAATCTTAATGCCTAAATCTAATGCCTAAAAAGTAGCTAATGAATATTGACTTGAAATTTTAAAATAAAATTCTGACAAATACGCAACAGTAGTACATTCAATAAATCATTATGGCCAAGTTATATTTATACAATGTGTGGAAGGAAGTATCAGCATTTTAAAAACAATTGACAATATTAAGAAGAAGAAATATCCCACACCACTTAGTTACTTCAGTTGATGAAGAAAACGACTTTGTCAAATTATAACCCTCATTTATGTTTAAAAAAATAAAATAAAAAACATAAATAGTGTAGACATAAAAGGATCTGTTTTTAATATCATAAATGTTATCTCTCTAGAACCATGGAGCAAGCATCATTTGAAATGGGGATACACTGAATGATTGCCCCACCAGTGTAGTCATAAAGCAAGAATCCTAACTATACCTACTATTTAGTTAGTATAGTTCTAGAAATGCTATCTATAGGAGTAAGAAAGAGAAAGAAATGAAAGGTACAAAGGTAGGCAAATAAAATATAAAACTGTCTCCAGTTGTTGATGATGTGATAGTTTACTTAGAATATCCTGGGGAATCAGCAAGATACTTAATGAGAGAGTCAATAATTTCAGCAAAGTTGCAGGTTATAAAATACACTCACAAAAATCATTTTTCTATGTAATAATAAAAAAAGAGCAATAATTGAAAAGGAAATCTCATTCTAAATAATTATAAAATATTTCAGGCTCAATTTGCCAAGCACACAAAATACTTTTTATCAATTCAATTACTAAATGGTCTTTGAAGAAATAAAGAGAAGTGCCACCCTATTTTTCTTGTAGACTCTCTCCTTGCTAACAGTATAGAGAAATTATATATATTTACTTTGGACTTGATTTCATTACGTGTCACTAGTCCATGTTGTTTCACCTGCTTCTTCACTCTTACTTATTTCTTTTAAGTGTCTTTTTTATCATTATCCCCTTATATACTTTTTATAAGAAATTTCGTAGTTCTCCCTCTCCTGTTAAATCTTTTTTAACCTAATAGTTTTACTTCTAGTTGTTTTTTCCCTTTAATAGGATCAAAATGTGCATCAATTTATTTCATTATTTTTGCTTATAAAATTATCATTTAATTTTATGTTGCCTTTAATTTTTTTTTGATGTTTGCAAATTGAATAATCTACTTATATCTGTTATTTTTTTTCCTTGTAGGAATGCTTCAAATGTCTCTATGTTACAAAATATCCATGGTTTTTCCATTGATTATTATTAGGTTCAGGTTTTGGGCATATGTCGTTATGCATTGCTTCTTGAGTTTATTTGCTTTTTAAAATATGTTATTCATTTTCCTGTCATGATTTCTAGTGTATGCAGAATAGTGCCATGTTAAAACAGTTTTCTTTCTTTTATATATGTAGGTGTTTTATCCTGAATATCAAGTTCAATGTTAATGGAATTGTGAAATTTAAGCACTATGTGAATTGGAGTTTCATTTAGAGAAAATTTTCTCAAGGCAAAAACTATGGATCTTTTCAGTTGGTGTCTTATTTCCTGTATTGATAAGTTCTAGACAGTTTTATTGCATTATTTCTTACATCATGGTATTCATATTTTTTGCCTTTTAAGTTCTTGGAAGCTCTTGACCCTTAAGCTGTCCCTGTGCATCTCATCTCTGAGGTACAACGTTTTGCTTGTATATTAACTTTTTAAAAATTCTTTTTCAAGTTGACCTTCACTTTATTGTATTTGTATTACCAATCTCTTCTCTCCCTTCTTTGGAGAAATTTGTTATCATGCATTCAAGTTTTTCTATTTTGTTAATTATTTCTACAATGAAGTTTTAAATCTTGCCATTTTCTATCAAAACTTTTCCCTCAAGTTTCTGAGTTCTCTCTTGAGCTATTCTGGAATATCCTGTATGTATGGTTCCATGTTCTCGTGTGAATACATACATTTTTCTGTTTTATCAAGTGTCATTTCAATTTCCTTTACCTTTCAAAATTTCTTCAGAAATGTTTGCAGTCTATTAGATGTCAGAGTAGTCATCTTCTAATTTTGGTGTCATACCTGTTGATTTATCTGCTTGGGCTTTTTTTTGTTTGTTTGCTTTCTGGTGAGGTAATCAGGGTTAAGTGACTTGCCCAGGGTCACACAGCTAGTAAGTGTCCAGTGTCCGAGGGCAGATTTGAACTCAGGTCCTCCTGACTCCAAGGCCAGAGCTCTATCCACTGTGCCACCTAGCTGCCCCTATCTGCTTGTCTTTAACAGAATTTTCTTCCTCCAGAGATTTTGATCATTTTAGTCTTATTTTTCATGTTTTTCATTGTCTTACACCTTCTTCTTTAATGTTGTGTTTACCCTGGAGTGGACCTCAAATCTTTCTCAGTCTCTTCCCATGTTTAGGAATTCACTTTTTCCCCACCTGCATTCCTGATTCATTGTAGGAGAAGATTATCCTCACCTACATGCTGATCCACTTTTCTTCATGGCTAACGAAGCCTTGTGCACTACTGCCCTCCATAACTGAGTTCCTTCTCCCAGCTATCTCATGATCCTGATCTCCCTTCCACCTTTTAGCTGGCTGGGCATAATTAAGATCTGCTGCTAGTTGGTATTGTGATACTGGGTTTAGGGTAAAGGCAAGGTGGATCAGCAGAGAGTTCAGCTGCAGCAGGCAAATTGTCCAGTAGTTCCCAGAGCACAAATCAATCAATGGGGGTGAGAGAATGTTCTCTATGGGAGTATAGCACTGGGGCAGAAGTAAGGGGATTGATCTTCCTAAGTGCTAGGAATGAGTTATTTCTACCTTTCCTTAAACTGCTGCTTTCTTATGCTTTATTTTTCCCAGCCTGTGGACACAGATGTAATTGTTTTACCACATAATTCCTTTTATTTAGAGTCTTTAGTGAGTTAATGGCAGTGATTGGTGGGGAGGGGCAGGGAGGAGGTCTGATTTTCTGGTCTTGTTAGTCATGTGACATTTTTGTCATGAAACATGTAAGCTTTCATTAGCAAGTCCTGGTCATCAATTTTCTTAGAATTTTTTTTTTAAAACATGTTCGTTCATTGGGGGCAGCGAGGTGGTAAAGTGGATAGAGCACCAACCCTGTAGTCGGGAGGACCTGAGTTTAAATCCAGCCTCAACCATGTAACACTAACTAGCTGTGATTCTGGGCGTGTCACTTAACCCCAATTGTCTCATGCCCCCTGCCCCCCAGAGAAAAAAATATTCATCCTCTGCAACAACTAACTTCAGGATGGTAATTTTTTTTAACCAAATCTCATCATGACCATTACACTATAAATTGATCTCATGTTCCTAGTCCTTTTTCTTTAGAATACACATAAAACTAATTTCTCCAACTCCTTTATTTGCCTCTAATAGAAACTTGTGAATCATCCTTCATTTTAACTTCATTTTCCTTTTCTCTTCTGGTTTCATTCATATAGAGACTGTCAGATAGCATTTGGTCTTCTACTTCTCTGTGCAGTAGTTGGGCCTTAGTTAAAGGTCTTAAAATTAGAGTACCAAATGCTAGCTTTGTGTTTGTAAACTACAAAAAAAATGGGAGATTGTAAGAAGCCTGTTTCTACATTTTCTTCATTATGACACTGGAACAAGTGAGACACAGAAGAAGTAGACAGGGTGGTACAGTCTAAGATCTCTACTTTATTTTTCTTTATTTGTTGAGTTGTCATGGTGAAAGAAATTCATTACCTAGTAACACATCTTCTGGTAATGCACCTTCGTACTTAAATAAGATTCTCCTCAGGAAGCCTACCTAGTCTCTCTCTTGGACCATACTTAACACTTTTCTGGCATAGAAGAACTTTCAGGTCGTTTCACTCTTTTAGGAGAGTCTTTGAGTACTCAGAGCCATCTCCGTTTCATGATAAAGCATCAGTATAAGACTGTAAGCAATCAGACCACCTATTAAATTCAAGTCAATTGTGCTAGCCTCTGTGGATAAAAAGCCAGTTATGATACATAACCTGCTCTGTATAGTTTATGGTGTAGTAGAGGAGAAACAACAATATCTGAGACCTAAGAGGAGAGGAAAAGTCAGGGTAGAATGATATGAGGGATTTGAGAAAGGAAAAAGAACTCTGACCGGGGGGGGAGTGGGGGGGGCGCCCGGGAGGGAAGGGGATGTCTGGTGAGTGGAGGAGATTGGTTAATGCCATATCAAGTGTGGCTTCTTGGAAGAAATACCAACTGATTTCTGCCTCAGACTCTAGGCATGTGACAAAATTTGAGCAATAAAGGTGGAAAATTAGGATTCAGACGGCGTATAGAGAGAGGGCATTTAATGAAAGAAACAGAAATTCATACTTTGTCTAATTAATTTCACTGAGGAGCCACTTTAAAAAATTGTAGAGGAATGAAGTTATCTGAGAGCAGATTATGAATATATTGCTGTGGCAGTGGTATGCAGAACTGGCTAAAGACAGGAAGGCAGCTTATGAAGCTGTAGTCCCAATAAGAGAGATAACTAATGCTTGAACAGACTGTTTGAAATAGAAGTAGAATATAGGAAACATGAGAGCTAGTGTACTGTAGAATAGAAAGGACTTCAGCTAATTGGATGTGTGAGGTGAGGCAGGCAGAAGAGTAAAATACAACTTTTTCAGCAAACGTGATTCAAAGGATGGCGATGCCATTAACTGAAGGAGAAGTAATGGGAGAAAAGATTTGGGCCAAAATATCACAACTGATTTCCATCTTGATGTTTTAAAACCAAAATATTTATTTTTTTCCACTAAAGTGGTAAGTAAAATTATATTAATGTAGAACATCTCATCTCATTCCCTACTGATGCCAGTTGAATGAGTTATTTTTATTTCTTGGCTTTCCTGTTAAGAGGTTTTTCTCTTGAGGTAATAGTTCATGTATTTCTAAATACCCTCTATTTTCTTCACATAGTGTGATCTCAATAGCTATTTTGAACCAGCTGACTTTTCAGTTACTTTAGGTGATTAAATACTAAGGGAGGAAAAACTCTCTGAACCAGGAATATCACAGAACAGTTTGGTAGCTATACTATAGCCACATGTGGCCCTCTGGGTCCTCAAGTGGGGCCCTTTGACTGAATCCAAACTTCACAGAACAAATGTGGCCTCGAGGCTGCAGGTTTCCCACCCCTGCTGTTAAGTATTCAAGATCTTCCCATTCCCTCTTAGATTTAAAAAGGGATATAACATTTCTTCATGTTCATAATAAGTGATGAAAATAAAACATTGTGTATAGATAGCTCATAATCATTTTTTGTTTTTTACTTAGTCTTACTAGTGAACAAAACGTCATTAAACTTGCAACAGACAGCAGTCTTCAATGAGGAGCATTATATAGCAAATCTGAAATGTAAGAATGAAGTTTGCTTTTTATATTAAATAAGCAGAAAAATGAAATTACTACTTAAAAAAGAATACTTATATATATTTTCCTACTTGCATAGCACAAAAATAGCTAACTGCCTTCACTCCTTTAAAAAGTCATATTTGGATGGTGACTAAGCATCAGGACATTTCCCAAAGAGAAAGTTATAAGGAAGTGAAAAATTAAAATTTTGATAGGAATAAGTATCTTTATCTATGTATAGGCCAATGAAAATAGCCTGATAGATTTTTTTTAAATTTATCAGTTACTCATATACCATTTTAAAAGATATTTTAGATATTTTTTAAATGTTTAATTTGGACAAGTTCTTTTTTTTACTTTTGTCTTTTTTTCATTGTTCACTTAGCCGCATAAAGAATGAATTATATAGAAATTATATTTTTCTTTGACCTACATGAATTTTCAAAAATGTGTGTATGGGTGTGTACATGTGTATATATACATGCATACACATTAATTAAGATGAGATTTGTTAAAACCACATAGGTTAAAAAGAGGCCATAATGCAACTTGTGGCCAATGCATACTGATCCAATATTCTTAGCCACATAAAGTGATTAGACTAACAGATGCCCATGTTTTAGGATACTTATTGGGTTCTGTCAACTGACAGATAAGTCAAGAAAAAGGGAACATCTAGTTCCTAGATAGAACATCTATTAGTAATATCTAGTAGATTTTGAAATGCATGTTACTGATTCTCTTTCCTTTTTATATCACAGTGCCCTGTCCTCTCAGAACTTTCTTGTACCATGTCTGAAAACATAGCCCTTCTTTGCAGCTGTAGTCAGCCACCTCTCTGCAGAAATTGGGGGGGGAGGGCCTGCTTCACTATCCTCTGAAGTCATGATTGCTCACTACATTGATCAGATTTCTGAAGTCTTTCATTGTTGTTTCCCTTTTGATTTTCCTGGTCATTGTCTAAATTGTTCTGTTGGTTCTGCCTGTTTTGTTCTGCTGTAGTTATAACAATCATTCTTGAGCTTTTCTGATTTCCTTTGTTTTCCTCTAACAGACTTTCTATTTTTTTTCATTTTCAGCTCCAAATTTTCTGCTTTCCTCTCCCATTTCCAGCAGCTATTGAGGCAGGAAAGGCAAAGGAAGACAAAACCCATTACAAATATTTATATTTATGCAAAATAAATTTTCACATTAGCCATGTTTTAAAAAAAGGCAAAAACCAGAAAAAGAAATAAAGAGTTAAAAATAGGCTTCTATCTGTGCTCTGAATCCATCAATTTACTATCTGGAGACAGCATAGTTCAGCATGAGTCCTTTGGAATTTTTGTGGGTCATTGTGTTGATCAAAGTTACTGTTACTGTAAAGATTATTCTCCCAGTACTGTTCACTTTATTATGCGTCAGTTCATACAAGTCTTCCCAGGTTTTTTTTTCTTTTGAAAACATCTCCTTAGAAGGTAACAGTATTAGGAGGCTATTCCTTTAGAGTTGCTAGTATGTTTTAGCTTTATTGACTCCTGTTTATTTTATATATACACACACATGTGTGTGTATATGTGTGTGGGTAGATAGACAAAGAGATATCTAGTATGTACACAGTTATTTGGGTGTTATCTTCCCTCATTAAACTGTGAGCTTGAGAGTAGGAACTGTGTTTTTGCCTTTCTTTGTATTGTGGTACATGGTAGGTACTTAATAAATGCTAGCTGATGAAGCTGACTTTATTTTCAATAAATATGTATTTTAGGTTAAAAAAAAGAATGAAAACATCTCCATCATTTCTTACAATACAGTAGCTTTTTCTCCCATTCATATACTATAACTTGTTTAGCCATTTCCCAAATGATGGTTATTCCCTCCATTTCCAATTCTTTGCCAACCCCTTGCCCCCACCAAAAAAAGTTGCTATATGTTTTTCTTTATTTCTTTGATCTCCTTGAGGCCTAGCCCTAGTAGAAATGTTGCTGGGAGAAAAGGTATGCACAATAATCTTTTGGGGCACAGTACCAAATTATTTTTCAAAGTAAAGAAGCATACAGCTCTAACTTGCAATTTATTAGGTTACCTCTTTTTCCACATCCCCTCCAGCATTTGTGATTTTCCCTTTTTTTTTTGGTCAAATTAACCAAGCTGATGAATGTGAGGTGTGGTACCTCACAGATGTTTTGATTTGCATTTCTCTGAATATCAGTTATTTAGAGCATTTTTCTTATGGATTTTGATAGCTTTGATTTCTTTCCCTGAAAACTGCTTATTTATATTCTTTGATCATTTATAAATTATGGAATATCTCTTATTCTTACAAATACGGTTCTATTCCCTTTATTTTTTAGAAATGAGACTTTTTATGAAACATAAATTTTCCATAGTGTCCTACTTTTATTTTTATTGTAGCAACATTTGTTTAGTTTGTGCAAAGTACTTTTAATTTTATATAATCAAATTTATCCATTTTGATTGGATTAAACTCTGAAAATATTTCTTCTTCATGAACTCTTCCTCTGTCTAGAAATCTGACAGGTAATTACTTCAGTGGTTCACTGCTTCCTTATATCTACATCTTGCATCATTTTGAGTTTATTTTGGTATATATAGTGTGAGATGTTGATCTATGCCTAGCTTCTACCAGACTTAGTTATCCCTTCCACATCACAGGGGTTAAGGACACAGTGCCCCCCAATAAAATATGTTGATATTATATGGTACCATACATATATTTTTTGCATTTCTGAGTTTCTAAACCTTTTCTGTTTCATCTGCTGGCCTTTGTGTGTCATCTATGCCTTCCACAAAACTACCAAATATTCACACTTAATTTCTTATACTGACCCACAATATATCAAAACCATGATGGGGAAGTCGTGATGTGGAAGGGATAACTGTACTTTCTATTTTTTTCCAAATTTTTATCAGGTAGTGAGTTCTTTTCCCAGTAGCTGGGATCTTTTGGTTTATCCAGTACTAAATTATTGTGCTCGTTTGCTTCTGTTTGTGGTATATCTAATCTGTTCCATTGATCAACTTCTTTATTTCTTAGCCAGTATCAAAATATTGTGATGATTGCAGCTTTGTAGTATAGTTGAGATCTAGTACTGCTAGATCCATTTCCTTTCCAATTTTTTTATTCATCTACTTGATATTCTTGACCTTTTATTTAGTTACCAATTAATTTTTAATCTATGTTTCATATAGTCTTTTAATTTTGTTGCATTGTGGTCAGAAAATAGGCATTTAATGTTTCTACTTTTCTGCATTTCTTTGTGAGGTTTTAATGACTTAATATGTGGTCAGTTTTTGTGAAAGTACCTCGCACATTTGAGAAAGGTATATTTCTTTCTGTTCCCATTCAGTATTCTCAAATCTACTCATCTATGTAACTTCTTGTTTATTATGTGGTGAGATTTGCATAGATCTCAGATGGTAAATTGAGGTCATATGCTAATAAAGTTTTACTGTCTATTTCTTACTGTAACTCATTTAACTTTTCCTCTAAGAATTTGAATACTTTGAGACATGATGCATATATGTTCTATATTGATATTAATTCATTGCATATACGCCTTTTAACAAAATGTAGTTTCCTTGTTTTATTTCTTTTAATTAGTTATGTTTTTTGCTTTTGTTTTTTATGAGATCATGATTGCTACTCCTACCTTTTTTAATGTAGTTGAAGAAAGTAGTTTCTATTCCAGCTCCTTAGTTTAACCCTTATTTGTATCTTTGTGTTTCAGGTGTGGTTTTTGTAGCAGGTGGCTGCTAAATTTTGTGTGGTTTCTATTATAATCCTCAGTACTTCAGTTCTTACTATTAGCTGTATTCTGTCCTTGACTGGGGAATTCTGGATTTGGGCATATAACATTTCTGTGAGTTTTCATTTGGAAATTTCTTTAAGAATATAACCAGTTGATTCTTTCTATTTTTGCTTTGCCTTGTGGTTCCAAGACATCTGAACAGTTTTCCTTTATTTCTTGAAATATTTTATCTAGGGTCTTTTTTTTCTTTTTGATATTCATGGTTTTCAGGTAGTCCAATAATTCTTAAATTATCTCTCCTCGATCCATTTTCAGTCAGTTCTTTTTCATATGAAATATTTTATATTATTCTATTCAGTCTTTTTACTTTTTGATTATTTCTTGGTGTTTCTTAGAGTCAGGAAGCTTCCATTTTGCCGATTTTAATTTTTAAGGAGTTATTTTCTTCATTAAGATTTTGTACCTCTTTTACGATCTGACCAATTCTAACTTTTAAGGGGATATTTTCTTCAATAATGTTTTGTACCTCTTTTACATGCTATTAATTGTATTTTCATAACTTCTTACATAGTTCTACTACGCTTGTTTTTTAAATCTTTTTTCTTTTTAAAAAAATTCTTTCTTTAACTCTTCTTAGAATTCTTGTTCCAATTCTTGTGTCCATCTACATTTTTATTTTAGCCTTTGCTTGTGAATGTTTTCAAGTCATTGACTTCTTTATGTGTGTCTTGAACTTCTTTGTCACCGGTAACACTTTATAGTTGGTTTCTTTTTTTTTTTAATTGCTCATTATTCCAGCCTACTTCCTGATTAACTCTATACTAATGTTGGACTCTGTTCCTTTCAGAGAGAGGTGGGGAGGGGATGCCTGGCTTGAGTTTCTGTCTTTTTATGCCCTTCTGCTGTTTTCAGAGCTTGTTTCAGAGGTCTGCAAGTTTTGGGTGCTTTAGAAGTTCAAGGGAAGGTTTGTTCAGTATCTTCCTGGACAGATCGCTGCAAATTCCTGATACAGTTGAATTGTATTTAGTTTTGTTTCAGTAAACTGTTGGTAGACTCAGTTACTGTTAACCATCTCGGAAGTGCTGCAGATTCAGAGTGACGAAACTGCCGGCTCCTGTTTGGTCTTGATCTCCTACCCTGGCTATTCCACTGAAGGCTTATATGCAGGTCCGAAAGTTAGAACTGAGTCCTCCTTCAACTCTTGGGCCCAGAGCTGTACAGCTATTATCTTCCTTGCTCCATACACAGCCCACTCCTTTCTACTCTGGAACTGTTTCACAGAACTAGACAGTAGACTACAGAGCTGCCAGATGGCACCCATTCTCATTCCCAGTGATTGTTTAGAGATCTCTTTCTGCCCTGATATTACCTGCCCTAGAGTTCAGCCTCTGCGTTCTTGTAATGCTTGGTCATTAGAATGTTCCCCACTTTTGTTGTGGTTTCTGTGCTGAGTTTCCTCCCAGTCCCCTCCCCATTGTCTGCAGACTTCTTGATCTATCTTCCTAAGACACCGTGAAAAAATAATTCATTATGATTTTTTCTTTATATTTACTAACAGAATTGTCTGACACATTTTCTAGGTTATTGTGGAAGAGGTATGTTGGGTGAGCTGGGCAAAAATGCTGATTTTCACTCTGCCGTCTTGACTCTAACTCTGTTTTTTCTGATTTCTTTACATTCTTCATTGCTTATGTCTCAATAATACTGCTTTACCATTAGTCATCAAGCATTTGTTAAGTGCTGACTATGCTAAGTGTCGGGAATAGGCGGAAAAAGTATAACCATTCCTGCCTTCATGGAGCTAGCATTCAGATGGAGGAAACAGCATGTACAGATACAGATTTATACAAGAGACAAAGTAAATACCTTAAAATGGAAGTCATTAGCAACTAGGAGACTGAGCAAGTCTTCTGCAGAAGGTGTCCCATAGTCCAAGACTTTAAGGGAGGCAAGGAGTGTAAGAAGTAATAAGGAGGGAGAGTATTTCAGGCCTGGGAGACAGCTGGTGGTACAAAGTCAAAGATGGGAAATTGTCATCTTGAAAGAATAGTAGATCAATATAGCTGGGCCACTGACTATGTGGCTAGGAATAATATATAAGAAGATTATAAAGATTGAATTGCATGTTGTGGAGAATTTTAAATACCAGACTTTTATTTGATCCTAGAATTTGATCCTACTATTGAATTTTATCATGCAGATGAGTATGAAATAGCACCTGGGCTTTAAGTCACTTGGACAGTTCTATACAGGATGGATTCATTTAACAAGTAATTTTTAAAGGGGAGGCTAATGAGGTCTGTTTCAATAATCTAGTCAAAGACAATGAGGGCCTACACTAGATTGGGGTTGTGTAATTTAAAAGAAGATATGTACTAGAGATTTTGTGAAGATAGAACTAAATTATGATAACTAATTGGATAAATACAATGATGGAGAATAAATTTTAAATAACAATTGTTGACCTCAGTGACTGTGAGGATAATGTTGCTGTTGAGAAATTCAGAAGAGAAGTGTGTTTTGCGAGGAGAGTTAATGAATTCTTTTTTAGACAAGTTGAGTTTGATATGCCTAGTTCTTGTAGGATATCAGAGAAGATAGTAGTGTGTGTGAGTGTGTGTGTGTGTTTCCTATAACTGATAAGTGAATATTTATGTATGTGAATATATGTATATGTACCAATAGTAATTTCAGCATTCAAAATATTTAGTAATTGGTTAGTAATGTAAGACTGGAGATTAGGAGACATACCTGAGAATCATTTGCATTGAAATAATTGATCCCATAATAACTGATGAGATATCCATATGAGAGAATAGGAAGAGAAAAAGAAGAGGACCCAGTACAGAGCCTTGGGGCACATCAATAGTTAGTGGATGTGACATGCATAAACTTCATGTAGAGGAAACTGAGAGGAACTTGTCAGACTGGCAGAGAAAACAATGTCACAAATACCTAGAGAGGAGAAAATGTCTGAGATGGAAAAGTGATCAGCAGTATGCTGCATAAAGGTCAAAAAAAAACTGAGAAAAGACATTGAACTAGGCGATTAAGAGGTTATTGGTAACTTTGAAGAGATCAGTTTCAGTTGAACAATTAGTTTGGAAGCCAGAATGCGGAAGATTTAAAAAAGAGTAAGAGTAGAAGTAATTAACTCCTGAACATACCAGTGATTGCCATTTTTCATCCTGTTCTCTGCTTCTTAGTTTTGACTGGATTTTTTAAGTAAGCAGTAACTAGATTCTCTTGATCTATGTTGATGAGTTTAACATACTGAAAATATGATATAGCACTCATTTTTATTCATTGGTTTACATGCACAATGCAAACATCATTATTATAAGTAAAGATATTCAGGACTCAACATAGTAATTGAAGTACTACATTTTTCTCTTGTAGATTTTTCCCCTTCCATTTCCTAGCAAGGTTAAGGTTGCCTATATAATACAATGAGGATATTTTTGATTAGGAAATCATACTGCATAGTTACTTGAAAGCTGTGCATAGAATCTTTGAGCCAGAAATGACTTTAGAGATCATTCCAATCCACCTGTGTTATTTTGCTCACAGGGAAACTGAGTAGGGAGCAATTGTATTACTATTTCCCAAAGCAGAATTTATGAATGTGATATTTTCATTTAGATCTTTTAAGGTCAAAGGTCAGTGGGATTTAGACATTGCTTCTATGAAGAGAATGAGATTTCTTTTGATAAGGAAACATTTCTTATATGTGTATATGCATATATGCAGACACATAAATACCATCTTTTTTTTTTAAACAGATCAATGCAGAGTGTAATGAAAAGCTAGATTCATCATAGCTGCTTTTTCTGCCATAGCTTATGGACTTAATTAAGGACTTTTTAAGAGGTATGATCCATTAAAATGTGACACAGCGCTCTTTGATTTTTTCTTTTCTCAGGTGTAAGTCATTAAAAAATGTATTGAGTAGAAAAATGTTACAGCAGGTGTCAGGAGTGGATTTACATGGTCAGGTCTGTGCTTATAGAAAATTACTGTGGCAGCATTGTAGAGGAGGGCATGGAGTGGAGAGGGACTAGAGGCAAGGAGACCAATTAGGCAGCTCTTAAAATAATCTAGGGTTCAGGAGATAAGGGCCTGAACTAAGATGGTAGCCGTGTGAATACCGAAACATTGTCAGATACTAGATGTATTGTGGAGGTGGTAATGGCAGAATTTGGCAATTGATTGGATATGTGGGATAAAAGTAAATCAGAAGTCAAGAATAATTCCAGGAATATGAACCTAGGAAATTGAGGGAATGGTGATGACTTCAGCAGAAATGGGAGATTTTGGAAGAAGGAAGTATTTGGGAGGAAAGGTAATTCAGTTTGGGACATAATGAGTTTGAGAGTTCTCTAGGGCATTCAGTTTATAGCTGATAGACAAATTGGTAATGCAATTACTGAAGCTCAGAGGAGAGACTAGGGCTGAATAACTATATATATCAATAGATCTGTCTGTAGATATATAGATAGAAACATACATATGTATACATATGTACATACACATCTGTCACTTATCTTCATAGAAAAGATAATTAAACTCTTAGGAGATGATCCGGTTACCAAAAGAGAGCATATGGAGGAAGAAGAAGAGAGGACCTAATACAAAATGGTAGAGATCCCCTTCAATTAGGGGGCATAATATAGATGATGAGCCAACAAAAGTGAATGGGAAAAAGTGATTAGATAAGTAGTAAATGAAATAAGAGAGAATAGTGTCATGAAACTCATAGTGCAGAGAGTATCCAGGAGGAAAGGGTGTTCAACAAGGTTAAATGCAGCAGTTAGGTAAAGGATGAGGGCTGATAAAAGACTGTCAGATTTGACAACAGATCATTGTTAACTTTGGAGAAAGCAGTTTTAGTTTCATGAAGTGGTCAGAAACTAGATTACAAAGGCTTGAGGGGCAAGAAAAGGAGAGACAGAAGAGGCAGCAACAGGAAATTAGGTAAATTTCTCTAGGATTTGGGCTGAGAAAGGGAGAAGAGATATAAGATGAGGGGATGGTAGGTTCTAGTGAATATGTTTAAAGATAGAAGAAACCTGAGCATTCTTGAAGGCTATACAGAAGTTACCTATATATCACAAAAGGTTGAAGTTGAGAGAAAGAAAAGAGAAGACTGAGACTGAATTCTGTTGGAGAAAATGGGAAGAGATGAGATTGAAGGCATAGCGCTGCCTCATTGTCAGAGACTAGGTAAAAGGAAGAGAGAATAGAGGATGGTATTATGGGCTTTTGAAATAAAGGGAAAAGTTGGTGTTCACATCTACCTTTTCTGCTAGGGGAAGTCTTCACATGCTTGGGGTAGACACCTCACTCCTTCATTCCACAACTCACCAACACGTTGAGGCCTGTCAGTTACCCTTAACCTGGGTTAGCCTGTCTGCTGAAATGGTTTACTGGGATGTGGCCACAGCATTTGCTATAGCTTCTTGGAGCCATAGATGAGAATTGGATGCAGGTGGACACCAAAGGTAGCTGAGTGCCCTTAAAAGGGTTCAGCAGCCCTCATACCAGAGGTACTAGTCTTTCCCTGAATACCTGTACACACCTATAGTAACTATCAGTTCTTCAGTCTATTTAGTTCCCATGACCTATTACTCTATTCCAGCTGAGCTACAAATAGGAATGATCACATCCTTAATATTGCCATCACCTCCTGAGTTTTCCATATCTGTTATTAAGAACTCCTATTTCACTATTTTATCATAACTTGGAGTCATTTTTCTCCTCCATTACTCTTTGTTCTCACTGTACCTCTCTTCCCTCCTCCCATCAATACTTTCCCTATGCTACAAAACCTGATCTGCCTTCCCTTCTCTTTCTTCATAAATTCAACCCTATAGTTAAGCATTTCAATTTCGTATTATCTTCCACTTTCCTGTCTCTTGCTGCCTTATTAGACCTTAGCCAAACCCTCTCCCGTGATTGTTCTCATTATCTGCCTCGTCCTGTACTGCTCAAACCATGCTGAGTAATCTGTTATAAATGTGTTGTTTAATATCAGTTCTTTTACTCCTCCTAATTCATCCTTTATTTCACTCAACAAAACAGCTTTCCGAGCCACTTTTCTCAGGCCTGCTTCTCCATGGTTTGTCCCACTGTCTCAACTGAAGACCTTGCCTTATACCTTACCAAAAAAGTTAAGGACATTTGTAATAAATTGTCTCTTCTTCATTTTTCATCTTAGAACCCTTTAATATTGACTCCCACTTTCTCTCTCCTTTACTACAGTCTTCAATGAAGAGGTAACCCTTCAGTAAATCCATATCCTCTATAAGTACCTTTGATCCCCTCCATCTTCTCCAACAGTTTACCCTTCTAGTGACACCCCCTTCTTCATTGTCTTACTGTCTACTATTTCTTCCCTGGTGCCTATAAACATGCCTAAGTTTTCTTTATCCTAAAACAAAACAAAGCCCTTTCCATATTCTACTGTCTTCTCACACTTTATGGTCTCATCAGCTCTCCTAGATTCAGTATCACCACCCTAGTTCAACTCTTTATCACCTCTTAGAATATTTCAATAGTTTCTTTTGTATTTTTTTAAATTTATTTATTTTGATTTATCAACAATCACTTCCATGTACTTGTGATTTTAAAATTTTTCTCCCCCTCCCTCCCCTACCCTTCCCAAGATGGTGTACAATCTGATATAGGTTATACATATACATTCCTATTAAAGGTATTTTCACATTAGTGATGTTGTAAGGAAGAATTAGAACCAATAACAGGAACCACCAGAAAGAGGAAACAAAACTCAACAGAAGGAAAAAAAATAGCAAATAATATGCTTCAATCTACATTCAAACTCCTTTCTTTGAATGTGGATAGCATTTTCCATCAAGGGGCCCTTGGAGATGTCTTAGATCCTTGTATTGCTGGGAAGGGTTAAGTTTATCAATATTAGTCGTCACACAACGTGGTTGGATCATCTTAATCCACCTGGCAGGGCAGACTGCTTAGATGGTGATCTGGCACTGTCTTCTCTTGTGTCACAGACCCCTGACTTGCCCATTAGTGCAGCGGCTGGAGCTTCTGCATCACCCTGCACTGGGCACTACTTTTGCCTTGTCTCTTGCTGTGAAACTTTCAGTTTCATGTTTTGCCTTCTATCTACCTGACTTGTCTCTCCTCAAAGTTTTCACAGGATTTTGGCCTTTTTCTGCAGTCTTGCACAGGATGGAAGAATTTATAATTGTTTCTTTTATACTCTTTTTATCATTGATTTTATTGGTGCTATTGGTCATATTAAATTTTTATTAGGGTGTTTTGAAGGAATCTGGGATCCTCTATTTTCTTACATACCACCATGTTCCTGTAATATGTTTGAGGAAGATTATACAAGTTTTACCTACTGTATTTTATAAATGAGGACCTAGATCCAGAGAGCTGTGGGAACATTTTCAAAGTGACATAACTGAGATTTTTCAGAGCCATGACTCCAACAAGACCTCAGACTCCAAGCTCTGCTCTCTTTCCAGAGGATTCATTTGGAAGTCTCCTTTTAAAATGCAAAAGCCTCCTTGTGAATTGCTTTAATCAAGTAATGAGATGTATATCTAGTTGGATAACATTCAGAAAATGGGAGCTTTGATTAGAGTTTTGAGTAGATGAAACACTTTGGAGTCTCAGGGATAGAGTAAGAGTGAAAAAAAGAATATTGGGGAGTCAAGGGACACTGAGAGTGGTCAGGGCCTTCCAAGGCAGAAACAGGCAAGGTTTTAGAAAGAGTGGTGAGTGGGTTAATGTAGAAACTACCAGTATGAATGGTTACACCTCATAATTTCTTCCACAAGATCCTTTCTGGGATGGGAAGCAGGATGAAAAAGTGGAAAGAGCTCTAGATTTGGAGTTGAAAGAAACGAGTTTGAATCCCAATTCTGCCATTTGCTGCCTATGTAAAGGTGGGCAAGTAATTTGACTTCTCTGAGCTTTAGTTTCCATTATGAGTCTATTCCATCATTTCCCCTTTAGTATATTAGTTTTATCTCTATAATCTTGTAATTCCAAAGATGTATAAGGGAGAAGAGAGAAAAAGCAGAAATAAAAAGTCATATATGTATTCCTTTCCTCCCCACACCAAAATCACATCGTCCTTCACTATAAATTCTCCACTATAAATGTAGTTCAGTATTTCAGGGATTTTCCCTTTTCATAGGACCATTAGATTGTATTCCTTACGAGTTTCAAAGGTCCATAATGCTTTTAATTCAATACGCTAAACATAGTTTTCAGAGTAAACCACATTATATATAATACACTTTTTACGCTGCTAAAATTGTAACATCAGTTTAGACTTTAAAAAGAACATAGCTTTTAAAAAAGACATTAAATTCAGAAAAGACATGGCATCAAAAAAAAAGACATTGTAATCAGATGACCACAAGAGGATGGATTATTTGATCTCTTCAAACCTCCTCACCTTTACAATCTGTAAAGAATTATGCTTCTTATATTGAGCAATTAAAGCTAAATACTCAAGATAAGACAAGCCACCTCTGTTAAGGTAGGTATCTTATGAATTGACACTAGAATAAAATACTCTTAATACTTAGAGTATTCACTCAGCCTTCCCCTCCTCACCCTCTGGGCTAGAAATTCCAGCACAGCATTGACTCTGTCCATACACCTCTGTCCTCCCCTAATCCAAAAACAGCACAGACTGACCTCTGTCTTGCTGTCTGATGGAAAAAAAGAAAAAGGTTAGAGAAAGATAGGGTTGTCTGAAAATGTACCTGCATGGGCAGCTGCAAAAAGTCCCAGAGAGTATTCAAGTCAAGAGACCCCTGGTACTATAGTACCTTTCCTGAAGACCTTCTCTATCCTCTACCCTGAAAGAAACAACTTCCTCTTTCTTTGCTAAACCATATGAAATAAAAAAAGAGTAGAGAAATGAAATAGCCATGCAGAAAACATTGCGTTTTCACTGGATATCCAGCCTTAGATATAGTAGGGACCCATGACAATGAGTGCCTTAAAAATTAATAGCCCCGCCCCCCCAGCAATAGACATGAACTGTGCTTAGCCATGTAAAGAATAGGAATAGAATTATAGAGAGGAATCTCAGGAGTACTGAAAGCAAGGCTTAGCAAGTGTTTTCTCTGGACCTGGGATAAGATTGACTGGAACCCCAGGTGGGACCAGGTCCACACTGGAGATGTTACTAGCACATGGATCCAGGACAGCAAAAGCTATATCCTCCATCCAGGGTGGATGAGACAGCTCTCCAGCCTGGGAGGGGGAGGGGAGTTTATAACACCAGTTTGTGATAAGAAATATCAGAGGAAGTCTGAAAGATAAAAGATACCAAGGCAAAGTCTCAATAAATGCCCAGTGTATCCATTTAAACCAACACAGGGAATTCTAAAAACCAGAAGGATAAAACTGCAAAGAGAAATCAAAATATGATTAGTAAATATTATGTTATTATAATGTGTTTTTCTTATATATTTGCACATTTAAATTTTTATTATTTAAAAATAAGGTAAAGATAGCCTTTAGGGAGAATCACTGTAAAGTGAAAGAAAAACAGATTTCAACCATAAACTCCAAAGAGAAGCTAAAAATATGATTAACAAATATTGTACTGTGTATTATATATTATAATATGTCTATATTATAATGTATGCTAATCATATTTTGGGGTTTGGGGTTTTTTTCCAGTTTTATTCATTTTTCCTTCTGGTTTTTAAAATTCCTTCTTTTGGTTTAAATTTATGCCCTAGACTTGTATTGTGACTTTTTTCTTGATATCTTTGGTCTTTCAGCCTTTTTCTTTTTTTGATTTTTTTTGGGGGGAGGAGGAGTAAGGCAATCAGGGTTAAGTGACTTGCCCAGAGTCACACAGCTAGTGAGCATTATGTGTCTGAGGACGGATTTGAACTCAGGTCTTCCTGACTCCAGGGCCAGTGATCTATCCACTGCTCCACCTAGATGCCCTTCAGCCTTTTTCTTATAGTCTTCATCACTCACTGTCTAGTTCTTCACTCTTAATTGGTGCTACAAATAGCAAACGAATGGTAGCTGGTGAAAGAGAAAACCCTATGGACCCCTTCCAGGGGTCATAGAACAATAACAAGAAAACTCAGTATCTCAAAAGAAATAAATTAGATATGAGTTTAAATAAGAAATCAGAAATGGCAGTATAGAAAACAGGGCTTTTATGCAGAATTTTTTGAAAATTAAAAATAGACAAAAAGATATATAGAGAGAGGTTTCAAATTTTCCTAAATTATGGTTTTTTATGAGGAAAACAAAAAATATACCTTTTTACTCTTCAGATTAATTAGATGGAGCTGTAATCTCATTAAAAGTTATTCCCTCCACCAGACATCAAGACAGGATTTCTTAAGCCCCTGGTATGTACCAAGCACTCTGCCAAAAAATGTCTTTACCCTAAAGGAGCTTACATTCTAATGGTGGAAGACAATGCCATAAAAAGATGGTAATGAGAAGAGATACCCCAGGGCCCAGAGGAAGTAAAGCTTCAGCCTGGGCTCATATTCAAAATGGAGGGTCCAGGTAGAACTCACCAATGGGAGAAGGGAGTCAGCATGGAATGTTGTGAAGTGAGATGGCTACAAGAGTGGGTAATTATTCCAGCCATTGAGGAAAGTTCCAAGGTAAGATGGCAACTAAGGTATAGTAGCAAAATCCAGAATGTCAGAAGCAGAGCCAGAAGAGTAATGAAGATTAGCCAACTTAGGCCCCTCCTCAGTCCACATCTCAGGCCTTTTTGTCAATATCTCTGACATGTCACTTTTCTAGAAGTTATTTAAATTTAGGACCTCCATAATCTGGAACACAGTGAGAAACTAGAGGTAAAGAGATGTCATAGCATTTAAGATAGGAAATCTATGCAAAAAACTCATATAAAAGCTTCAGAGGTTACAGGTATAGTTTTTTAAAAATTATTTACATTTTTTAGAAAAAACATATACATTGCTGACATTTCTCAGTAATATCTCTTAATGGAACCTTTCTTTGTTGAAAGTATAATTAAGTGAGGGGATGCCCATCAGTTGGGGAATGGCTAAACAAGTTGTGGTATATGAATGTAACAGAATACTATTTCGCTGTAAGAAATGATGAACAAATGGATTTCAGAAAAACCTGGAAAGACTTAAATGCACTGATTCAAAGTGAAGTGAGCAGAACCAGGAAAACATTTTTCACAGTGTCAGTAACATTGTGTGATGATCAACTATGATTGCTTTAGTTCTTCTCCGCAATACAGTAATCCAAGACAAGTCCAAAAGACTTATGATGGAAAATGCTGTCTGCATCTAGAAAAAGAATTGATGGAGTCTGAATATAGATCACAGCATACTATTTTCACTTTCTGTATTTTTCCTGATTTTTTCCTTTTGTTGTTTCTTCTTTCACAACATGACTAATATGGATATATGGTTTTTAAAAATTGAATATAATTAAGCAAAAGAAACTAACACCTTGACCAAATCTGTCAGCACTTGCTTCATTCCATACCTGTAATAGTCACCTCTATAGTGAAGAGAGATTTGTGTCATCATCATTTCTCTGGAGTCAAGATTCATTTTTGCATTGATCAGAATTCTAACATTTCTTACTGTCATTTTTTTAAATATCATTGTATATATTGTTCTTCTATTTTTGCTTAACTTCAGTCTGCTTCTGTCCAAATGAGTCTCCCAATGTTTCTCTGAATTCTTCATCCTAATTGTTTCTCACCATACAACTATAATCCATTCTATTTATCAAACACATTTTATTTCACTATTCTCCAATCATTCATGAGGCATGTCTTTTTTTGCTACCTCAAAGAGTGCTGTTATTAATATTCTGTTATACATAGGAACCTTTATTTCTCTCATTGAACACTTTAGGGTAAATGTCCTAGTAGTGGAGTATCTGGATCAAAGAGTATTAACAGTTTAATGACTTTTCTTGCATAAATCCAAATTGTGTTCTAAAAGGAAAGTTTTGTCTTTCACATTTTGTTTACATAGTGATTTTCACCAGTTTTCCTATGATTGGGCTAATTTACATTTCTTCTGGAAACTCACTTTCCCTCCCTTCTCATGTTGGAAGTACTCTCTGCTTCTGTAGCCTCTCCCTCTGATTCCTTCTCAGAACTTCCAAATAAAAAAAGAGGGTTATGCCAAGATGACTTCATTTCTCTCCAGGTTGCACTAAATTTAGCTTATTTAAATTATTTAATTGTTGATGTAATGCTAGAAATAGAAGCTAATTATTAGTATTATTAATTATTAAATTTGCATATTTCTCCCTCTATTATATTGTGAGCTTTTGAAAGTCAGGAACTTTTTACTTTTTTTTTTTGTTATCCCCAGTACATGGTAGATAGTAAGTGCTTAATGTTTGTTAATTGACTACACTACTGACTCACCTCCACAGAACTTTCTACACCACACTTCATGCAGGATACCTTCCCCCTTCTTTCACTTTTCACTCCCTTTTTATGTATTGTCTTCCCTTTTGGATGCAGGTTCCTTGGTGGTGTTAATATTCACAAGTTTAACATAGTGCCCAGTGCATAGTAAGCACTTAATAAATGTTCATCAACTGACTACATGTTCTTATCTTTTGAACACATCTGTCTGTGTATATGTGTGTCTTGTTGTTATTGTTGTTATTATTCATTCTCAGAAAGGACCAAAATGGCATCAGTACGTTGGGTCAGGGTTTATAATATATTTTGAGATCTGTTACTGAACGTTTTCTTTGTTCTTTTTTACATGTTTCCCTCGATATGAATCTCTTCTTACTTTCCTACAATTGAATTTTATAACTTTTTAAAGTTATATTGCATAACCTTTTTGTACACTCTTAGATATATGCCTATGTGTATGTGTGTGTATGTCTGATAATGGAACACCAAATCTCTAAATTAGTTTAGATAATATAATTTTTATTACATATATGTAGCCAGCCATGAATAAGAAGTGTTCTTGCAACTGTTTTTCTTCCTTTATTTTGTATTTTGTAGTTGTGTCTTTACGTGTCCTGTTTTTGTCTTCAACCAAATATATGCATCTTTATAGTTATTTTCAACAGAAAATAATTTTCTGATTATCCTTCTTGATTTTTATAAGGATTTTGTTACTAAAATACATAAAGACTGATAACTTCTGACAATTTATTTTTTATCCTGTTATTTATGATAATTGTTGTTATTATTTCAATTAACCTCTGTTGCTTTTTGGATTCTTTTAAAAATAATCAGAGGGTGTGGGTGTGTGTGTATACACACACACACACACACACACACACACACACAAAGAGGTAATATTACTTCTTGTCCAGATGTTCTAGCTTCTAATTCTAGCATTACATCAAATAACAGTGGCTAAAATGGCTATCTTTACGTTATTATTGGGAACGTTTCTAAGGTTTTTTACATTGCAAATACTGCTAGCTCTGTTGCTGTTATTGTACAGTCATTTCCAGTGGTCTGGTTCTTCATGACCCCATTTGGGGTTTTCTTGTCAAAGACACTAGAGTACTTTGCCATTTCCTTCGCTATCTCATTTTACAGATGAGGAAACTGAGGCAAACAGGGTTAAGTAACTTGATTAGGGTCACATAGCTAGCAAGTATCTGAGGCCAGATTTGAATTCACAAAGATGAGTCTTCCTGACTCCAGGGCCACTGTGCCACCTAGCTCCTAGCTCTAATGGTTCCATGAGAATGATTCTATTCACCCATTATTAAATGGTCAAAATGTATAAACAGGTAGGTTCCTAAGAAAGAAATGCTATCTATTAGTAGCCATATGAAAAATGTGCCAAAGCAATAATAATTGGAAAAACTAATATTGAACCACCTCTCATTTTCCACTTACCAGATTGGAAAAGTTGACTGGAGAAGAAAATTTCAAATGTTGGAGGTGCTGTAAGAAAATTGGTACACTGTTAATGGAAGCTTTAATTGGTTCAGTCATTCAAGAAACCACTTTGGAATAATGTCCCACGTACTAAATTGTGTATACCCTGTGACCTAGCAATACCATTACTAGGGCTATACACTAAAGATATTGAAGAAGGACTTAAGAACTATGATCAACACAATAATTTACCATGATTCTAGAGGTCCTATAATGAAGACTGCAACCCACTTACTGACAGAAAGGTGTTGGACTAATATGGAAATGAACATACATATTTTTACGTGGGCAGTGTGAGAATTTGTTTTGATTACTATATTCTTTGGAAGGTTTTTTTTTTTAAACTGGAGGTGAGATGGGAATGAGAAAAAAATAAATGCTTGACAATTTTTTTAAAATATAGTTATATAATTCAACCTGTTGCTTCAAAAAAATGCAATACTAGCAATTTGTTTTAGATAACTAGTTTTTACCATCTGGAAAAAGTTTGTAACAAATTCAGTTGTCTAATTTCTAGACACCTCAGATTATTAGAAGCTGCAATTTTTGTTTGGGGTGGGACATTTGGAAGAAAATAGATGCTCTGACAATAGCAACAAAAACACACCTGGTAACCCATTATTGGGCCCGTCAACAGGAAAACTGTACAAAAGAACATAAAAACCCAAAATTTAAGAATCTTGGGAATACTGAGTATATAAGCAAGGAATCTTGCACACTTTAGTAACCTCTGTGGCCTTCACTATTTTAGAAAATAGTATAATTGTCCCAAAATCCTCAGGAAAATATTCAAAATAAAGTCTCTTTAATAAGCCAAGAAAGTATCTTGGATGTTTTAAAAATATTTTCCTCAAAATAGCTTAATTACATTTTGTTACCTAAAGGCATATACCGTAGTTATGTGGAAAGTTCATTGATGTGGAACGTCACAATCCCTAAGACTATGATATGAATAAAGTGTTGCTGTATTTTCTGTGAAAAGGATATGTATAGATTATGTTATAACATGAAATTAATTCAGAGTTTAAAGCTTAGTCAGCCAATATTCATTTAAGGTAATGAAAATCATTGTAAATACATAAGGAACAGGCAAATGGAATTTCATTATGTAAGATCGGTAATAGCATCCACAATAAGATAGCATGTCTCTAAAAAGGGACTTCACAGATCAATCCACTCTCTCTACAGAAAAGGAAACTGAGTCCAGGGGAGGCTAAGTGGATTGCCCAAAGTAATAAATCACTATTTGGTATATGTTTTATGTATGGTATAAGTGTTATCATAAATATCCCTATTATGTATTTATATTTTTATTAGACCATGAAGACATTCTTCATTCCAGCACATAAATACTATGATTTTAGAAAATACCACAAATGTTTCATTATGATATTTGGGTCTATTGTTTTTGTGTTTATCACCTTTATTAATATTTTGTTAATAATTCACATTATAGTCATGCTACCCATTCTAAATTATTTTTTATAAGAAATACATTTGGTACATGAAAAATTCTTAAATTATATTGGCTAAATTGTATGTTTTCCAAATCAAAAGTGAAAAAAAATCTTCATTTCTGGTAAATATGAAATACTTTCAATAGTTAAAATCATATTAAAGGCAACTCCAGATTTATGCATGTCTGACTTCACTTACACATATGAGTGGTGCTGCTGCTTCTTAAGCTACTATCAAACCCCTGGAATTTTTTCCTTCCTAAACTTGCTAGGTGCTAGGGATTTTTTTTTAATCTGGGCCAGTGGCTTTATTTTTTTACCTTCACAGTAACTGGACAGTTATCAACAGCCACTAAACTGTTAATATCCTTTTTCCCAGAGATACTACTACTAAGCATTTGCTCCAAAATAGTAGTCATTGAGAAAGAAATGTTCTCATTTGTTACATAATGATTATTCAATAGCTATGTAGAAACTCCCTCCACTTTGCAGCAACTCTGTGCCTTACAGTTTGAGAAGCTGGGGACACTAAGAGATTCAATGTATTGTCCATTATCACAGAGCTACTAAATGTCAGAAAGAAGATTTGAACCCAGGTCTTTTGGATTAATAGAAGGTCCTCTAACAACTATATAACATTACATATATAAAAAAATAAATAAAGCACTCAGTTCTCAATTACATTCAACCAGGCCAGGGGGTTGGGAGATGGAAAGGTTAAGAGGGAACAACATGATCATAGAAATACAAAGGAGTTCCGGGTGTGGAAGGGAGAGTGCTAGCTACCGAGAAGGATCATGAAAAGCCTCATGTAGGAGTTGGGACTTGAGCTGAGCCTTGAAGGTAGGGATTGTAAGAGGGCAAAGGTAGCCAGGCATGGGGAACTACATGTACAGGTTACCTGAGTAGGAAACAGAGTGTCATGTCGAAGCAAAATGCAAGTGGGAAATGGAGTGCATGAGGAATGAGAAAGTCTAGAAAGATGCTTAGAGCCAAGTTAAAATAATCTTCAAATAACAAATAGACTTATATTTTATCAAAAAGACACTGAGAAATCATTGAAAAGTTCTTCAACAGTTCTTTAAGAATAACAGTTTACAAGTTATATGGAAGGTGGATTGGAGAAAGAGAGAGACTAGAGGTAAGGGGAACAATTAGGAGGCCATAGCAGTAGGGCAGAATTAACAAGACTTGGCATATGTTTTGTTTGATAGGGGGCAGTAGAAACATAGAGTATAGTGTCAAAGAAGATTCCATGGTTACAAACCTGAATGTCTTGAAAGGTTATGGTTCCCTCGATTGCTGGAGAAAAGTTAGAGAAAAGATTATATTTAGGGGAAAAGACAAGTTTTATTTGGGATATATTAAGTTTGAGATGCCTCTGAAATACTCACTTGGAGGTACCCAACAGGCTATTGATGTGGTACTGAAGAGTACCATATAGGAGAACCGTTTATGTGGATTTGAGAACCATCTGCATAGAGATTATACTTAAATCCTTCAGTTAATAAGAACATTTGGAGACAAAGAATATAAGGAAGGGGATCCAGGATGTTTATGGCATACTCCTTTTTTAAGTTGATGATACAGTACAGGATACTAATGAGGAGCAGTTAAGACATATGGGAAGAGAACCAATAGGGAGAGAATATCCAGGGGGGAATGGTGGTCAGTATTGTTACCCGTGTTTTAGGTGCTGTGGACTTAGCAATTAAGACACAGAATTTATTAACCATTTATAATGTTTCAGACACTGTGCTAAGTACTAAAGATATTTATATAAGGGATGATTGGTTTGAAGTGAGGAACAGGGTCAAAAAGCAGATTACAAGTAGTTGAATAGTGAATGGAAAGTCAGTGTACATGGCTTTTTCTAAGAGTTTGCCTGGGAAATTAAGACAAACATAGCATGATGGTTGAAGAAGGATAATAGGTTAAAGAGAAGGTTGTATTTTGTATTTTTTTTAAGTTGAGGAAAATATTGGTGTATATCATAATTTCTCCAAAACTTCTCATCCTATGCAACTCTAGTTCACACTGCCTTATAAATCCTTCACAGAAAGATGTATTAAATGACATGAAGACTTTCCTCTCCTTTTAGGGTCTTGGGGGTACCAATAAGTCGCTCAGGTTGTACACATTTTATTTCTTGATCTCACTACATGACCAACCCATTTCTTTTTCCCAATTTTCCCCATCCCCACACATACTTAATGAGAGGTGGCCTGGAGTAATGGTTAAAAAGCTGGCCTTGGGGTAGCTAGGGGGCACAGTAGATAGCACTGGCACTGGAGTCAGGATGACCTGAGTTCAGATCTGGCCTCAGACATTTACTAGTTGTGTGACCCTGGCCAAGTCATTTTATCTTAATTGCCTAAAATAAAATAAAATAAAATAAAATAAAATAAGAGATAGAGACTAGCCTTGGAGTTTCTATTCCTGTTTTTCACTATATACATACCGAGCAATGATCTCAAAAATCCAGATCAAATAATGACGTAGAAATCCAAAGAAAAACATCAGCAAAGTACTTCACTCAAGCTAGAATTGCTAAAAAAAAAAAAATACAGCCAAATGTAACTAGTACTAGAAGAGGCATTCCACCAGGAAAGCTGGTAACTTCATGTCAGTCATGATGCCAACACCTACCAGCATGTAGCATGGGAAGCCCTAGTGAAAGAATCCTAACTTGCTGTATTTCAACACCACACCTCAGCTGCAGCTTCACCCTTAAACCTCCCCTGTGGAACACATGCCTTCTGTGCCAATGCTTTCAATGAAGATGAAAAGTGCCATTCACCTCCTGTCAGAGAGGAGATAAATTTAAAATGCAAAAAAAAAAATAGACTTTTTGGGGCATAAACAATGTGGTGATTTTTTTTCCCTGTCCATGTCTGTGCACCTAAGTATTAAGATATATTTTTAGGGTTTGCTATGTTTTGTTTTGTTAATTTGCACCTTGTGGGCCAAAGGTGATTGTGTGAGGAACATATTAAATATATATGCATATACTTTAATGATTCTCTGGAAAGGGGAAACATTCAGGGGTTCACATTTCATGTGAAAACAATGTATTAATAAAATTTTGTTTTAAAAAAACTGGATAGGGAGCAATAATATTCCTGATTTCACTTATATATGTATTTGCTATTATATATGTTTGTATGATACTGGTCAGTGGTTATTAATGTCACTATTTTTTTTCAGTAGTAACACCATCCAAGATTTTTATTGTTCTTTCGGAATCTTCCTTTTGATTCTTTGAGAAACTCAAATCCCAGGTACCTAAAATCATTGTTATTGTTGTAATTTCATTACTTAATAAATACTTACAGACTGACAAAAAGATATAAAATGGAACAGGTCTGCCCCATTATTTTAAAGCAATCTATTCTCATTAATGAGAGGAACCATCACACTTGGATTATACTATAAGTAGTAAAGGAATTTAGGATTGTCTGAAAAAGTAGTCAGACCCAATGAAAGGCAAGTACTTACTTTTAGCTCTCCTTATTTTATACCACACAATAATTCCCTTAAAGCATCTTACTGTATATGAAAGTGCCTTCTTCCAAATAACTTTCTGGAATCTAGAAGTATTGTTATTTTCATTACAAAGATGAGGAAACTGAGACTTAGCAAGGTTAAATGCTCTGAGCCAAGCATCCCAGCCCTTTCTGCTACACCCCACTTCTCCTGGACTTTCATTTACAAATGTACGTGAGATTATTTGGTTTAGTTGAATTTTATACTAACTTTCTGTGGGTTTATTTTTTTATCTGCTTTCTTATGGTCTTGTGAGATAATACTGCACTTGGTTGTTGACTGTGCTATTTTGCAAATGAGTTTGTTTCATTCTACTTCAGTTCATTAACTCTTATTTAGTTTTTTGACTTTGAAAGTAATGAGTAGGCTTGCTATGGAATCCTGAAAGTTTTATTAGCTGTGCAAACAATATGTTAATATGTATTAACTCATATATTGATACTTTTCAGATATTATTGAAAAGTTATCAATACAACACAGGCTATATCAATACAACAAATATAATCATCATCATTATGATAACTAGCATTTATAATAAGAGTTGGAGCCCATGAAATTATTTTAACTACTCTATTTAGATAAAATCCATTTTCTTTGTAATACTACATATTTTATTTTACACAGTTAATAACATTATTCTGACAAGGGTTTGGAAGCATCACCAGACTGCCTAAACAATCCATCTATGTCACCAAAAATATTAAAGACCCCTGATATTGCACTTAAGGTTTTAGAATCACTTTAGATATTTATCTTATTTTATCCTCACAAGTATCCTATGAGGTAAGTGCTATTATTTCCTACTATATTCTTCATTTTTAGAGAAAGAAACTGGATTAAATAACTTACCAAAAGCCACACAAGCTATTTAAATGACTGAAACCAAATTCAAATTCATGTCTTGTTGACACTAAGTTTAGGGGCAGCTAGGTGGTGCAGTGGATAGAGCACCGGCCCTGAAGTCAGGAGTACCTAAGTTCAAATCCGGTCTCAGACCAAACACTTGATACTTACTAGCTGTGTGACCCTGGGCAAGTCACTTAACCTCAAATGCCTCAAAAAAAAAAAAGACACTAGGTTTAGCAGTTTATCCATTACGCCTCTAGCTGCCTCCCTCTACAAGTCATTGAAAAGATATAGAAAGTGATGAAAAGTTTATACTGACCGTGTTGAAAAGATATAATACCATAAGGTAGTTGCTGCTCACCTCTCAGATTGAGAACAGATTTTTTGTACAGTTGCTCCACGTTCCAGAGTTCCTGTCTCTAGAGATGTAGTCAGCTTCTGATTGGCTGATATTGAGGTCATGCCACACAAACCATTAACCAATCTCTGAACAACTTCACTAGGCCTTTATAGACCTAAGTTCTTGCAACCTTTATGGAGGCTGTGCCAGCACCTAATGAGTTATTCATTCTTTCAATAAGCATTTTTTGAGTACCTACTGTGTGTCAGGTATTGTGCTAGGCCCTGGGATAAAAATAGAAATGAAATCAATTCTGCTGTCAAAGAGCACAGGTACATGGATGAACATTGCATTGTACCCCTATGTTGACACAATTTGTCCCTTGCTTTGAAGAAGATTGTTTTTAGGGTAGTCTGCAGAATGAAGTCTTAGTAATAGATCTTAGCCAATGGGGGGGGGGGAAGTAATGCTTGAATGAGATTTCCCCCTTTGGCAAAATTGAATATTTGAATGTTAACAAGTGTAGAATGAGCAGAATTTATGATATGTTGAGTATGTCACAGACCTTTCTAAGATCTACATAATACATAATCAAAAGTTGCTTTGCCTTTGGCTCCCGTGTTTCTTTACAAGGCAAGAAGATTATCTGTTGTGTATGTCATAAGAACATGGATTAGAGTTAGGAATCATATCAGTAATGTGATTCAAACTCTAAATCAGTGATTAAGTTCTTTAGTGTTATAGCTGCTATTTTTCAGTTACATTATGAGTCAAAGATGTTTGTGTAGGCAAGCCTTTGAACATAACCACTGCTTAAAACATTTTATTTTTAACCTAAAAAAAAAATTTAAGGAAATATAAAACTATTTGAACAACATCAAAATGATACCTACTAATATTGGCAGTTTGGACCCATCTTAAAAATGGTCTGTATTTCAAAAAAAGCGTTTCAAAAAGGCATTTCCTTGGAAGTCATTTTGCCTTTTCCCATGGGAACAGTTAATTAACCTTAGTTTAATTACAGCTGTCAATTGTCATCAAAAACATTTCTTATTTTATATGATGTAGTAGGTGTCTTCTTCCTTCAAGAAGTTTAAACTGTCCTAGTGAATCTGCAAGAAGAGAGATGAGAACAAGGGGGAAAGAAAGAGATTAAATGCATAACTAAATTAAAAGTGTTTCCATTAAGCAGAAAGTATGTAAAATAGTCAATAATGCGGGTGTTCTGAAATTCTCATATCAAGAAAAATAATTCCAGTTGCTAAAAACATTTGCAGTTAATTTCCTAGAAATATTACTTCAGGAGTTGTGTGAAGGCTAGAAGGATAATATGGATTAAAGAGAAGTCTAAACATAAGATGTGCCTGAAAAAATGTTCTGAAGGACAGTTGTGGGATACATGGAAAAAGGAAGCTTCATGTTAATTTTCCGAAAAAAGTAAAAGGTATAATCCGGATACAAAAATATCTAGGGTACCCTCACGAAGATTTTGAAATGAATGAGCCATGTTTTCTGAGCATTTTTTTCTTTGTAGAATAGTTACTAGATAATGTGGAAGACATCAAAGATGCATTTTTTTCTTCTATCATTCATACATGATATTTAAATTTGAATGCAGGATTATAGATATGTAATCCCATTGTACCTTTGAAACAGTTTTTATCATTCCAACTTTTCAGGCTAAAAATATTAGCATAAAGAAAAACATTGTTAATTTGATATATTTTTTTTTTGTTATCAAGTTACACAAGTGACCAGTGACAAAGCTGGTAACAAAATTTAAGACATCAAATTTTTAGGGAGCTGTTGCTACTTGAGGGGTGGGGAACCTGTGGCCTGGAAGCCACATGTGGCCCTCTAGCACCTCGAGTGTGGCCCTTTGACTAAAGAACAGTTTGTTCTGTGAAGTTTGGATTCAGAGGGCCACACTTGAGGAGCTAGAGAGCTATATGTGGCCTCTCCAGGCCACGATTCCCTACTTCTGTTACACTGATGCAAGCCTCCCACAACATGTGTCATGAATATTTCTGATTAGGTGTATCTTCCTGACCCTTCCCTCTCTGCTATACCAATTGCTTAAAAATCTGTATGAGTTGGAGTTTTAGAAGGTAGACTTGGACCCAATGGGTGCTTTGAATTTTTATAACTTATAATTAAGAATTGAAGTATATGGCCAAATTATAAAGCATATGTAGAAAAAGCCATACCTAATAAATGAACAGTGTTTTGTGTTTGTGTTAAGTTGATCTCATTTCCTCTGTCCTCGGACATGATATTGTCATGAATTTTTATTAATAAATATTTAATCAGAAGGCATTTTTTAAATTGGTTTTGGAAAGATTAGTTTTAAAAGACCTGAAAATTTTGTTTGTTTAGCATTCATTGATTCCTTCCTAGAGTTTCTAACTTTTCTTGTTTCATAAATGAGTTTTAATTACTTAGTTTATTGCATAGCACCCGCCCTGAAGTCAGGAGGACCTGAGTTCAGATCCAGCCTCAGACCAAACACTTGACACTTACTAGCTGTATGACCCTGGGCAAGTCACTTAACCCCAGTTACCTAAATGATAACACCAAAACCTTAGTTTATTTCACTTTATTTACTCTACATAATTATCTTAGTAAATACTTAAACTAAAATATCTTAAACCAAAATTTGTTGTTGGCAAAGACACTGGAGTGGTTTGCCATTTTCTTCTCCAGCTCATTTGACAGATGAGGAAACTGAGGTAAACAGGGTTAAGTAACTTGTCAGGATAACAGAGATAGTAAGGCCAGATTTGAACTCAAGAAGATGAACTCAGGATAGAGGCCTCGTGCTCTGTCCACTGCACCACCTAGCTGTCCAAAACTTCTTTTAATTTTCATAAATTCTAAATGTTAAGAAGGTGCTGTCAGTCATCCCATTAGTCATTTTCAATATTTCAACAAGGATTTACTAAGCACTTCATGCGGGAAATGTGGTAGACACAAGATGCACAGACAAAAATGAAACAGTCTCTGCCCTCAAGCTCCTTATATTCCATTGAGGGTTAACAGAGTGTGCATAGATAAGTAAATAAAAATATATACCTAGTAAATACTTACAACTGGGTAGAATAGGAAAGGCCTCTTGAAGGTGGTGGTACTAATGGAAGTCCACACAACTTGAAGGTTGTTCACTCTCAAAGTATAGTAGGGATCCTAAGAAACAAAAATGGGGACATGGTCCCACCTTCCCGTTCTTCAGGGAAAGAAAGCCTATGCAGCGGTACAGAGATGAGATGAAATGTCTGACGCTATTCAGTAGGAAACACAGCAAGTGATTATCTTAGAAGGAGGTCGTGTTTCTAGAAGTTAATTTGTAAATCATTTGTGTCTAGTGACAAATTTTCCCATTAAAATACGTTTGATCAGTTTTTTCTTGCACTAGTAGTTGGATCCACAAGAGAAGATTTTATAGGTTAGTAAAAGATATGCAGTAGTTAGACAGTAAGCTTGTTGGGAGATGGCACTAGTAGGGGGTTCAAGAAATTATGGCAGAGTATTCAATGCATTAAACTTTAGAGAATATAAATAGAATTCTATGATAGTGACTCCCCCTCTCGTAGTAGTGGCCTTTATGATTTGTAGTACCAGAAGGCTCAAAAGCAAGGGGTTAAATGTGGACCTATAGAAGCCTGAGACCTTGCTTCATCATCTGACCTCCAATGCTTGGGTCTGGTGTGACCTTGGAGAAGTCACTTAACATCTCCCGGACCTCAGTTTACTCATAAAATGTTGGGGTTGGAATAAATGTCTTGAAGTTCCTTTCAGCTCTGTTTGATAAAAACCCTCATGTGTGTTCATTAAAACTTTGAAACAGCTTTTCCTGACTTGCTAAAAATCTTCTTGATAATGAGTTTTGTTGGGTTTTGAACAATTTGTTAGAAATATAAAAATACAATACTCTCTGATTAGTTTGCAAGAACAGTTGATTGACGTGAGTGAAAATATAAACGAGTAATTTAAACAAAAACCCTTTACATAATGTGTTGATGGGTGGTAGAATAAGTATCTTGATTTAAGAAGTGCAGCCATGACACTCTTCTTCCATCTCCATCTCCATGTCTTTGTGCTGTGTCATTTTCAGATTAGATAGCCATTAAAAGCAGGTATCAAAATAAGCTGAACTTAGAACTAGTCTTTTGAATCAGTGTGTCGCAAAATATTCAGCCAAGATGTTAAGAACTAATGAAGCCTGTTCAATCACATTGCTCTCACCAAAAGTGTCATTATTGACAATAATTATTATTTCCTCTATTTGAAAGTAAGCTCCATGTGAATAAGGATTGTCTAATCTTTTTATAAGTGTCTCGGTGCCTTGCACATAGTGGGTACCTAATGAATGGTTTTTTTATTGCTTGATTTATAGTGGAAAGCATTATGGATTTAGTGCTTAGATTCCAATCCTTGCTTTGCTAATACTAATAATGACTACCATTTATAAAGGCATTTAAGGTTTGCAAAGTGTTATCTATCTATATTTATACATACATGTACATATACACGTACATAATTTCACAACCCTGTGAGTTAGATGATGTTGTTATCCACATCTTATAAATGAGGAAACTGAGGCTGAGAAAGGTTAGGTCACATAGCCAGCAAGTGTCTGAGGCAGGGTTGAACTTGGGGCTTCCTAACTCCGAGTCTAGCACTCTATCCACTATACCTCCTGTGTGCTTACTACCCTTTGTGATCTTAAGCATATTAAACTTCTTTGAGTCTCATGCCTTTAGCAGCATATAGTAGATAGATAGTTGCTTTTGGGGCCAACAAGATCTGAGTTCAAATCCTATCTCTGATATTTATTGATTTTATACTAAACCTCTATATGTTCTAGATAACCCTCTAAAACTATTAGGTGCCTAGAAGATACTGACCCACATTGATAAAGTTTACTCACCTGGGAATTCCCTATTCTTAATAGCTATTTTATGTCATAACCCTCTTTCCCAGGACACTATTTTTAAATGCATAAAATGAAATTTATAGGATTACAAAGGAAACCAGTTATATTAAAGAGGTATTTTTTCCCATCCAAAATAATGGCACTACTGAAATCTATCCATGGGATTCTTGAATCCTAGTTTAAGATCCCTTGCCTGACCTTTATTAATGAAATCACAATTCTAGTTCTTTTACTTATTTTTTTTTCTATCAACTTGCATGACTTTATAACCTTCTTATTAGTAATTTGCACCATTCTTTAATGTAATTGTTAGTAGTTTGCAATTCTTCTTTTAAGAACTTTTTATTCATGTCCTTTAACCACTTTTCCTTTAGAGAGTAGCTTTTGGTATTACATATTTGTTTTAGTTGCCTATATATCTTGAATACTAAGGAATTTATCTGAGAAATAAATCAGTCAGTCTCCAAACATTTATTAAGCATTTATTGTATACTAGGCACTATGCTAAATGCTAGTAGTAGAGGTTTTTTCCTCAGTCATTTGCTTCCCTTTTCCAAGATACATTGAATTTGTTTGTGCAGAATCTTTTCAGTTTCTATAATCCAAATTAACTATACTCTTGTTTGTGTCTTGTTTGGCTAAGAATTCATCTCCTAACCATACATATAGAAGGTATATGACTGGCTTTTCTTCTCTTTAATATTCAGGATATACATCTGTTTTAAATTTATTGGGGGATGTGGGATATTTGTTTAAGCCTAATTTCTGACTATTTCCCAATTTCTCTATCAATTGTTATCAAATATAAAAATTTTTGCTAAGTAATTTATGTTTGGGGGTTTATTGAACAGGATTACTGAATTATATTATTTGCTTTTATTCCATGTCTTCTCTATCCTATTGACTTCTCTATTTTTTAACCATTATCAAGTAGTTTTAATAGTTACTGCTTTGTAATAGTTTGAGGCCTGAAAGCTATTTCCCCCTCTTTATTCCTACTTTTCATTATTTCCCTTGATATTCTAGATCTTTTGTTTCTCCAAATTAAATTTATTATTTTATCTATCTCTATAAAATATTCCTTTGGTAGTTTCACTGCTATTATGTTAAGACTGTAAATTAACTTTTATAGTATTGTCATTTTAATTATATTGGTATGGTCCAGTTATGAGCACAGAATATTCCTCCAACTCCCTAAGTGGTTCTTTCCAGAGCATTTTGTAATTGAATCTATACAAGTTTTGAATATGCTTTGGTAGATTGATTCCCAAATATTTTATGGTTTGGGTCTTTTTGAATGCAATTTCCTCTTCTACTGTGCCTTTTGGATTTTGTTGTTATAAAGAAAAGCATTTTATTCAGAGAGATGGGTCTATTTTATATCCCACAACCTTACTGCTTGTTCCAGTTTCTTTGCTGATGCCCTTAAATTTATTCAGTAAATTCTCATGTCACCAGCAAACAGAAGTAGTTTTCTTTCTTCTTTGCCTATCTTTTATACCTTTGTTTTCTTCTTGTATTTATTGGCAAATCTTTTAGTGTATTCCCAGTGCTTATAATGCTTGCTTTTGGTTTTAGATAAGATTCTTTTTGTGGTAGTCAATCTACTGTGTGCCAGGCTCTATGCTAAGTGCTGGGGATAACAATAAAGGTAAAAGACAGTCCCTGCTCTTGAAGACCTCACAACCTAATGGGGAGATAAACAGGTTTTATACAGGATAAATAAGAAATAATCAACAGGAGAAAGGCACTAGAATTAAGAGGGATTAGGAAAGGCTTCACTTAGAAGGTAGAATTCTAGCTGGAACTTGAAGCAAGCCCAGAGACAGAGATGAAGAGGGAAGACATTCCAAGTGTGGGGGGCAGCCTGAGAAAATGTTTGGAACCCAGAAATGGAGTGTCTTCTTTATGAAACAGCAAGGAGGTCACTGTTACTGGCTCAAAGAGTATATGGGAGGAAATAGGGTGTCAGAAGGACTGGGAAAGTAGGTAGCAGCTATATGATAAAGAGCTTTGAGTGACAAAGAGCTTTGTATTGGATCCTGAGGTGATAAGGAGCCACTGGAATGATACGGATGGACCAGACTTTAGGAAAATAACTTTGGCCGATCAATGGAGGAGACACTGGAGTAGGGAGAGACTTGTTCTAGGGCTGGGCAGAACAACCAGCAGGCTATTGCAGTAGTCCAGGTGTGGGGAGACAAGATCCTGCACCAAGTAGAACAAGAAACATATTTGAGAGATATTGCAAAGGTACAACCAACAGGCCTTGAAAACAGATCAGATAACGGGAAATGGGTTATAGTGAAAAGTTGAAGAGTAAATAAGCAGAATCAGAACAGTTTGTTACATGAACATTGCAAATGAAAACCACTTTCAGAAAATTTAATATCACTGATCAGTTCAGTGACCAAGTATGATTCCAGAGGACCTTCTTCCTGATGGAAATTAATGAGATTCAAGGTGCAGGATGAGACATAGATTTTTTTTGACATGGACAGTGTGGGAATTCAGTTTACTTCACTCTGCAAAAAAAAAAAAGATCCATCTGTGCTTATGTTTTGTAGTGTTTTTTGAATAAATTATTATACTTTGTCAGAAGACTTTCTGTATCTGTTGAGATAATAAAGTGGTTTTGGATGTTTTTATTCTTAATGTGATTAATTATGTTGATTGTTTTCCTAATGTTGAACCATCCTGGAATCTTTCATATAAATCCAGTTGGTTACAGTGAACAATTTTTCACAAATAAATTGCTGTATTCTCTTTGACAGCATATAATTTTAAAATATTAAATGAACATTCATAAATAATATATTGGTCTGTAGTTCTCCTTTTCTGGTTTAAGTGCTTAATGTTTCTGGGTTTATTAGCATGCCATTTTTCTCATAAAAATAATTTGAAAAATACAATATATCTTAATTTTTTAGAATATTTTGAAGGTATTGGTACTAATTGTTCTCTTAAAATTTCATAAGAGTTCTCCTGTAAATCCATCAGGACTAAGAGTTTTGTTTTCTTTCATAATTCCTTTACGGGTAATTATATCTTAATTTGGTATTTGGTATTCTGCTAATTTAGATATTTCATGTTTTTAGAGTAGCAAATAAAACTGACATTTTCAGATTGATTACATATAACTTTGCAGTATAAGAACCGGTCATTCTTTTTTTCCTATCTTGCTTATTGTGATTTCACCTTTACTTTTCAGTTGATTTTTATGCCCTCATCCTTTTTAATCAGTTTGGTTAAAGTACTATCAGTTTCATTAACCTTTTCAAGGAACCAGCTTTTAGTTATTGTTTTTTAATCAGTTCTATACTTTTTTTTTGTTTCTAAGTTGTTTATTTCTCAGATTTTAAAGATTATAGCTTTTATACTTATTTTGATTTTATTCATTTGTTAGGTTTGTAATTTTTAAAATGCATGTCCAGATGATTAATAATTATTTTTTCTGTTTTCCTAATGTATGTTTTGGGAATTTAATGTTTTTTTTTTCTCTGAGAGCTGCTTTAGCTTCAACCTAGAAATTTTGGAATGCTATTTCTCAGTCATTGTCTCTCACATAATTTTTAATTTGTTCCTATAATTTGTTCTTTGACCTGCTTATTATTTAGGTTTCAATATTGTCTTCATTTAGGTATGTATCTTGTCATTCCTGAACTGATTACTATTTTTATTACTCTATGATCTGTAAAGAGTTTTTTTTAATGTTATTTCTGCCTTTCTGCATTGCATGTCTTTGTGGTTTCTCTGTTCCCTGTTTTTGGAGCTTCTATATGGTACCCAAAAATTTGTATATTTTTGAGTGTTCTCATTCAGAAGGGACCATAAGTCGTTTAGCTCTGATTTTTGAGAAATTTTTTCAATTCTACATTTTCCTTTTTTTTAATCTTTCCATTAGATTTATCCAGATCTGACAGATGATTGTTAAAATCTCCTACTATTATTGTATTGCCTTAAAACGAGATATTTGTAAAGCAGTGAGGTTTTTTTGGGGGGAGAGTATAATTCAGTTCAATTTTCCTTTCTGAATTTAGATACTTTGTCATCCAGAGCATGTAAGTTTAATATTGATATTGTTTTGTTTTCTGTGATTCCCAACATACTGTAATTCCCCTCTGTTTATATTTTGGCTTTTTGTTTTTGCTTTGTCTGATAACGTGATTGAAATTCTGCTTTTTTTGGATTTACCTGAGACATAGTAAATTTTATTCCTGCTGCTCATTTTTATTCCCATTATATTTGCTTTTTAAATGTTTTTCTTCTAAGACTAAGTTGTGGAATATCATTTTCTCCTTCAGTTTGTCATTCTCTTTATTTTCACTAAATTGTTTCATCCATTCACATTTAAAATTATATTTTCCTCCATTTTTAGCTCTAACATTGTGTCTTTTCTAAATTAAGATTTTTTTTTTGTTCCTCTTCTGCTTTTCAATGAGTGCTCTGTCCCTTAAATTAGTTTTTCCCAATCTATTTTAAGGCAACGCTATTCACACAAACTTTGTTACTCTCCCTCAATTCTCCTTCTCATTTGTCAACCCTTTCTTTAATTTAGAGTGTTCCTTAAATTGTTGATTTATTTTTCTTCCTTTTATTTAATTATCTAATTTTTCTTTTCTCCTCAGTTAAGAAGTTAATTTAGATTCTCTTCCTCTATATCTTCTTTTTTTGTTGTTAATATGATTTTCTTTTTCTGTCCCCTTTCGAAGATGGATTTCTTTATCTTGTTGTATTCATGAATTCTCTTCCTCCTTTTCTAAACAATTTCTGTTATTGCCTTGTGGAACTTGTCCCCTCCCAAGTCTTTTTTCCAGAGTGCCTCACTCTTTGAAGTTTCAATTCATGAGAGAAGTAATGAAGATATAAGCATTACTCCATGGTAATAATTTCCCTGTGTCTCAAATTATGTGGTCCAGTTCTACCCACTTCCCTTCCAGTGCTCAGTTTCGTTCCTCTTTACCATTCAATTTATTTTCTGGGCCCAGGCCCTCCCACCTTTCTGTCTTGAGTAGCTAGGTGGTACAGTAGATAGAGTACTGACTCTGGAATCAGGGACAGCTGTGTTCAGATCCATCTTCAAACACTAAACTGATTCTCTTAAATACTCTAATTTGCTACCTCATCTTTTATTCTTTTGTGAGATTTTATCTTGAAAAATTCCATAAGGAGGTTGCCAGAGCATTCATGGGTTACCAGAACTCCATTGGCCCAAGACCTCTCTAACTTTATAATCTAGCAACTAGCCTGTTTGAAATCTGCCATAGTGGTGGGAGAGGAGTGAGAGGAAAACCTAGGATCTTTGACTTTTGTTTTCTTCCTCATTTTTTCTCTTTTTCCTTCTTCCTTACCGCTTACATAATGATTCCATAGGGTGGGGTAAGAAGTCTTGGTTTTTGGGTTTTTTCCCCCTTAGTTCTGCCCATACCAATAAGACTGTCCAGTTTAAAAAAAAAAGTATTTAAATGATAAAAGGTCATTTAAAAAGTTCTGTAGGGCATTGCCACCATGATAGAGCATATCAACCTAAAACAGGGGTTAGTGTAACACCCCACTCCCTTTATCCCCAAAAAAAGCCTGAGTTAGTCCTATGCCTTTTCCTTTTCCTTCCCCTTTGAATAGGGAATAGATTTCCCTGAAAAGAAACAAAAATATCTCAGGGCCCTGATTGGCCCCTGCTTTCCTTGACATAGATTCCCAGTCACCTAAGGGTATAAAAAGTCTCATACTCATAGAGTGTGTGCCTCTCAGATTTAGTGGGTATTTGAGACCCCATAAGTCACAGTTCCTTAAGCTGTTGTCAAACATATTTCCATAAGGAGACGAGAGAAGCCACTGCTACCCAAGGTGAAACAAAGTACCACTGTAACTCTGGTGCATTCTTTGCTGTATGAGGGCAAAGTAAACCACTTTTTGTTAACTGTTCAATGATTTACAAGTGATTTATTTTGTCAAAACTCAACCTGTACTAATAGGATATTGGGATTCAAGTGACCCCACCCACACCACCTACACAGGTGATCTAAATTCTGTGATTTTCAAGTCCACTCCACTTTTCCAATACTTTTGAATGAATGGATGAATGGGAAAAAAAATTAAACCATTTATTTTAATTTCTTACTCAATGCCAGTCATTTTAGCAATTACTAGAAATACAAAAAGACAGTCACTACTCTCAAGGAACTTACATTTAATAAGAGAAGACCACACATATAAAGGAGTGGATTTCAAGAAAGGGTGCAGGGCCTGGGAAATCACAGAAATTGTGAGCTCCTGAAATCCAGGAATGATTACTCATCCCAAAACTAGAAAAAGAAGGGGGATAGGGGTAGAATATGACAGCAGAGTGGCATAAAGATGACCAGAGATGAGCAATTTGATTTCTCTGGGTCAAATTAATTATAGAGAACTTTTTGATCAGTGTAGAAGAAAGAACTCCAGTTCAGGAAATAGAAAGTCAGGTTGGAAGCAAGAAAGCATGCCATGAAAATTGCTAGAGAACAGCAGTCAGTATGGTAGGTCTGAATTCAAGTAGGTGTGAAGAACTAGGTTCGTACAAGTGGGGCTCCCCAGGACTGGGCGCCATTTTGTATCTGTCTTCGCTTCACAGATTACCATGGCCAAAAAAGTTTATTAGCAAGTAAGTTAGTTGTCTTATTTGTCATGAGCCTCATTGTATTTAGTGTGGTTTGACATAATTTACAAGGACCATATTGGAAGCCTTTTTCTTTTCTTTTCATTTATAATTAAACACCAAATAAATAGCAATGAAGAAAAACAACTTGAAGAAACTTCAGAACTCTGATCTATGCAATGTTCAACAATGTCTCCAGCACACCTACGATAAAACATATTAAGCCTCTTTTTGACAGAAAGTTGGTGGTCTCAGGTACAAAAAGAGGCATATGTTTTTGGACATGGTTACTGTGTGGATTCATTTTGTTTGACTATGCTTAATGGCAGAATGCTTATGACAGAAGTATTACCTCCCCCACTTTGTTTTTTAATGATGATAGATAGGTGGGAGAGGAAAAATTATATCATATTATGATATGAAATTTTATATTATTTCAATAATATTATCAATAATGTGGTATATTATTATGTAATGATATGAAAAAAGAGAGGGTCACCAAATTTTTTTTTAAATGTATAGAAAAGAACATACGGAAGTTCAAAAGGACAGTTTTGAAAGCAATGTGTGGAGAGACCAGGGATTATGTACCAGAGGTAGAGCAATCCCAAGACAAGAAACCAAGAAACTAAATATGGTGGCAGCCTTATTAATTAACATTGGAGAATAATAAGTCCTCATTAATCAATTAGAGCATCACTCTTCCCCCATCAGAATCTATGTTCCAGCAGATCATACATGCTTAAGCATGGAAATAGTTTAGGAATTTTCCTGCTGTTGTAGTCTTTGCCATCACATGTAACCTCTGCCCTTAGCACATTATTCCTTTGCATCAAGCAGCAGACCTCAGCTCTGCCCAGCCATATACAGAGCAGGAGGAAGTATAAAGGGATCAACCTTTACTTTGCCTGGCCTAGCCCTTAAATTAGGGAACGCTAAGATGGCAGAAACTCTGTGTATTGTACCCATTCTACCCTTCTGCATACCTGCAAAAATGGAAAACACTGACTTAGCTCAATCAGGGTACTTAATAACAGAAGGAAATGGGGCAGGAGACTAGTGTGTAGGGCCTTAACAGGTGTGAAGAAAAGAGAACTGGAATCCAGCTGGAGCTAGTTTTGTTCACCTAAAGATTACTCAGGCAGACACAGAGGCTAGGAAAAATGAATTCTCTAATCTGGGAGGAGACTGAAACAGTTTTGAGGTTCAGCCCCACTATCAAAGGGTAAAGAGACAGAAATTGAATGACAGGATTATTTAATGGAAAAGGGTCTCAGTAGGGAAAAAACTTCTGTTAAAAACCTAGATCGTATACAGAAAAAAATCAACAGAGAATCCAGTAAAATAAGGGAAGATGAATACCAACGCATCTAAAAGACTTCTAATATTGCTAAAGAAATATTGCAAGATAAGGAAATTGAAATCTAAGGAAACACAGGACCCCATATATTCCCAAAACAGCATGGAGCCACAGAGTAGGTTGTTTAAGAATGGTTCAAGAGAAAATTGAACCATGAGAGAAGAAGACGTAAGGGAACAATTGTTAGATTTTATGGCCTGCACTTAAGAAATAATTAGCAGAATAGAAAAACTTGAATCCATAATAGTTATTCTAGCCAAAGAAGAGACAACAGGTTGGGAATACATATATACTGAAGTGAAGGCTATTTGAGAAGAAGAGAGACAAAAAGCCACAATCTTAAAAAAACGCATGATCCATCTACTAGTAAAGCACATTGATCTTGAAGACAGGATGCAGAGACAACTCGGGCCTCCCAGAAGAACATGACAAGATGACAAGTCAAAAAACCTGAACATTGTAATATGAGAAATAATAAAAGAAAGCTGTTCAGAATTTCTGAATACAGAAAACAAAGCACCACAGATTGCAGAAAAGCATCCTATCACTTAAATTATAAGACGTGTATTGGTTAAATTTCACAATTGCAATAACAAACAACAAATTCTGCAGGCAACCAGGAAAAAAACCTTCATACATAAAGGAAACAAAATTAAAATAACACAACTATTTTACATTCACCAAAAAAACAGTGAAAGGTATAGAATAAAATTATAAAAAGCAAAGGGACTCAGGCTACAACCCAAAATGACGTAGTTTTCAAATTTGACTGACTAATCTTCAATGAAAAAAGATGAATGTTCAATAAAACCATTCCTACAAAAAAAAAATCACAAGCAGATTGTTTGACATATAGATAGACCTATAGATATATAGACCTTATAGAACTTATAGATATAGACCTTAAACAACAGAAATACAAAAAAAGAATACAGTTGAGAAGGAAAGCATAAGAGTAATGAAATAAGTTACCTCATTTCCATAGATTGTTAAAAGAAAAAAAAAGAATAAAGATACTTAATTACATTAATAACAACCAAAGATTATCCTAAAAGAGGATCATTGCGATTTCTTTCTAAAAGTACAAAAGGGCACAACCCAGACTGCACCAGGTGGCTAATAGGAGAGAAAAGGAGAATACTGCAGTGGCTAAAATACTTGGACTAGGTCAGAAAAATGTATTCAAATGTGACCTCAAACACTCACTTTCTGTGTGATCCTGGCGTATCACTTAACCTCTGTTTGCCTCTGTTTCCTCACCTTAAAATGGGAGTAATAGTAGCATCTACCTCACAGCAGTATTGTGAAGATCAGTCAACAAACATTTATTAAGCACCTGCTAAGTGCTAGGCACTGTGCTAAATGCTTAGGGATACAAATATGCAAAAAGAAAGACATTCCCTTCTTTCAAAGAGCATGCAATATAATGAGGGGAGCCAGCACATAAAAGAAAGCTAAAAAGTAGGAGATGGGGGAAAATCTCTCCTTAAATGGAGGTTTTGGAGTTCATGGTTCCACCTTCCAATCAAAGGGACAGGTTTATGATGGGATCAAATGAGATAATATTTGTGAAGGATTTAGTACAGTGGCTGGCACATAATAAGTGCTTTGTAAATGTTTATTCCTTTCCCTTTACCACTTTTTAACACTCCCCTGAGAAGCCAAAGAGGGGCTTGAAGATCTGAGGCTCTGAAATTCAAAGATAAGGTAGTAAAGATAAAGGCGAGATCCTTTAGGACCCAGGGCAAGACCAAATGTTATTGACTATATTGATGACAGTGGGCATCCTTATTTCAGATCTGAACTTACTGGAAAGGCTTCTAACTCATTCCAATTACAAATAATGCTTTCTGGTAGTTTTAGATAAATGCTTTTTATCAGTTTAAGAAAATATACATTTGTACCATACTTTTAAGAGTTTTTAATGGAAATGATTGTACTTTATCAAAACCTTTTTCTACATCTATTGATATAATCATATTACTTTTTTTACTTTTATCATTAATGTAATCAATTATGTTAATAGTTTTCCTTATATTAAATCATCCCTGAATTCCTAGTATACCACTTGATGATAATATATATAATCTTTGTAATATATTATTGTAGTCTTTTAGCTAGTATTGTATTTAGGATTTTTACATCCATATTCATTAATGAAATTAGCCTATAATTTTCTTTCTCTGTTTTTACACTTTCTGGTTTAGGTATCAATATTGTATTTGTTTCATAAAAGGAGCTTGTAAGATCCCTGCTTTACCTATTAATCCAAATTTTTTATTGATTTTAGAATTAGTTGATCATTAAATGTTTGATAGAATTTACTTGTAAATCCATGTAGTCCTGGTGCTTTTTTCTTAGGAAGCTCACTTGTGGCCTGTTCAATTTCTTTTTCTAAAATAGATCTATTTAGATATCATATTTCCTCTTCTGCTAATCAATTATAAATATTCACATTAACTATAAAGGACATTTTTTAAAAGATGCTATCTGCATCCAGAGAAAGAACTAATAATACATAGAAGTATGTATAGAATAGTTTTACAAACATACTTATTTGTATCTACTGGTAGCTCTCTCTTAGGCTGAGGTTGAAGAGGGGTGAGAAAAAAAGGAGGGGTGGAAATATACATGATAACTTTGTTGTATACTTAAAAGGAATAGCAAGTTTTACATAATGAATTTACAGTTTCACGTGCAGTCATCTTTTTTATTGCACCGTGTTATGGAAATGCTTGTTTTATACCAGACCTGCACAACTTGGCAGTAGGTAGGGGCCAAAATTAAAATAGGCTGAACTTAAAATAGGCAGATAGGTTTTTAGCAGCTCACTTTCCAAGTAAAGGTATAATTAAAGATTAAACTATTTTGCAAATACACTATTTTTAAAAGAGAAGTTTCAATTAATATCAATTAATTACACTAATTAAGATTTTTATTTATCATGAAATCACATTAATGTTAAAAAGTCACTTTGCTAAGTGGTACAAGTTACTTTTTTTAGGTTTTCTTACTGTTTACATTTAGTTAATGATATGTATTATACTTCTTGTCAGCAATCAGTTTTTCGTACTCTGGAATCATATTTGAAATCGATTTCTTTAGAAATCTGAAAACTAACCTTAGTAGCCGCCTCATTTTCTGAGTTTACTTTCTTGAAAAATCATTGTTCCCCACTGAGATTTTTCAACAATTTGGATGCTTTAATTTGTTTTTCATTGGTGTCCAATTTGCTTAAGTCAGGATGTTTTGATTTGAAATGGCGACGAAAATTGTATTCCTTCAGAACGGGTCTTACTTCTGGTCAAAGAAGGCATGATATTTTCTCTTGTGTAAGTAAAAAAGTATCTACTTGTGCACTCCAAATTAAACACTTTACATTCTGATTTGATCTTCCATTTCTTTTTATCACTCATTTTACAAAGTCACCCCAAAGACTTTAATGTTAGAACAAAAAAAATCTTCACAGCAACTGCTTACATACAGAGAAATACAGAACTGAATGTCTGACGTTGCAGTGAGCCCCAGACAGTCATGTAACTTGGCAGCCGTGCAGTGAGGGAGGAAAGGAAGCCCTCGCGTTGTTGCCACTCAACAACACATAGGGGACATTAGCTGCATTGGCGTATGGCTACACTCACTTTGTCCCTGTTCAACACCAGTAACGACCCAAAAAAAACCAACAAAAAGATACAACTCTTGCTCTTCTCAGACTATAGACCGACTGACAGTGGTTGGTTGCTGTGGGTCACGTGACAAACAGGAGCGAGTACACAGTGGCAGCCCACTTGCCAAGTTACAGGATGGGCACAATAGTGATTAGGGGAAGGCAGGTTAAGTCGGGCACTAAGTACTCATTACGTCTTTACTTTCTTTTATATCCTCTACATCTTTCGTGTGCTGTCCCAAATTCTTTGGCAGGCCGCAAGCAGCCCATGGATCATATGTTTGCAGGTCTGTTTTATACCATAAATTTAAATTTAAAAAAAAAAACCCTACTCGCTCAAAAATATACTAAAGCGTGTAGTCTGGCCCTGGGACAAAGTCCCCTTTTAGGGGCCAAAGCTAGAGCGATAAATAAATAAATAAAACAACCTGTATAAAAAATAATTGCAAAACTAACTCCATAACAGCTGTCAGCAGAGACTTAAAGGAAAGAAATGGATTTTCCACAAGGACTATAGAAATGTCTACCACAAGTAAAGCATGAAATAAAACCTCTAGACAAAAGATGTAGGTGAATAAGTAGCTTAGAAGAAAAAGTGGTCAGCCTTACCCCAGGTATGAAATCTTTGAATACTAAGTTTGGACCAAACAGAAATCAGTGATTCCAAAAGACGCTAAGCAATATTAGGACAAAATGCATTAAAAATAATAAAAGAAGATGTAAGATCTGATATCAAAAACAGCTGACTTGAAATAGAGGCCAAGGAGTAATCATTTAGGAAACATTGGTCGCCACCAAAAAATAGGATTTTTTTTTAAAGCCTAGATACTTTTTCAAGAAACATAAATGAATATATGAATGCAGTATGTTAGCTCCAGGGGCCATTAGTGTTCCCCAAAAAAGAGAGAGCCTGGGGCAGCTAGGTGGCGCAGTGGAGAGAGCACCGGCCTTAAAGTCAGGAGGACCTGAGTTCAAATGTGGCCTCAGACCAAGCATTTGACATTTACTAGCTGTGTGACCCTGGGGAAACCACTTAACCTCAATTGCCTAAAGAGAGAGAGAGAGAGAGCCATTGAAACATTTTTAAAGGTCTAAAGAAGTTCAGAAGGTGCAGAAGTATAAGGCAATTCTAAAAGTAATGTGTGGAATGTAAGCAGCATGAAATGGAGATTCAAAATCTCCTATAGAATTCCCTGCTGTCTCATTCTTTGAATAGCAAATCCTCTTTTGGCGTTTAAATTCAAAAAAACTTTTTTTAATTTTATTTTTGTTTTTCTTTTTAGGCAGTGGGGTTAAGTGACTTGCCCAGGGTCACACAGCTAGTAAGTGTTATGTGTCTGAGGCCGGATTTCAACTCAGTAATTTCAAAAAATTTTTTAAAAATTTTAAAAAGAAAAGCTATGAGTATAGCTCAGTTTTATTAAAATGTGCATATAACATTAATAGCATGAAAATATTCACCTATGAAGATTACAGAAGTCTTTAGCTTTCTGATAGTAATCAGACTAGCACTTTTCTAATCATTTTTAGTCAAAATTAGAATGGAGTCATATATTTTATATGCAAGGAATAAAATTCATACTTTTTTCAGGAAAAGTAGAAAAATGTACTTAACAATACATTTCTCATGTTTCAGAAAAATTAAATCTGATAATTTTTTAACTCTGGTTTTACCTCTGCCTTGATCTTTATCTGGTAGCTTGTAATTGTTTTAGGTGTAATTAGTATTGTCAAAGATAATAACCCAAAACACCTTGAATACATCAGTCACTGCATTCAGAAAGAGGGCTTTAAAACTTTTTTTTCTCCTAAAATAAAAATATGAATGGAGTCATGGACTTTTTTCTTTGTTCATACAGCTGGAAGAGATGTTTCAGAATCTTTCATCAAAAGATCCCAAATACCTTCCATGAACCAGAGCATTTTTTTTTATTTCCCTGAAAGCTTTTGATCATTAGGATAGTAAGGGAATGTGAGGGGAAAGTGATTATTTACAATAAGTCCCTGAGCACAATTAAAGAAGAGGCCCCATTGCCAGCTGTATTTGTTCCCTCCTAGGAATATATGGGGAGAAGATCATGTGATGAATTTGTGCTGTGATGGCACTTTTCTTGTAGTTGTATCTGGTGGCCTCATCAGAAAGATTAAAAAATAAATGTGTGTATATGTATACAGTATTTTACACATGTCTATATAATTTTATTTTAGCCTACTTTAGGCAGGAATAGTTTTAGAATCACATTAGCACCACCCATTCAAGAAAAGTGATGATGTGTCACATAAATCTCTTGATTGGCATTCTATAAACCAGAACTATTTCTTCACTGACACTTTTTAAAACCTTGTCTTTAGCTGTAGTTCCAAAATGTGATGTGGCAAAAACTGTTCTTGTGATGATGTCCAAAATGTCTGCACAATGAAGTTCTTTTCCTAATAGGTAGACCTTCTTGAGTTCTAAATTATATTATCCATTCTTTCCATCCCTCTGTGGATTAATAAGTTTGTTTAAAATTGGAAAAGAGAACATTTCCAATATCTTTGTAATTTTAGCCCCAGGTTACAATTTTTAGCATTTTATGTTGTGCTTTTTTCCTGAATGGGTTTGTTGTGGGTTTGTTTTGGGTGGGGGGGATTTTTTGTTTCCCTTTCTTTTGTTTGGCATTCTCATCTTTGGGAGATTTACATAAAATAGTGATTAGCGATTGACAAATTATTGCAAATTATTTTGAATGTCATTTTAAAATAATTTAACATCAAAACTTGGAGATCATCTTGAAATAGCATTTACTCAATATAGGTTAGTAAGGTGCTTAACATGTTAGAAATTATCTGAACAGTTTGTCTGGTAGGAGTTAGTTTCTTATCATACTTATGGTGCAAGTTTGTCAATTTGGATTTCTTCCTTTAAGAAAACTGGTACACTTTTTACTACTACCATCCCTGCCTCACAAACCCCTTTACCATTTTACTTTATGTGAGTGGCAGTGTTAAGAATGCATACCTGCTGCTGCATGTTGTAGAAAGTGTAACAGATGTGCAGCTTTGCTCCTCTGGGCATTAGCTGTGTAACATTGGAGAAATCATTTGATTTGTCTTGACTTCAGTTTTCTTTATAAAATGGGGCAATTATGGTAGCCAGCCTCCAAAGTCTCCCACATGTAAAGAACTATGTGTCTCTGAACTTTTTTTTTCTTTCTAGCCAGAAATTTTTCAAGAGAAACCTTGTAGTTTGTAAAAACAAGAATATATTGTTTTTGATTGGAACATAAAGTTTTGCCTGCTTGTAAGAATTTTTAAATCTAAAACGTTGACAACCTACTTCATGTTACTTGTAGTTTGTTATGTAGATGTTTGTATGATTGTGCCTACTAAATTAAAGGAAAATAACTCTAGCCATTTTTTTTCTTTTAAAAAAATTTGAATTTATATGAGATAAAAATCAGGCCTGGTGGCACAGTTTTTGTGTTTGACGACAGGTGCATTGTCCTTTCCAAGTAAAATGTAAAAGATTTAAAACTTAGAGATAATAAAGGGATATTGTTTTAGGTATATTTGAAGTTTCAGGTTAATCTCTTTTAACCATAGAAATGAAAGGTAATCAGGGTTTATTTGGTTGTTTTGTCCTTTTACAAATTGTGTTATTAATTGCCTTTTTTGAAGGCAGTGAAAATTTTGAGTATGTATTTTTCCTAAAGTCAGCAGGGCAGTATGGTTTTCTGGGAGAAGTTCTAAAAGTTCAAATCTCAACTCAAATACTTACTAGCGATGTGATTTTAATTTCTGGAGCTTTCGTTTCCTCTTTTTGTAAAATTGTAATAACAATATCTTACCGATTTCCAGGGTATCTTTCCGGAAAGCTCCTTGTAAACCCTAAAGCACAAATAAATGTGTCATTATTATTATTGTCATTTTTGTAGTTCAGCATATTACAAGCATATTTGCCATAAATCAGTTTTCTTGCTAGTTTGTTGACATGTTTTTTAAAGGCCTTCCCTAAGTTACTGTGAATCAGGGGTAGAAAATTATCCCTTAAATCATCAAATCAACATGAATCATAAAATGGGGAGGGGTTCCATGAAGTCCTGTAGATCACCCTATAATTAGATTGCATGCAAGCCTTACTAGATTGGAATAGATGAAATAGTTATTAAGTAAGTACAGTAGGTGATTGGTTCAATGACAATTTGATTATTTTTCTGATAGAATAATTAGTGGTTATACTAGTACTTCATGAATTTTGCCTTTGTGGGCAATTAAAATTTAATCCAATTACTTCATAAAATTAGCTAGTTTTGAATTTTAAAATTGAAAATGTTAATAATGCCCTTTTGTAGCATATCAGAAACTGTGATAGTTTCAAGTTTTCATTTAGAAGTTTTTTATAAAACTGCAGAAAAACTGGATATCAAGCTTTAAGCATACTCTATTTTGTGACTTGGTACAGATTATTTTCATGTGGTTTATTATCAAAATTGGATTTACAATTTTGAAAGATCACTGAATCTCAGAATTAGGAAGGACTTCCAAGATCCTTCATAGCCATCTAGGTGAACTCATACCTGAACAAATATCCCTTTCTGTAGTATACCTGAGAAGTGGTTGTCCATTGCTTTAAGACCTCAAATGAAGAGGAATCCACTATCTTCCAAGACAGACCTCCATTTTTCGTAATGTGACATGAACTCAGGTCTCTTGCCATTCTGGTTGCCCTCTTGGATTCTCTCCTGTTTATCACTGACCTTCCTAAGATGTGACATTGAAAACTGAACACAGTACTTCAAATGTGCTCAGACTAATGTAGAATATAACAGCGCTATAAACCTTCCTGGTCTTGAACATTATATCTTTCTTAATACAGCCAAAATTCAGATTACTTTTCTTTGCTGCTTTATTCCAGTTTTAATTCATATTGAGTTTACAATCCACTAAAATCCTTAGAACTTTTTCAAACATAAAATAGTTTTAAACCATGCTTGACCCATCAACTTCTGAAGTTAACCTTTTTACTCAGTCCAACTATAAGACTTAAAATTGATTTCTATTAAATTTATTCTTCCATTTGTCCCAGTGTTCTTACCTGTCAAGATATTTTAAAATCTTTACTTTGGCAGCTAGTGTGTTCAGTAGCTTGTGTCATGAACAAGTTAAAGCAATATATATCATATGTATTTCTTTTTTTATAAATTTTTTTTTTATTTTGAACTCTGTAATTATCAACAAACATGAACAGTTCACTATACAAAGAACAAGAAAACAGCATTGTATAGGAAACTATGAACCTGTATTGTATACATTTTTTAACTGATGTATTTAACACCATAGTAGCAAAACTGCCCTGCTCTGCTTTACTCTATTCCCCTTCAGAATTTCCTTCTGCTTTTTCCTTGTTTTTTAAAATGTTTTATCCACACTTCTACTTTTTTTTTTTAGCATTGTTGCTACCTACCAACTCCTTCAGACTCCTTTCCCCTTAGAAGCCCTCCTTTATGACAAATAATGTATAGCCAAGCAAAATAGGTTTCCACACAGTGCATCCATTGCCTTGGCCAAGAGATGGGAAACACACTTCATCAGTCTTCTAAAGGCATAATTGGTCTTTGTGTACTCTAGAGTTTTTAAGTCTTTCCAAATTGTTTTCCTTTACATCTCTATAGTCATTCCATGAATTTTTGTTTGTTTGTTTGTTTCTGCTTACTTCTCTCAGGATCATATCATATAAGTTTTCCTGGATTTCTCTCTAGTCATCACATTTATCATTTTTCTTTTCTTTCTTTTTTTTTTTTTTGCTCAACAATATTTAATTACATTCATGTACCGTAATTTGTTCACTTAATCCCTAACTGATGAGCACTTCTTTTACAGCGGAATGCTATAACAAAAATTGTTACTATAAATATTTTTTACATGTGGATCCTTTCTCTTTGACCTCTTGGGGATATATGCCGAATAATACTATCGGGGAGCACAAAGTATGCACAATTTAATGACTTTTGGAGTATAATTCCAAAATGCTTTCCACAATGGTTGATTCGCATTTCCACTAATAGTACATCAGTATTCCTGCCCTCTTATAGCCTCTCCAGCAATTGCCATTTTCCTTTTTTGTCATCACCTTGCCAATCTGATAGGTGTGAAGTTCAGCTTCAGAGTATTTTTAATTTAGTTTTATAATTGATGTTAGTTCAGTAAATTTTATTTTAGATTTCTGTTATTATGTAGATTGTTGACTTAGAGCAGTGGTGTAAAGCTCAAACAGAAATGAGGCCACTAAACAGTGCCTAAGGATCTCTACTTGCATATTCACTTAGAAAACCACATAGTAGCATCATCTATAACCTGTCATGTTTTTATTTTGTTAAATATTTCCTATTTCATATGGTTTAGGCCACAGTCCTATGTGTTGCCGAGGTATATTTGACACTTCTTATTTAGAGGATTATTTTTTCCTGTGGTTGCTGATAGTTTATGTTTCTTCTTTTGAGAACTTGCTGTTCATATCTTTGACCATTCAAATAGTGGAGAATGGTTCTTGGTCTCATTTACATTTTTTATCAATTCACTATATGTCTTGTATCTATTAGGTCTTTACTGGAGAAATTTGCTGCAAAGATTTTTCCTGTTAACTCTTTCCCTTTAAATTATAATTGCACTGATTTTTTTATGTGGAAAAGCTTTATGACTTTATGTAATCCATTATTAGCCTCTCTATCCCTTATAGACTGTCAAGAATTTGCCTCTTATGCATAGCTCTAAATAGTATCTCCTCTTCAATTCTAATTTGTTTATAATATGATTTTTTGTTTTTAGGTCATATATTGATTTACAGCTGAATATGCAAAGTGTTTATCTAAACCTAATTTCTGCCAGGCTGCTTTCCCGTTTTCCCAGCATTTTTGTGCTTAGCCCCAGTAGTCGAAATGCTTGGTTTTATCAACTACCAGCTAACTATGATCAATTACTCCTCAATCTTGTGTAACTTAACTATTCTACTGGTTACTTTTTCTATTTTTTTTCACCAAAACCAAATAGTTTTAAAGATTTTTAAATCTTTTTAAAATCTGCTTTTTCAAAAAATTGCTTTTTAGTAGGTGGAGATATGTATGTGCAAGCCCCTTTCCTTAATGCTTTATCATTTCTCTTGATGTTCCTTTCTACTTCTTCCTACAAATGAAATTTGTCCTGTTTTTTTCTTCCTAGTTCTATTAAGTAACTTTTAGTACATTGATATATCAGGCATTGAATCTCTAAATTAATAGTAATTTTTATTATTTTAGCACAGCCCAATTAGACAATTAAAATCTCCCTAATAATTTTTTTTATTGTTTCTGTAGAGTGTTTTCTAGTTGTATTTGTATTGCCGTTTCCTTTATCCAAATCATTGGTCATTGATAAAAATGTTAATCAGCATTAATCAGTTAATAAGCAAGTACAGATTATCTGGGACACTCCATTAGAGACACCATAACTTTTCATGAAATCCTTATTGACTCTTTTTTTTTCTCTTGCCATTTAGCCAGCTCCAAATCTACCTAATTGTCCAGCCTACATTTCTCCATCATTTCCGTAAGAGCACTATAATGGATCTTATCAACTTCTTTCATAAAATATTATATGCTATGCCTACAGCATTCTCTTGACCTACTATAAGATTAGTAGCCATATCAGCGAAAAGGAAGGGGAAAAAAGCTATTTGGTCAGAGAATGGGTCTGAAAGGGTGTGTATTGATCAGAGTTACAGAAGTAAAAAGTAGTTCAGGGGGATAGGTTCTAGATCTGGAATGGACCTTAGATCTAATCAAGTGCCATCACTTTATAGATAGAGACCATGAGGCCCAGAAAGGTTAAATGATTTGTTCAAGGTAACATGGAAGGTATTAAATAGGAGAACTGGGATTAAAATCTAGGTAATCTTACCGCAAATCTAATTTTCATTCCATTACACTAAACTGATTCTTTGTGTGAAGTTGTGATCTTTTGCCTCCATTTTTTACACAGAATATATCTTATGCTAAATAAATTAAAAAATAACACCTCATATTTTCCACAAATTCATTAAAGAAAATAACGGGGGGGGGAGCAGCTAGATTGCACAGTGGATAGAGCACCGGCCTTGGATTCAGGAGGATCTGAGTTCAAATCCAGCCTCAGACACAAAACACTTACTAGCTGTGTGACCCTGGGCAAGTCACTTAACCCCACTGCCTAGCCAAAAGAAAAAAAAAAGAAAGAAAATAACAGGACAATTATAGAATTTCTTTATATGTTATATGGAAAAATATATTTACTCTCAAATTAATTGTATACTTTTATGTTTTTCCTTTAGGAGCTCACAGAGAATGTTACTTCCTGGATGTATGAAACAGATGTGGAAAATTTTGTTGTTTATAGACAAGAACTCTCAAATTTAGCCAGTCAAGGTAGGTAATAACTCTAGTTTTGTAAATTATTACATAAAATTTTTAGACCTATCACAGTTTTATTCGGCATGATTAATTTGAACATTCACTGCATTGACCATACCTTTATGGCTTCACATTCATGCACACATCCTCATTCTCTAACACCCCTTGACAGAAAGTAATTTCCAAGTAAGTGACATGTTAATAAACAGAAATTATAAATAAGTAAAAATTAAAAATTAAAAGAGAATGAAGTGACTTCCCTTTGAAAATTTGTGTTTTTTTTCCCTCCAGTTTGCACTTACCCATCCTCAGCTCCTAGCTTCTTTCAGTATGAGTAACTCAAATTTTAGCTTCAAGTCCAACAAACAAGGTATCCTAAGATCTCTGGGTTCGTGGATAAGTCAAATATGGAGTAGAATCTTTCCCCCTTTTTGTAGCTTTTTAAAGATAAAAATATATTTGAACATAATCATTTTAACTTTTTGATTGATGGTATTATAGCTTGATATTTTTGTCTCGTTACATTCTTTGCTATTATTATCTTCAAAAACTCCAACTAAAAATTTAATGATATGGGTCTCATTCATTTCCGTCCCTTATCTCCACATAGCTATTTTGAGTTGTTATTTGATGCTATTTTCTGTGACTTACTACAACTTTTAGATAAAGAACATCTCAAATTATTTTGGATTTAGCATTATTTCATAGACTTTTTTCGCATCCTAATTCATAGTGAGATAGGAAGAAGAAAAATATTTCATTGTCCCTTGGGGAAGTGACACCTACCCTGACCACACAATTGGTTAATTCAATTCTATTCTTGATAATCTCTTCAACCCCATGCTTCTGTTCTCTTTCTTCTGAATGTGTTTATGCCGACAACATCAAAAAAAGGGTACATTGTATGAATGAAAATTTGTTTAATATTATCAAGTGGTTTGGAAATCTCTCTGTGTTTTTAGTTGACACGTTTAAGCAAACAACAAATCAGAAAGCATTTATTAAGTTTTTACTATGTGCCAGTCACTGTTCCAAGCTCTGGGAATACAAATAAAAGCAGAAAGACATTCCTTGCCCTTGAGAAGCTTACATTCTCACAGGGAAACACAGCACATAAAAGAAAGCTAAAAAGTAGGAAAGAAGGATGAGGAAAGGAGGAAAGAGACTATTCCTACAGGGGCATCAGAGAAGTCTGGAGAGTGCAGCCTGGAAAGCAATGAATGCTAGCCTGGGTGTCCTTCTTCAGATGGAAGGTCTAGGAGAAACCAGCTAATCAGAGGGAGAAGTTCAGGGGTGGAGGAATCTTTGGTATGAAAAGTCCAGGGACAGAGTAAACTTACAGCATGAAGAAATTTCTGTGACATGCATGGTAGAGGAAGTACAAGGACTTTACAAGCCAAGATACTAGATAATCACTATATTTCATAAATTCACTTAAATAAACTAGAAGTTTCTTATTGAAAAAAAAAACTGGCTTTGGAACCTTGAAACCAAAAGATAAGAAGTCAGACGTATCTTTAGGAGACCTTATGTGTCATCATTAAAAATGTATGCAGTGGTTCCTTTTTTCTCTGAGAAAATGATAACCATCATTTCATTGCATCCATATTACTCTCATCTATTTAAAATGAATCTTTTCTTATAGTAGCAAATATTGAATGTCAGAAGTAACTGTATTCTTGAAAGAAAAAAAATCCAAAGCTCGTTCTTTGTTCATATTACAGTATGGAATGTGGGGGCTTGACTACTTAAACACACTGTCCTTTTCCCATTTTCACTTTAGCCACTGCAATCACACTCTCCCGCCCCCCCATCTTCTCTCCCTGTCTACTGATCATTCCTTTCCTAAAGCCTTCAAACATGCCCATGTCTCCTTCATCCTTAAAAAGCCTTCACTAGACCCTACCATCCCCTCAGGCTGTCATCCTATATTTCTCTTCCTCCTTTTTTCAGCCAAATTTCTAGCAAAATTTTTCTATTCTAGTTTCTTAATTTATTTCTTCTCACTCCTCAACCCTTTGCAGTCTGGCTTCTGACTTTATTTCTCAGCTGTAACTGCTCTCACCAAAGCTACCAGCAATCCCTTAATTCAGAATCTGAGGGTCTTTTCTTAGGCCTTTCACTTATTTTTTCTTTTTCATTTCCTAATGCTGAATGCCCTCTTTTCCTGGGTGCTCTCTTCTCTCTAGGAGGTTGTCATGGTACTGCTTCCTTCTGGTTCTCCTACCTTTCTTACCTCATTTCCTGACTCTTCATCTGTATCAAATCCACTTATTTTGGCTATATTCCAAGACTCTGTTCTGAACCCTCTGTTCTTTCCATATCCTGTTACTTAATTATTTCATCAGCTGTCATGGTTTTAAGTACAACCTTTTTCCTGAAATTCATTCCTGCATCACCTGTTTATTGGACAATTCAAACTCATCAGAAAGACATTCCTTGCCCTTGAGAAGCTTACATTCTCACAGGGAAACACAGCACATAAAAGAAAGCTAAAAAGTAGGAAAGAAGGATGAGGAAAGGAGGAAAGGACTATTCCTACAGGGGCATCAGAGAAGTCTGGAGAGTGCAGCCTGGAAAGCAATGAATGCTAGCCTGGGTGTCCTTCTTCAGATGGAAGGTCTAGGAGAAACCAGCTAATCAGAGGGAGAACTTGTTAGCTTCCCTTGCTCTCAAATCTACCCCTCATCCAAAATTCTCTATCTTTTAAAAAGACACCACCATTCTTCCATTCTTCCAGTAAACCATCCTCAGTATCATCCTTGATTCTTCACTCTCCTTCACCCTGCATATTCACACAGTTGTCAAATCTTGATATTTCTATCTCCATAACATCTCTAACATCCATACCTTCAGTCACTTCTTGCCTAGACTATTGGAATTGCACCTGATTGGTCTCCATGCATCAAGTCTCCCTCTACTCTAATTTGTCATTCACACAGCTCCCAAAAGTACAGACCTGACAATGTTACTCCCATACTCAGTAAACTTATCCAGAGGCTTTCTTTTGTATTGAGTATAAAATGTAAACTCCTCTGTTTGGCTTTTGAAACCTTTGATAGCTTAGCTCCAATCTGTCTTTCCAGACTCTTATGTACTTCTCTTCCCACACATTAGAGTCCAACCAAATTGACCTTTGCTCTGTTCCTTATGCATCTTTCTCCCATTTTATACTGCCTGTCCCCATACCCCTAATGCACACCTTTCTCATCTCTTCTTCTTAAAAATCCCTTTTTTCCTTCAAAAGGCAATTCAAGCATCACTTTCTACATTTAGCCTTTCCTCATTTCCCTTTCCCCACTTGCAGTGGACTTCCTCCATAGTTATATTTAAAAGCCTCTTTGTATTTATTTTTAATTTATTCCATACACATTATATAATACATATCTTCTATTATCGGTATATCGTGTATATTTTGTTTGTTTTATATGAGAATGTGTGTGTACATTTATATATGTATATATATAATCTTTACTTATATATTTTATTTCTCCCAGTAGAATATAAACTCTATGAGAGTAGGAATTGTTATTGGGTTTGGGTTTTTTTTGGCTAAACAATGGGGTTAAGTGACTTGCCCAGAATCACACAGCTAGTAAGTGTTATGTGTCTAAGTCTGGATTTGAATTCAGGTCCTCCTGAATCCAGGGCCAGTGCTCTATCCACTGCACCACCTAACTGCCCCTGGAAACTGTTATTGTTGTTGTTGTTTTACCTTTATATCCCCAGTCATATGGTAGGTACTCAGTCAATATTTTTGGATCAACTCATAATTTGAATTTTCTTCTCATGCACCTCTCTGATGACATCCTTCATGACACATCTCTTGTGCATTAATTAATTGGCAGAACGCTAATCATGCACCCCTTTAGCTGACTTGTAAGTAGTTCATCCAAAGCTTATAGTCTTTGATTTACTACTATATACAACACTTGAAGACGTTGTTATTTTTAAATGTGCCTTTGTTTCTGGAAGAAGCATGTAGTCAATAAAAGCATCATAATTTCCCAAAGATTTTCTAGCCTACCTCCTGTTTACTGCTAACTCCTGTTCAATGCCTAGAGTATTACTTACAACTTAGAAAATGACAGACCAGCTCTGTTGATTGTCCATCCAGCTCTAATCATAGTCTAGGAAGACATTCTTCCTCCATTTTGCTCTTCCAGAAGCTTTTGAATGTTCATGAATCTCATTTAGGAGACTCTGCAGTTTTATAGGGTTTAATCCAATCAGAACATCTCATATAAATATATGCTTTCAGAAATAACTATTCCATTTGAACGCTGAGCTAGATAGCTTCCTTGATGGTGTCAGACTTTCAAAGAATCTTATATGATTTTGACATTTGCATAGGAGACATCTTGTTTTAGGAGTACCTTTAAGATATTTTTCTCTACTGTATCAATTTTTTTTTAATAGTCAGGAAGAGTAAGCATATTGCAAACATGCATTTCAATCAGCATTGTGACTACAAATGTCACATCTGTGAGCTGTGAAATGTTGTTTCTGCAAGCCTACCTGTTACTTTTTTGTAGATATGAGAAAGTATGCATGTAAGATTTATTTCCAAACCCTTGGTGTCCTTTCCACTTTCAGGTACCTTAAAACAATTTCTCAATGCCATGGAGCACAGACCACCTTTGATTTGAATATAATTGATTTAGTCCACCCACACTTCCTGTCTTTGTTTTCATTATTGCCATTTCCAAATATGCTAGCTTTCCCATAATTGACGGGAGAAAAAAAGTTGTTATAGAGTGCTTTTCCATATTTTGTCTATTTCCCCAATTTGTAGGTTCATACTATTTAAACATACCTATTGATATTTCTACAAATTCCCAAACTTCTCAGTTCCTCAATTTACTCACTTCTCATGGCCCACTCCTCGATTCCACTTTAGCTGCATAAAGAAATGGTGATACCCTTGCTCTTGTCTTTGCCCTGAAAGTGTTTCACTTCCATGTTCACGAATTCCAACATGTCTTTATCTGATCATAATCCTTTATCATGCCATATTTTTTTATACATTAGGACTCCTGACCCTGTTCTTTGACCTCACTGTGACCTTTCATTCCTTCATCCCTTGGTTCTTTCTCAGACCATCACACCTCTACTGGTCTTCCCTTCCCTATCTTGATTCCTTAATAAATCAGTTCAGCTCTATACTCTATACTTTCTTTTCTTTGTCCTGTTACCAATCATACTGTGCTAAACTCCAACCCTGTAATTCTCAGCCTTCCTCCTACTTTGCTTCTGTATATGTGCTGCTGAGCATAGCTAACGATCATAAAGCCATGTTAATTTTGGCCATTGCTGATTTATGTTTTTATTCTGAAGTGGGCCCTCAGTGTAGTAAGACAGTTCTCTAATCAATTAATTATCCCTCTCTCCCTAATAACTGCTCCACACCTTCCTTTACTTTCTAAATTCTCTCATGGCCCCATCCTTTCTCCAGCTATCTAAGCTGAGGACTCCTTTTTGTATGTCACTGAAAAAGTTGAGGTAGTCATGTTACAGCACTCCATATTACATCACTCCCCCCCTACCATCTATGTACTCCTGCGTTCTGGTCTCAGATAAAACTGTTGGCTTTTTCCTAACCAAGGCCAACCCCCCTATATACCTTTTAATCCCAACCCCATACTTCTCTGGCATATTGTTCCTCATTATCATTCCCACTTTTCAATTATCCATCATTCCCTATTCACAATCACCATCCCTACTTCCTAAATCCTTATCTCCCCCCAGTTCTTTTATTTTTTTAAAGAAGTTAACATCATCTGCTAAATATCATCCTATACCTTTTTTCCCTTCCTAGATTTAAGTTCTTTAAGAAATTCATTTGTAGTAGGTGCCACCACTTCCTGTCTTTTTACTTTCTTCTGAACTCTCTTCAATCTGCTCTTTTTTATATTATTTTTAATTTTTATTTTCTCTGGTTACATGTAAAAACAACTTTTAATACTCGGTTTTAAAACTTTAGTTCCAAATTCTCTCCCTTCCTCCTCCCCACCCCCACCCCTTCATTGAGAAGGCAAGTAGTTCAATATAGGCTGTACATGTGTAGTCATGCAAAACATATCCATAAATGTCATGTTGTGAAAGAAAACATAAACCAAAAAAAAAAAACCTCAAGAAAAAGAAAGTTAAAAAAGTATGCTTTCAATCTGTATTCAGACACCATCAGTTCTTTCTCTGGGGATGGATAGCATTTTTCATCATAAGTCCTTCAGAGTTGTCTTAGATCATTATATTGCTGAGAATCGCCAAGTCATTCACGGCTGATCATCTTACAATATTGTTGTTCCTTTGTACACAGTACATTTTACTTTGCATCAGCCCATGCAAGTCTTTCCAGGTTTTTCTGAGAGCATCCTGCTCATCATTTCTTGAAGTGCAATAGTATTTCATCATAATCACATATCACAACATGTTCGGCCATTCCTCAATTGACGGACATCCCCTCAATTTCTAATTCTCTGCTGCCAGAACTGAGTTGCTATAAATATTTTTGTATGTGTAGGTCCTTTCCTTTTTTGTTTTTTATCTGTTTTGGGATACGGAGCTATAAGTGGTATTGCTAAGTCAAAGGGTATGCATGGTACTATAGCCCTTTGGGCATAGTTCCAAATTGCTCCATAGAATGGTTGAATCAGTTCACAGCTCCACCAACAGTACATTAATGTTTCATTTTTCCACATCCCCTCCAACATTTGTCATTTACCTTTTCTATCCTATTAGCCAATCTAATAGGTGATTATTTTAATTTGTATTTCACTAATCAATAGTAAGTTAGAACATTTTTTAATATGGCTAGATAGCTTTGATTACTTCATCTGAAAACTAATCATATCTTTTCATCATTCATCAGTTGGAGAATGGCTCTTATTTTTATAAATTTGACGCAGTTCTCTATATGTTTGAGAAATGAGGCCCTCATCAGAGAAACCTGATTCAAAAATTTTTTCACACTTAACTACTGCTAACTGTATTTCCCTCCATCCTATCCCCGCTTTATTCTATTCTTTCTCTCCTTTCACCCTTTCCCTCTCAAAAGTGTTTTGCTTCTGACCACTCCCTCCCCCAATCTGCCCTCCTTTCTATCACCCTCCCCCCCTTCTCTTATATCCACTTCCCCTCTTACTTTCCTGTTGATAGATTTCTATACTTAATTGAGTATGTTATTCATCTTTGAGCCAGTTCTGATGAGAGTAAGGTTCATTCACTCTCCCTCACCTCTTCTTCTTCCCTTCCCCTGCACTGTAAAAGCTTTTTCTTGCCTCCTTTATGTGAGATAATTTACCCCATTCTGCCTCTCCCTTTTTCTTTCTACATTCCTCTCTCACTTCTTAATTTTATTTTTTAGATATCATCCCTTCATATTCAACTCACGCCTGTGCCTGATGTCTATGTATTCCTCTTAACTACCCTAATAATGAGAAAGGTCTTATGAGTTACAAATATCATCTTCCCCCAGGAATGTATACAGTTTAACCTTATTAAATCTGTTATGATTTCCCTTTGCTTTTTACATTTTTATGCTTCTCTTGAGTCGTGTATTTGAAAGTCATATTTTCTATTCAGCTCTGGTCTTTTCAACAAGAATGCTTGAAAGAACTCTATCTCATTGAATGTCCATTTTTTCCCCTGAATGATTATATTCAGTTTTGCTGGGTAGGTGATTCTTGGTTATAATCAAAGCTCCATTGCTCCCCCAAATATCATATTCCTTCTGATCCTTTAAGGCAGAAGCTGCTAAATTGTGTGTTATCCTGACTGTGGCTCCATGATACTTGAATTATTTCTTTCTGGCAGCTTACAATATTTTCTCCTTAACCTCGGAACTCTTGGAATTTGGCTCTAATATTCCTGGGAGTTTTCATTTTGGGATGTCTTTCAAGACGTGATCGATGGATTCTTTAAATTTCTCTGTTACCCTCTGGTTCAAGACTATCAGAGCAATTTTCCTTGATAATTTCTTGAAAGATGATGTATAGGCTCTTTTTTTGATCATGGCTTTCGAGTAGTCTAATAATTTTAAAATTATTTCTCCTGCATCTGTTTTCCAGGTCAGTTATTTTTTAATGAGATATTTCACATTGTCTTCTATTTTTGGTTTTGTTTTATAATTTCTTGATTTCTCATAAAGTCATTAGCTTCCATTTGCTCCATTCTAATTTTTAGGGAATGATTTCCTTCAGTGAGCTTATGGACCTCCTTTTCCATTTGTCCAGTTTTGCTTTTTAAGGCATTCTTCTCCTCCTTGGCTTTTTGGACCTCTTTTACTATTTGGCTTAGTGTGTTTTTCAAGGTGTTATTTTCTTCAAGGGTTTTTTGTATCTCCTTTACCAGACTGTTGACTTTTTTTTCATGACTTTCATGCATCACTCTCATTTCTCTTCCCAATTTTTCTTTTACTTGATTTCCAAAATCTTTTTTGAGCTCTTCCATGGCATGGAACCAATTCATATTTTTCTTGGAGGCTTTGGATGTAGGAGCTTTGACTTTGTTGTCTTATTCTGAATGTGTGTTTTGTTCTTCCTTGTCACCATAGTCTTCCTGAGTCAGAGTTTTTTTTCCACTGTTCATTTTCCCAGCCTATTACTTGACTTTTAACTCTCTTAAAGTAGGGCTCTGCTTCTAGGATAGAGAGTGCCCTGTCCTGAACTTCAGGGGTATGATCTAAGGAGAGATGTTTACTCCTCTCCTGCCCTGTGCCCTGGTCTGTAAGTAACCGCTAGCATTCTTTTCTGCCCTGTAACTGTGAGGAGGGTCCCCCCTCCACTGAGGCCACAAGCTTTGCTAAGCTAGTTCTCCTCCTTGCCTTGGGACTGCCACCCAGGACTGCCACCCAGATCCAAGTATGGGTAAAGCAACAGAAACCCTGCCTCATTGTGAGCAAAAAGACCCCTGTAATTTCCTTCTGTCCATTTGTTCAACCCCTTTACTATCTGTGGGCTGAAAATTCTGGAAGCAGCTGCAGTGTTTCTGCTACTGATTCAGTCATTCCCAAGGCCTGATCCTGTTTTCCCATGGCTGTGCTGGTACAGTCTGCACTGGACTGCTGTCTACTCTCACCCAGGTGTGACAGGCCTTTCTTGCAGACATTGTGAGTTTTCTTTCGTGTCTGTGGGCTAATAGGTCTGGAAACTGCCAGTGCTGCAGTTTCAGTAACCCAGAATCCTGCTCTAGGTTTGCTGGGGCCCAGTCTGTGCTGGTACTGCCTGAGCTGGACTATGCTCTTCTCTTACCCAGGTGCAACAGACCTTTCCTGCTGACCTTCCAAGTTGTCTCAGGCTGGAAAAATTTGTTTTATACTCTGTCTTTTTGTGGTTTCTACTGCTCTAGGATTTGTTTAGAGTCATTTCTTAGAGGTATTTGGAAGGGTTTAGAGGAGAGCTCAGGTGAGTCTCTGCCTTTACTCTACTATCTTGACTTCACTTCTCTGGGCCTTTTGCAGTCTGCTGTCTTCAAAGTTGCCAGTGTCCTCTTCCTTGCATTATGGCCTTTTCTTACTTCTCATCCTTATTGAAAACTGATTCAGCAGTTGAGTCTATTCATCACCTTCTTCCACTGGATCTTCTCCATGCATATGTATCCCAGATCTAAATATCAGCCTTAGCTTGTTTTCTGAGCTCTAGTCCCACATCACCAACTGCCTTTTGGACAAAACTGGACTGGAACAAGATAGTTTCAATCATTATAAACAGATCTAGTGTTGATTTAGTTTCCCCCCTTTTTTTTTCTTCTAAATAAGGAGGAAAGAAATATATAACAGGATTTGATGAAGGGTAGAAAACACTTAATAATCAGAACCATAACATACAGATATAACAGATGAACTTTGTAAAAAAAAAAAAGACAACTAGATTAGAAAGGTAAGCCCAGTAATTTTTTTACAAGAGACATACTTAAAAACACTCTGATTCATGCAATATTACAATGATATTTAGAGTGGATTTATTATGCTTCATGTAAATCCAAAGAACAGCAATTATTATCTCAGATATGGCAACGGTAAAAATAGATACAGTTTAGAGACACAAGCAGAGAAATATTATGCTAAAATGGACGAGAGATAATGAAACAATATCAATTTTTTATTTTAGAAAAAGCAGCTGAATTACAGGGAGATATTTCTCTTGTAGATGAGGTCAGGAATGGCCTCTGCATTTAATGGGACAACCTTCTTCAGCTCCCTGTTGTGAGAGACCAGGTGTCATCCACCTTCCTAATAAAACTCAGGGTTATTATAAGGGACTCAGTTGTCCAGTATTCAGTCCTCCATCCCAGTCACTAGAAAGGAAATCACTTTCACCCTTCTTGTTTGTTATTGTTTCGTGTTAACTCCCCCTCTGGCCATGCCTGCAATAACCAGTATCAAGATTATCATAAAGATGCCCAGTAGCTAATGATGCCTTTTCCCTCAGTGATCTGTCTCCTCTAAGTCCCCCAGGAAGATTGAAATGCCACAATGTATCTGTTAGGTGACCTTTGTTTTGATAGTGACCTGATAGCCAATGTCCAGCCTCCCCTTATGTTCCTGTGGGACAAGGGCTTTCCTGGATGCCTTAGGCTTTAATGAGGCTGAAGGGCCTCAACTACTCCAGTGTTTTATGTACACTGTGGCTAGGATCTCCATTGTCTCACCATTATTCACTTTATTAGACCCATGTTTCAGAGGCCTCATGCAAAGCTCCTTAATTTTTTTCCTATAAAAACATGGACAATTTTGCAGAATCAGTTACTTTTTTCATTGTAGCCTTTTATCTTTTGCCTTTATCTAAATCATAATGCATCTCTTTCCTTTATCATAGTTGATACTCAGTTCTCAATAATTCTGATTTGGTTTTCTTGATAGCATATGTTCTGTGCCTACTTTCAGTGATTTCTCCAGAATCTCACAGGTCCAGGCAGTGTAGTGTGGACTCAGGTCAGAAAGTCTTGAGTTCAGATCAGGCCTCAGACACTTGCTGACTATGTCGCTGTGCAAGTTACTTAACCTTACTGCCCCTCGCTGTTCCCTTTCCTTATCTATAAACTATGGTTTAACATGTTCCTACCAGGATTGTTGTGAAGATAAAATGAGAAAACATTTATAAATCACTTTGTATACCTTAATGTACTAGATAAATGCTAAGTATCAACATCATCATCATTTCTTACCATATCCTGTCTTAAATTTCTCTTTTCTGGTGGCATGTAAATTTTTCCTATGTGCTCTTTTCCTTTTGTTCCAGTACTACTGGACAATTTACTTTTATGATTGCTCAAAATATAATATTTAGGGGGTTTTGCTTCAAGCTGTTCTGGAAGCTTGGTGATTCTTACATTATCTTATTATTCCCTATGTTGAAAGTCAGCTGTTTCAAATAGTAGCTAGCTCACAATTTCTTCTTAACTTGCATTCTTCTGACCGTGTTAAAATATTTTTACCCTGTCATTGAATTTCTGACTTTTATTTTCTCCTCTGTTTTTTTGTTTGTTTGTTTTTCTGAATGTCCACTGCTTTAGTAAGATTTTCTGTTCTAGGCTTTCTATTTTGCTCCTTTATGTCTCCCTTTCGTTTTTTATTATGTCTTCTGAATACTTTGGAATTTCTTAAACATAGATCTTATTCTCATTCATAGTTCTTATTTCTTATATGTAGTTCTTATTCCCTTTGTGGTGATTCATTCTAATAGTAGTATCTATAGAATTGTAGAATTATTCTCTTTTGGAGTTTTATCCTGGGATGCATTTACTCTTTCATATTTTCTTATTTTATTGGTTTTTCTTTGCTTGCTGAGTTGCCCCCCACCCCACTCCCCCTTTTTTTTTTGTGGAAGTGAGCTGTTTTCCATTGAGGGAATAGGCAGCAAGACTCATCTGATCTGGTAAAATGATGTCATCAATATAAAGATTGACTTCACTGCCATCTTGGAATGAGACCTCTTTTAGATTAGGATTAATAATAAGAAGTATTCAGGTAGCCCTGGCAAAGTATGCTGATAAACTCTAATCAAATCGTCTTTGAAACAAAACTTCTCCAATTGCAGCTTATAAATGAACTAGATGATTGTTCATCCCACCGGTTAGTGGTTCAAAACTCTTTTTGACACTAATGCTGAAGGAGCTGACCCCACCAAAGACCACATTTCTAGTAATTGAAGTTATTCTGGGTTGACTGACAAGAATCCTTGATAACTGTCAACTTCACCTTCAGATAATTCCAAACTTCTTTTGATACTGGAACTGCAACCAGGTAGAGTCTATAGCATGTGACCTAAAGTAAGGTCAGAAAGTGGTTAGAATAGGAAAATGGCAGGACAAAATTTTGCTTTAAAGAAAATCCTTGTGGATTACCTCAAAGAAACTTCTTTTCCATCTTCTGTTTTGATTGTTTTCATTTCATTTGATGTATTTATTATTTTTGACATGTGAGTTTATCTGAACTTGGCTACATTGTTGGAAACCCTCTTAAAAAGTATTTCTCTGACTACACAATGACTCAAAGTCTTAATAGGGTTAAAAAGATAAAATTAATTTAACATCTTACACTCTTTTTTCTGTCTTAAACATTATGCCAAAATAATTCTACATTCTAATACTTTGTTTTTTGTTGTTCAGTCATGTCTGACTCTTCATGGCCTCATTTGGGATTTTCTTGGCAAAGACACTGCAGTGGTTTATGACTTCCTCTTCCAGTTCATTTGACAAATGAAAAAACTGAGGCAAACAGGGTTAAGTGATTTACTCAGGGTCATGTAGCTAGTAAATGTCTGAGGCCAGATTTGAACTCAGGAAAATGAGTCTTCCTGACTCCAGCCTGGCACTCTATCCACTGCACCACCTAGCTGCTGATTATACTACATGAACTCTAACTATGTTATTCCTTCATTTTTTGTGAATTCTCATTTCTAAAACTGGTAATTTACTTTTCTTTTTTTTTTTTATCAAATTAGCTAATAGTTTAACATTAGGAGAACTATAAATATAATTGATATATTAATAACAAAATCATATGATTATATCAACAAACAGAAAAAACCTAAAATACAATGCCAGTTTTTGTTAAAAAAAAAAAAAAGAAAAGAAAAGAAAGAAAACATAAGAATAAATGGGCCCTTTCTAAAACCAAGTGCCAGCATAATATGTAATGGGAATAAACTAGAGTCCTTTCTAGAAAGATCACAGTTAAAGCACCTTGTCATAAAGTATCAGCATTTTCATATAATGCCAGTAAAATCCAGCAAGAAGTAGTAGAAAGAAAAATTCCATTTAAAATAACTAAAAAATTTAAAAACTACTTGAGAGTCTTCATATCAAGATACTCATGACAACTATATGTAAAACATAAAGATTTCAGTCTCACTTCAAAGCTTTTTTAAATTTTATTAATTTGTTTTGATTTATCAACTATCATTTCCATAAGCTTTTGAGTTTTAAATTTTTCTCCCCCTTTCTCCCTGTCTCCCTCCCCAAGAAGGTATGCAATATGATATAGGCTATACATATACATTCCTGTTAAACATATTTTCACATTAGTCATGTTGTAAGGAAGAATTAGAACTAGAAGAAGGAACGACCAGAAAGAAGAAACAAAACAAAACAGAAGGAAAAAAATAGCAAATAGTATGCTTCCATCTGCTCTTTCTTTGGATGTGGATAGGATTTTCCATCATGAGACCTTTGGAGATGTCTTAGATCCTTGCATTGTTGAGAAGGACTAATTCTATCAAAGTTAGTCATTGAACAGTGTGGCTGTAGCTGTGTACAACGTTCTCCTAGTTCTGCTCACTTCAGTCAGCATCAGTCCATATAAGTCTTTCCAGGTTTTTCTGATTAATCCACTTGCTTAGATCCATTTAACCCACTTCATTGGATGTTTTTTATCATTACATCAAAGTCAATTTATACCCACCTCCTCTTTAAAATAGTGTAACAGCAATACAGTTCTCCAGAGTTACAAGTGTCATCTTCCCTTGTAGGGATGTAAAGTTTGCCCTTATTAATAACATGTTGGGGTTTGTTTGTTTGTTTTCTGTCCTGTTTACTTTTTTATGTGTCTCTTGAGTCATGTATTTGAAAATCAAATTTTCTGTTGAGCTCTGGTCTTTTTATCAGGAGGTTTTGGAAGACCACCTGTTTTGTTGAACGTTCATCTCCTCCTCTGAAAGATTATGCTCATTTTTGCTGGGTAGTTGATCCTTGGTTGGTAACCCAAGCTCCTTTGCCTTATGGAATATCATATTCCATGCCTTACCATCATTTAATGTAGGAGCTGCAAGGTCCTGGGTAATCCTTACTGTGGTTCCATGATATTTAAATTGTTACTTTCTGGCTGCTTGCAGAATTTTCTCTTTGACCTGGTAATTTTGGAATTTGTCTACTATATTCCTTGGCGTTTTCAATATGGGATCTCTTTCAGGAGGTGATCAGTGGATTCTTTCTATGACTATTTTACCTCGTGGTTCTAGGACCTCAGAGCATTTTTCCTTGATTTCCTGAAAGATGCTATCCAGGCTCTGTTTTTCATCGTGATTTTTAGGTAGACCAACAATTTTTAAATTCTCTCTCCTGGATCTCTTTTCCAGGTCAGTTGTTTTACCAATGAGGTATTTTACATTTTCTTCTGTTTTTTCATTCTTTTGTTTCTGTTTGACTGATTCTTGATATCTCATAGAGTCATTAGCTTCCATTTGCCCAATTCTAATTTTTAACAAATTGTTTTCTTCTATTAAATATTGTACCTCCTTTTCCATTTGGCCCATTTTATTATTTTTTTTCCCCTTTTTTGGAAAGGAGAGTGAAATTTATTTTTTTTTAATTTTAAAAAAAATTTTTAATATAAATTTATTTATTTTTACTTTTCAACATTCACTTCCACAAGTTTTTGAGTTCCAAATTTTCACCCCATCTCACCCCATCCCCCCACCCCAAGATGGCATGCATTCTGAATATCCCTTCCCCTAGTCTGTCCTCTCTTCTATCTCTTCCCCCCCCTTCTCTTATCCCCTTCCCCTTCTCTTTTCCTGTGGGGCAGGATAGACTTCTGTACCCCATTTCCTGTATTTCTTACTTCCCACCCCACCCACCCTCATTGAAAAGGCAAGCAACTCAATATAGGTTGTACCTGTGCAGTTATGCAAAACACTTCCATAGTAGACATGTCATGAAAAATTAACTCTATTTCCCTTAATCCTATCCTGCCCTCCCATTTATTCTATTCTTTCTTTTGACTCTGTCCCTCCTCAGAAGTATTTGCTTCATTACCCCTTTCCCAATCTGCCCTCCTCTCTATCATCCCCCTGCTCTCTTGTCCCCTTCTCCCCCTATTTTCCTGTAGGGTAAGACAGATTTCCATACCCAATTGAATGTGTATGTTATTCCCTCCTTAAGCCAAATCCTATGAGAATAAGATTCACTCATTCCCTCTCACCTTCCCCATTTCCCCTCCACTGTAAGACTTTTCTTTTCTTTTTTTTTTTTTGTGAGATAATTTACCCCATTCTACCTCTCCCTTTCTTCTTGTCCAAATATAATCCTCCCTCATCCCTTAATTTTATTCTCCAGATACGACACCTTAATCTTCAACTCACCCTGCGCCCTCTATCTATCTGTCTATATGTACATACATATAATTTTTTTCCTTCAACTACCCTAATACTGACAAAGGTCTCATGAGTTATAAATATCATCTTTCCATGCAGGAATGTAAACAGTTCAATCTTAATAAGTCTCTTATGATTTCTCTTTCCTGTTTACCTCTTCATGTTCCACTGGAGTCCTGTATTTGAAAGTCAAATTTTCTATTCAGCTCTGGTCTTTTCATCAAGAATGCTTGAAAGTCCTCTATTTCACTGAATGACCATTTTTTCCCCTGAAGGACTGTACTCAGTTTTGCTGGGTAGGTGATTCTTGGTTGTAATCCTATCTCCTTTGCCCTCCGGAATATTATATTCCATGCCCTGCGGTCCTTTAATGTAGAAGCTGCTAAATCTTGTGTTATCCTGATTGTGTTTCCACAGTACTTGAATTGTTTCCTTCTGGCAGCTTGTAATATTTTCTCCTTGACCTGGGAACTCTGGAATTTGGCTACAATATTCCTAGGAGTTTTCCTTTGGGGATCTCTTTCAGGAGGAGATCTGTGGATTCTTTCAATTTCTATTTTGCCCTCTGGTTCTATATTCAGGGCAGTTTTCCTTGATAATTTCTTGAAAGATGATGTCTAGGCTCTTTTTTTGATCATGGCTTTCAGATAGTCCAATAATTTTTAAATTCTCTCTCCTGGATCTATTTTCCAGGTCAGTTGTTTTTCCAATGAGATATTTCACATTGTTTTCTAATTTTTCATTCTTTTGGATTTGTTTTACAGTGTCTTGATTTCTCATAAAGTCACTATCTTCCAATTGCTCTATTCTAATTTTTAAGGAAGTATTTTCTTCAGTAATCTTTTGGACTTCCTTTTCCATTTGGCCAATTTTTCTTTTTAGGGCATTCTTCTCCTCATTGGCTTTTTGGACCTCTTTTGCCATTTGGGTTAGGCTATTTTTTAAGGTGTTATTTTCTTCAGTATTTTTTTGGGTCTCCTTTAGCAAGCTGTTCACTTGTTTTTCCTGATTTTCTTGCATCACTTTCTTTTCTCTTCCCAGTTTTTCCTCTACTTCCCTTACTTCTCAGAATTCCTTTTGAGCTCTTCCAAGGCCTGAGACTGATTCGTATTTTTCTTGGAGGCTTTGGATGTAGGAGCTTTGACTTTGTTGTCTTCTTCTGGTTGTATATTTTGATCTTCTTTTTCACCAAAGTAAGATAATATAGTCTGACTCTTTTTTGTGCTGCTTGCTTATGATGCCAGCCAATTACTTGAGTTTTAATCTCTTTGTTAAGGTAAGAGTCTGCTTCTAGTGTGGAGAATGTACTGTCCCAAGCTTCAGGGGTTTCTGTAGCTGTTTTCAGAGATACTTGTAGGGACCTGTAAATTTTCAGTTCTTCCAAGGTGGTATGATAAGGGGTGAGGTGTTTACTCCTTTCCTGGCCTGTGACCACAGGTATTCCTTTCTGTCTCATAACTGTGAGGAGGGGTTCCTCTCCACAGCCACTACAAGCTCCACCGTGCCAGCGCTCCTCCTCACCCCAGCACTGCCGCCCAGAACTGTGACCCAGATCCAAACACAGGCAAAACAAGAGGTTCCTGCCTCAGCACTGGCAAAGAGATCCCTGGAGTCCCTGTCTGATCAGCCACTGGATTCCCCCTCAGCCTGTGGGCAGGGCTGCCCTCCTCCCCCCGCCCTGCCCCAGCCCGGGGCCACGCTCTTGGGGAATGGAGCTGAGACCCCGCCTTCCTCTCTCAGCACCGACAGAAACAGATTTTTCCCACTGACCTTTTAAGTTGTCTTTGGCATTTGTGGATTGAGGAGTCTGGAAACCTCCACAGCTGCCCACGATTCAGTCCTCTGAGGCCTGCCTGCTCCAGGTTTGCTGCGTCGTGGCACTGAGCTCCACTCCCAGCCCTGCGAGATACAGCTTTCTGATCAATCATCCATGTTGTCTTAGGCTGGAAATTTGTTTCACTGTGTCTTTTTGTGGGTTCTGCTGCTTCAGAATTTGCTTAAAGCCATTTTTTATGAGTATTTGGAGGGGTTTGGGGGAGAGCTCAAGCAAGTCACTGCTTTCACTCCGCCATCTTGGCTGTGCCCTCGGCCCATTTTATTTTTTAAGGAATTCTTCTCCTCAGTGAGTTTTTGTGTCTCCTTTTCTGTTTGGCCAATTCTGCTTTTTAAAGAGTCGCTTTCTTCATTTAATTTTTGTCCTTCCTTTTCCAAGCTGTTGACTCTCTCCTGCATTTCTTTTCCCAATTTTTCTTCTACCTCTCTTATTTGACTTTTAAACTCCTTCTTGAGATCTTCCAAGAAGGCTTTTTGGGCTTCAGACCAGTTCATATTCCCTTTTGAGGTTCCAGATGTGGACTTGTTGACAATGTTGTCCTCTTCAGAATTTCTGCCTTGATCTTCACTGTTCTCGTAATAAGAATCTATTGTACATTTCTTTTTGTTCTTGGTGTTTGCTTATTTCCTGCCCTTTAAAAAGAATGAGCTATCCTACTGGTGAGCAGAGGGCACTGACCCAAGCTTCTTGTGCTGGGAGCGTGGGCCTGGTACTGGCTTTGTGTGCTGGAGCCTCAACTGCTGGCAGTTGGAGGCTGTAGGGTTCTGGCAGCTTACCTGGTGTTGGGCTGGAATCAGCAGCAGTGGAACTCTAGGGGTCCGATTGGTCCCTAGAGGTTTCCTGCTCACCCAGGCCTTCCCTTTTGCTTTCTTCTGCTCCTTTTAGATGAATGTTTCTCCACCTGGGGCTTTCCCCCTTGGAGGGCTTCCCAGGGTTTTGCTGAGGGACTGGGAGACTTGGCTATGGTAGAATGCCCCAGCATGAGGTGGTTTTCAGAGCCAGTTTCCACTGGTTCCCCTACCTGTACTGAGGCATTCAGGGGTCCTGGTGTTGGTGCTTGCTTGCTCCACCACCTGGGGTTCAGGATCTCCCCTGGTATGCTGAGGTAAGGCTTTCTACTAGCTTGCTGGGAGCCTCTTATCCTGTAGTGCTCCCCTTCCTCCAGGGCAAGAACAGTCTTTCCATTAATCCTTCAAGCTTCCTAGGCTACCCAATGGCTGCACCCCTTCTTTCTGCTGGTTTAGCTGTTCCAGGTTTTTCCTGGGGCAATATTCTCTGAGCTTTCAAAGGTTAATATGGAACAGTGAGAGTGACTTACTTCTTACTCAGCCATCTTGGCTCCCAGAAGCGGAACCTCACTCCAAAGCTTTTTTTTTCTGAATGAAGACATAGGTGGTAATATTAAAATATAATGGCACATATTTAAACTCAATACATATGCACATAGAATCAGTATCTGTTATTACATAAAAAGAGAGCAAAACAATTTGATCTTAATCAGAAAGCAAGATTTATTTGGAAGAGAAAAGGTCAAGAATCTCAAAGGACTTAATTTTTAAAAGTAGGAATGAAGAGGGCCTTGAAGTACCAGATCTCACACCATACTACAAAGCAATAATCACCAAAATAATTTGGTAACAGTTAAAAATAGAGAGATCAATCAGTGGAACAGATTAAATATACAATATACCGAAACAACTAACCTCGTAGCCTATTGTTCAGTAAACCCAAGTACCCCAGCTACTAGAGTAAGGGTTTTACTATTTGATAAAAACTCCTGGGAAATCTGGACAGCGATCTAGCAGAAATTAGGTTTAGACCAATACCTCACACATAGCCCAAGATAAAATCTCATTGGATACATGATCTGCATATAAAAGGTCACATAAATTAGAAGAACAAAGAAGAAATTGCCTTTCATTTCTATGAGTAGAAGAATACATTACCGAGCACTGGATAGAGAGGATCACAAAAAAATAAATTGGACAGTTTTGATTACATAGAATCAAAAAGATTTTGCACAAATTAATCCAATGGAGCTTAGCTTAGAGGCGAAACAGTTGACTTGGGGTGGGGGGAATCTTTGCAGTAAGTTTCTCTTATAAAGGTCTCATTTACCAACTATATAAAGAACTGATAAATGGCTGAAGGTGGAACAAGCAATTTTCAAGAAAAGCAATCCAGTGCAAGGGAAGCAATCATAAAAAAATTATCCAAATCACTGATAATTAGATGCACATTTAAACAACTCTTTAGTTACAGTTTGTACCCATCAGGTTGACAATGTCACCAGAAAAAGAAAATGACAAATGTGGGAAGGGCTTTGGAAAAATATTTGTACTGATGCACTGTCATTGGAGCTTTGAATTGATCCAGCCATTCTGGATAGTAGTTTATAACTGTGCCCTTGCATTAACTTTAAACAGTGATACCATGACTAGGTCTGTACCCACAGTGGGGAATGACTGAACAGATGTATGTGAATATAAAAGAATATTTTGATACTGTAAGAAATAAAGAGATGATTTCACAGACTTATTGGAAGATGTGTATAAATGGATGAAGAGGGAAATGAACAGATCTAGTAGAATAATTTATACCATAACATTAAAATGGTAAAAATGAACAATTCTGGAAGAATTAAGAACTCTAATCTACACAATGATCAATCCACGTAATCTGGATTCCAACTTGTATTTTCTGCCTTGTTTTATATTATTCCTACATACTCCAGCTTTCAATACTTTTTAAAATATATTTTAAATACATTTTTCAAACATATCAGCAGTCTCCCTCTCTAATTTTGCTCACACTATTTCCTGTGTCTGAATTATCTCACCATCTCTATTTCTCCCTGTTAAACTCTTTCAAGATGTTGCCTCCTCCATGAAGGTTTCCTTTACTTTTTTTTAAAATTATTTTATTCTGAGCTTAACAGATATCAAATAAAATGAGCATTGTCTGTGAAACTATTAATATATGTTACGCCAAGCTTCCCTTTCCTTTTAATTGATACTCATTTTAATGATTTGAAACGATAATTAAATCAATAAAACATAACTAATTCAGCCACTTTCAATGTTATTCTCTTTATCTCTGATTCTGTCTGGTTTTTCTTATCTTAATTTTTTTGGAGGAGACCCTAGCCCTAGCTCTCCTTTTCCTCCCACCTTTCATCCACAGTTGACAAAAAAAGAAAAACAAATCTTTTAAGAAATATGCACCCAAAAAATAAAAAAAAGAAATATACACCCTCAAGCAAAACAAATTCTCACCTTAGCCATGTCCAAAAATGTATTTTTTATTTTGCATCTAGAATCCATCACTTTCTTTCAGGAAGTGGGTGGCATGCTTCATCATCTGGACTCTGGAATCATGATTAGTCATAGTGTTATAAATCAGAGACCTTAATTCTTTAAAAGTTATTTTCTTTACAATGTCGTGATTATTGTATTCTGGTTTTGCTCACTTTACTCATCAGTTCATGTAAGTCTTATCAGGTTCCTCTGAAACCATTCCCTTCATTATTCTTTATGGCACAATACTATTCTGTTACTTTCATATTCCAGATTTATCCAGCCATTCCTCACTAAATGGACAGCCCATTAGTTTCCGGTCATTTGCCACTACAAAAAGAACTGATATAAATATTTTTGAGACATTTTCCTCCTTTTTTGCTTTCTTTGAAGTATAAGTCTCATAGTACTTTCCCTTATTCTTTCTCCTTCTCCCAAACCACCAGTCCCTCAGCCAGAAATGGTCTTTCCTCTGAACATTACAAGTATGTTGGGACTTTTGCATCTTACAGCAGTTACTGCTGCGTAGCAGAGAAATTTTGGGGTCTTAGGGATACAAAAATGACAACCTGTTTTAAAGAAAGAGTGGGAAAAAATTCTGCAAACTACCCAGCTACAGCCATGCCTGCAGATCATTCTCTGATCCGCTGCCCCTACCCAAAAGCAGTGAGACCAATACAATATAAGCCATAATGAGTATTTTTCCACAATAATAATTTTAGTCAGTTCCATTCCTAACTTTGCTGAGGAGATACTACAAAGTGATGACTATTTTATAGGATTCATTAGGTCATATAGGACTTGGTACTCTAGAGGTCTGTTGAGGGACCCAGTGCTACCCCTTTATGCCTTTCTCTTTGGGTCATTTCTTTAGAAGATGGTTCAGAAGAAAGGTTTGTTGCATGGCAGCAGAACTCCTGACAGCGTGTCTCTGCAATTGGCTAGGAGCTGACTGCTGGACCATGCTGCTTAAATTGCTAGAGTTCAGTGGCAATTGATGAGAATTTGCTGTTAATTTCACCTGACTGTACTGATATCTTAGACTTAGCGTACAGATTTTGCATGTGTCACCCCCAGCTCTAATAGCCAGAGAGAGCTATTACTGAAGAGATCGTACATTCATATTCATGGTATTTTTTTTTGCTTTTTTTTGTACTGTAATTGTATTCCATATTACATTACAATTATTTGAGAACATGTCTTATTCATCTTATCTCCCAGTATGATGCTTTGCTCACAATAGACAACTAATACATTTTTTTTAATACTTAAAGAAGAATAGCAGAGAGGAAATTTGACATAGTGGTTAGAGTGCTGGGTTCAGGTCTTCCTTCTGACATACTGGCTGTGTGAACTTTGCCAAATCATTTAACCTCTAAGTGTACTGAGATAACTATCTAAGATTATAGCTGGCAAAGCAGGTTCTGACCTACATTTGGTAGATGAATTTTCCTTGTTGCCAGTTCCCTATCCAGTGATGTCACAGATCTCCCCTCTCCCCCAATTAAATTAGGCTAACTAGACACATTTTGCAAAAAGAAAATAATTCATATGTATTTATGGCTTGATTAGTAAAATATTGTATTCAGAGTCAACAATACTTTATTTCTGCCAAATTTCAGGGTACTTGGCTAGGAACTCAAGCCACTAAAAAGCTTTCAAAAGGTTTACTTTGTAGTTGTACACTGGCATATAAATAATGGCTCGCATTTCCATTACAAAGTTTTTCTATTGGCTACTTCATGAGCCAAGTATTTTATTTTCTGTTATCTCCATTTTTAGAGATGAAGATGAGTTAAAGAGTTGAAATGATTTGTATAAGGTCAGGTGGCTAATAACTTATGTAAAGCATTGAGTTTAACTTTGGAAATTTAAATGTGATTCGATATTGTGGTTTGGCAAAAAAAAAAAAACATTTGATATGGAATCCAAAGTCTTGATTCCATATTCCTATTTCTTCTACTTATTTTTTCATCAAACCTTGAGAAGTTCATTTAATGTGTCTGGGCCTCAGACATATATAAAATGAGGGTATTGAACTAGATTATCTCTGAAGTCCCTTGCAACTTGAAATGCTGTGATCTTATAAAATACTTTAGAAAGATCATAGAATAAGATCACTTCCTTATAATCTTAAAATAACAATAGAAATACTGAGGATAAAGAAACTTCTTAGGAATTCTAACAACGAAACTAAAACCAAAAAGATAATGAGAAACCAAAGAAGAGACTGATAAAATAAAAAATATGATGCAATAAGAAGTAGTGAGAGGTGGGAGAGAATGTCAGAAGAAAGATAGAGAGAAACAGCTTCAAAGTTTGCATTCAAATAGTTTAAAAGTTAGATACAAATGTAAAATAATGTAAAAATTAAAAGAAGAAATTAAATTGATTTTAAAAATGAGATGGGTTAGAAGGAACTAAATGTAGCTAAAGAATCTTGGGAGAATATGATGAAATTCAGAAGTATGGCATATAGCTAAAAACTATGAAAATATCAAGTTGTATCAAAACAAGAGAGGAGAGAATGGCAGATGGTATGGCGGAGATGGAAAAGCAAGATCAGAAAATAATTCAACTGGAAAAAAGATTAGAAGGCAATGTGGATGAAAATGACATTCTGTACAGAGAAACAATTATAAAACCAAAGAAAGGAGAAACTTAAATGAATTCATCTAGCCACATCATAGTTTTGAAGTTTGGTGATGAAGACAAAGAAAAAACTTTCTAGCTTTCAAAATAAATAAAAGTTTTTTGGGTTTTTTTTCCTGCAAAAACCAGAAACGAACAAAGACTTTGGATGATATAAGGAAAAATTTTAAAGTTCATAGTATTCAGTCTAAGAATTGGTTTTTCAGTGTATTCTAAAGCCCTAAGTTTGAAAATAAAAGGTAGACATTAGAAACCTAGAAACTCCCAGAGTTATCCTTCATTACTGAGATAGAAAAACATCATAAAACAACCTATTTTTAAAAATAGATCAATTCTGATTATGATTAACCTAAAATATCTCCTTAATAGCCATCTTAAAATAGTATTGAATTTGTTAATGAAGAAATTATAAAATATTATTTGGGTAAAAAAGGTAAAATTTAAATAAAAATATATAATTTAATCAAGTTTTTAAATTTTTTATCATGAATTTAATTGTCAGACATAAATATATTAAGAACAAGAAAGACTGTGTAAGAAATTGAACTTATGTGGTTTCCACGAATGTATATATGTACATATGTACATATACATTTAGGATGTGTGTGTGTGTATAATTTAACACATTAGTAGAAAAAAATACTCTGTGTGCCCCATATAAACTTATTTTTATTTTCTTCCAAGGATTGTTTAATGTTATGTTTTGACATTATTTTCCCTTTTATTTTTCTGGTGGGTTTTTTTTGGGGTTTTTTTGTTTTTTGAATCTCTGTCAATAACTACTAACTTGCCCTTTGTTCCCCAAATAGAAGCCCTTTATGAAAACAAATAATATATTTACTGATCAGAATACTGGTGTCTTTCTATATCATTTTCCTTTATATGTTTTGTGGTCCCTGAATAAATTGTTCCCCTGATTCTGCTCACTTTTAAGGTCTTCCAAGTTTCACTAAATTTTAGGGGTACATAAGAGATTATAAATTAAAATTTACTTTATTTGCTTCTAAAAAATATAAGTAAGCAGAATTTGTTAAGCTTAGATGAAATCTGTATAAAAAAATACTGAAGATGCTTTAATATTGCTGTGTTAGTCCAATGCTTGAAGAAATGAAGTGAAAGAAGAGCTTAAACATTTATATCTGTGTTTGTAGTCCTTTGCTGGAAAAAATTCATAGTTTTGGGAGATTTGAGATCTACATTTCCATTGACTTCAAGGTATATTTTTTGGCTAATGTAGTAAATCTCTTTTTTATCCTAGATAACAGTTTTGTGAACTGATTCACTGGTGTTTCAAATTGTCACAGGGGATTGATATTTCATCCTCAAGTTTGTTTTATCTGATTACTATAAAATGAACCATAAAATATATTGAGGGTATCCGTAATCAAAATAGGAGATTGGAACAAGAAGGTTTCAAAATGAGTTTTTACAACTGACCACATCATCACAGTCAGAGTAAAATTTCAGAATCCAGAATATCTTTCTGTTTCAGTTGTTGGTTTGAAACTAATATTTTATTTGTTTGGGCAAAATGCAGTAAAGGCTCTTCTCCATCATGTTATCACCCGTGGATATGTTGAAAATATATAGAATTCCTTGATAACTACAGCAAGAAAGATAACTCAGAAGATGTATGTTAAAATAAGGTGTTTTCCTAGTGGAGTTCACATAGAAGAGAAATTTCCCTGTACCCAAGTCCTCCATATGATCCTGTTTATACAGCAGGGGTTCTCAAACTTTCCTGTATCATGAACCTATTTAACAGTCCAGTGAAGCTTATGGACCACTTCTCTGAATAATGTTTTCTTGGAAATGCTAAATATAAATATTAGTTAAAGGTTACTGCAAATAACAGTGTAATTTTTTACTATTAAAGTCCATGGACCTTTACCCCCCCCAAAAAAAATTTATCCTATTAGATATGATATTATGCCCATTACCTCAGCCTCAGAACATTATAGATCTATAATAATGCAAGGAAAATTGGCCTAGCAAAATGCACAAGAAAACATAAATAGATGAAGAATAATGGCACAGAAGGACATAGGCTTCAGATTACCGTTTTCATTCAAGCAATGAAATAAAATAGATCATTCAGAAAATGTGTAATCACAAAGGGAAGTAGACTTCCAGGATATGTGAAAGATAGTTGTTGGATGACCCAGCAATTGTGTGGTGTATGTATAGTTGTATACACACACACACACACACACACACACACACACACACACAGGCTTACAATTAAAATAGCTATGTGAAAACATGTAGAGGAGCCCAGCTCTCTGGCATAACTCCAGCAAACTTAACTAAAAGGGGATAGGGGACAAGATAGATCAGTGATCAAGAATACCAAAGAAAAATAACAGTAAGCTCCTTCATCCAGATGAGAACTGCGTAAGATGACAGCCAGAAGTCTGTGAGTCCTCAGAAAAGGGGAGGGGAAATCCAGCTTGAGCTGTGATTAACAGCTAGAAGTCTGCAGGTACTCTAAGTAGGACAGGCCAGGTAGTCACAAACTAGCTCAGAACCACAAAGCTGGAACTCTTGAATCCCTCTGAAGCAGGCACAGTATCTCTAATGAATATCAATGCAAAAATATTGAATAAAATGTTAGCAAAGAGGCTATAGAAACATTTTTAAAATGTTCTTTATGACCAGGTTGGATTTATATGTTAGAATACAGGGTTGGTTCAATATTAGTGTGAAAACTATAACTCTAACAAACCATATTAGTAGCAAAACAATAAAAATCCCATGATTATATCAATGGAAACATAAAAGACTTTGGACAAAATACAATACCTTTCATGTTGTTGAAATAAAATTTTATTGATACCTTTTCTTTTTTATACCACTAACATTTCCCACTGTATTTCTCCCTTTCCACCCTCCCAGGAAATCATCTTTTGTAATAAAGAATTTTAAAAGTAGAATAAAGAAAAAAGCCATAAAACTAATGTCAAAGAAAATCCAACATCATATGCAATGTTTGACACCCACAGTCCCTCACCTCTGCAAAAGAAGTGGAAGCTGGGGAATGGAAGACTATCCCATCTTTCTTTTTCTTTTCGATGGCACCACTACCTTCACAGTCATCTGGGCTCAAAACAACCATGTCATACTACACTCCTCACTCACAGTGACCTCATGTATCCCATCTCTTTGCAAATCTTATTATTTCTCTTTTCACAATATTCTTTGTTTATGTTCCTTTGTCTCCACTCGCTTGGATCCTTAACATCTCACTGGTACCTTTGCAATAACCTTCTAGCTTTGTATCCTTGTCTTGACTGTACCTAGCTCCGATCTGTCCTTCATTTAGTTTCTTCTTCGTCATTGTCGTCTTCATCATCGTTTCTGTCATCTTTGATATCTTCTTCATCTTCGTCTTTGCAGTCGGGTTAAGTGACTTGCCCAGAGTCACACAGCTACTAAGTGTCAAGTGTTTGAGGTCAGATTTGAACGCAGGTCTTCCTGACTCTAAGGCTGGAGCTCTATCCACTGTGCCACCCAGCTGCCCCTCCTTTACTTAGTTTTAAACCAAAGTGATTTTCCTAAAGCACAGGTTTGGCAGTGCCATTCTTCCTACTCAGTAATTTCCAATGGCTTGCCATTGCTTCCAGAAACAAGTGTAAACTCTTTTATTTGGGATTTAACACATTTTACAACATGATTCCTTCCTATCTTGTCACTCAATATATTTTACTCCCATCCACCTATTCTGTGATCTAGCTACACTGGCTTTTTGCTGTTTCTCCATTAAGACATTCCATCTTCTAACACCATGCCTTAGGGTTTACTGTTCCCCATGCCTAGAATGCTCTCTTTCCTTACCTCTTCCTCTTCCCTTCCCTTGATTTCTTCAGGACTCAGCTCACATTCTACCTTCTGAAATCCCACTCTCCTCTGCTTCCATTGCCTTCCTTCTGAGATAATCTTCAATCTGCTTTCTAGATAGATAGATCTATAGATATTGATATTTACGTATATTTTTATATGCATATATGTGTTGCTGTATATACATCATATACAATCCATATATATCAACACATACATGCATATTTTGTACATAGTTATTTTCATTTTCTCTCTCACTATAATGAGACCTCCTTGAGGGAAGATACTGTCTTTTCTCAATTATTAGCACTTAGAAGGCGTCTAGCGTATAATATTTGTCAAATGCTTGTTGAATAACTGTAAAGTAAAATTTTAGGGTTGTTTTGATTTGCTTTTTTAATATTTTTGAATTAGAGCAATTTTTATTTAATTTGCTGTTCTTTGAGAAACTTTTTTCATATGACTTCACTACTTATATACTGGTGAATTCATAGAATACTTAAAAATGCAACAAGATGATATGACTTATTTAGAACAAGGAAATAAAATGAGGCTGTCAGTAACTGTCATAGATAGTTTTAAAATGCTCCTTAAAGAAATAAACGAGAATATTCTGTGGTTATGGCTGGGCCATGCCAATATAATAAATATGTCAAGACTTCCAAAAATGTTTTCCACCGTTAGCCTACCAGTCAGACTACCAAAGGGATATTTTATGGAGATAGACTGGCATTGAGAAGAGGCTAGGGAGGTGAGGAAACAAGCAAGCATCATTCAGCGCCCACTATGTGCTAGGCACTGTGCTAAGCACATTAGAAGTGTTATGTCAGGGGATCTTCACAACAGTGCTGTGGGGTAGATGCCATTATTATCCTTATTTCACAATTGAGAAAACTCAGGCAGACAAATGTTAACTGATTTGCCCAGGGTCACACAGCTGCTCAGTATCTTGAGACTAGATTGAACTCTAGCTTTCCCAACTCTGGGCCCAGCACTTTTATCCACTGTACCATCTAACTAAATAACAAATAGTGATAATAGCTAATATGCATAAGATACTTTGAGTCATAAAGTGCTTTTATACATTATTTCATCATTTAAGACTATTATTAACTCCATACTGAAACTGAGAAGTTAGGTGACTTGCTCAGGTCACATGACTAATAGATATTTAGGTAAGATTCAGACTCCAATCTTCCAGATTCCAAATATAGCACTCCCCCTATTATGCCAAGATGCCTAGAATATCAAAGGAAATGATGAAAAAAAAAGATACAAATGAAGGAAGAAAAGGACTGCTGGACCTTAAACTATGTTAGAGGGCAATAATCATCAAAACAATGTAGTACTAACCCCAAAAACTAGAAAATCAAACGTTTGAAACAGGTGAGACAAGAAGAAAGAGAAGTAACTGAACTCAATAAACTCACTTCCAGTAAGTCTCATAACAGAAATTACTTAGGAAAGGGTTCCCTGCTTTATTAGAACTCTTGGAATAGCTAGAAGACAGTCTCACTCAAATTAGGCTCAAACCTATAGTAAATTCAGAATAGAAGCTTTGTCAAGAGATGAACAGACAAGGGGCAGCTAGGTGGCCCAGTGGATAGAGCTCTGGCCTTGGAGTCAGGAGGACCTGAGTTCAAATCTAGCCTCAGACACTTGGCACTTACTAGCTGTGTGACCCTGGGCAAGTCACTTAACCTGATTGCCTCACCAAAAAAAAAAAAGAGAGAGAGAGAAATGAACAGTTTACAAAAGATAATTCACAATTTACCATCTGAAAGAAAAATAAGAGAGTCAGAATAAAATACTACATATATATGTGTGTGTGTGTGTGTGTGTGTGTGTGTATTTTTTTTTTTAAGCACTGAAGGATATGGATAATTAGATCTGTCCTTAGCATGGTAAATAGCATCATTCTAAAGCCCACAGTGAGCATTATCTATAATGAAGAAGTTATAGAGGCCTTTCAAATCTGATCAGAGGTAAAGCAAGGATGTTCGTATGTACCATTATTTATTACATATATTTCTAGCTACTCTATCTAGAAAAGTAAAGAAAGAAAAAATAAATTGAGTGAATTAACAAAGGCAAAGAAAAAACAATTGTTGCTTTTTGTAGATGATGTGATGTTTATTTATAAAACTTTATAGATAAAACTAAAAAAAATAAAAGGAAATAAAGTACCAAGAAGTATAAAATAACCCCATAAAAATTATCAGTCTTTTCACTTTACTGCTATTAAAAGCAGAATGAGAAGGGGGGGTGGGGAATTACATTCAGAATAACTACAAATATCTTGGAGTTCATTTACCAAGAAACAGAGTAATTATGTGAATACAACTACTAAATATACTTTATAGAAATAAAGTGAGACTTAAATAATTGGAGAGATATTAATTGCCCATCCTTAGGCTATGCCAATATAATCAAAATGACATTACTACCTAAATTAAGAGATTTAGTGCCATACCAGTCAAACCACGAAAAGCATGCTCTGTAGAGCTAGATAAAATTATAATGAAATTCATCTGGAGGGGAAAAAAAGATCAAGAATCTCAAAGGAAGAAAAAACTTAATTAGGAATGAAAGGGGCCTAGCAGTAATGTTGCTCAAACTACTGTAAAGTAATAATCATCAGAACTCTTTTATACTGGTTAATAAGTAGAAGACTTGATGAATGGAAGTCACTAAGTACAGCAGGCCCAGAAGCAGTCAAACATAATAGCAAAGTGTTCATTATGCCAAGGTACCAACTCCTGGGCTACAGACTCACTATTTCTTAAAAATTGCTGAGAAATCTGGAAGGAAATCTGACAGTAAATAGGTGTAGGTCAACATCTCCCATCATATACAAATTAAGCGCCAAATGAATATATGACCTAGATTGATAGAAAAATTTAGCATTTATTAAACACTTACATGTGCCAGGTGGGCTAAGTACTGTGGATTCACATAAAAGCAAGCCAGATGTTCCTTGCTCATAATGAGCATACATCCCAACAGAGGAAGACCATGCATAACGAGGAGCTGGAAGGAGGAAGAAGTGCCACACAGTGTAATATTGAGAAGGCTTAGAAGTGTTCCAGAGCAGTTAAGGTGAAAGATCACATGTTAGACCAAGATGTCCCAAAGGCAGAGTCTAAGATTCCAATGGGAGGAGGATAAGAGTTATGGCCTGAGTGCAGATAGCATAAAGTGGAAATGGAAGTGCTATGGACACCTGCTTCCTGGCAAGATTAGGCATAATCTCACCAATGTCAATTTGGTGTCCTAAGAACAAAGTCCAAGGTTCTGGTCAGAAGAAAATGAGAGTGGTAGCTAGATTCCATGATATAAAGGTCATATCGTAAATATATTGGAGGAGATGGCTTTTACGACTAGGTGTAGAGGAAGTATGGTTTTTTTGTTTTGTTTTATTTTGTTTACCAAACATGAGGTAAGAAGGATCACAGGAAATGAGACAATTTTGATTAAATAAAATTGAGAAGTTTTTGGAAAATATGCAATTGCTATCTAACTGTGAGTATTTGCATGTTGTGTATATAGATATCTGACCTTGGATCTGGCCTACCTGGTCTCCAAGGGAGCCATTGATTTCCTTCTTTACAGATGATAGACCTTACCACCACCAGCAGCAAAGGCCTCTAATAGGGGTAGAGAAGGCAGGATTTAGTCACACCTTGTCTTGATTATCTTTCCATCACTTTCCTATCTCCATTTATAAGGGATAGGATTATATCTGTCTATCAAACCAAATATTGGTTGTGTAGGGTTACTATATCCTGGGGTTCAGGATAAATGCCATTTTCCCTTATTGGTCAAAATAGAAGGTTTATATTTAGCTTATCATCACCAGCTTGACTTCCTTCTCTCTAAACTTTGGTTAGCCAAAATAACGTCATGGATAGTCATTATATCTCCTTATCAAAGTAAGTAATAAATAGAAACAGAGGAAATGGTGAACAATAGCATAGGTAAATCAGTACAGAAGAGCAAATGAGCTTATTGACTGGGAGCTAGTTAAGATTTCAGCTCCAAGTATGAGAAAAAGACTAATCCAAGTACAGAAGATTCATTGTTAGCAGACTTTAGAGTGCAGGTTCTGGAAATCAAGGGACATGTTTAGCATCAGTTTTTCTACATCTGGGACTCCATGGAAATCTCCTGCCTGCCACTTAAATGTCTACACTTGCCTCTCTTAAGGTCCTCCAACAATGTGAAATCATGTCTTCCTTGGATATGCCATCCTTAGCATTTGGTCTCAACATTCAGCTAATTAGGAATCATGTATCCTTCACTTATGTGAACACTGGAGACTTTTCCTCTGGAAATCACCCTAGGCTTAGGCAAAAATGTAGTTTACCAAACAAAATCTCCACAGTGAGCAGTTATCTGGAGAAAAGATATTTGCAGTAAATTTTGGTAGTAATCATCTGATATCCAGGATATCAACTCACCTGAGTTCACATGGCTTCAGTTTTCATCTCTATGCAAATGATGCCCAGATCTCTGTTCTTAACTAAGGGATGAAGTAGATTATAGATTATATAGATCCTAAATTTAGAGCTCTCAGGAACCTTGGAGTCAAACTGTTCAACTCTCCTGACTTAAGAATGGAGAAGCTAAGGCCCAAAGAGATAAAGTGGTTAACAAAAAAAGTTACAGTGATGTTGGGAGCAGCAGCAGCTAGCATATGTATAGCTTCCATTATGTTCTAAGAACTGTGCTAAGCATTTTACAAATATTATCTCATTTAATCCTCACAACAACCCTGGGAGTCAGAAGCTATTATTATTCCCATTTTACTGTTCCAAAAACTGAGATAAATAGAAGTTAAGTGACTTTACCAGGATCTCATAGCTAGGAAGTATCTGAAGCCAAGTTTGAACTCAGGTCTTTCCCACTCCAGGCCCAGCACTCTACCCCTGTACTACCTAACTACCTCTAGAAATAAATGGTAGTAAACTTATTGAACCCAGGTCCTATAACTCCAAATACACAGTGTTTTTATCAGTATATTAATATGTGTGTGTATGTGTAGTACACATTATTACATAATATACAATCTATATATTTTATATGTTAATATATATGCTATACTACCTAAAATAGGTAACTTTGATTACATGAAATTGAAAAGCTTTTGCATGAACATCAATGCAGCTACAAGAAAAAAAAATCAAAATTCAAAAAGTCATTTGGGAAAAAAACCTCTAGAAAAAAAATCTATCTTAACAGATAAAAATTCAAACTACAGAGAGAATTAACGCAAATAAATTACCAAGAGTTTTTCACAATGGATATTTGTTCAAAGATTTTGAACAGTTTTCAAAAAAAGAATTATAAAAAGCCATGTGAAATATTACTCTAAGTCATTAGGAATGAGAGAAATGCACATCAAAGCAGCTCTGAGGTTTTATAAACCTCATAATTGTAATGTTGACAAAGATGACAAAATATGGAAAAACTGTTGGAAGGGGGATGGATGGCAAGATAAACATGCTAATGTACAATGGGTGGAGTTATGAACCAGTCCATCTGTTCCAGAAAACAGTTTAGATTTATGCAAGAAAAGTCATCAAATTCTTAACATACTCTATCCCAGCAATCCTACTGCTTGCATTACTACCCCAAAGAGGTCTAACTAAAGGCCTTGTATAGATTTTTTTTTAATTAAGCACTGTTTTTTTAATAACTCCTTAAGAAAAAAGCAACCAAAATAGAAACAAAAGAGGTTACCTGTTAGTTTAGGGGTGGTTAATCAGATTATGATAAATTACTGTAGTATAATTTTGTACTGTAAGAACCGTAGTATAATTTTGTACTGTAAGAACCGACAATATGAAGAATTGAGAGAAACAGAAAAATCTGCCTGAAATGATTCAGAGTGGAGTAAGAAGAAACAAGAAAATTATATACATAGCAATTTAAATAATGCAGATGAAGAGTACCCTAAAATGAAGCAGAACTAAGTATAATTATGAGAACCACTCTTGACCCTAGAAAAGAGATAGGATATTCTCCCTCCTTCTTTTTGTAGAGTTGTGGCTCCGTGAACATAGAAGATTGCTGATGCTGTCAGATGTGGTTGTTGTGTTCATTGGTTTTGCCTTTTCTTTGCTATATGGGCAAGTTCATTTGGTAGGGTGGGAGGAGTAAATGTGGAAATGATTATGATTGTAAAAATGAAAGAAATGAATGCCACCTTAAAAGAAAAAGCAAGTTTTAGTCTTTTTCTGAAGAGAAGGGAATTGAATAAGTTGAAGGGAAAGCATCTGCTTTTTATTCAAAGAATAACAAAACTTCACCGATGCAGTCAAGTCAGAAATCATCCAGTAGGGGACAGTGGAAGAGGAGACTGGGGGCAATATGGTTGGTGAACCCCTGCCAAGGGACATAGAAGGTATTTATATACCCAAAAACAGTAATAAAGAGGGGTATATTGCTTTCTAGGGGCATGTTTTCCAAGAACTATTCATAACTTATCAAAGCAAGGACAGGTTATTGTGACTCACTTCTCATGATTAACCTCAGTACAACCATAAAAGGAGTATTGACAAAGGTAATTAAGTTTTGAGTGCATAAATTTTTTTTAATCTTTTCTACGCATTGAAGACAAGGGATTCAGAAGATTAAAAGTATATTTGGAGAGTTAACATCTGTTTAAGATTATGGCGTTAATAGAATTATTGGTTTTGAGTTTCTGGATTATGACTTAAAATGTAGAAAAATTATAAAAAAATTTTATTTGGAATGAAGAGGAAAAAAAGTTAAAGGGGTTGTGAGACAGGATGGCTTTTTATACTAAGATATACTCCAAGGAGGTAACTGAAAAGAAGAAAACCCTCACATACACCAAAATATTTATGGCAACAGAATTAGAAACACAGTAGATTCCTGTCAATTGGAGAATAGCTAAACAAATTATGGTATATGAAAATGATTAAATATTTACCATGTTATGACAAATATGATGAATACAACAGAACATGCAAGAAAGCAATAAACAGTGACTACAGCAATGTATATGGAAAGAACAGCCATCACAAATAAATCAAAAGTGTATGTTGGAAAATGATAAAGGAGAAATAAAACCAAACCAAAAAAAAAAAAAAAGAAGAAAATGCTTATGTCAAAAAATCCAGGAAGTAGAGGAGGTAAGCATAGTATAGAGCATTTGAGAGAGAATCAGTTGAGGGCATGGAAGGACAAGCAATTTTATCTCGTCATTGAGGAGTTTAGGAAATAATCCTGGCATGGCACTGTAATGTACTATATAATGTTCTAGAAGTTAGATAATCTGGATATTTGCTTGTACTTCCTTGTCTCAAAGCAGAGTGCCTAATGAGTTCTTATTATTTTTCCCTAATGTTCACTTTAACCTTCAAAAAGTTAAAAAAAAAAAAAGAAAGGAATTCTGTTCTGGATCCAGTTAGTTCCTAATAATAGGGAAGAAATGGTGACTGGTACAAATGGTGGAAATTTTGGAAAGAAGTGATCACACTACATTGTAATTTATGACAGAAAAAGGAGGGAAAGCCAAGAAGTCTTACAATGGGTTCTAAATTTTGGGAAAATAGATTGCCAAGGGTTCAGAGAAATGATGTTAGGTCCTACTAACTAAAATTCTACGAGGAAAGTCAGCCTGAAAGAGAAAGGAGGCTCTCAGAAGCAAAATTCTAGAGACATGAAAGAGAATTTGAGTGAGGAGCAAAGGGAGAATTGTCAGAAAAGATTGTTGTGCCACTGGGAACTGCAAAAGTGTGATGGCTGTGAGTAGAAAGCGGGAACAAAAAAAAATGCTGTGGTTAAAAATGCAAGAATTGTCAGCTTATTGGATGTGTGAGGTGGGGCTGGGAGGGAGAAACAGGGAGTATACTGAGAGATAAGAAGAGGGACGGCTTGTGTAGAAATAGGGAAGTTTGGGTGAGAGGTAGGTTTCTGGGGAGAGTATGTATGTTTTGGATATGTTGGGTTTTAGATGTTTCCTAGTCATCCTGATTGGAATGGTTGGTGATGTGGGACTAAATTTCAGGAGCAAGACAGTAGTAGCTAGGCTAGCTTACAAACTGTAAGCTATCTTCATATAATCGATTATTAAGCCAATCAGAGCTAATAGGATAACCAAGAGAAAAATAGTAGAGAGAATACAAGATATGGCCTTGTGGAACACCCACATTTAGGGGATGTGGATGATGTTGTAGTAAAGGAGACTGAGTGCTTAGGCAGGTGAGAGGAGAACAAGAAAAGAATATCGTCATGAATTCACAAACTTTGAACAAATATCCAGGAGGAGAGATAGTGGTCAAAAGCACGTCAAACTTAAGTAGAAATGGATTCCCTGCTGGCCACACAGTGACTTAGAAAACCATAAATTAGCATTATTTTTGTTGTATCATTTTTTTATTTGGTTAAACTTTATTCCCGAATTACATTTTCATCTGGTCTTAGAGACCTCTGGAGTTTTGCAGGCCACTTTCATAGGTCTGGAGTTTGACAACTATAGCCACAATATTAAACGTAGTACAAAGGTCAAGTAGGATGAGGTCTGAGAAAAGACTATCAGATTTAACAATTAATAGATCATTGTTGGTATTTCTTGGTTAATGACAACATAAAAAGTACTAGAAGAGTCCAGCCCTTCCACAAATGCTCCTGTAAAATTCCGAGAATGCACCAGAAGGAACAGTGTTAAGGCAAACAGAGAAACAGCTACAGACTCATCCTGACTGTCCAAGAAAAAATGTTAAAAGCCTCTAGAAACAACATAGAGAAAGCAAAAGCCACAGCACATTGGTTACTCCCTCCAGAGTCACAGCAGGAAGCAAGGCAAGGCCAACTCCCTGGCACCCTACACTAAAAACATTGATAGAAAGAATACCCACAATGCCCACTGAGGGCAGTTCCCAAGCAGACTGTGAGGGCCACAGCATGAAAGAGAGCCAGAGGAGCACCTGGGAAGCACAAACACTAGTGATTTTACAGAATCCATCTACCAGCTAGTTAGGGCCTATAAGGGTCACATGAAAGGCGGGATCTAACTCCCTGTTTGGGGGCTGTGTAGGGAAGAGAAAGAGACCATCCAGAACCTAAAACCTGGGTTTGAATGTCAGAAGAAAAAAGCACAAGGTGGGGATTCCTTCTCAAAGAAGAACCTAGACCTAGCCACTCTATTCTGTAAAGCAGAGCTTCATCCAGACCATTGAAGGAACAAAACACCCTCATCCGATAGTGAGCAAAGTTGTAGATTCAGACCTAAGCACAAGGATGTAATTCAGGAACTGATGCTAGTTATGTAAGTTAAAAATGATGAATTCTATAAAATACTACAAGTGAGAGAAACCCAAGAAGTTAACCCAGAAGAAAAGAGAAATTTCTGTTTCTACATGAAATTCAAGTAGAGTCTCAGGAAAAAAAAATGCCTTGGCCACAAGGACTGTATAATAAGATTGATAGAAATCAAGCCAAGATGCAGAAATTAAATTGGAATTGAAATAAGACCTATGGAGGGAAAAATTAGAAAGAAAATAAATTACTTAGAAGAGAAAGTGGAAAGTCTTGCCTAAAACTAATGGAATAAAAAAAATGAGGAAGGCAGGCCAAGTAGTGCCAGATCTCAAACTAAACTACAAAGCAGTAATCATCAAAAACATAGTAAAGTCAGAGGACTAGGTAATATTTATAACATACAGAAGCAAGCAAATATAGTGACAGCTCAACAAACCAAAACATTCGGTGTACCAAGGTGAGGAGTCATTCAACAAAAACTGCTGCAGAAAACTGGAAAGCAGTGTGGTAGAGATTACTTTTAGACCAAGACCTCACACTACTTTACTAAGCTCCAAATTGACAGATAACCTAGATATAAAAGGTTCAAGTTAGAGGATCAAGCAAGAAAATAACTTTTTCACTTATGAATGAAGAAGAGTTAATTAACAGTGAAATTATAAAAGAGGATCACAGAAGGAAAAAAAAAGAATTTTCTTTGACATTGTGATAGAAGAGTGATGGCCTCAAGTTCAGCATGTGACGTATTTTTACACGTAGCAAATTATGAATTTATTTTGCTTGACTGTGCTTATCTGTTAAGAGAATCATACTGTTTCCCTTCTATCGGAGGGATGCTGTAGAAGGATAGAATAGGAGCCTAGTGATGGTGTTCCCAAAAATGAAAAGATGATAATTGAATAATTTTTTAAATGCATTGAAAATAACAGAAGGAAATTAAGATGGAAACACAGGCAAACAGGACGGCTTTGAAAGGAGGAAGTTTAATTTATTATATACTTTTTTTAAAAAAGCAAGCTGCACATAATAGAGATTTACAGTTTTGCTTCTAATCTTCATTTTCTCTTTTACTTTGTAAATGAAAATATCCTTTTGTTTGCCTTTAAATTTGGAAATTTTTTAATTAAAAATTTTACCCAAGTAGCTGATTCCTTGAAAAATAAATTCAAGAAAGAGAGAAGAACTTGAATTATTATTGTTAGTTTCACCAGAAGGGGAGAAAAAGGGAATGAAAGGATATACTAGGGAAAACAACAAAAAGTGGGCACAATTTCTCATAATTAGAGTGAGCAAGAAGAATAGAATACAAACATGAGGGTGAGATTAAAGGACATCTTGTGACTCTAGTCTTACCTGAACTAGGCTAAGCAGAGTTGAATATGCATATTTATAAACCTTTGCTTTAGAAGTACATTACATATAAAGAAACAGGTAGAGACTGTGACAGGTAGCTTTTAAGGGGGAAACTAAAGAAGGGAGAGAATATCTAAAATCAAAAGGAGAAAAGTATAAGAACCAGTGATCAAGATATGAGCAAAGAGAAGAGGAAGGAACTCAGACCACTTCAATTATAGGTTAATAGTGCTGATCACATACGTTTTCTTTCACAGAATTTTTTTTTTTGGAGGACCAATTGGGAAAATAGTATGAGAGGATGCAATGTAAGTAAAAAATAATTATCAGTCATGAAAAATTAATTGGATGAACTTATAAAATGGAAGAATTTCTGACTACCTAGTCAGAAACCAGAATCTAACACTGTTTTTTGTAGGAAATAAGCCTGAAACCTAAAGATTTCCACAGAGTTAAAAGAATGGGTTGGAACACAGTTTTGTCATGCCTCAAATGAAGGTTTGCTTTTTAGCTTTTTAAGTGTTTGTTTTTGTTTTTTTGTTGTTTGGTGAGGCGATTGGGATTAAGTGACTTGCCCAGGGTCACACAGCTAGTGAGTGTTAAGTGTCTCAGGTCAAATTTGAACTCAGGTCCTCCTGACTCCAAGGCCGGAGCTCTATCCACTACGCCATCTAGCTGCCCCCTCAAAGGACAATAAGGTTTTTTTTTTCAAGCAGGGACTTAATCATCTCAAACAAGGCCTTCATAAAAATTGGCATTATTAAAAAGAGATAAAGCAGGTAAGCTATATTATGTTTAAAGTCACCATAAATAATGAAATAATAGCAGTGCCTAATATATAAGTGCAGAAGGGAAAATTAATTTAATTCCAAGAATAAATAGGCAGTAAAACTAGAAGTGTTGAGGGCCTTAATATATAACCTTTTCAGTTTTAGAAAAGAATATTTCTTTTTAAAAAATACAGAATAGAATTAAGAAAAGTTAGATATGATAGGTCTCTATTGATTAATGAATGACATTCAAAAGAACTGTTTTTATCAATTTTTCATGACACTTTTCCAAAATTGTTCATGTCCTAGAGCATTAAAATCTCATAAATGGAGAAAAACAGAAACCCAAAACATATCTATTACTGGCCACAGGGCAATAAAAATTAATCAGTAAATTGCCTTTGATGAAAAGATTCAAGTTTGAATAGAGACTGAACAATTCAGGCCTAAAGAAATGTTGGGTTTTTAGAAGATTACTGAAAAATTTGTAATTTCATCAAAGAAAATGACAACAATAAGATAACATATCAAAAGTTTTGGTATTTAGTGAAAGCAACCCTTAGTGACCATTTATATCTCTAAGCACTTAACAAAATATGAGAAAGGCAAGATAAATGAATTAGGTATACAACTAAAAATTCTTGTAAAACCAGCAAATCAGAAGCCCTAGGGTAATAACAAAAAAAATTTATGAAAATCAAAGAAGACATAAAATTAAAAACAGAAAATTTATTTGGTAAATAAAATTAGTAACTTTTTAAAAACTAATAAAGTTCATTAATTTTATCAGAAAGAGGGGAAATGTCAAATTGTCAAAATTTTAAAATATTCACAACAGATGAAGAAATAAAGGAAATTAATAAAATGATTTTGTCCATTATATGCCAACAAAACCAATAATTTAAATGAAATGGATAAATATTTTATTTGTTTTTTATTTAGTATTTTATTTTTCACCAATTACATGTAAGAACAATTTTTAACATTCTTTTTTGAAGACTTTTGAGTTCCAAATTATCTCTCCTCCCATCCCCTTATTGAGAAGGCAAGCAATTTGATAATAGATTAAACATTTGTAGTCATGCAAAACATATCCATAATAGTCATGTTGTGAAAGAAAATGTAGACCCCACCCACCCCAAAAAAAAATCTAAGAAAAATAGAGAAAGTAAAAACATATTCTTCAATCTGTATCCAGATACCATCAGTTCTTTCTCTGGTGATGGATAGCATTTTCCATCATAAGTCCCTCAAAAATTGTCTTGGATCATTGTATTACTAGAATGGCTAAGTCATTCATAGCTGATCATCTTCCAAAATTGCTGTTGCTTTGTAGACAGCACATTTCACTTTGCATCACCTCATGTAAAGCTTTCCAAGTTTTTCTGAGAGCATCCTGCTCATCATTTCTTATAGCATAATAGTATTCCATCATAATCACATAGCACAATTTGTTCAACCACTTCCCAACTGATGGGCATCCTCCTAATTTTCAACTCCCTGTCAACAGAAAAGAGCTGCTATAAATATTTCCATACAAATAGGTCCTTTTCCCTTATGTTTTTTTATCTCTTTTTGGATATAGACCTAATAGTGGCACTGCTAGGTCAAAGGGTATATGCATGGTTTTATAGTCCTTTGGGCATAGTTCCAAATTGCTCTACAGAATCAGGTCACAAGTCCACCACCATTGCATTAATATCTCATTTTTCCCACATCCCTCAATATTTGTCTTTCTCTTTTTTTCTCCTATTAGCCAATCTAATAGGTATGAGGTAGTACCTCAGAATTATTTCAATTTTCATTTCTCCACTCAGTAGTGATTTAGAACACCTTCTCACATGGCTATAGATAGCTTTGATTACTTCATCTGAAAAGTGTTCATATCTCTTGATCATTTATCAAACAGGAAATGACTCCTATTTTTATAAATTTGACTCCATTCTCTATATATTTGAGAAATGAGGCCTTTATCAGAGAAACTTGCTTCAAATTTTTTCATTTATGATTACTAACTGTATTTCCCTCCATCATGTTCTGTTGACTGTTTATTCTATTCTCTCTCTCCTTTTACACTGCCCCTCCTCAAAAGTGTTTTGCTTCTGACCACACCCTCCCCCAATCTGCCCTCCAAGTTATCGCCCTCCCCCCTTCTCTTATCCCCTTCTCCCAGTTTTCTGTAGGATGAGATAGATTTCTATACCCAATTGAGTGTATGTGGTATTCCTTCTTTGAATCAATTCTGATGAGAGTATCCCTCATTTCTCCCATCTTCCCCTTCACTGTATAAGCTTTTTCTTGCCTCTTTTATGTGAGATAATTTACCCCATTCTACACCTTTCTTTCTGTTTCTCTCAGTGCATTCTTCTTTCTCACCACTTAATTTTATTTTTTTAGGTATCATCCCTTCATGCTCAACTCACACCTGTGCCCTCTGTCTATATATACTCCTAACTGCTGTCATAATGAGAAGTTTTTATGAGTTATAAGTATCATCTTCCCATGTAGAAATGTGAACAGTTTAAACTTATTAAGTCCTTTTTGATTTCCCTTTGCTGTTTACCTTTTTATGCTTCTCTTGAGTCTTGTATTTAAAAGTCAGATTTTCTATTCACCTCTATCTTTTCATCAAGAATACTTGAAAGGGCTGTATTTCATTGAATATCCATTTTTCCCCTAATGATTATACACAGTTTTGGTGATTCTTGGTTTTAATCCTAGCTCCATTGTCCTCCGGAATATCATATTCCAAGCCTTCTGATTCTTTAAGGTAGAAGCTGCTAAATCTTGTGTTATCATCACTGGCTCCATGATACTTGAATTGTTTCTTTCTGGCTGCTTGCAATACTTTCTCCTTGACCTGGGAGCTCTGGAATTTGGCTATAATATTCCTGGGAGTTTTCATTTTGGGATGTCTTTCAAAACATGATCGATGTATTCTTTAAATTTCTGTGTTATCCTCTGGTTCAAGACTATCAGAGCAGTTTTCCTTGATAATTTCTTGAAAGATGATGTCTAGGCTCTTTTTTTTTTTTTGCCAGGCCAATAATTTTTAACTTATCTCTCTTGGATCTATATTCTAGGTCAGTTGCTTTTCCAATGAGATACTTCAGATTGTCTTCTATTTTTTTTTTTGCTTTGTTTTATTGTTTCTTGATTTCTCATAAAGTCATTAGCTTCCATTTCCTCAATTCTAATTTTTAAGGAATTACTTTCCTTACTGAGCTTTTGTACTTCATTTTCCATTTGGCCAATTCTACTTTTTAAGAAAGTTTTTTTTTCTTCAGTGAATTTTTTTGCCTCTTTTTCCATTTGACCAGTTCTGCTTTTCAAGGCATTCTTCTCCTCATTCGCTATTCTGTTTTTTAAGGTGTTGTTTCCTTCAGCATTTTGGGAATTTCTTTTACCAATCTGTTGACTCTTTTTTCTTTTACTATTTTCTTGTCTCTTATTTCTCTTCCCAATTTTTCTTCTACCTCTCTTACTTGAATTTCAAAATCCTTTTTGAGTTCTTCCACGGCCTGAGAACAATTTAAAAAAATTTTTTTGGAGGCTTTGGATGTTGGACTTGTGACTTTGTTATCTTCTGAGTGTGTGTTTTGTCTTCCTTCTCACCATACTCACTTTCTATAGTCAAAGTAAGGCTCTGCTTCCAGGGTATAGGGAGCTTTGTCCCAAGCTTCAGGGGTTTTGTGCAGCTGTTTTCAAAGATACTTCTAGGGACCTATGAGTTTTCAGGTCTTCCAAGGTGATATGATCTAAGGAGATGTGTATTTACTACGCTTCTGGCCTGTGCTCTGATCTGTGAGTGACCCCAAGTGCTCTTTTCCCTGGAATTGTGAAGAGTGTCCCTGTTCCACTTTAACTGCATCAGTTTTTCAGCCCCTTTATTGTCTGTGAACTGAGGGCTCCAGAAGCAGCCATTGCTGCTGCTGATTCAGTGGTTCCCAAAGCCTCCTTCTGGTTTGCTGTGGCCACAGCTGTGTGGGTATGGCCTGTGGTGGACCGTGCTCCACTCTCACCCCAGTGGAATACATCTTTCCTACTGGTCTTCTAAGTTGTCTTTGGCTGGAAAATTATTTTACCCTGTCCTTTTGTGGTTTCTACCACTTCAGGGATTGTTTTATGTCATTATTTAAAAGTGTTCAAAAGGCTTTGGGAGAGAGCTCAGATGAGTCGCTGCCTTTTCTCCACCATCTTGGCTCTGTCTCTGGATGAATATTTTATAAAAATATAAACTATCTAGATAAATGGGACAGCTAGGTGGAACAGTGATAGAGTACCAAGCCTGAATCAGGAAGATCTGAGTTCAAATGTAAGCTCATACACTTACTAGCTATATCATTTAACCTTGTTTGCCTCAGTTTCTCATCTATAAAATGAACTGGAGAAGGAAATGGTAATCCACTCTAGTATCTTTGCCAAGAAAACCCCAAATGGGGATCACAAAGAACTGGACTCAACTAAACAACAACAACCTAGAGGAACTTAAAGGAAATTAAAATTTTAAAAACCCCGTTATCAGACAAAAAAACTGCATAAGCCATAAGTGAACTCCCAAGAAAACCTCAAGACAAGGTGAATTTAGAAGTGAGTTCCATAGACTTTTAAAGAGCAACTAATTCGAATTTTACATAAATTGTTTATAAAAATAGAGAAAGAAATAGGGGAAAATGCCAAATTCCTGTCTGTGGAACAAATATGGTCTTAATACCTAAACCATGAGAAATATCAGAAAAATAAGATTACAATCCAATATCTCTATTGAATATTGGTGCAAAATATTGGCAAAGAAGTCATATCAAACAAATTTAAAGCTGCATTAATATAATTAGATATTATTGGATTTATACCTGGAATACAGGGTTGTTTCAATATTAGGAAAATTGTAAACAATAAATCATATTAATTACAAAAACAGTACTTATACCACTGGATATAAGAAGAAACTTTTGAAAATTTAATACCTAAGTAGAGAACACTAGAAAACATTTGAATAAATGGACATATCTTTAGTATAATAATGAATACTTATCTAAAACAAAGAGTTAGCATTATCTTTAATGGGGAAACTCTGGAATTCTTTCCAGTTACATAACATTTAAAGTAAGCATAACTATTGTTACCAAGTATTTGAAATGGTTTTGGGCATTCTAACTACTGTAGTTACACCATAAAATTGAGTGAGTAAGCATGGACAAATGAGAAATCATTGTTTCTTATGATTAACATGAAGTGTTATCTAGAAAGCATAGAAATCCGAGTAAAGTTAACATAAATAATTAATACCTAAACTTGCAGATCATAAACCCATTCAAATTATCAGTATTTTTGCATAATGCCAAGAAAGAATTAGAAAAAGGAATTGCATTCACAGTGACTAAAGAACATATAAAATACTTGGTTGTACACTTATCAAGAAGTGTACAGGGGGGCAGCTAGTGGTGCAGTGGATAGAACACCAGCCCTGGATTCAGGAGGACCTGAGTTCAAATTTGACCTCAGACACATAACACTTACTAGCTGTGTGACCCTGGGCAAGTCACTTAACCCCACTGCCTAACCAAAAACAAACAAACAAAAAAAAGACATGCACAGGAATTATATAACTGCTGAACACTCTTTACAGAAATAATGGAAAACAAGTAATTGGAGAGATTAATTGCCCGTCCTTGAACTGTATCAATAAAATCAAATATATAATCAATGTAACTATGTAATATATAATCATTATAATCCAAATGACAGTGCTACTTAAATTAATTTACAAATTCAGTTGGTTGATTGTCATCCTTCATTCTCAAAGAAGACCAGAATGACATCACTATGTTAAAGTCAAGTTACGGTGTGTCCAGCTGTGGTCTGATCAGACCACAAGCTTGGAATGCTCTACCACAGGTTGGACACAAATAGTCCATGTGAACATTTGAGGTGGATTCTCTAAATTTGCATCAGTGCCGTACTAGTCAAAATGCCAAAGGGCTTTAATAATAAGGATGATGATGATTATGTTGGTGATAGCCCACATTTACATAGCACTTTAAGCAATAGCAAAGCACTCAATACATGTTACCTCATTTGATCTTCACAATGATGCTGTGAGAGAGGTTCTATTATTAATTCTCATTTTACCAATGAGGGCTGCACTGTCACCACTGATCTTGCCACTGTACTCAGGTGACTCTGGAAGAGAGAGTGAGGTTGATGACTTTGCACAAGCTTTGCCTCACTTAAATCTAATCCACTTGCAAGTCAAGGCATTACTCTCGTCATGTCATTGGTCCTTTTTGGGAACAAAGGACAAACAACATCCACATGATGAGGAAATTGAGGTTAAATTGCTTTCCTAGGATCACACAGGTAGTAAGTGTCTGAGGCAGGATTTGAAGTTAGTTATTCCTGAATTCATGTTTACCACAGACATGCCTTATTACCTTCTAGAATTAGTAAAAAAAAAAAAAAAGAAGAAGACTCATCTGGAAGAGCAAAAGGCCATGAATCTCAAGGGAAATAATGGGGAAAAAAAGCCAAAAGAGGTCTCTAAAACTATGATCTATTAACATGCTTTGCTAAGATCTAGGTAAACTATCTACGAAATTCATTCTGGTCTATCAAGAAATAAGTTTATTCTATTCCAGGAAATAAAATTTGTCTGGCCTTACCTCTTCTTGATTAAACCATGATTTTTCTTTGTGACCACCCATTTTCTTTTCTAGATGTTCACTAGTTATTCTTTTATTAACGCCTTTCTAGAAGTTGAAATTAGGATCACTGGACTGTGGATTACATATTCCATTCTCTTCTCTGTTTTGGAAACTGAGATGACAGGTGCCATTCTTGAATCCTGTGCTCCTCTTTAATTATGTTTTGTGGATGTATTTTTATAACTCCAGTATTTATATTGGTATATTAGCCCTCTAATATTATTTAAATGAAATTTCTGTCTTTTCCTCCTATTATTTATAAGACATGTAAAGATGTTATGTTACTTTTGAGGATTTCTTTTATTCTTCTATTTGGGGGTAATCCCAAATTTCTTCTCAGATCTAGATTAGAAAGGGCCTCAAGTTCATTTAGTTGAATCTTTTCATTTTGCAAATAAGGAAATTGAGGAGTATCACATAAACCACATTCTCAATGACGTTTTTAGGAGTCATTAGGACTACTAAAAACATCAAATTGGAGGGGAAGGGAAAGAAGAGGGACGAGAATAAGCATTTATATAGCCTACTATGTGCCAAGCACTGTGCTTTTTATAAATATTATCTCATTTTATCCTCAGAACAATCCTACATTGTTTTTGCACCTCATGTGCTATTATTATTCCCATTTTATAGTTGAGGAAACTGAGGCCAAAAGAGGTTAAGTGACTTGCTTATGGTCACACAACTTGTAAGTATGTGAGGCTGGATTTGAACTGAAGTTTTATGGCCTCCTGGCCCAGCACTGACTACTGTGCAACTTAGCTGCCTCTAAAAATAAATGGTGTAAACCATGATTTGAACTCAGATTTGAACTTTAGATTAGCACTGGAACTAGAAGGGATTTACATTGGAACTTCTCTAGCATATAACCAGTGTCAATATCCAAGGATGTTTTGGGCAGTAGATTCATTCTGAAGTCAACTGAAAGTTGATTAATTTCTAGGTCTGTATAAAAAGGTTTTAAGCGGGGTGGAGCCAAGATGGCGGAGTGAAAGCAGTGACTTACTTGAGCTCTCCCCCAAACCCCTCCAAATACTCATAAAAAATGGCTTTAAACAAATTCTGAAGCAGCAGAACCCACAAAAAGACAGAGTGAAACAAATTTCCAGCCCAAGACAACCTGGATGATTGATCAGAAAGGTGTATCACGCAGTGCAGCGCAACGCGGTGTGGGTGCGCAGGCCGCAGCAAACCTGGAGCCGGCCTCAGAGGACTGGGCAGCTGTGGAGGTTTCCAGACTTCTCAATCCATGAATGCCAAAGACAACTTAGAAGGTCAGTGGGAAAAGTCTGTTTCTGTTGGTGGTCAGAGAGGAAGGCGGAGTGTGGCCCTGGGAGGGGCAGCTGCTTCCTGAGCTTCTGGCCCACAGACTGAGGGGAAATCCAGTGGCTGATCAGAGAGGGACTGCAGGAATCTCTTGCTTTGCCCGTGTGTGGATCTGGGTCACAGTTCTGGGCGGCAGTGCTGGGGTGAGGAGGAGCGCTGGCGCGGTGGAGCTTGTAGTGGCTGTGGAGAGTAACCCCTCCTCACAGTTACGAGACAGAAAGGAATACTTGTGGTCGGGCAGGAAAGGAGTGAAATAGCCCTTATCATACCACCTTGGTAGAACTGAAATTTACAGGCCCTACAAGTATCTCTGAAAACAGCTACACAAACCCTTCAAGCTTGGGACAGTACACTCTCCACATTGGAAGCAAACTCTTAACAAAGAGTTTAAAACTCAAGCAATTGGCTGGGATTATGAGCAAGCAGCAAAAAGAGTCAGACTATATTCTTACTTTGGCGAAAAAGAAGATCAAAATATACAACCAGAAAGACAAAAGTCAAGCTCCTAATCAAAGCTCAAGAAAATATGAATCAGTCCCAGGCCCTTGGAAGAGCTCAAAAGGGATTTTGAGAAGCAAGTAAGGGAAGTAGAGGAAAAACTGGGAAGAGAAATGAGAGTGATGCAAGAAAATCGAAAAACAAGTCAACGGCTTGCTAAAGGAGACCCAAAAAAATACTGAAGAAAATAACACCTTAAAAAATAGCCTAACCCAAATGGCAAAAGAGGTCTAAAAAGCCAATGAGGAGAAAAATGCCCTAAAAAGAAAATTGGCCAAATGTAAAAGGAAATCCAAAAGATTACTGAAGAAAATACTTCCTTAAAAATTAGAATAGAGCAATTGGAAGACAGTGACTTTATGAGAAATCAAGACACTGTAAAAAAATCCAAAAGAATGAAAAATTAGAAAACAGTGTAAATATCTCACTGGAAAAACAACTGACCTGGAAAATAGATCCAGGAGAGAGAATTTAAAAATTATTGGACTATCTGAAAGCCATGATCAAAAAAAGAGCCTAGACATCATCTTTCAAGAAATTATCAAGGAAAACTGCCCTGATAATAGAACCAGAGGGCAAAATAGAAATGAAAGAATCCACAGATCTCCTCCTGAAAGAGATCCCCAAAGGAAAACTCCTAGGAATATTGTAGCCAAATTCCAGAGTTCCCAGGTCAAGGAGAAAATATTACAAGCTGCCAGAAGGAAACAATTCAAGTACTGTGGAAACACAATCAGGATAACACAAGATTTAGCAGCTTCTACATTAAAGGACTGCAGGGCATGGAATATAATATTCCAGAGGGCAAAGGAGATAGGATTACAACCAAGAATCACCTACCCAGCAAAACTGAGTAATCCTTCAGGGGAAAAAATGGTCATTCAGTGAAATAGAGGACTTTCAAGCATTCCTGATGAAAAGACCAGAGCTGAATAGAAAATTTGACTTTCAAATACAGGACTCCAGGAACATGAAGAGGTAAACAGGAAAGAGAAATCATAAGAGACTTATTAAGATTGAACTGTTTACATTCCTGCATGGAAAGATGATATTTGTAACTCATGAGAACTTTGTCAGTATTAGGGTAGTTGAAGGAAAAAAATTATATGTATGTAGATAGATAGATAGATAGATAGATAGATAGATAGATAGATAGATAGATAGATAGATAGATAGACAGACAGAGGGCACAAGGTAAGTTGAAGACTAAGGGGTCATATCTGGAGAATAAAATTAAGGGATGAGAGAGGATGATACTCAGAGAAGAAAGGGAGAGGTAGAATGGGGTAAATTATCTCACAAAAAAAAAAAAAAAGTCTCTCACAGTGGAGGGGAAACAGGGAAGGTGAGAGGGAATGAGGAATCTTATTCTCATAGGATTTGGCTTAAGGAGAGAATAACATACACATTCAATTGGGTATGGAAATCTGTCTTCCTACAGGAAAATAGGGAGAAGGGGACAAGAGAGCAGGGGGTGATAGAGAGGAGGGCAGATTGGGAAAGAGGGTAATCAGAAGCAAATACTTCTGAGGAGGGACAGGGTCAAAGAAAGAATAGAATAAATGGGAGGGCAGGATAGGATTAAGGGAAATAGAGTTAGTTTTTCACAACATGTCTGCTATGGAAGTGTTTTGCATAACTGCACAGGTACAACCTATATTGAGTTGCTTGCCTTTTCAATGAGAGTGGGTGGGGAGGGAGGAACGGAGAAAATTTGGAACTCAAAGTTTTAAAAACACATGTTTTTAAAAAAATGTTTTCACATGCAACTGGGAAATAAGAAATACAGGAAATGGGGTACAGAAGTCTATCCTGCTCTACAGGAAAATAGAAGGGGAAGGGGATAAGAGAAGGGTGGGGGGAGAGATAGAAGAGAAGGCAGACCAGGAGAAGGGGTATTCAGAATGCATGCCATCTTGGGGTGGGGGGAGGGGTGAGAAATTTGGAACTCAAAAACTTATGGAAGTGAATATTGAAAACTAATAATAAATAAATTTATATTAAAAATAAATAAATAAAATATGTTAAAAAAAATAAAAATAAAAAGGCTATAACCTAGATTCTAAGAGACCACAAAAGCTGACCTAGATAAATCCTTAAGATAAAAGGATTTCTCAATTTCTAGACCAGTTCGATCACTGTCAGTGACAGTTTTCATACCTTTTTGCTGGTCAGGAGTTTCATTAGAAAAGTTCCTGGTAGAAAAAGGGACACAGAAAAAAGAGTTGAGAAGAATGAAAGGAGATAAAGAAGCCTAATAATAAAATTCAATATTTTGTCCAAAACCAACTATAATTCTTACATTTTTCCAATCTGAAAATCCCCCACCTAAGCCAGAAGCAAGTATATTTAGTGGAAAAGTGATTAAACCAACCCTTTCTTTACTATATCTCATAAATTAATATGTGTGATAGAACCCAGCTATCAGTTGTCTCACATATATTTTTGCTGATCTCAAAAGTTTATGTTTACAGTTCTGTTACCATATAGCAGTGACTTTGCCACCTCTTTTTCTATGTTTGTATCCTTATTTTTTAGTTCTGTTTTCATTGCTTACAGCTATTATTGCTAGTATTTTTTCAAAAAATAGTGGAAATGATACGTATCTCCTGAGCTTATAGGGAAAACTTCCCTTATTTTTCCAAAACCGTCTCTCAGTTTTAAATAAATGCTTTTTGTTATATTAAGGAAATAACTTTTATTCCTTTGCTCTTTTTCTTGTTTTCTTTATTTTCTAATTTTTTAATTGTATAGTGAATTTATTAGCCTTCCTTTTTGTTAAATATACTTGTTCACAATTATAAATTTTCCACTAATGGCTACCCTAGCTGTATATCATTTATTTTAGAATAATTGCATCACTGTTACAATTGTCTTTAATATGATTTATTCTTTGTCCCATAAATAATTTAGATTCTCCTTAAAACACTTATTATTTTTGTTGCTCTCTAAGTCTCATCTGCAAAATTAGGATAATAATAGCACCTAACTCACAAGGTTTTTTTGAGGATCAAATCTTATAATGTGGGTAAGCACTTTGCAAACCTTAAAGTGCTATATAAATTATAGCTATTATAATTATTATCATTTAGATTCTATATGAGTCTCCTACCTTTGTTTCCCTGGAGTGAAAGTATGACACAGCACAAAGAAAGTCAGAATTGAGATTGGAGTACCTGGCTTCACATCTCATCTCTCTGATGCTGCTTAAGTGACCTCTGGTAAATCATTTAACCTTTCGGGGTATCAGTTTCCTTATGTGTAAAATTATCAGGTCAGAATCATCTTCTTGGGTCTCTTCAGTCTTTAAATCTGTAATACTGTTACCTTTTTTATTGGGTCATGATCGATAAAGGATAAGTCCAGAATTTCTTTGTTTCCCACATTTATTCATCAGTTATTTATAGCTTAACTCATGACCAGTTTTTGTAAAGGTGACATTTCTGCAAATTAATCATGCTTCAAAATTCCCATTTGATAATCAGCATGAGTGTGTCAAGACTGTTTTTTCTGCCATTCTTTTCATCATAGTTTCTTTATGTTGGATTTGTTATTTTCTGAAAGAAGAATGTTAAAGCTTCTAATTATTGACTTACTCTAATCTTTTGGTAAATCATTTAGCTTATTTTGAAGTAGAGGCTATGTATGTCTATGCCACTTGTGTGTATGTGTGTGTGTGTGTGTATTATATGTATGTATGTATGTATGTGTATGTGTGTGTGTATATATATATATATATATATATATATATATATATATATATGTATATATATACACACACACAGATCAAAGGGGTCTATGACCAGAAATAAAAAGCTAAGAAGCCATGCATTATCCATAGATCTGAAAGGTAATTGCTTCCTTGCTCCTCTAATTTATTTCTGATGTGACCTTTTATATCTAGATTATGTATACATTTGGAGTTTATTTTGGTATTTTGTATGGAGTGATAATCTAAATCTAATTTGCTAGACTGCTTTCCAGTTTTCCCAGCATTTTTTGTTAAATAGTTAAGTCCTTAACCCAATAACTAATCTTTGACTTTATCAAATAGGTCACTTGTTTTGTTTCTTATGTTGCATACCTTATCCATTTCACTGATACACCTATTTTCTTAACCATTATAAAATCCTTCTTATGATTACTTATATTTAGTCTGGTTTGAGGTCTTGTACTGCTAAACTCTCTTCACTTTTCCCCGTCATTTCCTTTGAGTTGCTTGGCCTTTTGTTCCTCTAGATGAATTTCATTATTAATTGACCTTGCTCTATAAGTAATCCTTTGGTAGTATGATTGAAATGCATTAATGTAGGTAGCATGGTTATTTTCTTTATGTCGTTTCAGCCTACCCCTGAACCATTTTTACTTCTGAAATTATTTAGGTCTATTTTTTATACATGTGAAAAGTGTTTTTCAGTTGTAGCCATATTTTTCTTGTATGCATCTTGGTAGGTAGACTCCCAAATATTTTATATATCCTGTAATTATTTTAAATGGAATTTGTTTTGCTATCTATTTGTCCTGGGTTTTGTTCGTAATGTACAGAAATGCTGATAGTTGTGTGAACTTGTTTTATTTCATACAACTTTGCAGAATTTATTATTTCAATTAATTTTTGGTTGACTCTCTTGGATTCTCTCATTAAATTATATTATATGAAAAAATAATAATTTTATTTCTCTTTGTCTATGCTTATTTCCTAATTTCTTTTTCTTTGGATAACATATATATTATTAATTTGTAGTAACATTAAACTATTAGTAATATAAAATATTTTATTTTACTAACTATGATATTTTATTCATGTCCTTGAAAGCAACCTGGACTTGGAGTTAGAAGACCTAGCTTTATAATCTGGTTCTGCCACAAACTGTTTGTGTCACCTTAGGCAAATTACTTATACTTTCTGGTCTTCAGTCTCCTCATGTGAAAATAAGACAATTTGACTCTTTTATTCCTACCACCTATTACTTTAGCTCTAAATCTATGGTCCTATGACTATTATAGGATCCTAGAGCAATTTCTGTCATTTGGAAAGCATAAAGTAATTTAAGGACCCTGTCTGCCTTTTATGCTGGACTGGTAAGTGAAATTATAAGATTGCCATTACTATTGCGCTGCTATTGCACTGTTTAATCTCTTCTGGGTAATATGCATGATTAGCACATATTTGCAATTAGTGCATTCAAATGGATCTGTGTTCTTATTAAATGGGAAGCTCCCCACAACAGTGCAGACAAATCACAGCCTATATATTCCTGCCCAATCTTTTTGGTACTCTTGAACGTTTCCTTACTTAAATTCATCACAGAGGGACCACTCCAAATGGCTAGAAGCTTTCCTTACCTTTCCCAGCATCACTAAGATATCCCAGGCTCTTTGCCTGGTGTTCCTCATCTTCACATGTGTCTTCTTGTTTTATAGTTCTATGACATCTTTTAATCTTGTTCTTACTGGGAATTCTTCATTTGTCGTATGCTACAGCCTGCTCACACTCATTGTGCATTCTTCCATTGTCCTTCGTATAATACTTATTTTTAACTCTTCATACTATAGTAATCCATATTTCACTACTATATAGCAACAGTTTTACAATTTTTACATGAAAAAGGTGGGCCTTTTCTTTCATGGGAAGCTAAGGAGTTTGACAATTTTCTGAAGATAGCCCAGCCCCACTGTTTTACCTCTTGTTCAATTCTGGGCCTAACTTGTCAGTATGTCCTGTCTGTAACAGATAAACATACTGAAAGTCAAGCTCTCTATGTTGTCCATTCAGATGAATATTATATATGAGCAGTGACCATCATTATTAGGTCCTTCATGTATGGATGATCAGGCCAAATGGCTGATTATATATCTCTTTCAAGAGACTTTCCAGTGTTGTGGAGCTTGATGCAGTCAACACAGTGCCATCCTCCAGCAGGAGCTTTGGGCGGACCTCCCCAATCTATAGGAAATTCCCTTTGAGTGTAAACTCCACACTGGATCTCCCTCCCCACAGTAGCAGTCACTTTGACAAACATGTGTCTTCCAATTTTATGTTTCACATGAGATTTATGATTAAGGAGTCTTTTAACAGGATTTTTTCTTCTGTCCTTATAACTTTCAAGAAATCTTGAATGATTTCTAAATAAGGATAGAAGATGCTTCTTTATGAACATTCTTTTAAGGCAGCACTCTTTGTTCCACCAAATCACGTGTATTTCTCATAATCATCAAATAGTAAGCACAGTGAGATGTTACATTCTTGACATCTTTCAGTTAAGTGTGAAATGATAGAAAGATGCAATCCATTGTTAAATACTTTTTGTTAAAATCTTGTTCCCTACAAATACCTTCGTTGAGGATGCCCTTGATTCTGGTATAGCTGACTTTCCTAAAGATTTTGTGTAGGTGGGAAGATATTCATATAGGTTGATAGTTATTGGGGCAGTCAGGTGGTGCAGTGGATAGACCACCGGCCCTGGAGTCAAGAGGACCTGAGTTCAAATCTCGCCTCAGACACGTAGCAATTAATAGCTGTGTGCCTCTGGGCAAGTCATTTAACCCCAATTGCATCACAAAAAAAAAAGTGAGATAGTTATTGATGTTCTATTGGTTCTTTTGTGATAGTATGTCACATTCTCAACTTATATGCAGTACTATATGAACTCTTAATTTGCTGTTCACATTTTTCAGTATCTGGAACTTGTTATTTTTGTTTTTTAAATCTTGTAACAGTCACTTAGTCAATAGTCAGTAAACATTTGTTAAGCACCTACTATGTGCCAAACATTTTGCTATTCTCAGGGGCTACAAAAACAAGTAATAAACAAAGACCTCAAGGTACTTGGCCCTGGAACATGACGGAGAATTACAGAGAAGTCCAAAAGCAGAGTAGCTTGTAGGAAGTAGGGAGAGAAACTGTTCTGAGCTGCCTGTTTAAATAGAAGCCCTGGAGTCAGCGGCACTGCCTTGTAGTCATTGTGTCCAATCAGAAGGCCAGAGTTTTTTGATGAGATGTTAGCAACAGACAGATTCAGTCTTGCAACATAATGAGATTTCCCAGGGATGACTTACTTGACTATTGCTGATATTTTTATGTCATTCCTGTTTTCCTCCAGCTTTTCTATTTCCAAGGATCTGTGTTCTTATCAGGTACCCTCTAATGATGCAGATTACAACCAGTGCACAACTTGTCAACCTCTGAGACTCATCTTTTTTTTTTTTAAGTATAAGACCAAGGTTCATTTTAGTTATTTAGTTTTTTAGGAACCTTTTCAACTGATCTTCTAATTGCAGGGCAAAGTTTTCATGAATTAAAAAGTTAGTTATCTAGGGTGAAAATCACTGTTGACCCTCAGATTATACTGGAAGAAATTATGTGAAGGAAATTAGCTTTTAATTTAGTGATATTATTATATTTTTAAACTATCTTAGAGCTTTCTGTTTACTAGATTGTTTTGCCCATGTTTAAACCTGCTTTATTTCTTTTTCTCTGCTTATCTTTTTCAACAAATAATTGTAGACTATCATAATTTCATCAATTTTATAATTAACTGATTATTTTCATTGTATTTCTAAATAGATTACCTCTATATGAGAGTAGTCCATGTTTTTTTTTTCATTTGGGGCCATTAAAATAATTGAGGTTAAATAACTGATTTAAAATTTTAATATAAATTTTTTGCACCAAGAAGCTTAATATACATTATAAATATTATGTGTGTTATCATAAAGTTGTATATTATTTATTGGTTTCAGTTTTTTATTTTTAAAAATGAAAACTCTTGGAGGTCTTGAATCTCACTTGCAATTTTTGAAGTAAAGTTTTCCTGTTACAATAAGGGATTATTGGAACAGGGAGGTGGTGCAGTGGATAGAGCACCAGCCCTGGAGTCAGGAGGACCTGAGTTCAAATTCGGCCTCAGACACTTGACACTTACTAGCTGTGTGACCCTGGACAAGTCACTTAACCCCATTGACTGGCAAAAAACAAAAAGGGGGGAGGGGGATTATCCCTTATTAGAGCTAATTTTCATTGAATTATAAGCTGGTTACTCCTCCCCTCTCCACTTTTTTTGGTGAGGAAACGGAAGTTAAATGACTTGCCCAGGATCACACAACTAGTAAGTGTCAAGTGTCTGAGGCTGAATTTGAACTCAGGTCCTCCAGACTCCAAGGCCAGAGCTCTATCCACTGTGCCACCTAGCTGTCCCCCCGCCCGCCCCATTTCTTGAGTGATAGCTCAAGTTCCAATATACAAGTTCCTTCTTTAGGCATTTTTCTAAGGAATGAATCAAAACACAGTACCCACCCTTGCACACTAGAAGAAAAGTCATAATCTTGGTATACCACCCTTAAAAAGTCTCTGCCTTTAGTTAGAAGTAATATTGAAAGTGACTCATTGTTTTACATAGCTGTTTAAGATAGTAATTAGGTTTTGATAGAATGAAATCAATCTTTGCAGATTTGATTGAAATTAATTAGAATAAAATAGAAAGTTCATTGTATTTTGTAACACAATGTTTATGCTTTCAAATTAGAATAAAAATTTTCTTCCTGTGATGTAATTTAGTAAACTAGGTTTTATTGTTGTGATTATTTATACATTACTGTAGTAGATTTTTAAATGCCAACAAAAAGAATTGCTTAGATTGAGCAACCAAAGTTTTATGTGTATTACAAAATTCTACCTTCATGTTGTAGTTTAAAGAAAAATATAAATCTCCAAAAAATATTTTATGTGAATTGAATACCAAAACCAGATATTATCAATAACATGAGTAAGAATGCTACTACATATGGTATTAGTTTTGTTCTCTGTAAAGTTTCAGTTATGCCTGTTTTAGTTTTGCATCATTTTTTATGCCATAAAACATCTTGGTTCCTTGTAGGGTTTTTTTCTTATGGACAGTAGAAGACTATGCAGTGTTCCATTCAGTATAAACTTTGCCTAGCCTGCAGAAGTAATTTTCTTCTTTTTATGCATGTCTGAGCAGCAGTGGTCTGCCAGGGGAAGAGCTCATTCTGCAGGTCTTTATGCCTGATTCATCAAGCAGTTTAAATTATAAATTTTACTGGGTAATAATTTCGTCCCACAACTTACAGAGCATCAGAACCAGGACAAATGTGACCTAATTTTAGATTACCAGAAAGAAATCGTTTTCGTAGAGTTGGACTTTATTCTATTCCATTACCTTTTTTTCCTTTTCTTCCACTTGGTGTTTTCCTGCTCTTTGTTTGAAATGTCTGGCTACTCAAAATGACTTTCTGACATGGATTCTACTTATTTAATTTCTTGTGAACACCTTCCATTTTATATTTTCTGCTTTACCAAAAACCATACCTTATTACTAATGTTATTCAGAAACATTGTCACACTTTATCTAGGATTGAAAGGAACTTAGACTGGGAATTAGGAAGGGAATGACAAGAAATGTCTTTATTGCAGTTTTCAGCAATTAAAGCCTTTAATTCTCAATTCTTTAGCACTTGAAAATAATTAGGTATTAAAAACTAGTTCAGTGCTCTTATGCGCTAAGCTCCTTAATTATTGAGTTCTTTTCACATATTTTCTGCATTGTAGATTTTCATGTGAGATAACCCAAAGAGTTTCTGAAACTTCTTGAGTTTTTCAAGGTAGAGATTTTGAATGTTGTGTGTGGCATTCAAACTGAAAACTTTTTTTCCCTAGGTTTCCTTTTTTCCTGGCTATACTAGCTACATATTTAATATGTATATCAAATATTGGAACATCCTTTTATTCTCAGATGTCATATTTGCCTTTCTAAGTCTTCAGGAGTTGTGTAGCGGAAAGAGAATCAAATGTAGAGTCAATGTCCTAACATCAAAATCCTTGCCCTGGTAAGGCATATTGCTTCTTTTTCCTTAGGGAAGTAACTTGATGTATCAGTTTCCTCATCTGAAAAATCAAGTGTTTGGACTAAGATATCTTCTTGCTCTACATCCTATCCCTCTTATAAAAGTAATATATTAAACTGTTTAAATACAGCTTTTTAGTGATGATAGATCTCATTTTAGAGTCTGTGCTTGACTTGGACTTGATGCATTAAGCACAGTGCAATCTATGAACTGGAGAATTCTTGAACTATAGTGAAGACTTCTTCAAATTGAACTGCACTAGATCTACACAACAGTGATGAACAACTTTGGCAAACATACATCTCTCTCCCTTTTCTGTGTTAAGTTACTTATCAGACTGATGTCGATCATGGTTATCTCTGTTGTATCTTTTCAGGAATCTTGTATAATTTTAATGTATTTATGGATGACACCTTGGTAGAGGAAAGCATTTGAGCTTTTTTTTGAGCTAATGAATCAGACAAGCAGTAACTTTCAGTTTTGTAATATTCAAGATGTGGTCTGCTATGGAATATCACTTTTATTAATGTGAAAGTCTCCTTTTCCCTTTCAGTGTCCTCAACAAGGATGTGCTCAGTGTGCCTGCATTATTCTCATAGAAATTCTATGTAGATGAGAAGGCAGACATAGGTCAGTAGTTACCGATGTGGTTCCCATTGCCTTTTTAGTGATGTCAGAATTTTCCATGCTCCTCCCTCATGTACCTCAAGAACCCATTTTTCAGTATCATGAATGTTGTGTCACATCTTAGGTCAACCCCCTCTGTGGCATGGGTCTAGGCCCATAACTTTTCTCATCTTTGTTTTCTCTAGTGCCATTTCTTCTTTCAGTGGTCCTAGGGAGTGGAATGTAAGAGTCTAGACATAGTGGCCCTGCTGTACTTTAGAGAAGAAAATAATTTGTTATAAATGTCTTTGCATACCTTTTTGATTTTTATCTGTATATTTTCTGCCATCTAGTTTCATCCTTAAGTTTCATTAGGCTGACTCTTAGTTGGGTCCTTAATCAAGCTTACTTTCAACTTATTTTCCCATCATTGATTCTCTTTGTTTTATTAGGTATTGATATTCATAATATGCCATTATCCTTTTCAAAGCAATTCTTAATACAAGTTTGTGTTCTAAATCGTTGTGACCATTGACTGCCATATGTCTCAGTTTGGTAAAATAAGTGTTTGCTTTGTCAAATAATTTCTGAGTTCCTTCAGCCTCTTGGTTTTATATCAATTACATTTTATATGAAATTGTTATAATCAGTGTTGATATGATTTCATCTATCCATTTCTTTTTTCATCAAATGCTTTTCAAAAACAGGTCAGGTTGGAGTTGTTTTAATTGCAAACCATCTATTCTCATTTTTATACTTATAGTTTTGCATCAATTTTGATCTTTGTTCTAACAGTCAGTAACAAATTGTTTTCTATCTGCAAAAATAAAACTAACTTCAGTTTTTTTTCTTGGTTATGTCATTTGGTGCTTACTATGTCCAATGCCTCCTGATTCTTTTCTTGAAGAAATTATTTCTGATATTTAAAACTTGTATGTCCCTCTCATTCCCTGCTAATACCGTGTTTTTATAACTGTTTTATAACTACTCATGCTCTGTTTTTTAGCCTTGCTATCATTTGTCAAAGTCTCCTTGTTCTCTCACCCAAAAGGCACCCTCCCTTCTAACAAAAAATACTTGTATTAAACAAATAAGCAAAACAAATTGACTACATTACCACATCTTACAATCTATGCCTTGTCTCATCCCTATAATTCTCTACCTGTCTGGCAAGGAGATCAACATGCTTCACCATTAGTCTTCTGACATCATAAATTGGTCACTGAATGGATTAGAATTCTGAAGTCTTTATCTTATTGTGGTTATTGAGTAAATTCTGAGCTTTATTTTCTAAAATGTATTACATTGTTTTCATTGCCCTCTATTATCATCTATGCATTGCCATCACTGAGTATCAAGAACATCTTGATTTGATTTGATGAATCTTATTAACACTAGTTATTGGATGAGGTAACATTCTTAGTGTATCAGCATTCAGTGTTAGCCATGTGAAGAACTGCTCCCAAGTGATAAGACAAATACAAATTAAAACATACCTAAGGCTTTACTGCACACCTGAAAAGTGATAAAGATGACAAAAAATGGTAGGAGTAAATGCTGAAAGGGCTGTGGAAAGACAATCAAAATAATAATATACTTCTGATAGAGCTGTTAATTAGTCCCACCATTCTGGAAAGCAGTTTAGAAGTCAGACAGCCACTGGAATGGACCTCTCTACTCGAGCTATGCTGCTAGGAATAGCTGTTGTCAAAGCCCAAATCTGAGACACGGCTGGGCTGGAATGATACTGTACCATCAGTTCAGTGTATTACAGATGGGCCGTTGGGGCCTTGCTGGTATGTGACCTAACCAAACACCAGACCTACACTGTGTGGTATAGCATTGGCTGAAGGAGCTATATGACCACACAGAAGCCATCATCGTTGTCATGCTGGTGGGCCAACAGAGTGACCTGAGCCACGTAAGAGAGGTGCCCACCAATGAGGCTTACATGTTCATTGAAAATAATGGGCTCTTGTTTATTGAGACCTCAGCTCTTGAGTCCATTAATGTCGAGCTGGCCTTCAACACTGTCCTCAAAGAGATTTTCATCAAGATGTCCAAGTAGTGGAGAACATGCCGACACAGTCACCTTGTGCAGTGCCCAACCTGGGCAAGATCTGGGATCTTCCAGCTGGTGACCTGACTATCTTGGCCTGAAGTTTCTCCTGCTTGACCTGAATTTCTTATAATTCTCTTCCCATGAGAATCAGCCCTAAAAAATGATCCCTTCAGTTGCACTGTCGAGAGGGAGGGACCTAAATGTCTAGGAAGCCCTTCCTAGTTGGCTTTGGGGATTGGTGACTGATCACTTTCTTATAGTGTAAAGGGAATTTCTGCAGCCTAATTCCACAGCCCTTCCCTGTCACTCTTGTATGTCCTTTGTCCCTTTTCCTCTACACAAGATTAATTTGCTTCTGGACTGTGTTTGTACCCTTTGAGAAGGTCATCTTGCCCTAAGTACCTTGCTCTCACTCACCCAGGAATCCAGGTTTCTATTGCCTGTTTTTTTTCTATGTTCCCCTGAGCCCCTTCAGCAATACTCCTCACCCCCATCCCACTAGGTCCCACCAATAAAACTGTTTTGTAACAGGGACAAAAAAAATTTCTCCATTATGAGCTTAAGTCTAGATAATCAACAAAACAATGCATCAATATTTTATTTGTAATATTTGTGGATTCCAAGGTATAAAAGTTTGCAGTGAAAATTTAACAGTATGCTAGATAGTATGAGCTGGCTCCAACACATCTCTGCTTAAATATCATAAATGAATAACGTTAGCTTGCCTCCCCAAAATCAGTATTGCTATTAAAAGAGTTTAGGAGTTTTGCAAATATTTAAAGGTAGTCTTCTTATGACCATACAGTCAGTAAGCATTTGTTAAGTGCATACTATGTACCAGCCACTATGCTAAGTGCAGGATCTAGATGGTCAGGTCTTCTATAAGAAAATTTGCTGAGAGAAAAATTTCCCATTTCATTCATTGCCCCTTCCTCCCCCCCACCCTCCATTATATGGAAAGACTATTTCTTATCTTTTGGGTTGTTTTCCAAAAAAAAAAAGATGGGCTATGTCGTTGACAGTCCATTTTGTCTCTTCTTTTATGCTATTAAAAGACTGAAAATATTACAAATATTTCCAATAATATAAATGATGCCCTGTATTCAACATCCTACATTTACATACTACTAATAAAATAGGCATTTTTCACATCATGAGATTATGTACACATATGTAATAAGTATATATATGTGTGTGTATATATTGCTATATATATATATATATATATATATATAATTTTCAAAACATAATGAAAACAAGGGAGAACTTTAAAGCTAATATTTTGATCTCTAAACATGCAGTCCAAGACAACTTTAAACAGAACTTAAAAGAGATATATAATTAGTTGGATCCTACATAAAGAATTGTACTTTTCCTTCAAAAGAAAGATGAGAAATAGATAACTTGGATCATTCCATGCTTTATAAAAACAAGGTAATAGACGTAGCCCTTTGATCTTATAGCCTTATGAATTCATGTAGTTGTCTTGTTTTAACTATAACAGTACCTTTATTTCACTCTTACTGATATCTGGAAATAATTGTCAACTCTAATTTGCAGGATCAATTTGTGAAATCATTTCTACAAATATAGATTAGCAACTTCTCTATAATTAATAGTTTTACAGTTTACTGGCGTCTGGAGGAGGAGGAGGAGGAGAAGGATGCTAATTAGCATTTATATGGTGTCCACTCTGAGCCAGGTGGTGTGTTGTTATTATCCACATTTTTTTTTTGCAGTTGAGGAGCCTGAGGCAGACAGAGGTGCAGTAACTTGCCCAGGGTCACACAGCTGTTATCTGAGGCCGGATTTGAACTCGCGTCTTCCTGACTCCAGGTCCAGCACTTTATCCACTGTGCCCCTGAGAGGATAAGTGACCTTCCCAACGTCACGTACCAGTATGTGCCAGGTAGAACTTGAACCAAGGTCTTTCCTAACTTTGAGAATAACTGTTTATTCATTATGTTGCTTTTCTTAGATATATAACATGTTGCTAAACAAGCCCATCTTTATTATTTTGAAATTATAATAATACAACTAAAATTGTAATCTGAGACTGCGCCCTGGTATGGAGGTGAACCTGAGTTCTCAAAGGCTAAGCCATGACAGATTCTCCCATTTGGAAAGGCTTAGAATACAAGCCTGGTAATAGACTATGTGTCTGTTCTCAGAGAACCAGCCAGTGTAAATATAAAGCTGCTTATCGTGAGCATTGCCTGAGGGTGATGAATTTTTATTTGTTTTGGTCATATCATCTTTCAAAGACCATCTCCTAAATTATAGAGATGTGTAATAGACTAAAATCAGGCCTCAGACACAGTGAAGCTCCCAGCTGATACAAAGCAAAGGTAGGTCCCAGCTCCAAATCTGGGCCCTTGTATGGGCACAGACCTGGAAAAGAGGAATATTTCCAGAAAGCATGTTAAGGGTGCCTACCTGCTCCTCAGACCAGTCAGAATGACTACACAGACTACATGGGGTTATTGAGTGGACCTTGAAAGACCATGCATGGTACTCAATAAAAGAACCACTTCGATCAAAAAGCCCTTGAGGACCTTTATTATACCACATCAAAATTACCTCACAGGAAGGGGCTGTGATCTGTACTTATTGTACTGTGTTCCCCACCTTCAATTTTTTTATTGTTATATTCAAATAAATGCATTTTTCAAATTTAATTTTTAGGTTATTGAATAAATAAATAAGTGTCTTACTTCCAGAACTATCATTCAGTCTCTAGAGAAGGCTAATTTGTTGTGGTCCCTTAACTCCTACCTTCAAATTTTTTAATATATTTGCATCATTCTAATACTCTGTGAGATTTATCACATTCTTACCTTTTCTTTCCTTCTACCTTTTATAGATATATGACAACAACAGTTATTTCAGAAAGATTTTTGAAGTATTTTTCCCTAACATTAAGAAAAAACTATATAATTTATAATATGGTTGTAAGCTACCTCCACTTTTCACAGAGGAGTTGGGAAGAAAAAATTATTACAAATGTCTTTGGAAACAGTACTTTAATTTGGCAACAAAATATCAAAATCATGATGTAGTACTTATGTTGCTTCATTACCATGAAATATTATTTCTTGAGTGAAAGTATTAGCAAGGTTTTATGCCAGGAATTTAGTTTCCATACAACACCACATCAGTGCCTGTCTAATTGTAATGTTTCTGGGCCAGTTTTTTCTATCTAAATTTCCTCCTGAGGAGACTAATCATGTCCTTTCTAAAAAAAATTTTCCAAACTCGGCCTATTTCTATCTTGTTGAGAAGTAATATTATGTAGTAGAAAGATCATTGAAATGGGAAATCTGGGCTCTAATCCTGGCTCACTCCTAGTTGTGAAATCCTGAACAAGTCTCTTAACTTCTCTGCACTTCTTTTTGCTTACCTGTAAAATCAGGTGATTGAACTAGATGACCTGCAAGACTTCTTCCTTACTATAAAATTCTATGCGTCTAATGTCAGCCATTATCTGAGAGTAGTCTGTTACTAATTTTTTATTCCTTTTGAACAGGACCAAGGGAACTTATCATACCCGAACAGAAGAACACGGAATATTTCCCTTCTCTCAAAGTCATAAAACCCTTCATTTCTCCAGTTTTATCAAACAAAAAGGAAGGGCCAGCTTGTCAAATATCCACAGATTTCAGATGTCACACCAATTCATAAGGCAAGTAGTGAAAAAATTTTGAATGAAACATTCTTAAAATGTAATAAAAAACCAAAAACGATTAGGGTGTCTTTTAACAACAAATAAAAATATTCTTGAAATGTAGCATTTTGTAAATTTGTCAAAGCATGGCTTCAATTTTTAATGTACTAAAAGAAAAATAACTAGATTTCACTGTAACATATATGATGACATTGCACTAGATTTATTTTGAAGCTATACTGTTATTATGACATGCAAAGAGCCTCATTGGATACCTAAACATCAAATATAGTTTTAATATGGTGAATTGGCCACCCAGGTTTATAAATTGGGCCTCAGCTAATTAGAAATTTCTTTGTCACATTTTCTTTTGTCACTCCAAATGCTGTTGAAGTGGGAAACATAGGATTTTTTTCCTCTTAAACTTAAGAATCATTTATACCAGGATATCCCATTTATGAAATTCCAAAGGCATAAGTCATTACAGAATTTTTTCTTGACTGTTTATAACTTTTCTGAGTTGCTGAAAACTGTTAATAAAACCCTGTTGTTCTTATAAGCCACTTTTATGTAAGTGCTGCATTAGAAGGTTCCATTAAACTTTTAGTTAATTTCATGGCAGCTTCTGTTACTCCTAGAAGAGCAGTCAGGTGAGGATCATGAGCCACAGATCTGCCTTCAACATTTAGATTAATTGCATTACCCTTTAAAGAGAAACTTAACTTAGAGAGAACTAGTGATAGTCTTTAAAGAAGCTTAGAAAGAATGCTTTTTTTCCTCCAGATGCAAAATTAAGGTTAACATATAAATGTGAATGAATTAAAACCATATTATTCTATGAAAGTTCCAAAGAATTACATACAAATAAAGATAATGAATATATGTTTTTTAAAAAAATTTAATGCCAATTTAACATGTCTGTTTTATAAGTTTTACTGGATGGAATACTCTCAAAAAAGGAAAAGAAAAGAATAGAATACTGCTGCCACATACAGTTTCTCAGTAGAACCCAGTCTGCTGTCATCAACTGAACCTTCAACTCTAGTATGGAGAATTACATCTAATTACATTTGAAATGCACTATAAGACTGATCACCAAAAAAAAAACCCAAAAACCAGGCAGCTGGATTTCTCTTTGTCTCGTAGATTTAATTATCACATTATCATTTAAGCATTGGGCTATATTTCACCACCATTTTACCCTCCTACCCCCGTATTCTTACAGGTATGCACCTAACCTTTCTGAAGTCTTCGTAATATTTGTCAAGACCTCCAGAAAAACAGATCTCACCTCCTCCTTCAGTAAACCAGTCCTGTGAGGCAGTTCTCATTCTCCGGAGATCCCTTCTGACAACCCTTGCATAGAAGCTCTTCTCAAACTTGTAGATCTTTTATCAAGTCACTCTTAAGTCTTTTCTAAAAACCTCAGTCACTTTGACTTTCTTTAATATCTTATTTATCTGATCACACTTTAGTCACAGTGTAATATTCTTCTGAATTGTTTTCTATATTTATATTGTGTAGCTTAATTAAATAATTTAGTTAATTAAATTATAGTAAGTAAATGACTTCCCGAGTATAGTGGAAAAATCATAGTCCTCAAAAATTTGCAGACTTCAGGAAAACCAATAACATTTCTTTCATGTTATAATGCATTATTTACTTATTCAGGTTATTATATACTTGGATCCCTAGATCTTTTTCAGGTATTATTAATATTATGCAAATAGTCTTGTTTTGTATTGATTTAATTTATATTTCCTTGTGAATGTATCACCCCATATTTGTCCTTCTGTTCAATTAAACAAATGTATGTTCTCTACTTTTCTACCTTTAAAATCTAGTAGAAGAATTTACAGTTTCATACTCTACTTCCAACCACTTCTCTGGTTTACTACAGATATTTAGAATTCTAATACAGTGTTACTGGTTTCTCCTTGTATCCCACTTGGAGGCCACTTATGAGCAATGGATATACTTATTGCATATTGTATCAGTGGCAACAAATGTTTAAAAGAATTTTTTACGAGTGTAGCTAGGTTGTGCCATGGATAGAGCATGGCCCTGGAAGTCAGGAGGACCTGAGTTCAAATTAGGCCTCAGACACTCAGGTCCTCTTGACCCTGGGAAAGTCACTTAACCCCACTGCCTCAAAAAAAAAAGTTCCCAATCACTCTGTTGACCTCCAATCTTGCATCTCCAATAATATTTCAGACATCTTGAACCAGGTGTACAGTAGACATCTTAAATACAATATGTCCAAAACAGAGCTCATTATCTTCCCCCAAACCCTTCCCCTTCCAGCGTTATCTATTACTGTAAAAGGCAACACCATCCTCCCAGTCAGTCACTCAGGCTCACAACCTAGAGACATCCTGGAATCCTCACTATTTCTTCCCCACTCCGCTTATAGAGTCTGTTGCCAAAGTCTTTAAATTTCACCTCTGCAACATCTCTCAAAACACACCCCCTTCTCTCCTCTGACATTCCTATCACTGGTGCAAGCCCTCCTCACCTCACATCTTGATTATTATAGCACCCTATTGGTGGATTTGCCTGCCTCAAGTCTCCTCTCTCTAATCCATTCTTTGCTCAGCCACTAAAGTGATTTTTCTGAGGTGCAGTCTAATCATGTCATCTTCCCTATTCAGTAAACTCCAGTGTCCCCCTCTTAACTCCAAGATTAAATACAAAATGTTCTGTTTGTTATTCAAAGTGTTCTATAACCTAGCCCCTGCCTACCTTTTCAGTCTTCTTACACCTTATTCCCTGACACATATTTTTCAGTCCAGTGACACTGGCCTCCTAAGCTGTTCCATGAACAAGACACTCCATCTTTCATCTCCCATCATTTCTTCTGACTGTCCCCCATGCCTAGAATACTCTCCCTTCTTGTTCTATCTACTGACCTCCCTGACCTCCTTTCATTTTCAACTAAAATCCTCCTTAATTCTAGTGCCTACCGCCTGTTAATTATTTCCTATTTATCCTATACATATCCTATATATATATGTATATATATACATATATATATACACACACATACATATATATACACACATACACACACAGACACGTATATATGTATCTTGCTCTTCATATCTTTGTTTGCATGTTGTCTTCTCCATTAGATTGTAAGCTCCTTGAAGGTAGAAATTGGCTTTTGCTTCTTTTTGTATCCTCAGCTCTTAGCACGGTCCCTGGCACATAGTAGGCACTTAATAAATGTTTACTGATTGATTGATTGATGTGACTTGGTATACAAACATCCATATTTTAAAAAATAGGTATGATTAAAACAAAAAATATTCTCTTTATAAAGAATTTCCTTTAAATAGGTTTCCTATAATAAGGTTTCCTATTTCTTATAAATACCCAGCTTTCCTCATGCATTTAAAATATTTATTTGAAATTTTTAAAAGAATAGTTTGTTAGCAAGTTTCAGTGTATCACAATAATTTTACTGAAAGTCAAAATTGAACTTTGAAATTTTCTCCTTTTCTGAAATGGAGTAATAATTCTCACCCAGTTTTGCATAGCACTTTTTTCACAACAGTTCTGTGAATAAATGTTTTATTTATAGTGAACTGACATTACTATTACATATTTGTATAACATATATCTTCACTGTGTAAATTTTACTAACAGGCTAAAACATTGGCTTTATATTCCTAATCAATTACTAATTAATATTTACAATTACTAAAAGGCAGGTAGCATTAACTTCTTAGGTACCTATAGTTTTTACTATAATCAGAATCCCATACTAAAGCAAAGATTTCATTAGAAAAATGATTATGAAAAATTGTATTTTCCCTCAAGGCAAATGTTGTGAGGAATAAGCCTCAATGGGCATGTTCTTTACAAAGTAGCTGCAGTGTTCCCTTTCTCTATTTTCCATTACAGACTGTTTTCCAAACTGCATTATAGATATAGTCACCATTAAAATTATGAAGCAGAGGAGGATAATGGGCACTTATTATTGACATTTTTCTCGTTGTTTGAGATTGGTATTCAAATAATAGAAGGGTTGCAGTTTTATGATTGAAAGCTTGTACCCCTTTTGCATGTCTCAACAACTGAAATACTGTAGTCTAAAGATCATGTTGTCTTGGATCATGTGAGAGTGGCAGCCAGATGGGGAGTAAGCTTTTTAAGTGAAAGTTCCTCTGTAATTTTCCCCTTGCTCTAGTTGATTGAAGAGAAATGATACAGTCACTGAAAGCTAAATATTTGAAAGTAAATGTGGCATTGTATTATTTTTTAATGCTTCATTGATGCCTTTTGATTTTTTCCTGTAAGCATCCCCACCTAGAAACCTCCTATCTGGCTAAAAAATTCAGTTACACCAAACAGACTACCACAGTAACATCATTGAACAGCATATGCAACATTCAGTTGAACACATATCAAGTGCCTGCTATGTGCCAGATACTTTTTTTTAATGGACTGAAGAAGATTTCATTGGTTTGCATTCTTCTGCAGCTTTGAGAATCATGTTTTATACCTAGTGTTTTTTTTTCAAGTAAGGCAAATAATTCTAAAAGAAGTTTTGAAAAATATTATGCTTAAACAGAAGGATTTAAATGTTTAAAAGCAGACAGGCTATGGCAGAGGATACCACACTGGGCCTGAAGTGAGGAAGATCTGAATTCAAATCGAGTCTCAAACGTTAGTTATGTGACTCAACAGATCATTCTGCTTGCCTCAGTTTCCTCAACTTTAAAAATAGGGATGATAGAAGCGCCTATTTCACAGAGTTGTTGTGAGCATCAGATGAGGTAATATTTATAAAATATTTACACAGTGCCTGGCACACAGTAGATGCTATGTGCATACTTATTCCCTTCCCCCTCCCTCTTTAAAATATAAAGTGAAACTGATCAAAGTTGAATCAGCTTTCTTTTTAGTAAATATTACAGTTAGGATGGTACTTATGCCTATTCACATAGAAACATACTAACCAGGTAAACAAAGGACTAGATTCAGGTCTCTAATTCTTAGTGTATATTGACATCTATCTTACAGACACTTGTGTGCTGACACAAACACAAATTCACTAATATCTGAGATTAAAATCTGCGCTTTCAAATTGATTTTATCATCTCATCTGAGGAGCAAAATACAGTGTCAGAAATGAAGATAAAAAGACTACAAGTAGCATATGATTTATGTTTTTAAAATAGTCACAGATTCAAAGATCTTTAATCAAATTAGTGACTTTGAGAGAATGTAGAAGATAATTTATTCATTTTTAAGAATAAAGCATGTGAATGAATGTATAGTGTAACAAATCATAAAGCAGGTATGTTGTTTAAAGAATGTACTTAGTATTATAGCCTATGAAGAATGACTAAAACAGTTTTAGCATTTTGAAGTTTAGCGGATTATGGTTTTATATGTTTCCATGGAAAATTAGACCCTCCATTTGTATCATATTTCTCCAATTACAGACTGCCCATTTCCCCTAAAACCTGGTGTGCAAAAGCTTATCTTGACCTATCAATGCACTCTCAGAATGACTTTTGTCTCCTTCTTCCTTTGGCCTTCTATGGGAGTCACGTGTAGAATTCAAAGACAATCTCCATTGGGGTTTCTCATTCTTCTTTTCTGTCATAACTTTTTTCTGTCAATTTTTTTAAATACCTTTTTACTTCAATAATATATCTAATGTAGCTTCCCTTAACCTGGCGAGAAGAATAGCTCCTCACCCTGCTTAACCTGATTACCCCTTCCCTAGCTACCCAAATTTCAAAATAATTTTTAAATTTGATAATTTAGTGTACATTTCTCTATAGCACTTACCTATTATATTAACTATATTGTCTGAACAAAACCAACAGGTTTTAGTTGACTGCAAGTACAATATGAGTCCTTAGTATGATACAGAACCCAGGAAAACAAAACAAGGTCTTAGTTTATATTATGAGGTAAAGGTTCCAGAGAAGTGAGGAAGTAATAGTTTCCCCATATTCTGCCCTAGCCAGGACATGTGTAGGTGTCATGTTTGGTTTTGGGTAGCACAGTCTTAAAAAGGGATTGGTAAGTGAGAGAACACCCAAACAGGAGCAATCAGGAGAGGAAGGCCTTGAGTCTTTCATCAGTTGTAACTAATGCTCGGAGAATAGAAGTCAAGGGAATACATACGTCTTAGCTATCTTCAAGTATGGAAGGACTGATATGTGGGACAGGGATTACGTTTGTGCCATTTTGCCCCAGAAAACAAAATTAGGAGCAGTAGGTATAAATTATTAAGAGGTAAATTTAGGCTTAATTTCACGGGGGGGAAAAACTCACTAGTAATTAGAGCTCAGCAGAAATGGATGGCCTGCCTCAGCAAATGAGAGTTCTTCTCCCTCTCTGGAAGTCCTGAAGCATAGGCTGAGCAACTGCTAATCAGATATGTTGTTATGATTATTCTACTCTGGCATAAATTGTACCAGGTGCCCACTGAGGTCTCTTCCAATTCTGAGCTATAATGCTTTTCTTTCAAAGACCTTATTTTAAAGAAATAATAACAATAAAAACAGCAACAATAGCTAGCATATATATATATATATTACTTTAAGGTTTACAAAGAACTGTGTGTTATCTTGTTTGAACCTCACAACTCCCCATTTTGTACAGATGAGGAAACTGAGGCAGGCAGAGAGGCAAAGTGACTTGCCCAGGATTCCTACTCAGGTCCTCTTGATTTCAAGCTCAGCAGTGTGTCCACTGTGCCAGGTGGCTTTTTCGTACAACACATATTGTTGACTGGTGGGCTAAATTTGAATCAAAAGTAAGTTACTTACAAAATGGAAAGAATTCATTTCAGTTATTATGACTGAAAATATTTAGAAGTAGCATTGATGAAGTGAAAATTATGAGAACCCTGGAGAAAAGTGATAATTATATCTCAGAATCTCAGATACAGGAATTTTTGTTAAATTCAGGGAAAGGATAGGTTGGAACTCCTGGAGTAGGATTCTGTAAGGATCATCAGCAGAAAAAGAATGGGAAATTCTCAAGAATAAAATTATGAACACAAAAAAGGAAAATAAAGAGGTGTGGTGAGGTAGGCAGAGTGGTGTTCTATTTGAATAAGCATAACATTCTGCATATCTGACTAGGTCTATTCACAGGGAACTTAACCGACTTAGATTTTTAAAGCATGTACCGAAGATCAAAGATAGATCACAAAATTGGAGATAAATATAAAAGCATAGCACAGCCCTGGAGAACAGTGTCAGAAGGTACATTTCTACTCATGCCAGTGTGTACCAGGATACAAGCATGGGAATGGTAGTATATGTACAGGGGGTATGTGCCCCTGTGACTCCTATGCCCAATAATGTCCGTTCTTTCCAGAGTGACTGCTTGCTTCCCTTAAAAGTCCCAGGTGTTTTCTTTATGTGTTGCCATGCAGCTTTCTCCATTAGGCTTGAGTTCAGTGCTGGCCCCTTCTGCCCACCACTCTGCTCTCTGCTGGCATTTCTGCTGGGCTTCTTTCCGTTGCTGTTTCCCTTTAGTTACCCTTTCCTGGTGTCTCCCTCTGTTGGTATCTCTCACTGCCATCTGCTGGCCTGTCTATTGGACTATGGCCATGACTGCTAGAGACTATAAACTTCGGGTTTCGGGTGCTTTTTAAAAAATGTTTTGTCATTTTTTTTTTCAATTTTCCTGTCACCTACCAATTATCTGCCCCAGAAACTTCCTCCCTTGTTTAAAAAAAAAAATAAGTACAGTGAAGCAAACAGGCTAACACATTGACTGTTCACTGAAATATACCACACCTGTCTACTGCAATTCACTACCTCTCTATCAAAAGAAGGGAAGTATGTTTCATCATCAATATAAGTTCTGTTATCATTTAGAAACTGCTTTTCATCTCCTGTTGCTCTAGCTCTCTCAGTATGGCCTTGTATTTCTGTCGTATTGCTTTTGCCTCCTTTCATGACCGTGATCACTAATTTGGGTCTGCACATATTGGCCTTTGCTTTCTATCTAACAGAGCTGTACAGGAATTTAATAGAGGTGTGGTGAACAGATTCCTTTCGGCCCCTGTCATGAGTTTGTTCACTACCAGGAATAGGGATATATTGATCCTGACTGTGGCTCCTCAGTACTTGAATTCTTTCTTTCTAGCTCTTTACCTTTTGGTTCTAAGAGTTTTCTTTTAATTTTTTTTTTATGATTTCTTGAAATAGGATGTCTAGGGTCATGGTTTTCAGGTAGTCCAGTGATTCTTAAATTATCTCTCCTTGATCTGTTTCCCAGGTCAGTTGTTTTTTTCTATTAGATAACTCATATTTTCTTCCTTTTTTTCTGCCTTTTGACTTTATCTTAATATTTCTTGATGTCTCATGGAGTCATTAGCTTCTATTTGATCCATTTTAATTTTAATTTAATTCCATTTAAATTTAATTTCTTTGGTAAGAATTTGTGCCTGTTGTTTCAAGCTGTTGATTCTTTTTTATGTATCTTTCTTTCATAGTTCTCATTTCTTTTCCCATTTTTTTCCTTTTGCTGCCTTTAATTGGTTTTAAAATTTTGCTTTTTTTTTTTTAAATTCTTACTTTGTCTTACAGGCTGCATTTGTGTCCAAGCCACATTTTACTTTGAAGTTGTGCAAGTAAATGTTTTTGAGTCATTCTATTCTTCTGTGTTTTGTGTCTTAAGCTTCCTTTTGCCTTAATAACTCTCCATGGTGGGATTCTTTTTTTTTGTTTGCCCATTCTTCCAACCTACTTCTTGACTTTGACTTTAGACTTTATTTTAGGGCTAGGCTAGATGTGCTTGGGGTGGGGAGGCGGGGGGGAGGGGAGGATATCTGGTCTGAGCTTTTGTCTACTTATGTCCCTTTACCAATTTCACAGCACAGGCTAGGGACCTGCAAGTTTTGAGTGCTCCCAAAGTAATGTGATCCAGGGCAAAGTCTGCTCACTGCCTTCCCAGCCTGAGCTCTAACTTTCAAACCTAGTTTTGAGTCTACTAACTTGTCCTTGGTTGGAAGTTTCAGGAGATAGCCATTATTAGGTTAGTAAGGAAGGGACTCTCTTGGCTCAGAGCAGCTCAGCTGCAGCCTCCTCATTGTTTTGGGGGTCTTGCCCACTTATTCTTGCAACTTCAGCTTGGGCTGGCGGTGAGAAAGGAATTCCTCTTCTGCTCTTGGAGTCAGAGCACGCAGCTCCCGTGGGTTTCTGATCTTACTTCTTTCTCAGTATACAGCTAGGACAACCACTCCTCTTCACCACGCTTAGGTGTTGGTCACCTCCTCAGTCCACTCTGGATCTGTGACCTAGACATTGGCAGTTCACAAGAGCTTCCATGTGACAAACATTCCTGCGTAGATGCTTCCTGCCTTGGGACCCAGTCATGGCCCTCTTTCAGCCCCTAAATAGATATTGAGGTGCATTCTTGAACTTCAGTCCCTTAACACCAACTGCCCATCAGAAATTCTGAATTGGGTGTCCCGCAACCACATAAAACTCAATATGTCCACAGTAGAATCCACAATTAAATCTTTTCCCCAAAAAATCTACCCTACTTCTACAATTCTCTATTTTTGTCGGGGATACTGAGTCACTCTAGTTAGTGATCCAGAATCATCCTTGCCTCCTCACTCTCCCTGACATCACATTTCTAATTAGCCTTCATATCATGGCATTTCAGTATCATAGGACCATACCTATAGGAAGGGACCAGGACAGGACAGGAATCTCCAACCTATTAATTTTGCAGATGAGTGAAGGTACAGAGAGAGGTTCAGTGATTTCCTCAAGGTCACATAGCTGCCTCCACAGCATGTATCCTATGTGTAGCCTTCTCCCTACTCAGCTTTCACACTAGGTCAGGGCATCATAACATCTTACCAGGCCAGTGCCTCCTAACTGGTCTCTGTGCCTCTGAAGAGGGGAATGGATGTGAATAATGCTCACAGAGGACAGTTTCATGTTGAAGAAGTTTTATTTTTCCCAGTTGGATAAGAATAGCCAGAACTTAGTATTGATTAACTTTTAATATCTGCAAGTTCCACTTTAAAACTTGGTTGCATTAGAAATTTAAACCTGTATAATACTTTGTGATACATGAGAATATTATAACATTTTACCTAATGACATGTAAAATTCTAAATCTAGTGAGGTTAATAGCCTCTGACTATGGTGTTTCATCACAGAGGAATAAGAATGTCAAATATGCAAATATGTCACTTTGAATCTATTTAAATTGTTTACTAATAAACAATATAATTATAAATGAAGTGGGACATGGGTGACTGCCACCAAACATTACCCATTTAATAAAGCAAGTTGTAGCATATAATTTCAGGGTGCTTTTTAGAAATTCCCATTTTAATGGGAGGAGAAAGATAGAAATCCAAGAGTTATAAGCCAAGTTTGTTTTCATTTGAAAATTGATGAGTTGTTATTGAAACAAAGTCTATTCCATGTGATTAGAACTGCAGAAGAAACCAGTCACACCAAAAGACAATGCTGCCTTTTAGAATGGGCTTCTACTGCCACATAAACAAGACAGGTGGTGGAAAGGTGAGCTCAGTGTGTCCCTCAGGAGGAAATGTTTGAGGGAATTACAAATGAGAGGTTCATTTGAGCTGGGTATTGTAACAAGTTGGAATTCAGTGGATGTACTTTTAGGCTTCAAATGATCCATGATTTCATCAGTCTGATAGTGTCTCCAGTGTCACAGATTGTAATACATCCATGCTGTCTCACTATGTTTTCTTAGATATGTACTCTATAAATCCACTCTAGGGAATCTCCCTGATGTGCTAGAGGCCTTCCCCTTTGTGTTTTAACATTATGTCAGCACCATTACAGCATTCATCTTATCCCTTACTCTCAATACATTCCTGGACTACCTTCTTTTTTAATAATATATCTCCTGAATGGTATCTTTTATGTCACTTCTTATGTGAAAGTCAAAGCTGGTAGTTATGTTCCTGTCTATTTATTTCTGACTTATGCTTCTCCATTGTTCTTTGAGTAATCTGTATGTTTGGTACTTTAATGACTATAGTACATTTCCTTGATTTATAGGTGTATCATCAGTAGAAGAATATGATTGTTTTTTTTAAAAAAAGTTTGTGTGTGTATGAGAGAGAGAGAGATTTTATGGCATCACTTTGGGTTCTCTGTACTACATAATTTCCTAAATGCTGTACAATCCATTCTTTTTTCTGTTCAAATTCTGGACCTAGCTCATTGTCCTCTGGTGTCTGAGACATGTATATTGATGGGCCAACTTACTGGGCTGTCCTTCCACCTGCAAGTCACAGTCTAGACAATAGGCATTCTTCTTCTACTTGATTTTTTATATATGTATTGTTAGGCCAAACTCACAAGTGCTTACAAATCTCATTTAGGAGACTCTGAAGTATTCTTATACCTGATAAAATTAGCATAATATCATCAGCCAACATGAGCATATAAAGGACTCACCATCTCTAGAAAATCCCTTTTTCATTTGGACTTCATTTATGGGCTTCTTCTAAGAAAATATCAGAGATCTTCAGTGGGCATGTACCTACTCATTGAATATCAATGATCAGTGCATGCTGGAACTAAATTATCTCTGTTATATGTGTAAGGTAAGCTTATATTCTCTTAAAATATGCAGTGAAGAAACCTTATTAGAGGAAGACCTTTAAAGCTCTTTTTTTTTCTCTACTAAACCAATTCTTTTTTTAATCAATAAACAGAGCTTATGTTCTTTAGATTTTGCAGTCATTTATGTGAAAGCAGATATATGTAAATACTATAAAATATAATTTGTGAAAACCTGCTTGTTATTGTCTCGTTTTCATCAAGAGTATCTTTGATATCTTTGTAGATACTAGACCTCATTTTCTTCATCAGTAAAAATTAACTCAGAGGTCCTTTTTAGCTCTAAAACTATAATACTAAATCTTATAATTTTCATAAAGAATGATCTGCTTGTGATGCCACAGTTGGTTTAAGTATAGAGGTTGTCCTCTAGTAGAGAAGGATTTCATGGCCATGGGACTCTGGGAGTAAAGGAGTAGGATTCTGCTATGTGCTACAGGTTGGAAGAGGAAGCCTGCCTCCAAAATGGTGAAGCCCAAGTGGCTTTTACAGTGATTCATCATGTACTGAAGGAGATCCTGGTTCCTCAGACCCTGTACCATTTGAATATAAACTTTGATAGTTGACTAGACAAACTTCAGGTACAGTCCTGGCAACCAAACATCTGCTTTTTGAGAACTGAATTAACTTAGTAGAGAGAGGCTTATCACACTAGGCTTACCATTTGGTGATGAAATTCATGAAACAGAATAAAAAATTTATTTCCCTTTGGCTTCTGCAGTAACAGTGGCAGAGTAATAGGAAAGGGGTCATAAGGTGATAAGAATCACTATTTTTAGACATTTCACAAATATTACTCTGTTAGTCTAACTATCCACATAGGGAAAACAGAAATATGCTTATTTTCCATAGTGTTATCCCTTGAAATGGATAGGTTATAGAACTGATCCATGTGTCTTGGAAAAAGCACAACTAGACAATGAACCAAAAGTGAATGGCAGGAAGAAAGGAGAGTAAATCACCTTGTACTGTTAATTTTGCCAACCTTCTCCTTAAAACAAAAGCCCGTCATTTTTCTATCCATCTTTTTCTGGTGCTGCTATATAAGTCTATGAAACCTAGAATGTCACATTCTCTAAAGAATTAAAGTTATAGGTCATATACAGGACAATAGAAAGACTCATGATGGGTGAGGTGTAGCACATTACTAACCAAGAGTTATACAAGGCAAGTAGAATGTAGATTAGTCATTAGTAGAATGTCATTAGAAAGCTGTGTGATTGTAGGTTGACTACAACAGCATGCAATAAAAAACAGGGAGCCCACATGCCCTATTAGTAGCCACACAGTGTCAATGTCAATACTTTTAAAGAAAGGCTCTCAAGATGTTGTTGTGTATATTCTCTGTGGAGGATTTGCAGAAGGACATGGAAAAAAAGCTGCAAAAAGAAGAGAGCAGGGAGCAATTTTCATCTCTACCCATATAGCAAGTATTCATATCAGTAAGTTACATTAAAGTAATATTGATTATGTTCCTTATTTCATTTGATTTGCTACTTCTAGGGCACATCTATTATTTTGAGGAATTTTGTGCTTTTTAGGTCAGTTTCTCCTCACATTTTATTTGAGTATATTATTAGAGTTTCATATCAGCCTTTATGATCGTGATAGCGAATAATAGTATTCAGCTAATATTAACAAATGACAGAGTAAAAGTAGACCTTCTTCTTTCCAAATTTGCTTCTGCTTTCTTTATCAAAGAGAAATATTTTTAGACTCTTCTATTCTCCATATCATAGGATATGATAAAGATCAAATACTTTAGTTGTTGAAAGATGGCAAAAAGATAGGCCCATTTGATAATGAAAGCTACAACTTCTAAATAAAAAAGAAAAATCAAGAATGTTACAAAACAACTCCCATTAATCTTCTGGAGAAAAAACCATAATGTAGTATATAGTGTACTATATTGTATAAGTCTAATAGTTAAACTATAGACTAGCAATTCTAATCTAAAAATGCATAATTTTCTTTTGTTATAAAATTAATAATTTTATTCTGTAAAAAATAAGAAAAATAAATCATGTTTTAAATTTGTTAAAAGATCGTAAATCAAAAATAACCAGTTACTTTAAAAGCATTATTGCAGGCTAATGTATAATTATTGTTTTGGTTTTCTTTTAAATCTACCAACCTTCTCTTCTACATGTTTGCCAAATGTTGCTCTTTCCTCCTCTTTTTTAGCCTATAAGTTATCCATCTCTCCTCACTGGAGCTTTTATTGACTCTCTAAGAGAAGAGTATTATGAGAAATAGCAAAATAAAGTTTTAGAGACCAAACAGAATTGGTCCTTTCTTCAGCACTTCGTTTCATTCACTTTCACATGGCAAGACCAGTACCAGGCAAAAGCAACAGCACTTTAAGCTTTTCTTCCCTCTATATTATAAAATCCAGTCTGTGTCTCTTCCTTTGGTTATAAAAAAACTCAATTTGGAGTCTTAGGATGTAAGCTATTAGTAGTAAGTGTTCTGTGGCTCACCACTTCCAGCTGTGCTGCCAAATCTTGATATGACATTGATAGGTGAAATGTAGAAAGAATGACTGGCAAATTTTTGAGGAAGTCCTATTTCAGCATTCTAGACTACTGACTTTTACTAAATTCTGTGAATACGTACCCAGAGTGACATGTAATTTGTACAAAATTTTTTCTCACAACATCTTGCTGTTTTAAGTTCAAGCATATTATGTAGATCATGCCAAATATTTTCATTTTGTGCATAAAATGTTTCCTAACTTTACAGACATTTCAACTTTAGTCATAGATAAAAGATTAATAACTTCAATTGGTAAACTGATTGGTAAAGAGCTGTTTCAAATGATTCAATGGATATATGGGATTTCTTTGCCACTAACTAACTTAATTAACTTGGATAAGTCAGCTCCCCACTCTGGCTGTTAAAAAAAAAAACTGGTTGCCAAGGTCCCTTCCAGCTCTTCTAATGTAAGTCTAATCAACAATTTAGTATGTTCTTTATTTCATTTGATTTTATGCTTCTAGGATATATCTTATTTTAATGAATTTTATGCTTTTTATTAAGTGCCTACACATTGTGCTAAGCACCTGGACTATAAGGAAAGGCTAAAACCATTTCTTCCCTCAAAGGAACTTATCATCTAATGGGGAAGAAAATATGCAAACAACTATTTATAAACAAGATATATATACAAGATAAATAATCTCAAAGAGAAGTCCTCATTTAAGAGGACTGGAAAAGGCTTCTTGCAGAAGATAGGATTTTAGCTGAGTAAAAGATACAGTCAGTATTCTCCAAAAGTTTATAGTCTACTCTAGTTGCTGAAGTGTAAAACTCCTGTCATTTCTCCCTTGTCCCTTAGAGGGAAATATTGCTTTAAATAAGGCTGTGTATTGGTTACAAGAGGATGAAAAATGATGATTTGCTTTGTGATTGAAATGTGGTATCTACATTTAATCTTTCTTTTCTTCTTAAGTTTCTGATTTGAGACTATAGATACCTTTGGTCTGGAAAAGAAGTCCAAAGCATTTAGTATTACTTTGTTACTTCTGTCTCCTATTAGGATTGGTTGTTTATTGGGAGCACTAAAAGCCTTATGGACTGGAAAGGTAGGAAAGAGTAAATAAGACATTTGAAAGGGGCTGGAAGGGGGAAGTGGTGAATAACTAACTCATTCATCATCCTATCCAATGCAAGCGACTAGGAATTACTTTATTTTAATCCTTTTACTGATCTAATATGTACAAAGAATTTTCCATGTAAACAACCTCTATTATAAACTGAAATAATTGTTTGAAAACAGAAAACAAAAATACAGTGGTAGAATTATATGAAGAATGCATTTTCCTTTATTCTTTATTATTATTTATTAAAATAAAAATCAGTAAATGACAGAAATAATCAGTAGAAGATGGGGAAATACTTGAGTAAAGTGTGTACAAAAAGAAATAAGCCTGAAAACAAATACTCTTTTTTTTTTAAATAACCAGTCATATAAAATAACCTTCCCTTCCTGGCAAAATTATAGAACATATTATTAAACGGATGGTTTTTATATCTGAATTAATAATTAATTTATGAAAATATTCTATGGGGGTAGGCACCTTGTTCTTTGGGTACTCACCAGAAAAGACCACAACTGGCAGAGAGAAACAGGGCTGCAATCACACTTTAATAAGACACAGAGACAAGTGGCAAAAATGGTACAGAGGCAGTTGGTGGTATTGGGGACAGGGTGGGTAGGTGAAGGAAGGCAGCATGGGGAAGAGGAGGGGGGAGGAGAAGACATCACTAGGTAAGTATGGATTAGAGTTGGAAGCTCTAGGCAGCATGGACCCAATGGAGATAGAAGAGTGCTTGGGGGGCAGGAGTTTGAGGTCTCATTTTTATAGGGTTTTGGAGGGGAAACAGACCAACTCCTATCTGTGCTGTCTTAGGGTTAGTTCATTAATGTATCCAAATCATCACAAAACTTCAAAGTCATCATCTCAAAGTTATCAGTACCTTTTTGATGTTCTGCTGGTCTGGATTTTGTCTGCAATTTGCATATCATAGGACCAGGAGCCTTGTCAAGCAGAGCCTAAATGGTTTCTCCTGATTCAACACATATTACTAGGATGTGAATATATGTGAATATATAGGAATAATATACGATGCAGTTTGTAAATTATGCTCCTTTAATCTTTGGGACAGTTTGTAATCAAGTAAGATGAAATTTGGTAGGGATAAACACAAAGTCTAATCCTTGGTTTCAAAAGATCAGTTTTACAATTGTGAGATTGGAGAGGGGAGGCCTAGCTAGGTAATAATTTTTCTGAAAAAGTCTGGAGAGTTGTAATGGACTAAAGGCTTAGTAAAAGTCCAAATTTGAGATTGTAGAAAAACAGTGATGTTGATGGTGGTGGTGGTGGTCGTGGTGGTGGTGGTGGTGATGATGATAATGGTGATGATGATGCAAATTTAGGCTGCATTTTAATGTGTGTATGTATATTCTTTTTTAATTTTTAGGTCAGCATACAGTAGGAATATTGATCTTTTGCTTTCTCGGGTTTGACTCTCCCCATTTTAGATATCAAGACCATATTTTTATCACAGAAGAAATTTGGTAGGATCTTTTCTGCTTTTCGCATACAGTTTGTGTAATATTGGAATTAATTGTTCTTTGAAAGAATGTATTTGTAAAGCCATCAGGTCTTGAAGTTTGGTTTTTTTCCCTTTGGTAGTTCATCTATAACTTGTTCAATTTTTGTTTCTGATATTAGGTTATTTAAATTCTGTTTCTTTTCTGATAATCAGGTAATTTTATATTTTTGTAAATATTCATCCTTTTCATTTAAATTTTAATGGCATATGGTTTCTAATAATTTCCTTTATTTCATTTTCATTTATTGTGAATTCCCTTTTTTCATTTGTAATACTGGTAATTAGGTTTTCCTCTTTTCCTAAAGCAAATTCATTAACACTTTTTTAAATTTCAAGTTTTATTTATTAATTCAAATGGATTTTTTCTTTCAATTGTTATAATCTCTTCTTTGATATTCAGAATTTATATTTTGGTGTTTAATTTGGTTATTTTAATTTGATGATTTTCTAATTCATTTTACTTATATGTCCAACTCATTTATCGGTTTTCTGTCTCCTGTTGATGATAGTGTTTTAAGTTAAATTAATTTCCCTTTTGTGACTGCTTTGGCAGCATCTCACAAATTTTGGTATATTGTCTCATTGTTATTATGTCCTTTGATAAAGTTATCTGCTATTTCTGTGATTTGTCCCTTGATCCAGCAGTTGCTTAGGATTAAGTTAATCTCCATTCACTTTTTAATTCTTTATTTTGTTATTGTTGTTCAGTCGTTTCAGTCATGTCCTGCTCTTTGTGGCCCCATTTGGGGTATTTTTGGTAGAGATACTGGAGTGGTTTGCCATTCCCTTCTCCAGCTCGTTTTACAGATAAGGAACTAAGGCAAACAGGGTTAAGAGATGTACCCAAGCTAGTATGTGTCATACAGCTAGTATGTGTCTGAAGCTGGATTTGTACTCAGGGAGATGAGTCTTTCTGACTTGAGACACAGCACTGTATCCACTGTGCCACCTAGCAATTCTTTCTTTAGTGGCACTGTATTGAATATAATCATTCTTATTTTATTATGATCAATCACAGATATGTGTAATATTCTCATATTTTATATTTGTTTGTAAAGTTTTTACAGAAAATAAGGGTTGATAAAAGAGTATGCTTAACACCAGTGTTCTTGTTTCAATGCCATCTACTTCTGCCCTTCTCATATACACCTCTTCCCCTCACCCACAGGTCCTTACCCTTTTTTGTTTAAATCTCTTTTCACAATTAACCATCTTAACTTAGAGTTTGTTTTGCTTATGACTAATCCTTCCCTGAATCTACTTTCCCTCTTATTCCCTCCTCTCCCTTCTCCTTGTTCTGCTTTATTTCTCTGATGAGTCAAATGTGTTTCTACGTTGACCTCTTTGTGTGTCTGTGTCTGTGTATGTATATGTGTGTTCTGCCTTCTTTTGTCTGCTTCAGATCACAGTAATGTTTAAGTAACAATAGTTTCCCCAAACCCCTTCAACCTTGTTTCTATTCTCTTCTCTCTGATTATGTGAGAAAGTAAGTTCTCCCGACCTCCTCTCCCCCTTTCCCCTAGTGTATTGCTTTTCTCACCTTTCCTTTCTCATATTCAAATCAACAAAACATCTCCAAAACTCTGCCCGTTTAACTCTTTCCATGACTCTTGATGACTTTGGGGTTTTGAGTGATAACTTATATTATCTCTACCTATTAGAATATAAATACTTCTTCCTTGTATAGTCCCTTTTACGTTGTTCACTTGTATTTATCCTGTTATCACTCTCTTGACTCTTGTGTTTGTTTTTCAGCATTTCTACTGTACTTTGATCTCTTCATCAGGAAATGTTTCAAAGTCCTCTTTTTTCATTAAAGGTTTTCTCTCTCTCTCTCTCTCTCTCTCTCCCTCTCTCCTCTGTCTTCCTTTCTCTCTCTCTCTCTCTCTCTCTCTCTCTCTCTCTCTCTCTCTCTCTCTCTCTCTCTCTCTCTCTCTTTTTCTGTCTTTCCCTCCCTTCTCTCTCTTTCTATGTGTGTGTATGTATGTATATATACACAGATGTATATGATTTCTATATATACATACATGTATATGATTTATAAATAAGTAAATATAAGTGTTCAAATTTTTTTTTTTACTGCTGGAAAGTGTGATCAAATAAGTCTGGGGACCAGTAGTCTCAAGCACTGAAAGATTTTGACCTGCCCAGGGTCACACAGTCATGAAAAGACTTAAACTCAGGACTCCCTGGCTCTGAGGCCACCTCTATCAACTCTCCATGATGCCTTTCATATATAACTGTTATTTATTACTAATGGATATTAACTACATCATGGTCTGTATCCTAATTTTCAAGTATAATAGCCTCAGCTACTTGACAAAAGGGAGTGTTTTTCGAATTTATCAGCTTTATAACCTTGAGCAAAACACTCCTGTAACTGACTTTAACATTCTTGAAAGGGTATGTTAATAGATGATCTACCATATCGGACTTCAAAATTTTTTTGATTTTGATTTTGTTTCTCCATCACATTAATTTCTGAATATATCACCCCCATCCTATTCAGGGAGCCCTTTACAACACAATTTACAAAAGAAAAATAGGAAAAAAGTTTTTTAGCAAAAATGACCAACATATCATCTATGTTTTATAGTAGTCCCCCATCTCTGCACTGAGGAAGAAAGATATACTTTCTAACCTTCTCCAGGGTCAAGGTGCTCATTATAGAGTTCAGTTTTCTTTAATTGTTATATCCGTTTACATTGTCATGTGTATTGTTTATATTTTCCTACTATTTCTATTTATCTCTGTTTCCCATACTTCACTATTTCTTATAGTACATTCCATTACATTCATGTAGCAAAATTTATTTATCCATTCCATTATTAGTAATCATTTATTTTATTTCATCTACCTTATTATGACCATGAAAAAACACAACCATGAATATTTTGGTATGAATGAAACTATTTTTATCTTTGACCTCCTCATGGTATATGCCTCTCAGTGGGATTTCTGGATCAAAGGAAATGGACATTTTTAGCTACATTTTTAGCACAATTCCAAATTTTTTTCTGAATAGTTATATGAATGCACACCTCCATTAACAATGTATTTTTGTTCTTGCATTCTCACAACTCCTTCAAAATTATTTCCATCTTTTGTCATCTTTGCTCATTTGCTGAATATAAAGTTGAAACTTCAGAGTTATTTTTATTTATGTTTTTCTTTTTAATAACTTGGATCAGTCTTTCATGTAGTTTTTGGTAGTTTATAATTATTTTGAGGACACTTAATTCATATTCTTTGGCCATGCCCTGGAGAATGGCTCTTGATCATATATTTTTTGTTAATTTCCTATATATCTTGGATATAATACCCTTAATAGAGGTTATTTGCTACAAATTTTTTTCCATTCATATTTCTCTTATAGGAGCTGAATTGATTTTGTTCATGTAATATCTTCAATTTCATGTAATCACAATTGTCTGTTTTATGTTTTGTGTTCTCCTTCATTCCTAGGCAGTGTAAAGACAAGAGATATAAATAAAAATCTTTTTAAAATGAATATTCCTCTCTCTATAGGTATGAAAGGTAATTTCATCTAATTTCCTTCATTTTTTTTATAATGAGAACTTTCATATTTAGACTACATATCCATTTGGAATTTATTATGATATTAAGATTTAATGTGCTGGTCTGTGATGAGTTTTTGCCCAACTTCTAAGTTTTCCCCATGGTTCTTATCAAATATGGAGTTCTTCCCCAAATAGTTTATGTCCTCTGGTTTATCAGACTATGGGTTATTTCATCTCTTTCTGGTTCCTGTTTATCTGATCTTTTCCACTGTACTCGTTTCTTTTTTTTTTTTGTCAGTACTAAATAATGTTGATGATTAGATCTTTGTGGTATAATATGAGTTCTAGAAGTGATATTCTCCCTTCATTTGTACTTTTTTCATTATTTTCCATAAGAGAAATATTGTTTCTCACAAGTTTTGTTATCTTCTGTAGCTATATAAAAATAATTTAATTCAGTTTTAGTGGTAGACTGAGCTATCACCAAAACTGAATTAAATGATGAAGGGTCATTATTTTAATTTAATTTGAGAAGAGTCACTAAGACTTAGAGGGATCAGAAAAGTCTCATGTAGGAGGAAATACTCAACCTGACCTTGGAAGAAAGCTTGGAATTCTAAGAAGTACGAAAGAGAACAGAGCTTGTTACGGGCATGAGGAACAGGATATCCTTGGCGAAGGCACAAAGAGTGGAGATAGACTTTCATGCCATAGGAACAGCAGAGAGGCTGGTTTGGCTGGAACAGACCAACCTAATATATATGTACATGAAGAATTGGCAGTCTGGAGCCAGACTGTGCAGGACTTTAAATATCAGATGAATTTGTGTTTGATCCTAGAGTACATACAGGAGCCATTAAAATTTTTTGGTCAGAAAAGTGAGATGGTTAGACCCGTATTTTCATTACTTGGACAACAGTATAAAGCATGAATTGGAGAGAGAAGCGTCTGGATGCAAGGAAACGAATTAGAAATTTATTGTAGGTATGTAGTCAGGAGTGACATCATTTGAAACTAGGTATACGCCTTTCTAGGTGAAGAGAAAACCCTCTGTGTGGACAGCCTTGGCCTTCACCACTCCAGTGACTAGAAAAGGAAGAGAGATCTGGCCACGGATAGACAAAATGTCCACAGCTCAAACCTTATAAATGCAGGCCCCATCTTTGCACTGGAGGCTACTACTGGGCTGTTTTCCCTAAGTCGGTGAGTTTGGGACCAGCATGTATCCTAGATGAATCTATTCCCCACCTTCATTGTCCTCAGCTTCAAGATATGAGGCAGCTAGTTATAGCAATGCACAGAGTGCTTGGCTTGGAGGCATGCAGACCTGATTTCAAATTCACTTCAGATACTTCCTAGTGTGACCCTGAGAAAGTCACATGCAACCTCTCTCTGCCCCAGTTTCCTCATTTGTAAAAGGAGATAATAACAACACTTACCTACCAGGGTTGTTGTGAGAATCAAATGAGATAACATGTTGTGGTTCAGTCATTTCAGTTGTATCCAATTCTTTATGACTCCATCTGGAGTTTTCTTGGCAGAGATACTAGAATGGTTTACTATTTCCTTTTCTAGTTCATTGTACAGAAGAGGAACTGAGGCAAACAGGGTTAAGGGACTTGCCCAGGGTCACACGTCTAGAAAGTGTCCAAGGCCAAATTTGAACTCAGGAAGATAAGTTCCAGAATCCTGTCCCAGCGCCCTATCCGCTGTGCCACCTAGCTGCCCAATGCCCTATATAAGTCCTAGCTATGTATTATTGTTTTATTTTTGCTGTTGTTTTTGTTGTTATTGTTAGACCAGGGAATACTGTTTCAAGAAGGGCCTGTGCCCTTAAGTGAGTACTGACTGTATCTCAGAAAGCCAAACTTTATTGACCAAGCTAAAAGGGCATTGGACTGATAATTAAGAAACTTGGCTTCTGGTGCCTGTCCTGTCATAAACACTCAGTGTTTTTTCCTTTGTGTGATTTGTACAAAGTATTTTCTAAGTCTCTTTCCAGCTTTAGCAGTCTTTGAGTCTGAAATTTGAGCTTCATTGACAGACACCTCACCTTTTCCTCATTTTCAATAATGAGATAAATGATCATTCTTCTCTGGGCTGGAGCAAGTCATTTCCTCTCTGAGACCTCAGTTTTATCCTCTATGAAAGGAGTGAGACTAGGACACAGACAGTGCAGGGGAAAGATCCCTGGCCCTGGAGTTCCAGGACCTGAATTTATTTCTGTCTCACCTTTAACACTTATTACCTGTCTGACTGGGCAAGTCACTTCAACTCCCTTGTTTTAAATGAGTGGATTGTACTCTAGATCTCTCCCAACTTTAGATCTGTGTTTCTATGATTTTTCTAATTCTATCATGATACTTAAGTGTGTTTGGGAGTAGAGTAGTTTCAAGCTTTGTTTGAGAATCAACAAAAGCTTCTGTTTCTTGGTTGTAGAGGTCACTACCTTACTCCTGTCGTCAATAATCAGGCTTCTTGGTGGCAAAGTAGACTGACCTTGTAGCATCCAGTTAGGAAGAGTAATTAATCAGGATCTGTCAAATGGCCTGCTTTTTCTCTCCAAAACACTCTCAACAACGGCCTCATGGTATTCTAGGGGTCTCTCTTTTCCCCAACAGAGTAGTGTCTCCCAGCCATACCAACCAAAGTGCCTTCTGTACCACTTGTCTCAGATACAGCTTGTGCTTTGTTCCAAGTGCAAAGATTCCTAATTAAAGATTAGTTCTTGAAACCATTTTGTCGATATTGGAAAAATATTTTCAATATTTCTATAAAGAAGAAAAATTCCTGTTTGCTTAAGAAACAAGAGGGAAATGGAAGAAAATAATGGAGGGGGGCATTCTTTTGGTTAAATATAAAGCCACATCAAGCATTTTCGTGGCCCTCTTGTTCATTATCTCTAGTTCTTACAATTTCTTCTTCAGTCATTGAGTCCTGGAATAAAGTTGATAAAGTTTCAGAATTTTAAATATTGCCTCATAGTTTCTACATGCCACGTTCCAATTTGTATACTCGGTAGTGTTTGCTTTTAAAAACAAACAAGGGGGGAAAAATCCAGTGCTGCATTCCAGATTCAGTTGAGAGGTGAGGGTAGAGGTAGAGGTTGGTTGTTTTTGTTTTTGCCCACTTTAATTCCCTAGACCTTTTTCAGCCAAGCTAAAGATGACCTAAGCTAGTGCTTGTTTTGGTCACTGTTAGTTAATTCTTCGTCTTGTATTTGTGTGGTTTTTATTTTCTCATCCTTAGGACACTATCTTACAAGTCTTCCAGTAGAACTAAATTATATGTTCTGTTTTGACCTTACCACGGTCACTTTAAATTTATGTTTTATCTAATGGTTTGTTGACTTCCAATTCTTCCACGTAAATTTAATCTGAAAACCTAACTAACATTCCCTCTACAGCATTATGCAGAGCAGTGATGAAAAATTTAAATAATGGCTAGGACAAGCCATTACCAAACCACTTGCTTTGTCTCTCTAGTTTGACACCAGTTCATGGCTAGCCACTTTTAGCCACTTACACTTCTGCTTTGTTGTTTCCTATCATGAAGGAAAGAAAGAAAAGACTTGATGAAGTCAAGAAAGATGACATCTTTTAATTTCTCTCAGATTATTGCCCGAAAGCCTAAAATTCTGAGTGTTCTCAGAGATATAACGGTATAAATCACATTTTATATGTGTATTGGTTCGGATGTGAAACTGTGCAGAATTTTAGAGTTGGAAGGTGACTTTAAATGTTTATAATTAAGCCATTCAAATTAGCAAATTAAGTTAAACAAATATTTTGTTAAGTGCCAATAGGTGCCAGGCACTGTTTTAGACAGTGGAGTTACAAAGGAAGAAAATGAAACAAAATCTACTGGTGAGGAACTTCCATTCTATTAAAGGGATATAATTTGAACAGAGGGTAAAGAATTTGTGGAGTAAGGGTTAGGGAATAAATATGTGATTTCATTTGTATAGCAAACTTCCAAATAAGGAAGGGAGCCTCCAAGTGAGGAAACTCTTTATCGAAACAGGCTGAACCATCCCTGAAGCTTATAATTTTAGAGATTTGCCCAGAACAGTGAGAGGTAAGACATTAATAAATGTTAATTGACTGAATGAGTAAAGAGAAACAAAGGAAAAATCAGAGAAAAAAAGCTCTGTTTACGTTTATTTATTTTCTGACAAATTTTATAGTATTTTTCCAAGTATAGCAGTTGAGTTTGTATTTGTCCATTCAATGTTTATTAAATTGTATTTTTTTATTCTGAGTTTAACAGACACAAAAAAGGAACATTTCCATATTCAAATTAGAACAGAAAAAGATTATATGTAAAACTGCAAATCTCTTGCATTCAGTTATTTTTTAAGTATATAAGTTCCACATGTTACCTTCAAAACTGTCCTGTTTATCTGTATATCCTTCTGAACTTCCTTCCTTCTGTGGATTTTTAAAAAATTCTTCAATGACCCTCATCATTTTTTTATGACAGCACTATCACTAGCTCCAATCTGTCCCGTTCATAATCCTTGTAGCTAATATGGCCAACAAAAACAAATGTATACGTTAAACAAACTTTGAAAGACTTAAGGGCTGACCAAAAATACGTAGGACTTAATAAAAATGCTACCCAAATTGTGACAGAGAGATGATGGACTCGATGTTCAAAATATGAAACGCTTTTTTGGAGATGGTACTCTTTACAATGCTATTCTTACTATGTAAATTGTTCGGATTCATTTCATACATGGTTTTCCAGATTTCTCTGAAATTTCTCTTATCATTAATCATAAAACAGTACTATTCCGTTCGTATGTCATTTGTTCAACCATTTCCCAATTGATGGGCACTCCTTTTGTTTCCATTTCTTGGTTAATACAAAAAGAGCTGCTATAAATACTAATATATAATATAGGTCTTTTCCCTTTCTCTTTGATAGCAATATAGCTGGGCCAAATGATGTGCTTAGTTTAGTGACTTTTGGAGCATAATTCCAAAATCAGAATGGCTAGACTAATTCACAGTTCCACCAAGAATGCACCAGTGGGACAAGTCCATAAGTCCCTCCAACAACTATCATTTTCTTCTTTTTTTTTTCAATCTTTGCCTGTCTGAGGAACATGACATGGATGATAACATATATAGTACTTTGATCTTTGCAAAGACTTCTGGAATTATCTCATTTTACCTGCACAACAATCCTGGGAAATATGCTATGATTATCTTTATTTTATAGAAGAGGAAACTAAGGAAGCCAAAGGTTAAGGAACTTGTCCAGAGTCACACAGCTAGTAAATCTCAGAGGTCAGATGTTAATTTAGGTCTTTCTGACTCAAGACCTAGTTTTCTGTCTGTTTTGCAACCAGGCTGCCTCTCTTGAAAACTTTGAGTTGTTTTAATCTTCATTTCTCTAGTTATTGATGATCTGGAGTTTTTTCATATGGCTATTGATGGCTTGATTTTCTTTCTTTGAGAACTGCTTGTTCATATTCTTTGAGATTTATTTATTGGGAAATGGCTAACATTCTTATATTGGATTTCCCAAAAATCTTAGTGCAGTTTTAGGCTATAAAAGTTTAAAGGCCAAAGTGTTTCAGGCTGCTAAAACTTTATTAAGACTTTTGAGACACCTTACATGCTTAAATATATTTTTATATGTCTTTGATATGAGACCATTAGCAGAGAACTTACAGCAAATGTTTTTTTCTTAAATGTTTCTCTTCTAATTTAACTATATATGTTAATTTTATTTACGTAAAAACATTTTAATCTTAAGTATTCAACATTATCCATTTTATCTTCTATAAGCTTCTTTGTCCGATATTTGGTCAGGAATTTTGAAAAGGTATGTTCTTCATTGCTATTCTAATTTGTTTATGATGAAAGCTATACCATATATTTATTTGGAGCTTAATGTGGTAAGTGATGTAAGGTATTGGTCTAAAACTAATGTGTGCCCAACTGTTTTCCAGATTTCCTTCTACTTTTTGTTGAATAGTGAGTCTTTTGCCACTATGTAACAATGGCCCTTAGGATATCAAATACCTAGGCTGCTCGGTTCATTTGTTTGTATATGTCATATACCCAACCTGTTCCAATATTTGAGTGCTCTGTAATTTTTTAAATAATGTCAAATCATTTTGATGATTACTGCTTTGTAATATAGTTTTGAAGTCTGTCTGGCACTGCTAAGGCCCCTTTCCTCTTAACTCTTTTTTTTTTTGTAATTTCCCTTGAGATTCTTGACTTTTTATTTTTCCATATCATAAAGGTGAGGTAGGAGTTAAATGACTTGAATCAGGTCATACGATTATTTAAATGTTTGATGGAGGATTCAAATTTTCTTGACTCTAAGCCTGGTGTTCCGTAACCATTTTCCACCTTACTTCATAAAAGAAACTGAGAGGACGCTTGTTTCTTTTCCCCATTTGAATATGAATACATCATCCTCTTATGGCCCCTGTTCATAGCTCAAATATATTTATATTTGTTTTTCTTAGAAATCCTCTATTATATTAAAGCTCTAATTTTTTCCCTCATTGGATTGTGCTAAGCTTTATCAATTCTAGGTTGTAAAACTTGCATCTTTCACCTTTTGGAATATTTTTTCTAAGCTCTCCTCTCATTTTAGTTGGTAGCTTCCAGGTCTTATGTGATCTTTACTGAGTCTTCTTGGGTTGTTTTGTTTTGTTTTAATTTTTTCTTTGTGGCTTCTTTTAGTGGGTTTTGTTTTGTTGGGTTTTTTACATGTAAGCTCTGGATTTTAGCTATAATATTCTAAGTGTTTTCATTTTGAGGTTTCTTTCAAGAGATAAGAAGTTAATTTTTTCTACTTCTACTTTACCTTTTGACTTTAATAGGTCTGGGAAGTTTCATACATCATTTCTTCATTGACTTTTATGGTCAAGGTTTTCAGGTAGTCCACTGTTTCTTAGATTTCTTCTTGCCCTGTTTTCTAGATCAGTTTTTTTTCTTTCTATCAGAGATATCTTACATTTCCTGACCGAGTTTTAGTCTTTTTACTTTGTTTTAGTATTTCTGTTTGCTTCATGGCATCATTGATCTCTCCCTCTCTGGTCCAATCTAATTTTGAAGGAGTCTGTTCCTTAAGTATGGTTTTGTTATCCCTATACTATAATCTGTTTATTCTTCTGTTTTTTCCTCTTAATACTTTCATTCTTTTCTAGAGCTCTCATATCATCTTTAATCATTTTTTGTAAATTTTTTGTTTAAAATTTTCATCCTGAATTTAACTAACAAGCACCAAATAAAATTAGTATTTCCATATGCATTATAGATCAGGAGGAGAGGATATACATGTAACTGTGAATCTCTGTTGTCTATTGTGCATCTCAACCCTACCCCCATATCTTCATCTGAGAGAGTGACCCTTTTGGATAACAGGTCTACCACCAATACCAGCTGACCTCCTGCCACTAATTAGCAGGTAAGCCCAATAGCTGTTAGAATAGTAGCACTCTCTAACTACTGGCCTTTTTACCAGCTCAGGACCTGCAGCATGAAAATGAGCCTGTGGTGATAGGACTAGCCATACTGTTAAGCCTGTCAATACAATCATGACTACCAATTGCTACCTGCAGGGTAGGCAAGCCATCCTAGAAGAAACACCAAAAAACCTAAAGGGAGATACCAGAAATATCTTGTATAAGGCAAGTCAAATCACAACTGCCTCCTTGACCACCACCTATCCTCAGACCCTGATGGAGAGAGCCCAGAACCCTTATCCCAAGAGTTCTGAAAATAGCCATACCCCCTAGACCAATGACCCTACTTCTAGCCCAGTCCCACCATGATCATCCGAGGAAAAAATTCCTCTGGAAATTTGACCTGTTAACTGTTCTGCAGCTATATGCACTAAAGATCTACTAAGAAAAATCTCACCACTTTGGCACTGTCAAATGATTTAACATCAGAAATGTATATGTTTTTATCCATGCCAATGATCGCAGTTCTTAATTTTGGATTTATAAATCCCATAGAATGTGAACTTGGAAAGGAAATAAATTATAAAAAGCAAAAATCCACCTTCTTTTCCTATCACTTTTTTTCCCATCGTAACACTACATGCAGTTTTGCTGGGTAAATTCTTATTTATAAGCCAACATCTTTCTGGAACATCATATTCTAAGCTCTTCAGTTCTTGATAATTATGGCTGCTAACTTTTGTGTGAGCCTTACTCTGCCTCCTCAGTATGGACTGTGTTTTCCTTTGAGGCTTTGCTCGTAGATAGTTTTGAGACATTCTCTTCTTCTCTGGCTGTGTCTTGAGCTTCCCTGTTAACATTATGACTTTTTATGATGGGATTCTTTTGTTTGTTTGCTTGCTTATTCTTATAGCCTACTTCCTGTCTTCAGACTTGATGTTAGGACCAGCCTCCTCTTGATACTTTCTTGGGATAGTAAGTGCTTCATCGTTCCAAGATCTTGGGGTCAGCTCATGTGGGGGACCTGCAAGTTTTCAGCACTCTTACAGTTGTCTCATTCAGGGCAGAGTCTGAGAGCTGCTTCCCTAATGTGAGCTGTGCAAGTTCCTGATCTGAGTTTGGATCTGAGAAACAATAGCTGTTGCTGGAGTTAACCACTATCAGGCACCTGGGAAGCTCTGCTGCTTCTGAGTGACAGAAGCATAACTCCCTTAAGGTCTGAGATTCTTACCCTGACTATTTTTTTACAGGCTTCAGAGTGGTAGACCCCACTTTCCAACTAGAGTTTGAGCTACATCTGTGCTGCTTGCTTCTATACACAGCCTGGGGTCTATTGTTGCCCCCGGGCCTACAGGTCCCCTCTTCATGATGCATCAATCCATGTGACCCAGAACCAGGTGGTGGATGACAAAGCTTCCAGATGGCACCAGTTCCCGCTGCAGTGATGCCTTATGGTTCCAAGACCTCCTCTTGCCCTAGTATAGAGCCTCTCCATGCACAAAAAAGTATACTGGAGTATTCTCTGAGTAACCAATCTTGACCAGACCCCATCTGCTTCTTCACCAGAACTTTCTGCCAATGCCAACTTCGGCTGAAAAAAATGGATTATTGTATCTCTTTCTTGACTTTCCCCATCAAAATTTTCTCTGATGCATCTTCTAGATCTCTTTGGAAGAAATTGGGATTGGGGGTGGGGTAGGGCAGAGCCAGGTGTATTGCTTCCTTTTCGTCAGCCACCTTTGTTCAGCCTCTGTTACTGTCTAACCTTACTTCTTGAATTGGGGTTTCTGTTAGGACTAGGCTTTATTCCCTTCTGAAAAGAATGGTGAAACCCTCTTTAGCACTGAACTGTATTATCTGATGTCTGGGTCATTGGTGCTGTGTTATTCAATGATGTTAGGAGCTGCTGACTAGTAACCTGCAGTAGGAGTTATCAGCGTGGGGTGTTCTGATTCAGAGCGGCAGCCCAGATCCTGCCAGCTTCTGATCCCAAAACCAGGCTCAGAGTCACAAAACTGCAGGTCCCAGGTATCTGGCTTGATCTTGGCATAGGCTCTCATCTCCCTGCTCCTGCATGGTGCAGACTTGTAGGCTTTTGACTTCCCTGACCCACTCTTGGTTAAGCTTCTCTCCTCAGTGCTTTCAGGCAAGGCTTTTCTGATTGGACCCTTCTTCCCCGTGGGCTTCTTACTATCTCTTTGGGATGACTTGTGTTGTCACAATGCACTTATTAGAGATTTTCCTTGATTAATCTAGTACTTTTTTTATTAATCCTTGATGGAATGTAGTGAAACAGTCAGGCTTTTCAGCTTCCTTCCATTTAAGATCTTCAGAAGTACTCCCAATATTTCTCTGTTCTTTAGGATTGTCCTTAATATTACACAAATTTTGGGACAGCTAGGAGGTGCATTGGATAGAGCTCCAGCCTTGGAGTCAGGAGGACCTGAGTTTAAACCCGGCCTCAGATACTTGACTAGCTGTGTGACCCTGGACAAGTCACTTAAACCCATTGCCTAGCAAAAAAAAAAAAAAACAGAAAAAAAAGAGAAAGAAATTTAATTAGTTCAACAGATATTTATCAAGTACATTTTCAAACAGAATATGTAAAAAGTCTAGATAAGATATAATCCTTCGTTTTATGGAGGTTAAAGCCTAGTAGAGAATTTTTTTTTTTGTGGACCTAATAAATTTCCACATAGTCATGTTACTGGAGTTTAGAATTTTAGTTTTTTAAGCTTTTTTCAGAGTAGACATAAGGTTTCATTGATGTAAATGATTCCCATTTGGGAAACTATCTACTAATACAAATGCGAAATTGTTCTTAGATGTATAGCCTTAAAGAATTGCTTGGGGCACTGAGAGGTTAAGTGATTTGCCCCAGGAAAACATAGTATGTGTCACAAGAACAAGTGAGCCCTGGTCTTCCTGACTCTCAGGCCAGCTTTTTATGCACTGTGTTATAGCTATGTAAAATCATACCACCATACTTCTACTCCACTGTAATGTCTCACTTTCTATTTTTGTAAGCTTCTCCTAATTTACACTGAATTTTATGGTTAGAAGTGACCTTTGACATCATCTGGGCTAGCACCCACCCAGTGTAGGAGTCTCTTCTACTTTGTCTATGACAAATGGTCATCCAGCCTGGAAAGTTATGCCAGAAGACCTTTCTAAACATTTATAAAGAACTCAACCAACAATGAACATTTTTAGTAACTAGGTGCTACTTTGCCAACTCTTTCCATTGTTATTTAAGCTATCTGTGATTATTAGAAAGTCATTCCTTTTACTGAGTCTAGAACTGTTTCCTTTTAATTTCCACCCATTATGTCTCATTCTGCCCCTCAGGAGTAACACAGAATAAGTACTCTTCTTCTAGTTTCATAACCCTTCACATTTAGTAGGCAATTTTCGATGCCCAGTTTCTTTTCTATAAAGTCACAATAAACAAATTATTTTACGAGTCCTTTCTTGGGCATGGTTTCAAGTCCCATTTTTGCCCTATTTATTTCTCTTTCTAGGTATTTCTATTTGACAATGTCTCTCAATGTATGACAAACAGTACTGAGCACTTATGGTCTCTGATCTGACCAGAGCAAAACTTTTCTATTGTTATGGTTTTGTTCACTTCTGTTTAATGAAGTCTAAGATTACATCAGCTTTTTTGGTTTTCACATCACACTGTTGCCTTATTGAACTTGTAATTAATAAACCCAATTTCCATATGGGGCCTTGCCATCCTCATCACTGCAACCCTCCCCCACCCAATACATTCTAATTATCAGTGTCCTTTTTAAAAAATCATACTAACCAGACACAGTACTCCAAATGTAATGTGGACAACACAGAATCTGGGGGACTCTTATCTCTCTTAATATGGATACGCCTGTTTCTTCCCATGCAGTCTAAGATCTTCATTATTATTTTAACAGCAACAATTTTTATTTATTTGTAAAGCTTTTTATAACTGTCGTCTATTTCTAAGTTTAGAGTATTCCCTATTAAAGTTTTTCCCTAACCTTTCTTTTGGAGGGACGTGTTTTCTATGTATACTACTGTGGTGCCAGGTGATCCAACAAAGTCAAAAGCTGTACTCCGATTCTCTTGATAGAATAATAAACTTCACTTTTTTTATTCTCTAAATATTATTTAACCTTTAATGATACTTTGTACTTTTTGACAGCCCACCTGCATTCATATAGATTCATAATTTAGAGTGTACCCTTTTTATATTTCAATACATTCAAGACATTCTAAGATATTCAAGAAATTAATGACATTCAAATTTTCATTTCAAGCATTCTTATAAGATTATAAAAGAAGGTAAACTCTGTCATACAGTGAGCCTTTTTAAAACTTATTTTAGAACTGTGTATAAATTAAAATTCAATTCAGCAAACTTATTAAATTAAAATAGTATTAGTTTATAAATATATAGTTTGTACCATTTTATCTTAGCTTGGGAAAATGGAATGAAATCGCAGATTACAAATGTTGCTAATCAGATAACAGGCATAAGTTATAAATTCAAATCAGCTATGCCTTCTGAATCTTAGCATTGTACTTCTTGTTGTTCAGTCATGTCTGACTCTTCATTAACCCTTTTGGAGTCTTCGTGGCAAAGATATTGGAGTGGTTTGCCATTTCCTACTCCAGCTCATTTTATAGAGAAGGAAACTGAAGCAAACAGGGTTAAGTGACTTGCCCAGTGTCACACAGCTGGTAGGTGTCTAAGGGCAGATTTGAACTGAGGTCTTCCTGACTTCAGGCCCTAAACTCTATCCACTGTGCTACCTAGCTGGCCAGCATCATACTCAATTATTACAAAAAACATCTAATAGTAAAAACCAACAAATTGGTATCAGTGCTCTTTAATTGCTTTAAAGAATAAGATTACCCTGCCAGAAAATCTTTCCAAGCATATATAAAGGGCAAGATTCCAAACAAAGAAAGTAATATTCAGTAACTAATATGTGTAAAGTTGTTATATCCATCTATCAAGGAGACATGCCTGCCATAATAGCTCAGCAGGATAAACAGACATATCAAAGGATAGGAGAGAAGATAAGCCCACAGTGTTTCTCAAGGTTCTCTTGAGCAGTTTTGCATATGTGAATGATTTTATTTTTATTCTTTGTTGTTGTCCCGATTAATCTGTTTTTATATTTTTGTCATTATGTATATTTTATATCTTGACTTAATTTTTTTTTTTGTGGTGAGGCAATTGGGGTTAAGTGACTTGCCCAGAGTCACACAGCTAGTAAGTGTTATGTGTCTGAGCTGGATTGAAACTCAGGTGCTACTGACTCTATCCATTGTACCACCCCTTGACTTAAATTTTTAAGGGAAAAAATGAATTTAGATTCTTTAAATTAGCATACACTTTATCAAATGCTAGTTTTTAAAATTAAGTATATCAATACACTATTGTAATATGTAGAATATTTTATTTCATTAATTTCTATCACAATTTATTTAAGATTAACTTTGAGCACTTTTTTCTCTAGTGATTTTTTTAGTTGATATTCTACCTTTCAGATTCCATAATTATTTCTATTTTCAATAGTTGTAGCAGTATTTATCATTGTTAATAGTAAAAGTTAAACTTATTACTTTGTTCCTAGACAAGCCTCCCATTTGATTTCCTTACTTCCAGTATCTCCCCATAGCAATATATTTTACATAATGTTTCTACATTAATCTTCTTAAAATGCAACTTTGATCATCTTACTCATCTGCTCAGAGACTTTCAGTGTAAGTTCAAGCAGTACAGAGAGGGATATGCCTTAAAATACTAGGTTAATAACCAGGTTGTACTCTACTGTGGTCAGGACTACCCCACTCCCATTCTGGGATGTTGTGTTCACTTCATTTCTGGGAACTACATTAAGCAATCTGGGAGATGATGGGGCCTTGAGTTCATGTTTATATGAAGTCAGTTAAGAAAAATGGCAATGTATAGCCTGGAGGGAGACCTTTTCTACTTTCGCATTTGCTCTAGAAGGCTTCTGAGGCCCTTCCAACCCTGAAATTCTATCATTGTGTGACTTTCTAATGTCAGTGGGACAAATTAAAATTCCTCCACCTAGTAATTAAGTCTCATGATAGACTTGTCCCAACCTCTTTTTTCGATATTATTTCTCATTCCTCTTCTATATTAACCACTGTAATCAGATTGGCCTATTCACTGTCCCCTAAAACATATTTTGTGCTTTCCTGCCTATATGTCTTTATTCATTGCTATTCATCCTACTTGAATATCCTCTTTCAACTGTGAAATCAAATTCCTGATCACAAGGGGTCAAAGGCAAATTCTCCTTCCTCTGAACTCTGGTAGAACTTATTCTCTGTACCACGTCTTTGGCACTTGCATTTTACTGTCATTCTCAGTTTTGTTTGTGTTGTTCTCTCTTCAATTAGTTTGGCAGCTATTAGAGAATAGGCCCTTTGTCTTATTCCTTTTGTAATCTTCCCTTTTATACTTCTCACAAATGCCAATTATTTGAAACAGCAATTTTCACCTCTTTCTTCTCCTCCTTTTGTTTGCTAGTGTAGTCTTTTGCTCTGCCTTTTATTTTCTCTCCTTAAACCCTGAAAACAGAACCAATTCACCCCCTAGGCACTCTATTTTTCTTATTTAAGTCAGTCAACATCCTTTGTTTTTTAGGGATACCTGTTTCTTCTCTATTAAAATGTTACATACATCCCCTTCCAGTTGCACAAATAAATTTGCCTCTATAGGTTTCTCTTGATTCTTGTATTTGCATTTCAGAGTTCCTATTCAAGTCAGATCTTTTCATGAGGAATGGTTGATGATCCTCTATTCAATTAAAGAGACATTTTTTTATCCTGTAGGATTCTACTAGGCTTTGCAGAATGTGGTTCTTCTTTGTAAACCCATAACTTTTACCTCTTGGAATATCATATTCCAGTATCTCCTCTCATTTTTAGTAGAAGTTGCCAAATCTTCTTTGAGAGCCCTCTCCTGCTACCTCCATATAGCAAGCCCTGCTGATTATGCTTTTCTTAAGGCCTTCTCTGGCTTGTTTGCATCCTCTGGCATTGGATTTGCTGGTAGCAGTTGTTGTCCATAGACTGCTGGCTGCTGGCTGACTTTTTCTGCAATTCTTAGATAGAAGAATTCAATTTATATTATTTCTCATTGAATATGTAGTTAGCATTTGCTTAGTGCTTTAAAGTTTACAAAGTAAATCTCCTTACAAATATTATCTCATTTTATCATCACAACAACCCTGGTATATAGACACTATTATCATCCTCATTTTACAGATGAAGTTAGTAGAAGTGCATAGAGGTTAAGTGACTTGCTCGGGGTCTTACAACTAGTAAGTATCAGAAGCAGGATCTGAATGCAGGTCTTCCTTTCTTCAAGTCCAGTCCTTTCTGCACTGCACCTGCCTTTTTTGATGATTATTCATTCTGGTATGAACTTCTGGGCTTTGCTGGTGTAGATGTATGGGAAGTGAGTTGCCAGCCTCTCTGTATAGGCAGCCACCTTTGCTAGAAGTCTGAAAAATCCTTCCAAGAACTTACTGCATGCCAGATGCTATTCTAAGTGCTGGGATACAAAATATAAAATGTAGGGATACAAATACACAAAAACAAGACAGTTCCTGCCCTCACAGAGCTTATACTCTAATAGTAAAAAAAAAAACACATAGAGGAGTAGTGGCCATGAAGGGTTGTTTTCATCTAATACATCTAGGGATGGTGAGTGGAGCCATAAGGCAATTTACTGACATGTCCTTTCCAGGAATAGTATGATTGATTTGATTAGTGTTCCTAAAACTAGAGATAAGAAAGCAGGAGTGGGGCCTAGGGGGGAGCTGGAATGAATGGTACATGGTATGTACTATGATGAGTCTCACCAATGTGGAGCCTAGAGCCCAGGACCCAGGGCAGGAGCTATAGTAACAAGTTAGAAGGGGGTGCACAGTCTGGTGCCATCTATGGTATAGATGGCTAGAGATAGAAAGTACCTCATTGCTCTTGATGTTTTCAAGTCATCTGACCCAAGTAAATTTCATTCTCAGGTTGTGAAAGTACTGGCAGATAGGATTGTTAAGTCATTATCAGTGACAAAAGATAAGTGAAAAGGGAAGAGGTATCCTGCATGACTTGAGAAGAACAAATGTCCCAGTTTTTGAAAAAAGTAAAAGGAATAGAGTTGACAAATTCTAGCTATGCCAGTGGACTTGACTTCAACTTACTGAGGTAATTTAGCTAGATTTTACCCAAGTACTTTATAAAGGATCTTATACTGTTCTTGTGGAACATATGTATTAATGTAGGCAAAGGAACAATATAAAATGATAAATTCTCAACTGGCTGAATACCTAGCCTCAAAAATTAATAATGACTGGTTCAATTTCAGCTTGGTAGAAGGTCTCCAGTGGAGTGCCTCAAGGATATGTGCTGTTTAACATTTTTATCAATAACTTTAATGTGAGTACAAATGATGACCATTCACTAAATTAGCTTTTTTTAAGCACTTAGAGTATTCCAGGCACTGTGAATACAAAGACAAAAAAATGAAACAGTCCTTACTATCAAGAAGTTTATATTCTGTTGGTGGAGACAACATGTACATGTATAAACATATGCAAAACAAATTTCTGGTGGGAAATGGAAGCAGCTATGGTCTCAAGAAAGACTTCATATAGGAGATGGAATTTAAGCCTAGCTTTGAAGGAAGCTAAGGGTTCTGAGAGGCTGGAGGAAAGAGGAAGAGCATTCTAGGCATGAGAGACAGCATGGGCAGAGGAGCTAAAGCCAGAGAAAAAATGTTACTTTAAGGACTAGTGAGAAGGCCAGTTTGGCTGGCACATAAGGTGATTGAAAAGGAGGAAGGCATAAGAAGCCTAGAAAAGTAGGTCGGACCCCAATTGTTAAAGGCTATTAATGCCAAAAAGAAAGGTCAGTATTTGGTTCCAGGAGGGAGAGCGAGCCAATGGAATTTATTGAGAAAGCTAGTGACAGACCTGTGCTTTAGGGATATCACTTTGACAGATGTGTTAATGAGATGTTGATAGGAAAGATGGCTGAGATTCTGCAAGACAGGCAGGATCCAAAAAGATCTTGATAAGTTAGAGCATCAGACTGGCTCTATTAAGATGCAAATCAATAAGGATAAATATAAAATCTTACACTTTGGTTCAAAAAAGTCAGTTTCATAAGTTCAGGATGGCAAAGATATGGTTAGGTGAGAGTTTTTCTAAAAGAAATCTGGGGTTTTAGTTGACTGCAAACACTATAAATCAACTGTGTTCTGTGCCTATTAGAAAAATAAATATGTTCTTAGGCTTCTTTAAAAGAGGCATAGTTTCCAGAAGTAAGGAGACAGTAGGTCTGCTCTGGGAAGATGACATTTATAGTATTGTGTTCCATTGAAGGACCTCTTTAAGCTGGAGACTGTCCAGAGGGCAAACAGCAGACTAGGCTAAAGGAACTGGGATTTTGAGCCAGGAGAAGATACAAGGTAGCAGGAGACCTATCTTTCTTCAAGTCTTCAAAAATTAGCTTTTCTTTTTGCCTGAGAAGACAAAACCAGGACCAGTGGTTGGAAGTTACAAAAAGACAAATTTTTATTTGTCAGGAATAATCCAACAATTAGAGCTATCAAAAATGGAATGGCTGCCTCAGGAGTCAATGTGTTGAACATACAGACCAAATGTTGGGAATGCTATAATTGTTTGAAATTCCCTTGGAGTGTGGGTTGGACTAGATAGCTGTGGAGATCCCTTCCAGCTTGAAAACTCTGTTATTCTGTGAAATGAATATTGTCACTTTCAAAGTATTCACCTTTGGAGACTATCTGCTTGTCCCAACAATACTTCCTAGCATAGTACCTTGCACATACTAAGGAATCAATAAATATTTATTGAACTAATTGTTTACTTCATTTGGTAATTCATAGATATTGTATTTCTGGAGAGTTACCACAGTGCTATGTGCAGTAGCCAAAATTAATCTGTTTATTTTTCCTTATACTGATAATGCCCAAATTCATATAGTTTATTTCTTAAGATTTTCAGTTCAATGATTTTCATTTTCTGACCCTTTTTAAAATTTTGATATGCTTAAGATGGAAACTGTAAGAATGATTGCTAAGAGACATATTGTAGAAAATGAAACTGTTCATTCCACTCAACGAATATTAGAAGGTTTTCTATAATAATTCAAATTTGGAAAGGTTCTTGGGAGCATGACATCACAGAGCTAGATTTGGGATTTTCCTTAGAAATCATGTATAATTCAGTCTCCGTATTTTAATTCTTTTGTTGTTTTAATACTTTTTAAATATTACACATTATTTTCCAAAATGCCCTCCTTTATAACAAAGAAAATATTAAGCAAAACCAATCAACCTGGCAACTGTATCTGACCAAATAAGGAACATTCTGCAGCATGGCCCCCTGCTTCTGTACAGATAGATAGGAATGGCATTTCATCATCAGTTTTATTGTACCAAGACTGGTCATTATATTTACCTGAGGTTCAGCAGCCTTTCAGTGTTGCTTTCATTTTCATTAATGTAGTCATTTTAAATATTATTCCCCCTCCCTCTCTATCCATTCATATAAGTCTTCCCATACTTTTCTGAATTCTTTATATTCATCTTTCTATTACATGCATATACCATTGATTTTTAACCATCCATTCTCCAGCGGATGGGCAACTACATTGTTTCCACTGTTTGGTACCACAAAAAAATGCTTACATGAATGTTTTATTATATAATGAGCCTTTTCTGTCTTTGATTTCCTTGCAGTACAGACCTAGTTGTAAAATCACTAACCCAAATATATGAATAGTTTAGTGACTTTTCTGACAAAAGTCAAAATTATTTTGGAATGGCATCAGCTGTGTATTTTTTAGACCCTCTTATACTTACCACTTCAGTCTTCTGTCATCTTTTTGAGTTTGGTTGGTTTTAGGTGAAATTTCAATGTTTAATCAAATTTTTGTTATTATTAGTAAGTTGAAGCATTTTATCATATTGTCACTGATAGCTGCAATTCTCCCTCTCTAAACTCTTCATGTCCATTGACTGTTTAACTATGGAGAATGACTTTGGTTCTTAAATCACAGATACTTATCTCATGTTTTAGGGATGTTTGAAATTTTTCTTTTCTAATTGAGGCTTTTTTCCCTTTCTTTCTACTTTGATTTTCTTTAGGCAAAAGATTTTTATAGTGTTTTATATTTTATGATCACCTCTATCTTCTTTGGTAAATCTTTCTCTTCTAATTGTTTTTAATAATGTGAGCATTTAGATTTAAATCATTGTAGATGTATTGTTTATGTAAGCTTATTATGTGGTCTAAAATGCTAGTTTAACCTAATTTCTGCCAAACTGCCTTTTGATATTTTTTTCTTCAGTTCTTGTTGAATTATGAATTTTTCTCCCAGTAGTTTATGCTCTTGCAACCTCCTTATTTTATGGAAGAGTGAATTGAGGCCCACAGAGTTCAGATGACTACCAGTGTTCACACAGGAACTAAGCTTACTAACAGTGTATCACAAATTTTAAATGCTATATTTAAAAGTATGATATGATGAAAGTCAACACAAGGAGGTATTTTAAACTCTACAAATCTGACACATATTTGTGATCTCCATAGCATACAAAGCTATCCTCTGCTGTTTCCCCAAGTTAGGCATGATGACCTGAAGTAACCCATCCTCCATGAGGATGATCCCTATTCTCCTCTTCCTTCTTACCTACTTCTCAGTCCACCTGGCCAACTGCTATTTTGAATATTCAAGAATGCAGTGAATGTAAAAATTCATAGACTATGCAAATCATTATTGTTCCTTAGATTTCTGGTCTTAATTTTATGGTCTGTTGTTAAAAGTGTGTCATGTTTTATAACAGATGAAATAAATTGTGCTTTTTCTTCAGGTGTTCCTAATGTGTAGGGGTAGTGAAAGAGAAGGTGAGGGAGGTTGTGTTTGTAGAAATAGGAGAGAAAGAGAGAATGAGAGATTTTCTTATTATAGGCTATATAAATTTTTTTTGTATGTTGTATCGTCTTTACTATAGTTTGCCTCCTATAGTGTGTCATTGTGGAACCTCTTACCAATAACTTATTTCTATTTTTATAAATAAAAAAATAATAAATAATCTAAAATCTAATTAAATTTTGAAACAGTATCCTTAAATGAATAGTGTACCTGTTTTGTTTTGGGTTTTTTGTATACAGGAAAAAGAGGTGCTCTCTTACTATATAAACCAGGAATCATAAAGATATAATAAAAATTTGAGAGATTTTATCTCCCCGGTGAGCAGTGGACCTTAAAAGATTGATTTGGTTTATCAGTTCCTCTTCTGGGGTAAGTATGGAATATTTATTCTCTCTCTGTATCTCTTCCTCTCTCTCTCTCTCTCTCTCTCTCTCTCTCTCTCTCTCTCTCTCTCTCTCTCCCTCCCATTTTGAAATTAAGGGTTTGTCCTCTTTCTCTGAATACAGTTAATTTTCAGTAAATATAAAAGACATTTGACAACTGCAGATTAAAATACCAGACATCATCAGATAGGCAAAAGTATTATTTGGTTTAGAGTCAATTGTTATACTCCTTTATCCCTGTTACATGCTGAAGACCCTACTTAAATCATTTACTTCCATTGGGGGTAACAATATAGTAGGTATCAGAATGTGTCATTAAGGAAGGACATAGTTCCACCAGAGATTACAATTAAATATGTGCCTCTATTAAGAAAAAAATGTTTAATTAATCTAAAAACTCAATTTGTATCAACAAAAATATTGCCTGTCTCATGGACCACAGAGCAACTTAATAGTACACTTTTGTTTAGCACCTAATGATACATAAATAAGTGCTACATTCCATTAAAAACCAAGTCTCTTTTTTACCCATTGTATATATGGCATACTTACTGCCGTGAAAGAACATTAGCTGTTAAACTTCCAAATGAGTAACTGTGACTATTTCCCCAAGTCTTTTAAGTTAAATTAAAATTTAAGAATAACTTTGTCTTTTCAAAACATGGTTGATATTTTAGTGTATTTTCTTCCTTGAAATAACTTGGCATTCCAGATCTGAAATGGTATAAAGAATTAATATCTGAGTAGCTTATAAGATATTGGTCATGATGAAAATAATTCATCCCTTTTTGAATTTTCAGTAGGGTTCTATAATATAAGTCAGAGCTAAGACTTAGAGATAGCCTATGTAAATGGTTTTTTATGATCTAGGTCTCCAAGACACTTAACATTTCTTCTTATAAATGTATAAATTTTTAGTGCCAGAGAATTCTGCTTTTCATGTCATTTTGTTTTCTAATTAAACAAATAGCACATCCAGTAGTGAAAATTCAAAATCTCCTATAGACACAGGTAATATAATCTAAATTGGGAGTGAGAAGACTGGGGTAGATGTACAGTTTTCAACCTTTGCCCTAGCTTTAGTGTATGAAAGAAATCATAGAGTATAAACTAGAGATATAGCAAATAATACGTTGTAATACAAAGACAGAATACTGTCAGGTGTGGTTTTTCTTCAATTAACTAGATGGGACACAAAACAAAGGAAGAAGATAAGTAAATGGTAGTGCACACTGAAAAGGAGAGATTGAAATCAAGAAATAAGTTATGTAGTTTGAATGGAATCATATCATTTTTATAGTTGTAAAGGACCTTGGAGATCTTTATTTCAACTGCTCATTTTGCAGAAGGGTTAAGTAACTTGCTCAGTCATAGAGCTAATTATCCCTTCTGACATCCCACACTCTAGAATTTTAGCCCCCTGGGGTAAAGGATTGTTTCTGTTTTGTCTTTGCATCCCTTGTGCCAAGTACAGTGTCTCATTCACAGAGGCTGTGTAATCTAAGGTCATTTGAACTGTACTGAATTGAGGACAACTAGGTATGTAGTAGATTAGACTCCTATATTTGGAGTCAGGAAAACCTGATTTTGAACTCTGCCTCAAACATTTATTTACTGTGTGACTATGGGAAAATCACCCAATCTCTCGATTTCTTCATTTGTAAAATGATGAGTTGGACCCAGCAGCCTCTCAAGTCAGTCATTCTTGCTCTAAATCTATGATCTTGTGCTGTGAATTAAAGTTGTTGTCAGAGTTAGAATTAAAATGCAGGTCTCCTCATTCCCAAACCAGTGTTCTTTCCTCTTATTATTAAGACTTTCAGAAAATACCTCTGTACAATTAGTATTTAAAGGTTAGAAAAAATAAGCCTCATTCCTAGTTTTTGTTTGTACATCTCCAATTCCTACTAATATCTCTCCTCTCCCAACCCAGAGAACCATCTTGTATAATAGATAATGAAAAAGAGAAAAAGCAGTGCAGCAAAACTAATATATCAGCCAAGTCAGGCACTATATGCAGTGTTCACACCCATTGTCCTCCACCTCTGCAAAGAAGGGAGGCAAGTGCATATCTGTTCTTTGGGGCCAAAGTTGGTCATTGTAATTTTACAGCATTGTTTCTATTTTTTTGTTGTTTTTTTTTCCCACTCAACATTATTGTCATCTTGAATATTTTTTACTCTTTCAGCATATTTCACTTTGCATCAGTTAATTTAAGTCTTCTTGTGCTTCTCCATATTCTTCATATACGTTATTTCTTATGTGGCAGTAATATTCCATTATGTTCATGTATCTAATTTATTTAGATGTCATCTAATTCAAGAGTCAGCAAATGATAGCCCGCAAGCTAAATCAAGCCCACCAAGTGCTTTTGTACCCATGAACTAAGAATGGTTTTTATATTTTTTAAATGGCCTTTTTGGACCATAGTTTGCCAACTCCTGGCCTGGTTGATGGCCATCAACTTTGTTTCCATATAATAGAGAGATAGGTAGGTAGGTATATAGGTAGATAGGACCTTTATGAGTACTTACTCTGTGCCAGGCACTGTGCTAAGTGTCAGGAATACAAGTGCAAATAAGCAAGACAGCTCCACACCTCAAAAAGCTTATAGTTATAATGGGGAACAAATAAAGGGAGGCTAGAAATACAGTGGAGTAGGGTCCTATATTCACTTTAGCATAACATAGAAACGGCAAATAAGTGCAGTGGAGGCCTGGGCCCTGGCGACATGAGGCAAAATCTCCCCTGTCAGAGTGGGGATGTGCTACTAGATGATTGGTCCAAGTGGAGAGGGCCTGTCATAGAGATAGCCAGAAGTTTAAAGACCTGAACTTGACAAGATAAGGCAAAAGCCATGAGCAGTTCCAGGGAAGGAGTCCAAATGATGCTATAATATTTTGCACATTGGGTCTTCTCCCCCATTTTTGATTTCTTGGTGATATAGGATTGGATAAAGTTTCTGGGCGTGGACATTTTAGTCACTTTCTTAGCTTAATTCTGAATTCCTTATAAAATTTTTGAGTCAAGTCACAACTCTACAAACAATGTATTAATGTGTTTACCTTTCTACAACCCCTCCAACATTGACAATTCTCTAATCTTTAAATTGACAATTCTCACCTTTTAACATTTTGCCAGTTTACTCTGTGTAAGATGAAACCTCATAGATGTTTTGATTTGCAGAAATCTTTTATATATTTCTTAATAGTTCTTCTTTTGGGAACTGTTTGTTCACCTCGTGACAACTTACCTATTAGAAATAACTACTGACTGGTTATGTAGGTTGTGTTAGTTGCAGTGTACAAAGTAAATTCTCAAAAATCAGCAGAATTTTCCCATAGCAGTAACAAAATCCAGGAAGAAATAATAGAAAGGGATGTCCTACTCAAAATAGCCATAACATGCATAGAATACTTGGGAGTCAATCTACCAAGAGACTTGTATAAATACCATTGCAGAACACTGAAAGATATAATTGCTTGAATAGTAGGATTGATATTCAATGCTTAAAGCTGGGCAGTATAAGTACAATAAAAATGACAGCAAAACCTGTTAATATATGAATTTAGTACTTTACCAGACTTTCATGAGCATACTTTTATAGTTCTAGATAAACAGTAACAAAATTCACTCAGAAGAACAAGTCTAGTATCTCAAAGATACTAATGAAGATAAATAGAAGTAATGGAGGTAAAATACCATTTCAAAATATCAAATTATATTTTAAGCTGTGATGTCAAACTCAGATAGAAACTATCATAGCAGGCTGTATATTGACTTAGAAAACCACAAATTAACATTATCTATATTATATTGTATTTTTATTTATTTTATTAAATATTTCCCAATAACCTTTTAATGTGGTTGGGTAGCCCTGCTATGAGTGTGATACCTCTGCTCTAAAACACTAATCTTTAAAATTATCTGGTACTGAATTAAAAATATTGAAGTAAATCAGTGGAAGAGACTGTATAAAGAATTTTTAAAAATTGAACTCAACCCAATGTTTCCTAAACCTGAGAACATAAATTACTCGGGAGTAAACTCTCTATTTAAACAAGAATTGATGGAAAAATTAGAAAGAAGTTCTTGCTAAAACAGTTGGGCAAAATTAGACTTCAAAAAACATCTTATGCCATGTGTCAAAATAAGCTCAAAATGAACATGCAACCTAAATATTAAAGTTCATGCCCTAAAACAATTAGAAGAGAAATGGATGAGGTATACATAAAGGACAGAGGTAATCACAGAAGATAGACGAGATCATTTAGAGTTCATAAAGTTTAAACAGCTTTTGCACCAATAAAACCAGTGGATAACAAAGGAAGTGATAGGTTATAGGAGAAAAATATCTTTGCTTCAAATGTCTTTGATATCCAAGATACATAGGTAATTATTGCTCTTAGCTTAACTATTACTGAATTAGACAAAATGACAAGCAGGGAGAAGAGAATTTCTAAAGTCAATATTAGAAATAAAGCTTTGAAGAGAGATTTACAAGATAGATGGAAAGAATTTTTTTTTTGCTAACCTGAATAGGAAAAAGTAATAGGATCAATAAAAGAAGTATGTGATTGCCAGAGATTCTGTTTTATCCTCTCTTTTCCTCATTACTAAATATTTGAATTCATATTTGTAAACATTTGTTTATACCTATAAAGAGAAAAAGTCATGAGATATGTGTGTGTGTGTGTGTGTGTGTGTGTGTGTAAAACACATCTGTATCCCTATATAATTGTAAGTTTACTTAGCTTTTATTTCCATTATTACCTCCTTCCCTGTCACCATTAACTCTTCTCAGTTTTTTGTTCTGCATTTTTTTGGTATTGAAATACTTCTTTATAAATTCAATAGAGAAACTGATGGAACAGATTGACTGTCTAACATTTCATGATTCCTTCAGCTAATCCTTTAAAGATATATATATATATAGATATAGATATATATCTATATATATATATATATGAATTAAACAAACCCTGAAATTGTAGAAAGGAGTTGGTTTTTAAATAAATTTTCAGGGTATTTAATTCTAAATAGCAATCACAGTTTTAGCTTCGGGCTTTTCTAAGAGGTTGTGAATAATTATTAGGTAAGATTCTAGGCCCCAGGCAAAGCCTTAGGATGTCAGTCACTTCTGGCTAGTCAGTCATCCTCAGGGCCTCATAATGACCCTTTGGATTGTATGATGGTTTTTAAATTATAGGAGGTCATCAATCCTCTGTCAGTTTACCATTGAGAACTCTCAGAATTCTGAAGCTCAAATTGGGAAGATAAATGTCTTACTAAAACTAGAATTATTGGTAGACTTCCTAGATCTAAATGTTACTCAGTTCTGAGGGATTATTTTCCTTGAGGAAGTGAGTTGAAACAGATTTTTTTTAAACAAGTACATCTCTTTTTCCATCCATTCCTAAAAATGATTGGAAATACATATTCACACATACACTTAGACACACACACAACCATAGCAACACCAAGAGAATAATAATTTATGTTCAGCCCTATCAGCAGTGGAATCCATGTGCTGAGCATCTGATTAAAATACTAACAGACCTAAAAGGAATTTCAGCTTTGAGATTCTTTTGTATTACCTTTCTATAGATTTATGTTTGCAGGAATTACATCTCCCCTACCATGTTATAAAGTGAAAGTATAGTGAACATATCAGTGTCAGTGATTTTTAATTTAAACCCAATTCTGTTATCTAAAAAAAGGGAAATACCTGATTGCTCATTTTGTTTTCAGCTTTCTTCTAAGAATATAACAGCCTCCTCAGGGTAACTCCTTTGTTTGAATTTTTTTTCACTTAATCATTCAACAAGTATTTATTAAGTACTCATGCCAGTCACTCTTCTAAATACTGAAGATTCAAAGAAAAAATCCAAAACAGATCTCTCTCTTCTAAAACACATAAAGGTGCACATGTCTTTGGACATCATACATACAAAGTAGATAAAAGATAACTATAGAGAGGAGACACCAGCAGCCTAGGGGTCCAGGAAAATTTACTTGCAGTGGCAACTGAGCTGACTCTTGACGCCCTAAATTCATTATGTCCAAAACGGAGCTAATTTTCTTTCCCCAGAACATCTATCTCCCCCTTCCAAACTTCCCTATTGCTGCCAAAGGCATAACCATCCTTCCAGTCTACATTCATAACCTCAGCATTAATCTCAACTTTTTACTCTCCTTTCCCTCAAATAGCTACTCATCTGCTCAGTCTTGCATTCTTCACCCAAGCTCATATTGAAAGCTTTATCTCTGCTCACCCAGACATCACTTTAATTCAGGCCCCCACTGCTTCTTACCTGGACAATTACAAGAGCCTGGTTTTTTCTTCCTTTGAGGTCTGGGTCTCACAATCTTGCCCATGTTGGAAGGGCAGTCATTGATAAGCCCAGCTTTGACTATTCTCTTTCTTACCTGGGATGATTCATGCCTCCCTAGGTTGCCTGGTGCCTCCTGGATGGGGGGGGGGGGTAGGGTGTCACTACTTAAGTGCCAGAACTAATGCAGACACAAGATTGGCTGAGGCCATTGCAGCTCAGAACTTCTGAGCTCAAGAGATCCACCAGATCATAGACTTTTCCTAAGAGCAATTAGAGAAATGTAACACCATTCCCAGAAAGAGCTGGTTTCCCTGACTCAAGTATCACGACTCCGATACATGCTACACACCACAGCCAAAGTAATTCTCCTGAAGTTTAGATCTGAGTACGGCTCCCCTATTTGGTCAACTCCAGTGGTTTCCTATTGCCTCTAAAGATTGAATATGAACTGCTTTGTTTGCTTTGTTAAAGCACTACAGAACCTGATCCCAACCTATCTTTCCAGCGTCAGTCAATCATTAAGTATTAAGTGCCTTACTATATGCTAGACCGTTTTCTGAATCTTCAGTAGCTTTGGCTATAGCACCTGTAGGAGCAGTTTCTGGGCTGCACTGTGCGGAAGATATACTACAGGTTCTTCCAGGATGAAGGCCAGGAGCATTGGGCGAAGCACTGCCACTCCCAAGGTACGGGTTCTGGACTATCTCCATCAAGGTCTGAGGAAAAATGGTAATTAAAGTGATAATGATGGTTATTTTGTTTTTGCCTAGCACACACAGCTTCCTGTCTGTCCCTCAGGTACCTTGCCTGTCCTGTTGGTGTCCGTTGGTGGGGATGGCGGGCCCCTCGCAACAGAAGTTGCTTCTCTGTATAATGGCTGTGAGGGCTGGGCTAGAAGCAAGGCTGGTGGTCTTGGGGGAGTGCTATCACTTCCAAGGCTCCATTGCCTATCTGCCTGTTTGTAGGAGTTAGTCAGCAATTGTTGCTGGTGGTAACAAAGAAGGTGGTCCCCCTCTCTACAATGATTTCTCCCCAATAATGGTTGTGGGGACTGGGCTCGAAGCAGGTCTGGCTGTTAGGGAAGCACCGCTGTTCCCAGTGTGCTTGGCCTCAGGGTCCAGTGCTGTCTCCATCAAGGTCTAAAGGGGAGATCAGTGTTGTGGTGCTGTTTGTTTTGACCAGCCTGGCACATACTGCCTCCTGCTTCTCTCTCAAAGTGGAGAGAGAATAAGAGGACTTAGACCAGAGCCTTGGAGTACACCCATGGTTGATTGGCAATGACATGGGTGAAGATCTAGCAAAGGAGAGTGACAAGGAGCAGATGGGTGGGAAGAGAATGGAGAGAATAGTCAAAAAACCTGGAGAGGAGGGCAAATACAGAAGGAGAGCCAAACGTTACAGGGAATCAATTTCAACAAGGCCAATTAGTTTGGCACTTAGAGGTCACTGGTAATCTTGGAGAGAGCAGCGACTCAGTGTCTTTTCCCTTTTTAAGGAGCCTTTATATTGTTGTCCTCTGGGCACAGCATCTCTCTGGGAGATATTTCCTAGGATCTTTTCCTTTCCACAACTCAAGTCTCAGTTGTCAAGATTATTTTTCTCTTAAGTACATAGTATTGCCTTCTTTGCTGCCAGAGTTCCTGCTTCCTCTCCCTACTGTATGGATTGTCTTCTACAAGGGCTGTGGTTCTATGGCCCAACGCTGGGGTAGAGATTTCCCACTCTAGACCTGTTATAGGTTTAAAGATACTCTCCACCAATTGTTCCCAGATGTGATTGGGCACTAAGCTTGGCAAGCTAATTTAATGAAGGTTACCACCAGGGGCATAGCCAGACTTTGCCAGCAAGTGCCAACTTCTGCATTAACAGCTTGTTGTCACTTACTTAAACATCTCATTGTCTGTGGTTACATGCTGCTCTAGGGCAAATACCAGTCAGGGCACCAACTTTTGTTTCCACTTAAATCAGCACCGATCCATACTGACTCTAAAATGCCCAGTTAGCCCCACAGCTGGGCATGTTCCTCCCTCCTGGCTCCTTCCTTCACCTCACCTGGGCTAGTTTCTGACTATTCAAGACAACAGCAATATGAAACTGTCTCCTGATGCTTTTGGACCTGCCCCATGAAGGCCAAGAAGGTAATACTGTGCCTTGTGGGAAATTCAAAGTCCTGCTGCTCCCCTCTGGCATCCTCCTCCCAGAAGAACCATGTCACCTTTGTTTTTATGTTGACAGTCTTAGCACAGTGCCTGACACTTGGTAAGCATATTATCACTCCCTATTAGTTGACTGATTGATCATGGCACTGCTAAATACTCTGCTTACCCAGGAAAGAAAAGTTATTTTTCACAGAGTCACTAAATATTATCCTTTATCTTTCCCAGTATTCTTAGCAACTTCACAAAGGGCTTTTCTTAAAAAGCTATGACTTTCTTCCATTATGAGCACCTTAAATCCATTTAGAATGAGCAGTTTAAACAGATAGTACAGGTCCATCCAAAATTGTCTATATTAAAAACAAAAACACAAAAATAGAGGCAGCTAGGTGGCACAATGGTTAGAGTTCTCGTCTTGGAATCAGGAGGACCTGGGTTCAAATCCGTTCTCAGACACTTGACACTTACTAGCTGTGTGACCCTGGGCAAGTCACTTAACCCAAATTGCCTAAGCAAACAAAAACAAATTGTCAACATTATATTTAACTATAGTAAATATTGGTTTCCCAGTTTTAAAACCAGTAAGTATATGATGATTTCATTGTTTTTCCTCAAATGTATGTAAAGTGGGACAGTGTACAACTAAAATAACTTTATACCTAACAAAATAAGTTCCAAATTGCTTGAATACATGAAAAATTTCTCTTTGGTTTGAGGTAATATGAAAGCTTAAAACTATATTCATCTTGCTTGATTAAATATGCTTTTAAGTATAATAGACTCTACAAATCTTTATGATAATAGGAGTAATTTCTATATCAAAATTTATAAACTGAGGTCATTTAAAAGTACCTTACTGGGGCACCTAGGTGGCGCAGTGGATAGAGTACCAGCCTTAGAGTCAGGAGGATGGAGGACCTGAGTTCAAATCTGGCCTCAGACACATAACACTTACTAGCTGTGTGACCCTGGGCAAGTCACTTAACTCCATTGCCTAGCCAAAAAAAAAAAGTAACTTATTGTAATGTTCATTTATGTTCCCTTCCCCCATTTTCTCTTTGCAATATTCCCAATTCCTCATAGGCAAGATTAGGATATAACATTATGTAATGTGTATTTATTTCCTGATTACTTCAATAGTAACTAATTAGGACGGAGAAGAATTTTTATTAAAATCACATAATTGCTTCAGTAAATTCAAGAAAAATAATTGTCATGAAAATCTGAAAATAAATCCAGGAACTGTTGTGCATCTTCTGTAATTAAAATACATCTCATCCTCTACGGATCTTAAGTTGTGAGATATATGATTGTTAAACAGATTGTGCTTTCAAACGTTACTGTGAGTGCCTATAGTTACCATTATTCTGTATGGAAACAGTAGCTTCCAATTAGTATCCAATGTAACATTCATTACTAAATTGCATGGTATGTTTTTTGTTGACATTGCAATGTTTATTTTCACTATAGCTTGTTTTATCTGTACCTGCTTATTTATTCCGTCTTATATGTGAATATTTCATATACCAGCTAAAAAACAAGGCCTTGTCTTAAAGGCTATGAAATTCCTAAAGGATTTTATTTAATATATATATAAAGGGAGGGGTGATTCCATTTTTGCCACAATGGGTACTGTTTTAATCCAAAGTTATTATTCCCCCCAATCATGTTATACATTTTATTCATAATTCAGAAGGAAGGTATTATGTTTCTTGTTGACTTTACAAAAATCTACCTACTTTATATTATTTTCTATTTGCAGCATTTGAAATAGTCCATGTGACCTAGATACTGAAAACCAAGGTAGAATGTGCTGCATTGCTATCATTTACTGTGAAGTCTTAGAAACATTCTAGTTCTATGTAGTAGAATTATAAGGTATACCCTGTTCAGCAGTGCTGGTTTTTAAAGGTTTTTAAATGTCTCTACAAGTACATACAATTGGTATTTACCTGATCTTGTAAGCAATATGTTAAATAACATTTCAATTGAATAAAAAATAACATCGTCAAATTCTAACAAATATAGCCATAATAAAATCATGTTTTTATTTTAGGTGATGCTATTCAAGGTTCATTATGTATTGTTTTTGTTATTTTCCTTCTGTTTACAGTTGTAGGAATATTATTTGTTTCTCAGACCTAATCATAGTGAAAAGCCTTCAACTAGTATTTCATAATTTGGAATTGAGATTATATCTTTGTTTAAAAATCTACATATTTATTACAGAGCCTTTGTCTTGAAAATTCATTAAACAAGAGAAAATAAATCGTATGACTTGGTACTTATACATAGCAAATATCAAAGGATACTTAGAAGTGCTTCAGATTTTCATACAATGAACTATATGGCCCAAGAAGTGAAGCTGCTTTGTTCAGTGTAATAAATACTTTCCTGAAAAGATTTCACTCAAATGTGGCAGAGTCCTCTAGGAAGTCAAAGGATTTTCTTTTTATATTAGTTGAATTCCTATAAAGTAGGGGAAAAAAGGCATGTAACACTCCCAGACCTCAGTTGGAAAACTTTCTTGCCTGAGATTTGCAAAAGTTGTGGCATCCATGTCCTCCTTAAATAAAAGATTTACAATCAGGCATAAACTGGGCTCCAGTTGTATAAATCATCTAACAGTTGGAAACTTAGACCAATTCTAGAACACATAACTCCTGACTCAGTATTCAGGACTGTACCCTAAACCCCATTTCAGCCATCACTTTACAGTCAAGGCCCTTTTTGGTAGCCTCAGTAAATGAAGTAGGCGTTGAGATGGTAATTTATTAATCTAGGAGGTGGTGTGGTAATAAAACATTGCGCCCAAGTCCTAATCCTGACTGCTTCTAACTAGCAGTATAACTTCGGGCAAGTTACTTTTCTTTTCAGAGCCATGTTTCCTCATCTATAAAATGCACAGGTTGACTATATGATCTATAACGTCTCTTTTGGTGCTAAAAGTATTTCATCAATACTTTTAATGAGTTTAAGTATTTAGAGAATTGTATCTCCTTTTTTAAAAGATTACCCACACAGTCTACTAATTTAAGTAAATGAGTTATTTGAAAAGTAATATTTAAATAACATTTTCTCTCAGATTTACATGTTTAATGATTTTCCTTATGTAATATTCATGTTAAAAATCTCAATATGACTACCTCAAACTCAACAGATTGTCAGTTAACAAAAAAGGAAAATGATAAATGCTGGCAGAGCTGTGCAAAAATAGGTATATTAATATACTGTTGGTGGAGCTCTGAATTGGTCCAGCAGTTCTGGAAAGCAATTTGGAACTGTGCCCAGAAAGCTGTTAAACTGCACCTTTGACCCAGTGACACTGCTACTTGGTCTATATAACAAAGAGATCAAAGAAAGAAAAGAACCTATATATACAAAAATTTTTATAACTGCTATTTTTATGGTGGCAAAGGATTGGAAATTTAGAAGGGGGCCATCAATTGAGAATGTCATAATAAGTTATGGTATATATGCTGTAAGAAATGATGAAGGGGATGGTTTCAGAAAAACTTGGGAAGACTTGTATGAACTAATACAAAGTGAAATGAGCAAAACAATTTATACAAACAGCACTATAAAGAGAAAAAACGTTGGAAGACTTAGGAACTCTGAACAACACAATAGAACCAACCATAGTACTGTAGGACTCATGATGAAATACGCTTTCTGCTTCCAAAGTAGTGATAGACTCAGTACAAATTAAAGTATTTGTGTGTATATACATACATACATATACATGTTCACACATGTGTACACATGCATATGTATAAGACATGGATAATGATGGAATTTATCTTGCTTGACTGTACATATTTGTACCTTTTTTAATGGATGGAGAGGGGAGGTGCGAAGGAGAAAATTTGGAACTTAAAATTTAATTTTAAAAATCTTAATTTAATATTAAACTTTAGATGAAATCTTGTGAGCATTAGTTTTATCTTTTTATGCCATATAAACTATTAACTCTACAGCAAGGATGGCAAAAGAAAGTCGTCTTTTTCAAAATAACTTTTTATTGACTTGGTTAGCTTAGTAATTATCAGTATAACAATTTTGAAGTAGGTTTCTGTGTGTTGTCAGGCAACATTTCTTCAGACCTAGGAAGACCTGGGTTCATAATGAAATGAACTGGCTTTCTGACCCTGGACAAGTAATTTAACTCACAGTACCCCCGAGATACTCTCTAGGACTATAAGTGGCAGAGGTTTAAACTTGCATTACTAGAGGTAGTTTCTAACCTGGGAGCCAATAAAATCACAAGCCCAGCCTTTATCCTCTGTGTATTTGTACATATTTATACAGTCACATATACACATACCTGAGTTGTACACTCATGTATGCACTCATGCCTGTGTGTACATATGCATGTATCTATGTGTATAACTTTATTAGTATGTATATATGTATATGCTTGTACCATATGTATGTCAGTCAGTTATAAAGTCAGTCAAACATTCATTAAGTTCCTACTATGTGCCAGTCACTGTGCTAAGCATTGGGGATACAAAGAAAGTCAGAAGACACACCCAGTGTTTCAGGAGCTCACAGTCTAATGGGGGAGATAACATGCAAACAAGATTTATAGGTTTATGCAGGATAAATTTGGGCCAATCAACAGAGGGAAGGCACAGTAATTAAGAGGGAAAAGGAAAAGCTTCTTGAAGAACATGAGATTTTATTTGGGACTTGAAGGGCTACAAGGAAGACAGGAGGAAGAAACAAGGAGGGAGAGCATTCTAGACATAAGAGTCAGCCTGAAAATGGCCGGTCAGGAGATGAAATGTCTTACTTAAGGAATAGCAAGGAGGCTAGTTTACTGATCCAAGAGTACATAGTGAAGCATAAAGTGTAAGAAGACTAGAACGGAGGACAAGACTAGGTTATGGAGGGCTTTGAACACCAGAGAGTTTTCTTTTTGATCCTGGAGGTAGCAGAGAGCCACTGGAGTTTATTGTGAATAAATGTATGCATATGCATACGTTTGTGTACATATATATGTGTATGTACATATACATGTACACACACACATATATATACATGTATACAAACTTGTATACATCGTATATACATATCTATAAAACCCCTCCTAAAAAAAGAAAGTATATATCTCATTTTACTGAAAGTATTTGGGGTTTTTTTTGGGGGGGGGGTTGTGAGGCAATTGCAGTTAAGTGACTTGCTCAGGGTCACACAGCTAGTGAGTGTCAAGTGTCTGAGGCCGAATTTGAACTCAGGTCCTCTTGACTCCAAGGCCAGAGCTCTATCCACTGTGCCACCTATCTGCCCTGAAGGTATTTGTTTATATGAACATTTGCAGATGCAGGTGAAGATGATACTTTTTAAAAGTATGAATACAATCTATAGATCAAAACATATTTTGCTATAGTGATCCAGATTCCAACATATATGTAAAAACAAAATATCCTAGAAGACTCACTACAATTCTGAATTTCATACCCTATTCTCTACCTAGAGTGACTGAATTTTAAAGCATATTAGGAAAATTAATGAACCTCACAGAGAAGATAATGGTTTTGATATTTGTACGGTATCTTGAGTTCTTTATATTAAATTCAATATGTGAATTCAAAGTATTACTATTTTAAATGACTGCGTTTAGAGACATACATACAGATGTCATTTTGGGGAAGTAGAAATATCTCGTCTCCTATTGTATTTGCCTAATTCTGATTTATCAAAAATTATCACCAATACTATTTTTTCCCATGGGTTGCACAGTAAATCGATATAATCACTCTAGAAGGATAACTTATCATGTAATTACTGAAATCTGTATTAAATTAAGGGAAGGTATTTTTTTTAAATGAACTATTCTCTATTAGCAGATTGTCCAGTTTTTTACTCCTATTATCACATGGTACACATTACTGTATTGAATTTTTATAAAAATGTAAGGTAATTTCCATAATATCTGCAATTTAGAATGTTTTGAGTACATCAGAGAGGATTTTTAAAAATCTGATATAGTTAGGGTATTCTTTACATTTATAGTTGATAGATATGTAAGCTGTGCTTTCTTGTGTGTGTTTCTAAGTTATATAACCTTGGCTCTTGAGATTATTATATTACTTTTTTTCAGTAAAGCAGTCATTTTTTAGTATAAATTTGAATTGGCAACAATACCCCCTCCTTAGGGGAGAGTATTATAAATAAGAATAGCTGATATTTATATCATGCTTTAAAGTTTGCAAAGCACTTTACATATATTACCTTGTTTGATCCTCACAACAACCCTTTCAGATAAGTGCTGTTATTATCCCCATTTTACAGAGAGGTTAAATGATTTGCCAAGGGTCACACATGTGGTAAGTATATGAAGCAAGATTTAAATTTCTCTCTCTGGCTCCAAGGCCTGTCCTCCATCCACTATGGTTCCTACTTCAGGTTTAACTTTTAAAGACATTTGTGACTCGGGACTAAGATTGAGGGACAAATAATATTACCGTTAAAAGATGTGATATGAAAATAACCTCTCACCTTCATAAAATGTAATAGTTTTGTTGGAACATAAGTATGAATTGAAACTGTACCCAGAATATCAAGAATTTAAATGGTCTATAAGATAAGTAGAACCATTGTAGGAAGTCATGTTTTCATATATATGTGTACACACTGCTAGTATCTTTTTTTTAGCCAAAAATTTAAAATCATTTTTAGTTTAATGTTTAAAAATACAAAATTTTATTTACAGTATTATGATATTTAAAAAATTAAATGTAATGTTAGAAAATTATTCAAGAGAAGCAATGATTTTTTTTAGGTGAAATAAAGTGACTTTTTTTCTAATTGAGCTAAAGCTTCATAAAAAATTGAACTGACTTCACTAAAAAATGTTATAAGTAGGGTATTTTAATGGTGGTCACCTTCTCTTTGTGACTATTTAGTTGCTATTAGTAATTTGCCACAGGTTACTTTTTTTTATAAAAATTAAATACCAGAGCTTTTATTCACATCGTAAAATTCAGCTCTGTTACTGACCTAGTTTTTTTTTATTACTCATTTAGACGTTTTTGGAAATGGAATAGCTGTCTCACACTAAGATATGAAGCCAGAAGTTTATTGTAAAATATTAAAAGGAGAAAAGCTCTCATTCTTGCTGTGTTTTCATAATCAGAATATAAGGTTACATTATATCAACAACCAGCAGATGGAGAAAACGAACACTCTAGGAAGCCAGGCTATAAATACCAGCTAATTCTGAAGCCTTGAGATTGTGAAGATTCCTCTAAATCTAACCCAAAGTGCCTAATCTTTCAGGAAGAAATTATTTTATGCCATTTTCTAGTTTTTGATGGGAAAAGAGAACACAATCTCAAACTGGGATCTGTTTATTGTGTCAGATTATTTGCATTATCACATTTAATGCTATTAAACATTTTTTTCCTTGGGATTATTCTCTTCGTCCTTGGTCTCTTCTCGTAATAAATGCAGTAGAATGCCTTAGGCAATTTTTAACAGAATTTTTCTCCATTGGGATTATGATTATCATATGTAATCAGCCATTTTTCAATCCACTTTCCTAAAATTCAGTAGATCAAATCAACCATTTGATTAACTATGTGTTGATTTTTTTTATTTTTTTAATTACCTGTGGGTAAATCTTATTCTGACATAATCACAATACTTTGGTTTAATAGGGGGAATGTTTCATTTTTAGGAATGAAAACTCTATTCCAGTGTCCAAAAATTTGATCATTCTTGGATCAAAACAGTCTCTGTAATTAAACAGGTATAGGAAACTTTTAGTTTGTAAACTCTCTCTATAGATACAGATTAGCTTACAGCATTAGGATGCTGATAAGTTGTGAGTACCCATGGTGACACAGCTAGTATATGTCAGAGGAAGGACTTGAATCCAGACTTTCTAACTGAATAGTTAACCCTCAATCCACTGTGCAACACATTCACTTAATCTTGTAGGAATCCACATCCACATGCACTTCTGTTTGATTTCTTTCTAAGATATCATGGGGAAAAGAGTTATCTGTGAGATGATACTAATAGAAGACATTTGTTAACACTTTAAGGTTTGCAAAAAGTTTTATGTATATAATATCACCTGATCCTGCCAACAACTCTCTGATAGAACAGGTATTATTATCCCCATTTAACAAATGATAAAACTAAAGTTCAGACATTAACCAATTTGCCCAGGGTCACACAGCTAATTTTAGTCATAGATGAGGTTCAAACTCACTTCTTTCCTAATTCCAAGTTTAAATTCTTTCAACTCAAGTAATGCTGCCTCTTAACTGAATATGAAAGTTTTTTTTCAAAAGAATTACAAATAATTTTATTCAATATTTTAGAATTTGCTATTAACACTCTAATAATATCTTTGACAGTGCTTTTAGAATTATCAATCTCCCTTGCTTATTTTCTGCACTATCTGCAAAATTATATGACCTGTCTTGTGATTCATTATTCTATTTTACAGGCATATTAGGATTAATTGAAAGAGCAAAATATCTTAAGGAAAAGGGGAGAGTATCTTTCTCTATTCCCTTATTAGAATCTTCAAGTATGCTGGTTTAAACGTATTTATTCCTAGAGAATCGCTTAACTGCCACCTAGCCTACAGTCCAAGCTGCACTTTGGCTGAAGAAGACAATTTTAACTACAGACTCAACAAATCTAGACTTGTTCCTCAAGAACCTAAGAATTCTATAGCAGAATGTCTGTAACTGGATGGACCCTTCTCTGTCTCAAGATATACCTTAAAAAGGTGGAACCTCTTTATGTGAAGATGTCAGCAGCAGCAGCAGCAGCAAGCATTTATTAAGTGCTTACCATAGGCTATGTGCTGTGCTAAGCTCTGGGGATACAAAGAAAGGCACAAACAGTCTGTGCCCTCAGAGAGCTCACATTCTAATGGGGGAGACAATATGCAAACAATTATGTCCAAACAAGACATGTATAGAATAATTTGGAGATAATCAAAAGAGAGGAGGCACAGCATTAAAGGGGACTGAAAAATATGTCTTGTAGAAGGTGGAATTATAACTAGAAATTAAAGGAAGCTAGGAGACCAAAATGAGATAGAAAAGGTCTCCAGGCAGGAGGGAAAGCCAGTGGTAATGCAGAGATTGAGACTGAGTGATTGAATGTTTTATTTAAAAAAAAAAAAGCAGCAAGGAAGCCAGTGTCACTGGGGCATAGAGTCCAGAGGCCCAAGGGAGGAGTACAGTGTAAGAAGACTGGAAAGGTAGGTAACTCTCCCAACCTGGGGAGGCGAGTGTTACATTTGATCCTGGAGGTAAAAGGGACAGCACTAGAGATTATTGAGTAAGAGGATGACGTGGTCACACATCTTTTAGGAAGGTAATTTTGTCAGCTGATTTGGCAGATGGGCTGGATTGGGGAAAGGCTACGGAGGCTGTCTCCCAGTGACTGCCTAGGGCGTCATTGAGTAACTGAGGCAGGGAGACCAATCAGAAAGCTGTTGTAGATCAAGCATGAGGTAATGAGTACCTGAACCAAAGTGGTTGTTCAGTGTGTGTGAAGACAGGGGGAGAGAATTGAGAGATGTTGTGAATCTAGAAGTGGCAAAATGTGGTAGCGTGGATAAGCTGAATAAGAGAAAGTGAGGAGTTGAGACTTGGCCAAGTTGCCAGCTTGGGCAACCGGTGGTGCCCTTGACAGTAATAGGGAAATTTGAAACAAGGGAGGCTTGGTGGAGGTAGGGGAGGAATAATGATTTGTATTTTGGACCTGCTTAGTTTAAGATATCTATTAAGCAATTGTTGATATCATACTTGAGGTCAGGAGAGAAGTTAGAACTGAAAAAACAGATTTGAGAATCATCTGCATAGAGATGATAATAGAACACATTGGAGCTGATGTTTTTTTTAGCATTTACAAAATGGTATTTACTTTGAAAATTAAACAAAACCAGGAGTACATTCCCCCACCCCAAAAACTGTGGGGGCACAGTTCCCCTATACCACCTCCATCTCTGGGGAGAGTGGGCTCAGACTTAGCACAGTTTCCATATAGCACGGATCTACCAAGTGCTGAGCTGGCTGCAAAACCCATCCTGGATTGAACACTTGGACTCTTGGATTCCTTGCAAGGTCTTCACTGCAACTTCCTTCACCAAAATGAAAGAACAAAATGTCAAGGCAGGCAAAGAACCAAGAATCATATTTATAGCAAACACGTTGGCTTTAGATGACTAGAAAGCCTGAGTCCTCACCCCTTTCACCATTGGCTCTCCCTGGACGCCATCTAGCAGAATAAAGTCAGCTGAAGAGAAGTCAAATCGAGAGAGAAATGTGTGTACTATCTAATGCCTTATGAAGGCTCCTTCATTTCCATGTCCTTAACTGAAGTCAATCAGAGAGGCAACTATTAACAGACTGGAATCAGTTACAGAATGATTATGCATGTTCCAAAATCTCTCCACGGCATCTCCATCACATCTCATCATGACTCTTCCAGAAGTAGATTCCCAGTCTCTTCCACATGGACAATTGCATCAGTGACAATCTGTGCTTATGTGTTCTGCCTTTACATAAAAGGAAAAAGGTTTATTTCTTCTTCAGAAAGAGCCTCCTTTTCCTTTCCTCTTCTTAGTGCATGACTATGCAAGGTAGAATTGTGTGACACCTTTTAAACAACTTAGAAAAAAGTACAGTCTTTATTACATTCAAGATAGTGAAAAATTGACCTGAAATTTTGTCATCCTCAACTTTATTTTATTTGTTTGGACTGGATTCTAACATTGGAACAGGTTTTTGCCTTCGTGTGGAATAATCACAGTAGTAGAAAGCAGTATCCAGACCCTGGATACATTAAAGGTCAGCTGCCAAAAAACTAAGCAAAAGACCCAATTTAATAAATACTTACTGAAGAATTTGTTTTCTCAGTATCCCCCTTTCCTGGTGTTGTCATCAGACAGTATAAGTCTCTTACTGATCCTGATGAAATCTAATGAAAATGCAGGAAAACTTCAGTCTAATGAAGAAACTTGCTAAATTCTTAGAATTTTCATCTGAGGAGAAAAAAACAATGCAATCTGAAAGCTTCTTTTTGCTATCAGTCCAAACATTTCTGTATTTCTTTTTTAATATACACTACAAAATAAACTCTATAGAGACACCCAAAGCATCAGAGTGAAGATTTTCTGATCTATGTAATATATCAGATTTGGGTTCACATTTGGCCTTTTTTTAACATTTACATCATATTTTCCATGTTGATTTGGGTGTGTTATTTTTTGTTTTTTTGTTTTGTTTTGTTTTTAGTCTACTTCCTAAAAAGAAAGTTGCTATTACATTTCTGAATGGTTGGCTTTTCGTGTTGTCTACGCTGAGGCAAAAGTTTTTAAGATCTTAATGAGTTAACTCCATTGAAAAAGACTTTTAAAAACACACAATTAGGATGGCCTTTAGTGCCCATGTCTTTTAATAAGAAGTGACTTGCAGGTTCAAGCACTGTAGCCCTGGGGAGGACCTTACATAGCAAGCAAAACTTGGCCAATGTGATGCGTTATTATGAAGATGTTGCCAATATCTGAAATAGTTTATTTTAATTTTCTGAGATGACCCATCACTTCCCTAAATCTCTAAGGAGGGAAAGAGGATGAGCAGGAGAACATGCCCTGTTCCATGTTGCAACTAATCCATTACCAGAGATTGGCATAGTCTGGCATGCTAGGGATTGTTGATCTGTATTTCTTTGATGTTATTATCTATCCTCTCCTTCCCTCTACTTACATAGATTCTTTTCTGGACAGTTGTAATAATAGCTTCCTAACTGGTCTCCCTGCTTCCAATCTCTCCTTTCTAATTCATCCTCCACAAAGCTACATGAATAACAATAAATATGTCAGAGATTCCTGCAATCTTTAATCAACAATTGAAAGTGAAAGCCAGAAGGTTAAAGTGAATTTAAGCAAAGAACAAAGTAAACAATTCAGCATCAATCAAAAACCATACATAAACCAAAGCTTGAGAAACAAAGAAATTAGAGAAGCAAGAAAACACCTAAATAAGGATGAGGAAATTTTCTCATCTCTCTGTGGTGAAAAGTAGTCAAAAACAATAAAAGCCTATTAGATGATACATGTAATAGGAAGCTGGTATATCATACTATGAATTTAATGAATGATGTAATAGTTTCATCAAAGTAGGGGGAATGGTGATAGGCTGCCACTCAGTGAGTGTACTTTTTACCAAGCATTTATATCTTGTATTACTAAAACAAATCTATAAGCAATTTCAAGAAAAACAGCATACTGACTGAAGTGCAAAAAAGGATGTGCCAAAACATCCCAAGAGTATAAAGAACAGTTCATTATTGATTCGGTGATTGATTCAGTAAGCCACACAAAGGTACCATGACATTTGCATTGCCTTTATTATCTCAAACCTTTGACTGAGTTCTGCACTCATGGTTTTGTCATACGCTATAGATATTTCTAATGGATTCAGACAGACTTCTCAAACACTGAAGTATTTGATATTCACATGGAAAACTATTCTCTTTTTGAAACATGACACCAACACAATAATGTCAAGAAAAATCAATTCATAAAATATGGCCTTTTCCAGGGAGATAGTTTGTACTTGCTATGGTTCTGCCTAATCTGAAATCTATCATCATTATTCCTGAATAGAACTGATATACATCATTAGCCTCCACTGAAAAGTACATTAAACAGCTACTTCATCCCTTGGAAATTTTTCCAGTAATATCAAATGTGCACCAAGGAATACTAGAGATTTTGAACCTGAAAATAGAGACCAAATTGAACAAGTAAATGAAGGTTATACTTATTAATGCCTTGGTCTTACCCAGGCAAGATATATGGACCGTTGTGATATGGCTATCACAAAGAAAGCTAACACTGTATCTATTTAGAGCCTAATTGGCATCCCACAGTCTTAAAGAAATTACCACCTATCCAATTCTAGCACCATAAAATGAATAACAGCAGATCTAGACAATATCGAAACCTACAAAAACTCATACGGTGTTGATGTGGCACAGGGCCATCCCAAGGTATCTGTAAAAAGATGAGTACTTCATTGTCAAATAAGAGAGAGAAGATGGGATGTGCTCAGAACACATGATAAACAGGTTAAAAATTAGCAAATGCTTTTAAAATTAGTAGATTTCCCTTCACAAAACAGTATTAAAGACTGATAACACCTACATACTTCTGAATGTGTTGAATGCAACCAAAATGATTCATTTCCATGCAGAGTTTGTGAAACAGTAAAAGTATTATAGTCAAGTTAATAGACCCTTCATGAATGTCAACTACATGAATTCAACCAACAGTATATAGATAGACATCAAATAGATGGCTGAGTCATACACATTTATGATAAAGGAGATTTAATAGCAATTCAGAATCAGGTCATTGCCACTAAAAATTACAAAAAAAAGAAAAAGTAATCCTTAAGGAGCCTGGATATACTAAGGCAGATTATACAATGAAAATTAAAACTACAACATATAAGTTGAAAAAAAGTTTTCATCTATTGAGTACCTAGAAAGACACAATCAAGTAGCTGGAATTGTATACCAAAACGTCACTGTCGTTTATAAACTAGCAAATAACAAAGCCTTATCTTACAACTCCAAAATATCCTTGTTAATTCAGCCAATAAACCAGAGAATTAAAGCAAAACTGTTGCCCGTCACCACTTGGACAAAAAGTTGATCTGTAAAAAGAACAACATTTTTAGTAGATTTTGTCATACCAAATATATTCTCCAAACTGCATGACATGAAGAGTTTTCGCAATATGAAGACATACTCATTTCTCAAATATACAGAGAACTGAGCTAAAATTTATAAAAATAGAAGTCATTTCCCAGTTGATAAATGTTCAAAGAAAATGAACAGACCATTTTCAGAGGAAATCAATGCTATCAGTTGTCATATGAAAAAATGCTCTATATCGCTAGTAATTAGAGAAATGTAGATTAAAATACCATCTCATACCTATCAGATTGGCTAAGATGACAGAAAAGGAAAATGGCAAATGCTTGAGGGGATATAAGAAAATAGGTATAGTAATGCACTGTTGGTGGAGCTGTGAACTAGTCCAATGATTCTGAAGAACAATTTGAAACTATGCCCAAAAGGCTGTAAAATTGTGTGTACCTTTTCACCCAGCAATACCGTTAGTAGGTAAATACCTCAAGGAGATCAAAGGAAAAGGAAAAGGACCCATGTGTACAAAAATATTTATAGCAGCTCTTTTCATGGTGGCAAAGAATTAGAAACGGAGGTGATTCCCGTCACTTGGGGAATGCTGAACAAGTTACAGTATATAATTGTGATGGAATACTATTGTTCTGATGATAATAAACGGGGTGTGTACATCTTTCAAGGAATCTTTTATGATTCTAATGTATTCATGAGATATGCATTATTGAAGCAAAATGTTTAATGTAACATTTTGCTTTATTGAATTAGACTGCTTAAGAATCAACAGTCAAAACAGGAATTTTGCATTTTCTATACCTTCCAGTCATAATAAGAATACCATTTGTGAAGCCTGCTTGTTCCCTTCTTATATATTCATTCTAACTATATTTGTAGATTAGTCTTGGAAAAATTTTGTTGAAATCAGAATGTGATAGTGATTTTTTTTTAGGCAGTCGAGGTTAAGTGACTTCACCAGAGTCACACAGCTAATAAGTGTCTGAGGCTGAATTTGAACTCAGGTCCTCCTGAATGCAGAACTAGTGTTCTATCCATTGTGCTACTTTGGTGCCCAGGAATCACTGATTTTTTGTAACAATGATATCTGTGGTTCTTTTCCCAAATGTTTATCCTCCTCTTGTCTTTCATGTGTCTTGAGAATCAATCCCTGGCATCCACAAATTATGTCGTATCCCACAGACTTCCTTCATGTATACATGAACTACATGAACTAGTCCAGCTGTTCTTGCCATCTTTGCTTCTCATACCATTGCTCTTTACTCTTATGAGAATTATGATGGTAGAGTTCAAATATGGTAGCCCCACAGACTGTTTTCCATTTTTCTTCTGTTGGTTGTCCTGCCAGTTTCATGAAATTATCTCAGGATAATCTGGTTCAATTGGATCTTCTAACATATGGTAAACTACAAAAAAGTGTAATAATTTTTGCCTAGAAGTGGGGGGTTTTATGAATTTATTCTGAAGGCCCTCTGGGTTCGTGTTGAAAAATCAATGCTGTATCAGAACAAAATGTGTGACAATAACAAAAAAGGAAGAAAATGAAATGAGCAGATGGGATTAGGTGACCTCTGGGGTCCCTTCTAATTTTAGGTCTTAGCAAATATGTTTTCATGTTAATTATTCTTTCTAGCTCAAGTCTATCTCAGTTAATCTACACTGTTTACTCTGACTAACCATCAGAAAAATTCCTGCTACTGATTAATAGAGAAAATTAATAAATGAATATGGATAAACCAGTACTTAAATAACACTTGATACTGGGGAAGCAGCTCCAGATAGGCGTTCTATTAATAGTGGATTATTAGCATTAAATGTTTAACGTACAAGGTACATTATTTATTGTGCAATATCATTACATCAAACTTTGACATGTTATTGGAAAGGCATTAGTAAATACATTAGGAAAAAAAGGCTTGAAAAAAGGAGATAGAAGTTGAGGTGCAAATGAGGAAACTGCAAAAACAGGAAATGAAAAGAATATGAGATGGTCTTTGGGAGTTAAGTTTGAAAGCAATAATATATTACTATTATATTGTAATTATATTGGATGGAAGATGTGTTTCTACTTGTTAAAGAATCTTGTAATTTAAATATTGTGCCAAAAAGAATAGAAAAATTTGGGGGTATTTGAAAATTGGGATATGTCATGATAATATCCATTTCTCTGGTTCTGCCTCTAATTTCCATCCATTTTTTCTGTCAGTGCCAATGAGGAAAAGCAGTTTTATCCTTGAGCAATTATTTTAATTAACCAGTAGTAGTGTTAGAATATCCTTATATCTTCATCTGTTAGTAATCAAGTAAATACATAGTCTGACTACATATAGTTTTTTGATTGTGGTGATCACAAACTTTAAGGGAAAACATTTTCATCAAATTATTTCATTTGTTATCCTTGACTCTTCAGTCTCTCTCACTGCTTCCCCCATGTTCAATTTGTTGTCAAGTCCTATAGATTTTACCTTCATAACATCTCTTATATGTGTGTCTTTCTCTCCTCTAACACTACCACCACCCTGGTACAGGCCCTCATCACATCATGCCTGGTCTGCTGCAGTAGCCTTCTGATTGGTCTCTCTGCCTCTAGTATCTCCCTGTTTCAGTCAGTCCCCCACTCAGAATTGAATAAATCTTCTCAGTATGCTGACCTGACCATATCATCCTCTATTCAGTAAACTCCAGTCTCCAGGAACAGATATAAAATCCTCTCTTTTGTATGCAGAGCCCTTCATAACCCAGCCCCACTCCTACTTTTCTAGTCTTATACTTACTCCTTCCCACTTACTCTGCAGTTTAATAGCACTGGCCTCCTTGATATTCTTCATAAAAATTCTCCATCTCCTGACTCCAGGCCTGCAATGCTCTCCCCCCTCATCTCCACCTCTTGGCTTCCTTCTAGTCCCAACCAAAATCCCACCTTTTTTGAGAAGGATTTCTTGTTCCCCCTTAATACTAGTGCTTTCTCTCTGATGATTATCCCAAGTTATCCTTTTATCTTATATGTGCATAATTGTTTTCATGTTGTCTACCTCTTTAGACCGTGATGAACTCCTTGAGAACAGGGACTGGTTTTGGCCTTTCTTGCTATCTCCAGACTTAACACAATGTCTGGTAGGCAGTCAGCCAGCAAACATTTAGTAAGCACTTACTACATGCTAGGATTTAATAAAGAGATGCCTAATTTAGAGATATAATCTATCACTGAAATTATTATAAAAACAATATTGATTAGAGGACAGGACATTTGAGCTGTAGTAAGGAAAAACTCTACCCACCTCATTGCCATTTCCAATCTTATTTCATTTTATTCCCTTTTATGTACTCCATTATAGTCAAACTGGCCTTCCAACTGATTCCTGTATATTATATTCCACATTCTACTTCTATACTTTTGTACAAGTGATAATAATATCTGGAATGTACTATCTCCTCACATTCAGAGGCTCATCTCAATCAGAGACACATCTCAAGTGTAGATTTTACACAAATCCTTTCCAGATTCCCCTAATCATTAGCCCTCTCTCCCCCTTAAATTACTTTATATTATTTGGTATATTCTTTTGTTTATTTTACTTGTGTAGCTCTTGTACCACACCTTCCAGTAGAATATAATGTTTATGAGGATAGGGGTGATTTATTATTTTATTTTATTTTTATAAATATTTACTTATTTCTTTTATTCTTTATTTCTTCCCTAGAACCTAGAAAAAATTCCATTCACTTAATATTAATCACACAATGAAATTTTCCAAACTTAACTGTGTTATTATGGATAAGGAGCATTTTATCTAAGGTTATTGATGGTTTGCATCACAGCCCTTAAAAATTAATTGTTAGGGGTAGCTAGATGGCTCAGTGGATAGAGCACCAGTCCTGGAGTCAGGAGGACCTGAGTTCAAATCTGGCCTCAGACACATAACACTTACTAGCTGTGTGACCCTGGGCAAGTCACTTACCCCTGTTGCCTAGGTCCCCCCCCCCAAATTGATCTTTTTTTTATAAACATAATGATAAAACTTGGCTCGGAGAACAGAATCTGTAGGATCCCTTCTTTGCAGTGGTGTGAGATGATGATTCTAGAATATTGTACATACCACCAAACATGGTTGATGTATTGTTTGGTTTTGCTGAACGTTATTTTTTTCTTTTATATTCCCTTTTTTAAAAAGATAGCTTACTGGTTGAAAGGGAGCACTGTAAGTAGAATATATAAAAATAAGATTTTTAAGCTTTGAATTACCTCTGGCCATTTTTAAATTGTGGAATGACTCTTAGTCATATGTTTGTGTGAATTCCATATCATATATAACATGTGTATGTATGTATGTACATATATACCTAGGTGTATGCTTTATATATTAGGCTGTTAACGCATATTTGATGCAAAGATTTTTTTTAGCTACTTGATAGCTTCTTAATCAAGCATCATTCATTTTATGTGTGCAAAAGTTTTTCTTTTTAATAATTAATATTAATATAATTAAATTTAATATTTTATAAAAGAATTTATATGAAATTATTGATAATTTTTCATCATCTTTTTTTCTGTCTTTGATGCTTTCATAAATGTAAATTTTTTCTGAAGACTTTAGCTGCATCCTGTTCATTTTGTTATTCTGTCCCATTGCTATAATTCTCTTTAACATAATTATTTATTGGTTCTGTGATCTGTTCTTTTACCCACTTATCATTTCTAATATTATTTCTTCCTTTTGGGTCAATATTATTTAATTTACTTGTGTTTCCTTAATTGATTGCCATTTTATCATTAGTTCATCATCTTTAAATGAGGTGTTGCCTAGAGTACTGAGAGGTTGTGACTTGCCCTGGGCCATATCTTTCAATGTTCTAGGTGCTTCTCTAATACTGTAAGTCGAAAAAAATGTGCCAAACTTCATTTCTGTATACCAAGAGAATCCCCTATACCAAGGAAACTATAGGTCTAGTCTTTATTCCTCTGCAACATTTGAAACTATTCATCACTTTCTCCTGGATTCTTGGCCCTCTATAGGTTTTTGTGACAGTCTTCTCTCCTAGTTCTCATCCTACATGTCTGAGCATTTAGTCTCCTTTTACTTGGTGATTTCTTCAGCTCGAATGATTTCAGTTATTGTCTATGCAGATACCAGATCTACCTATCCAGCCTTGTTGTCTGCCCTGAGCTATAGTCCTTCATCACCAGCTGTATCTGCATCTTAAACTGGATGTCCCATAAGCATTCCAAACTCACTGTGTCTAAAGTAGAACTTGAAATCTTTAACCCCCAAACTATCCCTTCTTCAATTCTTCCCTCTTAGTATTGAGGGCATCACCATCTTCCTGATTACCAAGATTGCCAAAAATTGTCATTTCTACCTTCATGTATCATATGTGTCCTCTTCTGTCGACTCACATAGCTACCACCTTAATTCATACCCTTGTTACTTAGACTAGACTATTGCGGTAGCTTTCTCTTTGGTCTCCCGGCCTCAAGTTGTTCCTTTCTTCGATTTAGCCACAACTCAGCGGCTAATGTGCTTTTTCTAAGGCATGGTTCTGACCATGCCGCTTCCCTGTTCAGTAAATTCCAGAGCCTCTCCGTAACTGCCAGGATCAAATATAAAGTCCTCTGCATAACCTGGCACCTTCTATCTTTCTGTTTTTATTAAACTTTTTATCCACTCCAGACACACCCTGTCATCCACCTCCTTTGGCCTGTTTGGCATTCTTGTCAGAGTATACTCACTTTTTTTCCTTATATCCCTAGCATCTAGCACAGTGTTTGACACATAGGAAGTCATTAATAAATGGCTGCTAAACTCGATCTCACTTCACATCTAGTTTTTCTTCTTTTCCTTTCTGGGATGTCCTAGAATCTAATATTCCATTTATCCCCTAAGAGCCTCAGATAAAGTTGGAATTCTAGAAAACCAAAAGTTTGCTGCCTCCGCTAACCACCTTTTCTCTTAATGAGACTATTTGCAATAGTTCTCTACCATGCTTACCTTCCCCACCTATTTTTTTAAAGAATGTGCTGGGGAACATCATTCCCAGAAATATTAATTCATGGTGGAGGTAATATGTGGGATTGGAATGGAGAGGAGAAGCAATGTGTGGACTTTCTGTCACCACCTTTCCATTTTGATAAGAATAATTCCTCACTGTTCACCTGTGTTCCACACATTTTCCTATCCTTCAAGTTGCATTTTCTTTTCTTTTTTTAAAAATTTTTTTTAGGCAATTGGGGTTAAGTGACTTGCCCAGGGTCACACAGCTAGTAAGTGTCAAGTGTTTGGTCTGAGTCTGGATTTGAACTCAGGTCCTCCAGACTTCGGGGCGGGTGCTCTATCCACTGCGCCACCTAGCTGCCCCCAAGTGACATTTTCACAAAGACTCAGACACTAAGATGCAGAACGTCTACGTAGAGAAGTTCCCTTAAACGATTATCATCAACTCCCTCAAAACCCCTTAAAGCAGGGTGAAGGATTGAAAAGATCATGTCTTTCTTCCTGAGATTCTAGTGCTTCTGTGGGTCCTCATATCTCTGCCTACCTCTTTCCATCCAAAAGGGGTTTTTTTTATGTATTTACAATCTCTTCCCCAGTAAAATTAGTTAGTAGTGAGAAATTGTGAATTCAGTTTTTAGCGCATTTTTTTTTCACCTAAAAATGCTAACTTCCTTGGGGGCAGGGACTGTTTTTGCTTCATTCTGTATCCCAGTGTTTGGTGTATAAGTGCTTCATAAATACTTGTTGATTGATTGATTGATTGAAGTAGTCATAGAAATATTCATTCAGTTCTTCTTCCTTTAACCTGATTTGACACACCCATGATCATCTTGCCCTGTATATCTTTTACCTATTTTGTTCTCTTTTTATTATTGTTATTTTCTCAAAAAAAAAAGTGAGTTGTAAGATGACAACAGTGTTGTCATCATTGTTGCTTTTAAATAGCCTTTTCTTGTCCTAAAAGTGTCAGTTTTTATTTAATTGCTTAATATGGACAGGTAGGTAGCAAAATGGATAGAGAACTCGGCCTGGAATGAGGAAGACCTGGGTTCAAATCCAGACTTAAGGCACTTCCTGGGGCAGCTAGGTAGTACAGTGAATAGAGAACCAGCCCTGGAGGACTCGAGTTCAAATCTGACCTCAGACAAATGATACTGACTAGCTGTGAGACCCTGGGAAAGTCACTTAACCTCTGTCTACCTCAGTTTCCTTATCTGTAAAATAGGATTGTTGTACAGATCAAAAGAAATGATAATTGCAAAGCACTTAGCATAGTTCCTGGCACATAGTAGGTGCTATAAAAATGTTACCTTATTATTATTCATCTTTTCTTGTTAGTTGCAGGTAGATATCTTTCTTCTGTCTTTTTTGTTGGAGGAAAATGCATGTCAGATGTCCTGATTATCCTGGCAGAATTGGAAGGAATGATTTATTCTTCTTTGCTGAAAGATGACTTTTTTCATGGATTATTAATCATAGCTTTGATGAAAATGTTATTCTAATAATATGTTACATTAAGACATTCTACTATATTAGTCTCCTTTTCTTGTCAATATCACTTCCAGTTTCTTCCTTTAATGTCTTGTCAAGAAGTTGTTCATTTATGTCCTACTCTGTAGCCCCATTTGGGATTTTCTTGGCAAAGATACTGAAATGATTTGCCATTTCCTTCTCCAGCTCATTTTATAGATGAGTAAACTGAGGCAAACAGGGTTCAGTGACTTGCCCAGAATTACACAGCTAGTTAAATGTCTAGTGTTAGATTTGAACCCAACACTCCCATTGCACCACCTAGCTGCCCAACAAGTAACTGATTTTGATTGATACTTAAAGGTTTTTCTCTTGGCCAACAGTAGTATCTGTGGTTAGGCATTGTGGTTCTGAAGTTTGACCTTACATGAGCTCCACATGAGATTTCCTTTTTTGCTGTCCTATGAATTCTGTCAATTTGTACCTTGCCTTCTGCTTCTAATGCCAAATGGATGATTTTCCTGTAAGAAATTCCTATAGCCTTACATATATTTGGAATCCTTAAGTGGCTAATGAAAAACAGCATGTAAAGATAAAGGAAGGCAAAATATGAGTTCAGAAAGATTTGGGCTCCAGTTCTATGAGTATTGGCAAGTCAAGTGACATCTCAGCTCTTAAGACTGTAAATAACAGTGGATTTCCCAGTCTACCTGGAAGAGTTTCTACTTAGTGAGAAAATCACAGATCCAGACTAACTAAACAAACAAAAAAGTGTAAGGATTGTAAATAAAGTCAGGCAAATTATAATTTTCTGGGAATTTGAGAGTTGAGGGTATTCTTAAAATTCATATTAATTCAGTGTAGTCCTTTCAGAAGAGCATTTGCTCTAGAACAACCCAGACAAATAAGTAGTTATACATTTTTAAATTATTTCTACAAAAGAACTTCTTCCCTTCATTGAACTTCTTAGTATATAATATAACCTTTACCATTAGGAAATCCTGAATCATTCACAGCTAAATTTAAATTTGTTCTCTTATTTTGTCCTTTGGGAAAATTGAAAAAACGAAATTTGTAATCCTTTGTATCAGGTGTCCTTAACCTTTTAATGCATAAAATAAAAATACCTAGGGCTTTAAGGAAGCCAATTATATTGAGATAAAGATGTGATTTATTTTTTCACATCCAACTTTATGAACCCTTTTTCTGTGGACCATAGGCTGTAGGATTATGACTGGAGAGCCTATGGTGGAAGTACAAATAATAAGCAGATCATTCAGACCCAGGTTATCTAGGTATAACCGTACTTCCTTTTAACCTCTCCTAACTGTTCTTAATTTTAATCCTTCAGTCATTCTAATGGCTCTTGCTTTTACCTATTTACCTGTACACGATGTTTTCTTGAGTGATAGACCCATTTACCTGGTTTTAACAATTACTTATTATGCCTAAAATGCCTGACCAAGCAGGGTTTGAGAATAACATACATGGGACCCTAGATCTAAATTTGGAAGACGTTTTAGAAATCATTTTGTCCACCCCCACCCCCTGAAGAAACAGGACCAGGTTGGTTATGTGCCTTCTCTAAGGTCATCCAGGAAACAAACATCAAAGTCAAGGTTTGAACTCATATCCGCTGACTCCAGAAGGAGAACTCTTTTTCTTATGCTATTCATCCTCATCACTGAATTATAAGAACTAAGGATTCAGCAGTGCCATGGAAGACACATACATGTCTACTTCAAAGTTCTAGAGCTTACACATACTTAGTTAAAAATAGGACAAAAAATACATATGGTGTCAGGCAAACTCTACTGAATCCCCATATTATCTTTAGTACTGTTAAGGTCCTGACAGCGCTGTGTTTTAGAGGGATCTTATTTTCATGGTTATAGAATCCTAACTTGCTTTTTTTAGGATCAGCTTTACATTTCAGGCGGTTAATAAGTCTTTACTAAGTATTCAGTATGAGTGAATTTTCATTAAGTATTTAAAATGATCAGGGATAAAGGAGAAAAGAAAGACCAGCCTTACAAGTTTCCACTTAAACTTCTGTCCCAGGATAAGGATATGCCCATGCTGTTTCCTTCTTAGGCTAATAGGAGAAGGTTGGAGCACTTTCTGACATGCTGCTTCATGGTGAAAGTACATACCCCAGGCATGAATGCAAGTGAACACCCTGCTTCTGCATATAGAAAGATAGCTGATCCTAGGTGCTGTAGTGTAGCAAATTTAAAATAACATTGCAAATTATGGAATCTTTTTAAGTTTGACATCTCCAGGTTCCTTTCTGCCATATAGGCATATATCTACACCCAGATATTCATTGCTTTGAAGCTTATTTTTTTCTCAAGTTTACTTTTTTGTCCTAATCACAGTTAAATATTATTATTCTCTTTGTATTATTTTCCCTTCAAAATTCAACAAACACTGGATGCCTAGTCTCTGCAAAGCACTCTACTCATAATGAAAGAGCTCAAGGAGTTTTCAGCTTAGCACAGGATATAAAACACATACAGAAATAAATATAATGAAAGTAGTATATGAAAGTTCCTGAGTGGTATGAAAATCTGCCAAGAGCACTTCACATTTCTGTCATTGGCAACAATGTCATGTGAAATGTAACCAGATTGTGCCTATTACTATATGTGTAAGAAATTGTTTAGATATAAACATGAATTTCTAGGTACTAACTACCCCTCCCAGTTCAGTATCTTCCACAGTTTTAATGAGCATATTTTCTATTGCATCATCAATATCATTGGTAAAAAATATTATAAAATATCAGGTGTAGCTCACGATGGGAAATAACTAAATCTTTGATAATTTTAATCAAACTGGGGAAATTATCATTTATATGAGTGAACTAGAGTTTTAAGTCCCAAAGAGTCATAATCGAGATGCTGGTACCTTCTGTCCCTGGAAAATTTCTATCTAGATGTTTTTAGGGGTGAATCAACTTTACTATATTCTTTTGTGTTATAGGCTAAAACCTGGATATACAAATAAAAGTGAGACAGTCCCTGCTCTCAAGGAGTTCATTTCTAATTGGGAGAGACAACATATGTAGGAGGGTAGAAGATTGCCTGCTTCCTTACAGTTGAAATATCCCCTGTGTTACCTTTCCTCAAGGGCATTCCAGTCATGGGATAATGTGGGAAAAGAAGGGAAAAGAGAAAAGAAAGTTTAACATCATACCTTGATAAGAATTTTGTAGTTGAGGAACTTTGTAAAGAGAATAATTGTATATATTTCTTATTTTTATCATGGTAACAAATGGAATAAAAGTACCCATTTTCCCATTTCTTTAAGTATATTTGAAAGGATGTCCCCACCTTTAAGAAATAAGCTATTATATACCATCAATTTAGGAATGAGGCTGGAAACCCTCTTTAAGTATAACCATCCTGTATTTCCTTTTGTAGTGCCCTATGTGGGAAGAAAATGTAGATAAGTCTAATGAATCAGCTTTTTTCTCTAACTATTTTCTACAATGCTCATTAATTTGTTCATATTTCTATTCCTTATAAATGACAGTATATATTATAAGAATAAAGTTATTTCGTATGTTAATCCCTAACTCCTTAGAGCACAGATAAAATAGTAAAATCAGTTTTATGGCATTTGGTTTCCTGATAAATTTAAAAGTTGACCTAAATTATATTGCTACTTTTTCACATTAACCTCTGAAATTGCTAACTTTTTCCAAGAACTGATAATGTACAAATCCAAAATGGAAAATTTACATTCAATTTCTTCACATTAGGTAAATTTAAAAATTAAACCATCTTTTATTTATTTTACCATTTAAGAAGCTGCATTTTCAAACATTAGGACACGATTACATTTCTTAGAGCTTTAAAATAGAATAAATAATAGTCCCAAATTAAGCTAGTATCAATTTTTATAACCTCAAAATGAAAGAATCTCTAATACCAAAAATACTTTAGATTTCTTTTGTATAAATAACAATAATACAAATAAATAACAATTGCCTTATTCATTCTCTTTTTTTTTTCAAAACAAGAACTAATAATAGCTAGGCTTTTTTTGTATCAATAAGTCTAAAGATATTTTGGATGAGCATCTCTTGATATTTCACCATAATACCAATTGCTGTCATGAAAACTAAAAATAGATTTTTTCATGTGAAAAATACCACCTGACTGATGATTTGCATGAATTTTGGTAATGTCCTGATTTTCTATGTAGAAATAATTATTTTAAACGAGATAATGTTGTAATTTACAAAAAGGGAGATAAAATATATATAGTCAACAAGAGGAAAACTAAAGGATTTTGTGAGGTTTATATATCTGTCCCTCACTTCTTTTTGTTACTTTCTAAATTTTATTGAGTTTATCAAGTTGACTTAACATTACCCAAACTTTTGAAAGGAATTGTTTTTAGCTATTCTTGCATAAAGGCACATTCAGTAACACGGTAATTGTTAAATGTAATCAATATCTATTTCTTATTATAATGCTTGTTTTATTAGATATTACAAGTTTTTTTTTAACTTCTCCACTGTTTAAAGCAGGAATGGGGGCGGGGAGGGTGAATGAAATTGAAAAGGGAATGGTATAATATAAGGTCATCGTATTATTGTATACTGACTTATACATTTTACAGCTCTTGTAAGGTCATTGTATCCTAGAATTCCCAGTCTTAAAATGTTCCTGAATCTTTTTAATCTGTTCCTCAGAAGAAGACCTAATTGGTGCTGAAAAACAAAGAAAAAAGTCACTCCAGTCATGTTTGTAAAGCATTCTATTTAATCAATCAGTAGCCATATATTCATGTGAAAGTATTTTCTGCATAACTATAAAGTTAATTAATATAAATATATGCAAAATATTTATAGATGAGATTGTTTGGGAAGGAAGATACTAGCAGCTTGAGAGGATCAAGAAAGGCTTCATGTAGAAGCTACATGTCAAAGGAAGAGAGGGAGTCTCTGAGGCAGAAGAAAAGAGGAAGTGCATTACAGGTATCTGGGATAAGCAAAGTAGAGGCACAGAAACAGGAAATGTCAAGTCATCTGAGGACAAAGAGAAAGCCAGTCTGGCTGGATGGCAAAGTGTTAGAGGAGGGGAATAATGTTGACTTACGCTAAAAAGATAGTTTGCCCTCTAGTTGTGTAGGGCTTTAAAAGCTAAATACAGAAATTTATATTTTACCCTAGATGCATTACAAAGCCAATGGAATTGATAGAATAGGGGAGTCATATGATCAGATGCGTGTTCAAGGAAAAGTCACTTTGGCAGTAGTCTTGAGGTAGCAATACCAGTTAGGAGATTGTTGCAATGATAGTCAAGAGTTGAAGAGGTGGTAGCTGTGGGAGTAGAAATTGGAGAAGGGATTGGATATAAGAGAATGCTGTGGTGATAAGATTTGACAACCGATTGATTATATGGGAATAAGAGAGTGAGGAGTTAAGGATAATCCCAAGGGTACAAATCTGGGAGACTGGAAGGATGTTGGTGGCTTAGAAATAAGAAAGTTTGGAAGAGGGAAAGATAATGAGTTCAGTCTTAGATATGTTTAGTTTGTCCATTTGCTGTGTCTGATGCAAGTGTGTGTTAATGTCCAAAAAAACTGACTGACTTTCCACATATCATAATTCATAAAATCAGCATTTTTTAATCCCTTCTTTTAGGTGGCTAGGTGGCACAGTAGATAGAGTGACAGGCCTGAAGTCAGGAAGACTTATCTTCCTGAATTCAAATCCAGCCTTAGGCACTTACCCTGGGCAAGTCACTTAACTCTGTTTAACTCAGTTTCCTCATCTGTAAAATGAGCTGGAGAAGGAAATGGCAAACCACTCCAGGATCTCTGGCAAGAAAACCCCATATAGGGTCACAAAGAGTCAGACATGACTGAAAAACAACTGAACGCAACACATGGGCCTTTTGAATAAATGTGTTCTCATTATGTAGAACCAGTAATGCCCTGGAGTTTGATATAGTCAACACAGTAAAGCCAAAGGTATTTTCCTGAAGTGCAGGCTTGAGCATGTTACTCCCATATTCCATAAACTTTAGTGGTTCCTTGTTGCCCTGAGGATCAAATATTAACTCATGTTTTGCTTTTAAAACCTTTCATAATCTGGCCATAATCTACTTTTCCATCTTTATTATACACTACTGCCCTTCACACACTCTACGGTATTGCCAGATTATCCCCCTTATTGTTCTCACCTCTAACATTCCATCTTTTCACTGGGTTCCCAAGGCTGGAATGTGTTCCCTTTTTACCTCCACCTCTTAGAATCCCTTACAGCCTTCAAAACTCAATTCAGGCACCATCTTCAATATAAAATCTTTCATAATTCTACTGACTCCTAAATTAAGGTCGCTCAATGCAATAATCAGAATGAGTTTAAGTGGTTTAAAAATAAAGAGACTTGATCAGTTGCTCCTACCTAGTCCAATTGTTTCATTTGACCACTTTATATCTCCCCAAATAAATGATTATGTGGTGACCCAGAGTTCTCTACTAGAGAGGCAAGACACATCTAAAAAGGATTTGTTAAAAGCTGTTCTGAGATCTCAAGAGAGCTGGAGATAAGAAGTAGAGTGCTCCAGTCCTCCAAATACATATGTGATTTGGGGTGGTAGAGGTGTTATAGTCCTAAAGATAGTTTCACAGCTTTTCTTTTTGTACAGGAAAAGTCTCATCTCTAGTACATTTTAGAGATGCTCCTTCCTTTTCAGAGGTTCTAGGATAGTGATTTGTGGAAAGCAACTTAACCATTTACCTGTGCTTCCAGATTTCTTATCACAGTCAGCAGTTGAGGGAAATGAGATTATTTAATTGGAATATCTCCCAATTTACTCAAGGTTAGCTAACAGCAGGAATGTAGTAGTTCTTGTCTATAAGGCCATGTGTTATGGGGCCATTTGTGTTAAATGGATGCCTATTTTTAGTTATTATTGGGGAAATATAGGGAGACCTTCTTAGCTTGTTTTAAGGGTGAAAGCAAAAGGAAAACCAAAAGAAACCCTTTACTCTTACAATATTCTGTCAAATTGATGTGGTCATGAATCATATCAGGGAGTTCAAGAATGCAAGGAAGATGGCCTCGGGATATTTTCTCAAATGAGAATTAAAGACTTTAATTATTAATATAGCTACATATAAATGTATGTATGAATACATATGTGTGTGCATGCATTTTTGCAGCAAACACTGTTGATTCATTTATGTTCCCCAGAATGAAGAATTCTAAGAAGCGACCACATCTTTATACATATAAAAAGGAGGGTCGCAGAAACAACATAATGGACGATATGGAAATGAAGTACAATAATCACTGCTTAGACTTTTCACTAGAAAATGGTAGCCTTTCCCCTGTATTTTTTGTGCATATTGTAATACACATATACATGTGTATGTATATATGTGTATACACATATATATGTTCACACATACAAGTTATCTCCCTTTATAGAATATAAACTCCCTGAGAAGAGTAACTTTAATTCTTGTCTTTATATCCCCAATTCATAGCAGTGTGTGATACATAGTAGGTGCTTAATAAACGCCTTTTGATTGATTGTCTTCTGCAAACAGGCGTGTCTTCAGTATCTCACTCATCTATAGAGAATTCTACATCAATTTCAACCATGTCAAACATATCCTTTTTAACAGTAAACACCTTTGACAAGTCTTTATTCAAGCCTTGCTTAAAATTAATGTATTGAGTAAATGTATCTCTGTGGTTGCAGTTCTTAAGGAATCCGGCACAATCTTACCATATTCATTAATGACCTTTTTTCCAAGCTAAGGTAAATGCTTTTTTTTAATCAGAAAACACAATTAGGTCTTGTCGGTTGTATTGTGGTAAATGTTTAACCAAAAAAAATGTATAGGTGACATACTTTTAAGTTTAATCTGCATTATTAATATTTTCTCCACTCCATCACTTTAATTCAGACAATCAGCGGAAATAACAAATCAAGCCCTGATTTGTAGCATTTACTCATTTCTAAGGTGTAAATGTTCACACTGAAAACTTAACAGTTGGCTCTTAGAGCTGATAAGGAGCTGGCTCCAGCACACCTTTTGATTTCTGTTCACCTTTTTAGTCAGTAGTGTGACTATAAAGAAGGGGTCTGCTTTGGATAATCATTTGTGAAAACCTCCTGTTCCCTTATACTTTCATCATAAATGCTAATGATATGCTATACATATGGATGATTCTCATAACTCTTATATCAAGATGATACAATAGGATTATTAAATGATAGTTATTAATATTCTTAGGAATTTCTTTTAGTGTTAATATCATACAGGTTGTTCCCCATTTTCTCACTATTTTTTCAATAACCTGTCCCTCAATACTTCAAATTGAGCCACCTCTAACACAGGTTTCTTTACTAAGTACTTAGTATGCTATCCAGCCTCATCTTTTTAGGTGCCATTTCAGCTTCTTCACTATGGTACTGAACTGTTAGGGTCAAGATATGGTTGAACCTCTGACATTAATGATGATATAAATGGTAGTAGAAACACTGACTGCTGTTTATCGTTCCATGCCAGTTTCATCCATGAATGCCCTTGGGGATAATTTAGTTCATTTGAGTCTTGTGCCTAGCTTTTTTTAGGCTTACTTTCATTGCTGCTATTTGGGATTATTTGCTAAACTGGATCACTCTGCCATCCCTTTCTGTAGTGTTTTACAAATGAATTTCTGTTCTTAACTGGTTTTGCCCTTAGCTTCCATGTTTCTCTGCTTGTCAAAGAATCTTGTGTTCAAGTGTTTTTTGGCTAAGGGACTTTCTGTATTATTTTGAAATCTGTTCTGGCAACTGTTTTATATCAATTAAACTTTTACAGAAGTGCTGATAATAAAGATCAATATCTTTGCCTTTTCTTCTGACCAGTTTTCATCACATGTAGCTCTTCAGAATAGGTTAGGTTGAAGCCGTTGTATTTTTAGCCTTTCTCCTAATTTAGTGTTGATTTTGACTGTTGCTCTAGCTACTTGATGATATAACTATGTACAGAAGAACAATCTTCATGACTTTTAAACCTATATCTGATCTGTCAAGATTCAATCGCTTCCATTCTTTGTAATGTTATTTGGTGTTTACTGTGTCAAAGGCTTTCCTACTCTCTCTGGAAGAAAATAGTCATGATATGTCCTCACAAAGCTTCTATGTAGTCTTTTGGTGTCTCATTTATCAGTTTTGAGCCATATTTTCCAACATATTTTTTGCAGTCCTCCCCTAGCCAGCCTCCTAATTCACATTGAAGTCACTAAGGTTCAAAGTAGAAATTGATATATTTTGTAAGATCTTGTCAAGTTCTTTATAAAATTTCTCTTCTTTTCCATGACATATGTCATTTTTTGTCAGCTGCAGTTCTCTTCATGTTGGTACATTTGCCTATATACCATAAGTAAATGTATATCATGATTCTACAAATATCTTATGAAATGTTTTCTTATTATCTTTGGGCACTAGGTGAAATAGTAGTAGCAAATTTAAGCGCGTATTTTTTCCTACTAGCAAATGGTGAAGCACAAAAAACAGAAAATGTGCATGTAACAATCATACTAAGTGTTAGGCACCAATTCTACCTTCTTTCTTTACAACTCCAAGGAGAACCTGTGAGCTATCCTTCCATTTAGCAACAACTTCCTTAGAAGCAATACTCTGGCCTACTGCCATCATCTCTCAGTGACCTAGAAGTTGACAGCCAATGTTACAGTCTCATGTCACTTTCCTGGAGCCTAGATATGATGATATATACTATTATCACTGCTTTATAGCCTTCTGGAATAAACATATGAACATGGGAAAAGTCCAGGGGAACCCAAGGAAGTGGTATCTTAAAATGGCACTATCATTAGGTCTCACAAAAGATCTGAGGCTAACATACCCATAGAGAGTAAAGGTAGTAGAATGACGTGGCAGAGAGCTATTAAAGAGACTTTTAAATCTGTGAGAGATAGGCACTATCTGTGACTGATCACCACCTATCATTGAAAAGCCTTAAATTCATTATTTGTGAAGTTTCTCACAAAAATCTTTCTTATTTTATTCAGCTTAGGAATTCATATATTATGACAGTTGAAGTTGGGAGCAGTTTAATACTAAAAGAAATCATTTTAGACCCTACAAAGATAGCTCTGTGTCTCCAAACCTGTTAAAAAGTGAACTTCTTTTTGCTACTCTAAATTCGTATGTGAGGGACCTATTTCCTACCCCCTTCTCAGAAATAATACGTTACTGTCACCTAATTGCATACTTTATGAATTCTTTCTTTTTGATTATTTTAATCACCAAATAGAACAAATTTTAGAAATAGAACCGACTTTGAAAGATCATTTAAGCCACACTCTTAATGTTTTTCATTTATTATGGATACTTTGTGTTGTGGCACAGAACACTTCCTAGGAAACACTGAAACAAATTCATCTACAATGTACATTTTTGTTAATAATTAATTTAAAATGGCAGAGAGTGTGACTGATAATGCATGTTCGTTTTCTATTTTTATGGCTTGACATTTGTTAAACATAAAGGAAGAAAGTTTGTTTTAATTTCAATAATTTGGTACTAACTTTGTTAACTGTATTTGGTTGCAGTTTTGTTGCCTGTTAATATTGTCTCCATTTCTCTTTTTTGTACTCATTGTATATGCTATTCTTTCAGCTCTACTCTGTATTTTATATCATCTCATATGTCTTCAAGTGTTTTTTTTCTGAATTCTTTGTAGTCTTCATTCCTTATGATGATAGAGTGAAATTCTATTACATTCATATGCCATCCCCCAGTCATTGAGCACATAGTTTGTTTCCATCATTGTGGTTTTGTAGTTTTCCTATGAACATTTTTAGAAGTATTTTATGATTATGGGATTTCCTCATGATATAAACGCAATAATAGAATTACTGGATCAGAGGGAACGAACCAGCATTCTTTTACTAATGAGAAAACCAATGCCCAGAAATGCTAACTGACTAAGGCAAGGCTACATACAAGGAGAGTCAAGTCAAACTTGAGTGATCTTTCCACTTAGGTAAACACTTTGATTTTCTCAGAGAAGGTCTGCCCTTTTTTCATTTTTAGGTATCTAATGCAGGCTATCTCGGTTTTGCATAGTATCTAGCATATTAGAGAAGCTCTGTATGATATAATGTAGTAATATAATATAACAATGTAATGTAACATATAATATTGGTAATTCTTAAAAGAGCTTTTCTGGCTTCAGATCTTATGGTACTGGTTTACCTGATAGAAACCAAGGAACTGAAGATGAAGGCCACAAACCATATTATTCCATCTTTTACTTTAGTGACACATTTTAGCAAAATATATATTATTCACTATATGTTAGTAAGAGAATATAAAAAAATCCTTATTGTGGAAGTGAAGTGTTTTTATCTAAGTAATTTGAAATATAAGTATACATATCTATCTTGCCCACTTTGAATGTGTCTGGCATCAGATCAGGGTCTCTGCGATCTGGAAAAAGTATTTATTTGTCCCTGAGACGGGAATTACCAAGATATTCAACGAAATAAAAGGTCTTTGAAGTCAGGTTATATAATTAAGGGAAATGTTGTTTATATTGAACATAGGCTACTGTCAAATACAGGCTACTCCCTTAAAATGAAATCTGTTTGAAAAGAAATTATGTGTGTGTATATTACATAATATATATGCACATTTACTTACAAATGCATTCATGTTATACATCTGCATTATGTACATATATACATACACATATATGATATATGCAGTGAATCAGGGAATAAAAAATTAACTTTCAAATAAATAAAAATTTCATTTAGTTTTCAGGAAACTTTCTCTCCAATGATGAGGTGCCAGTTGGTGATCCATTTCAGTCAGCAGTTTTTACATTAGGGGAAATATGAGAAGATCCTTGTATACTGAGAACGTAATTGTGCACTGTTCTAGCAGTAGGAAAGCTGGGTTTGGATACTGGACCTTAGTTCAGATTTTGGCTCTGACAAACGACAAGGTCTTTGTGACCATGGGCAGGTCACTAAACTCTCTGGATCCCAGTTTTATCTGTAATATGAAGGAATTGCAAATTTTTCACTCAGAGATCCCTTCTAGCTCTAAATTTGCAATTCCAAGACTTAGAAGGGAAGTTCAGAATACTAGTAGAAAGCTTGCTGTTATCCTTGCCTAATATCCTAAAAAAGCAACATAGATAATGATTGACATTTTCCTTTTCCAAAAACATGAGTCAACATCTGTAGGTTTATGTCATCTGTGCATTTTAGCAGGCAGTGAATATTTTTAACCAGATTGAAACCTGGATCCTGCAGCCAAAAGATAAAGTTCTGATTTTCTTGAAATCTATGTGTTTAGCAGTCAAAATTTACAAGTTACTTCAAACTAAAGTAAATATATATTTTAAATTTTCCCAAGGCAACTCTAGGTTTTACCTTTCCTATCTAAGGCATTAGTCTATCCCCACTTTAATCTAGCTTTAGGATTTCTTCCCTCAGATATAGGTGAACCAGTTTTAGAACGGAAGGTCTTTTGCTCTCTCAGAACAAGTTAAAGTTAAAAAAAAAAAGATCTAGATCCTGGGTGCAAATTATAGGCAGGATTTTTAGCACTTCCCCTCATGACAATATATACTCATTTTTTATCATCTACAGGTTATTATTTACTTATCTCTACTGTTTGTTAGATCTCTCATGGGTCAGACCTTTGCAAATAGCATGATACATTTTTTGGATCAAATACCTTGCAAGGTTTTCTTTTCTCTACATTTTCCTCAGGCAGGTGGAATTCATAGTTTGGCACCTGTGAAGCTATTACTCTGTATTTCTTGAAAACAAGAAAGATAAAGGTTTCTTTATTGATTTACAAGCATAAATCTCTTCTTTTCCCAATTCCATCCCAAGAAAAATGTCCATAGAGCAAAAATTCATCTAATTAAAACTTTCTGTTCATTTTTATGGGAAAACTTAGGGTGACTTCCTAGAGCTCCATCCCCAGAGTTACCCATTTCTACCAAAATATTCCCAGATATACACCAGAATAATTCTTTAGTTGATATTTTTTAATGAAAAGGAGACATAGACAGCATATGAGTGTTGAGGTGGCAAGAAGAGGGAAGTGATGTGTCTGAGTCTCTGGCTAAGGATGAGGTGAAATGTGAAGGGTGAGTACACTGCAGAGAGCAATAGAGTACTGCTAGATTTATAGGATTTTCAGCTTTTTCATCTAATTCTGAAGTTATATTGATTTTCAAAGACTTGCAATTTCTTAGGTAACTGCTGTACCCTCTTGGTAGAAGTGGTTTCACTTTTCTGTGATCCTCAGCTATGAAGAAATGCCTAAGTTCTTGAACCTTTCAAAGTAGCCATAGCTTTCCTTGAATTATTTTCTTTCACATTTTAATTTCACATCTGTATCACTTTCTGTATTCTTCAGTGTCTGCTTGAGTATCATACCTGGTCTTCAAAGTAATTTGTCCTTGACATCTACAGAGTAAAAAATTTGTTGTTCTCATTCAGTCGTTCAGTCATGTCCAACTCTTCATGACTCCGTGGACCATAGCACATCAGGCCCTTCTGTCCTCCATTAACTGTCAAAGGCTGTCCAAGTGCATGTTCTTTGCTTCTATGACATTATCTATCCATCTTATCTTCTGCCATCCACTTTTCCTTTTGCCTTCAGTCGTTCCCAGTGTCAACATCTTTTCCAGTAAGTTCCATCTTCTCATTATGTGGCCAAAGTAAGCTTCAGCTTCAGTATTTGTCATTCTAATGAATAGTCTGAATTAATTTTTTTAAGTATTGACTGATTTGTTCTTGTTATTGTCCAAAGAACTCTCAAAAATCTTCTCCAGCACCACAGTTTGAAAGCATTGGTTCTGAAGTGCTCAGCTTTCCTTAGAGTCCACTTCTCAAAGGAATATGTTGCTAATGGAAAAAACATAGTTTTGACCATACAGACCTTTGTCAGCAAGATGATGACTCTGCTTTTTAGTATGCTGTCTAGATTTGCCATAGCTTTCCTTCCAAGTAGCAAGCATCTTTAAATTTCATGACTGCAATCACTGTCTGCAAGAATATAAAGATATGAAATATGACCTGTGTTTGCCAGGAAGTGATGGGACTGGTTGCCATGATCTTAGTTGTTTGATTTTTTCTTTGTGTTAAGCTTCAAGCCAGCTTTTACAATATCCTCTTTCACAATCTTCAGGAGGTTTCTTAATTCTTCTTCACTTTCTGCCATCAAAGTGTTATCGTAAGCATATCTGAGATTGTTGATACTTCAGTGGACAACCTTAATTCCAGCTTTTGATTCATCCACCCTGGCATTTTGCATGATGTACTCTGCATGTGTATATATGTTAAAAAAAAAAAATAAGGTGACAACATTCAGCCTTGTCATATTCCTTTTCCAATCTTAAAACAATCACTTGTTCATGTTCATTTCTAACTGTTTCTTCTTGACCTGAATTCAGGCTCCTCAGGAGACCAGTAAGATGACCTGATACTTCTCTCTCTTTGAGGACTTGATACATTTTGTTGTGATCCACACAAGTCAAAGGCTTTAGTGTAGTCAGCGAAGCAGAAGTAGATGTAAAGATTGGATCTTTTCCAACCCAGTGGCCACTGCTGAATATTCCAGATTTGCTGGCATATTCAGTGCAAGACTTTAACAGCATCGTCTTTTAGAATCTTAAATAGCTCAACTGGAATTTCATCACCTCCACTAGCTTTATTGTTAACAATGCTTCTTAAGGCCTACCTGATTTCATTCTCCAGAATGTCAGCCTGTAGATTAGTAACCACACCATTGTGGTTATCAGTGATGTTGAGATCTTTCTTGGGTAGTTCTGCATATTCTTGCCACCTCTTCTTGATTTCTTCTGCTTCTAAGTCCCTACCATTTTTGTCTTTTATCATGGCCATTTTTGCATAAAACATTCCCTTGATATCTCTAATTTTCTTGAAGAGATTTCTTTCTGTTCTTTTCTTCTGTTTCTTTGCATTGCCATTTGAGAAAACCTTCTTATCTCTCCTTGCTGTTCTCTGGAATTCTGCATTCATTTGGGTATAACTTTCCCTTCCTCCTTTACCATTTGCTTTCATTCTTTCCTCAGCTATTTATAAAGCCTCATCAGACGGCCTAAAAAATAACTTTAAAAAAAAGGTATGGATTACTGTCATTCATTAAAGTGAGGGACAAGTGTGTTTGAAAGGCTAGTGATTTTTCTGTTTTTGGTAAAATAGCAATATATAAAAAATATAACTATCTCTTAATAATGATTGTACTAAGCTTAAATGTGGCAAAATAAGCAGATTAGGTTTAAAGAGTCATTCTAAAACAATTAAAATTCCATAAACTACACATTCATCCATTATAATCCACTATTGTTAATTTAGTATCTATGTTGCAGAGGGGCTGAAGAGCTGTTTATTTGTACCTAACAAAAGGTAAGGAAGTACTTTCTGAACTATTAACATTTCTGATCCTGACATTGTACAGGCATTGTCATTAATCCTCTGTGACTTTGCCATTGACTTGACTCCTATCACACACAGCTTGTACTTCTATGGAGTAGACATATGAGAAGAAAAAAACACAAAAGCCCTATTTAACTATAAAATTGGAAGAATCAAGCAAGTGGAGTAGTTATCCCTAACCATATAGTTTTGTCACTTTTGTTCACCAACTCTCTCCTACCCTGGTTACTACCCTAGATATAAAGAATGAAAAAAAAGAGTTTCTCTTTTACTGATAAGCGATGGCTATACCCTCTAGAATGCCAGCAAATACTCTTTGCAAGGTAGTTGCTGTATATTTGGCAACTGTTAAAGTGTCAGAGGTATGACTCCTGGTCATCTCTATTAACTATATTTATCTGAGCTATTTTCCTTTCTGTTCATTCATGTAAGTTCTATTTTTGTGCCACTTAGGTTCTGTGCTTTGATATCTGGATTTGAGAGTACAATACCTTGTGTATGTATCAGTCTCTTTTCTTTGTCTTTGGGCAAAGGAAAGACCCTAGGGAACTGCTAGAACTGGATGTAACCCCATGGACACAAGGTCCTGATGAAAATGGTAGCAAATGCCACTCATGAGTATCTGATAATATATTTTTAAGGTTCTCTCTAGTTTCACTTTTGAGATTTGAACACAGGTACCTAGCCATTCCCTAGTAGATCCCACCCATATGGCTATAGGTGATAATAGTAATTGCTACAGAAGCAAAACTACCAACAAGATGGCCCTGCCTATTATCAGAGATTAGGGAAGCAATGACTGCCTCATCACCTTAGGACAGGTCTACAAGAACCAATAAATGAGTCTTACCTGTTAATTGCTATTTATTGCCTCTGTGTATCTAGCTACCTTGAGTTCCTAAGGTAATCTGGTATACTGGTACTGAGTCTGGACTGACAATACAATAGGATCCATAGGAAATCAGTTCCTATTGCAGCTATAGCTGACTTATGCCTCCCTTTTTTTCATATAATGTGACTTCCTCTTCCCCACTACCACGCCCAGTGATATTTTGATTCCATTCAGACTTCTTAACTGAAACTCTGTGCCCAAATTTCTTCTTCTAAGAAGCCTTCCTTCATCTTTGGTATTTCACCTAATTATTGACCTGGTTCTGTCCTCCTAGATGCCATCCCAGTGCTATCCTCTGATTTAGACAAATTAACTATACATGAATCTGTTTTCTATTTTGGTATCCCATGTTCCAACAACTAACAAATATACCTTATTAATTGTTTAACATCTGTTCCTAACTATTAGCTACCCCTAAATGGCTATTTACAGACTTGCTTGTACAGTAGGTTGACCTTTGTAGAAACTGCTTGTACTGTTCAGAATTGATGTTGAACATGACATTAGTTCCCTTCCTTTTCCCTTTGTTAACTGTTTTTCTCTCTGTCCTATGTATCAGTACTGGTTGGTAAGAATTATAGTCACCTTACCTCAACTTGTGCATTAAATAACATATCCCATTTCATTATGTATATTTTCAGTATAGGGGCCCCCCAACATCTACAGAGAATAAACTGTTGTGTCCAAATTTACCTCAAAAGTCAAAAGGTAACCTTCTGCCACTGTACCTCTACAATCAAGATTATTGTTTTTAAAAAACTATATGCAGAAAGGCAGAGGGGCCTAGAAAGGATACCTCTGAAGCTTTAATTGCATGAAGAATACAGACAAAATCAGACCAGATAATTTTAGGGATCATGAATCAGAGAATGAGGGTCTAGAGTAAATAGAAAGGAAAGATGAATAATGAAGAGAGTAAGAAAAATCTTTTTTGGAAAAGGATACCAAAGAGTGAAATTTTAAAAAAACTAATAAACAGGAATAGCTGAAGGGGAGGAGAGAAAGGGAGAATCTGCTTGACTGAGAGCAAAAAGGAAAAGGAAGAAATTTGTAAGTAGATAAAATAAGGAGAGAAAAAACAACTATTAAATAAAATCCTAAAGGTAAAAAGATAACAAATGAGAAGAGGGGATGAGGGTGGGGGGAAGAGAGCTAGTGGGAACCTACAGGGAGCCAGTGAGGCACTTAAAAAGCAAACAAAAAAAAAGGCTAACATAACCAAAAGAACATAATACTGTGTTTCCAGCAGAAGATGGGAAAAAATAACAACCTGAAAAAAAAATTTTTAGACAAATGGAGGAAAACTTCCTCCTAAATCACAGCTTTGAGCATAAATGGATTAAACAATTCAATAAAATGGAAAGGAGTGACAGATTACATTTTTTTTAAAAAAACACCCATAAAATCTATTGCTTACAAAAAAAAACATTAAAAAAAACAAAGACACACACAAAATAAAACGGAGGAGAAGGAAAAAAAATTTGCTGTGCCTTCATTGAATTAGAAAAAGCAGGAGTTGTCTTCATGATGTCAGACAAAGCAAAAACAAATATTCAAAAAATTAAAAGGAACAAATGTGAAACTATATTATGCATAAAGGAATCAAGGACAACAAACCAATATAAGTAATAAACCTAGTTGCTCTAAATATCTTAGCATCCAAATTCATAAAGAAAACATTATCTGAGCTTCAAGAAGACATCGACAATAACACAGTAGTGACAGGAGACTTCAGTATCCCCCTATCAGTTTTAGATAAGTTTAACAGAAAGATAAAAGGGAAAATATAGAACTAAAAAAATTTCTGGAAAAGGTAGAGTTAAAAGAGTTATGGCGTTTTCTGTAGGGGACAGCAAAAGAATATACATATTTCTCTATACCACATGGAACTTTTACAAAAATGGGCCATGTGCTAAGGCACAGAGATATTGCAAACAGAAATAAAAAGGCAGAAATAGCTAATATGTCCTTTATATACCATAATGCAAAAAAAGAGAAAAAAGAAAAGAGAATAAATTGGTTCAGGGACCACAAGCAAAAGAAACAGATCAAAATAGAAATTTAACAGTGAAATCTTAAATAATTAATGGGTCAAAGAACAGATCATAGAAACAAAGCTGTGTAAAAAAAATAATGATTAAACAACATACCAAAATTTCTGGTATACTGCTAAAGCAGTCCTCAGGGAAAATCATATCCTTACAACCATATATTAGCAACAGTGGAAAAGAAAGGATTAATTAACTGAATGTGCCTTTTAAAAAATTAGAAAATCAACAAATAAACCTAAAATAAGCTCAAAAGTAGATTTTTTATTAAAAATGATATTAAAAATTATAGGAGAAATGGATAAATTAGAAATAAAAAAAGATAAATCTAGAAACTGGTTCTTTGAAAAGATAATAAAATTCATAAACCCTTAGCTAACCTGATTGAAAAGAAAAGAGCAGAAAATCAAATCAACAAAATAGCAAATGAGCAAGGTGAAATCATAGTAAAACCAGAAGAAATAAAAAGAATAATTGAAACTTATTTTGCACAATTATATGCAAACAAAACTGAGAATACAAAATGAATAGAGGAATACTTTCAAAAAGATAAATAAAATTATCAGAACAGGTAGAGATTTTAAATATTCCAAATTTCAAAAAAAGGAAATAGTTCTAGGTGTAAAGAAATTATATGTGGTTTTTGTGGTCAGGCCAACCTATATCACTATACATAGAGTTAAGTTTACTGTCACTTTATTTCTGTGAACATTAAATAGAAATAAAATCGTACAACCAGTTTTAAAGAAAAAGACAAGGACTCGATGAATTAATATAATTAGCTTTTTAGAGAAGAAAACTTGCTTAATCTCTAGGATGATGGTATTGACCTTGAAGAATTTCTGTTAGTTGTTTGATAGTGAATAGTCTATTGGCTAGGATGTTGAATTGCTTTATAAAAAACAGAAGTCATTATCAGAAACTTGTAAATAATTTTAAGAGTTGTCCCCACCACCCCAATCCAAAGGTCCTTCTGGATCCTACTACAATGAAGATTAAATGTAAGATGTAATGATAGAGAAGAGGCACTGATTTCTTGTGTCTTATGAAATCGTTTTCATTACATAATAAATCTGACCTTTATTGGTTTGCTGTTTTTAACTATCAGTCATAGCCTAGAGTGTCTGTGGCTATGTTGCCAATTCTTCAAACTTTCCCTGCCATTTTTGTCATCTTCAGCTTACCATTCCAAGCAACTCCCAACTATCGCTAAATTTCTTCATTCTTTGTTTTCCCCAGACTTATGATTTCTTTAGTGTAAAGAGCTCTCTCTGAGGAGAAAGGCCCTCTACTATTGTAGACTCACTAAGGTTCTTCACCTCAACCCAATATACTTGATATGTTTCTACTGTCTAGTTAGCACCACCCCTAACATGAAGAGTGTTGGCCAACTTCAGAAAGAGGCATGAAAAAAGGAGCTTCCCTTACTGTTGATTCTTTACAAAGTAATCACTAAGTTTGGTATAATTAATAGTATTGTAGTAGTAGACATAATATAAATACAAATACAAATAACAATATTTAGTGTAATAATTTGGCATAATTAATAGGTAACCATCAAGAAACCTATTTGGAAACTAACATTTTCATGTGTTTTATTAAACTGCTGAATAGAAAAATCTAATTCCATTATAAAGTCCTTGAGAGGGTTAAAAAAAAAAGTACTGTACACTCTACATAGCATCTAGAAGGTACTTAATTTGACATGTTCATTTTTTAGATGAAGAAATTAAGTTCCAGAGAGTTTGTGACTTGCCTAACATTATTCATATTAGAATTTAAAAAGAATTTGAATTCAGGCTCCCTGATTCCTAATCCAAATTTCCACTAAACTAAGCTGTGTATAGAGAAATAAACTATATTCTGTGTTCTATGGAAGAACAACATATTATCTAAAGTATCTCAGTTATATAACTTTAAATTACCTCTGTCATTTAAGTGAGGTGAGATAAATTTTTATTTTCACTTTTTTAAAGACAAGGCCAGTTTTGCTTTAATAGTGAAGTACAATTTTAAATTTCAGAGAAAACGTGTAAGTACAATAGAAGCTCATTATTGAGATAGATATTACAGTTGCAAATGCTGGGGTTTTTTATGAATTTCTGTTAAAGAAAATAAGCATATTAACACCAAAAATGCTATCTCATAGTGTCTTTTTGCTAAATATAATTTCATTCAAATTTTTATTATAATACCTCATTGTATGTTTTGTAAGATTAAAGCACAAATATTAATATGAAACTTCCCAATGGCTCTCTGATATTAAATACTTCCTAAGAAATAGAATATCACTACCAGAATTTATGATAATATTTGGTTTGTACAGTTATAAACTGTGAATTAACCAGTTTTTCCTATGGGTTCCATTAAGATACCTTGAAATGTGTAATTGTGTAGGATTATTCTGGTTGTCTTAAATTTTTATCTTTGTTACTTACATAATATGGTTAAATCATATGTATGCTGCAAGATCCCAATGGAGGGAACCATTGCAGAAATGTCTCTTAAGGTAATGACTTAAAATTTACATATGAACCATCCCTGCAAACAGGTTCAAAGATTTATTTCTTTACTTGGGTATTTATTTTGGTGTAGACCTTTTATTTTACTGAGATAAGGAAATCATTGTGAGGAGACTCCCTCTGCCAATGCAATTTGGCAAACGCGCCACAATTTGTAATCTTAAAGTGTTACCTTGGACACTAAGATATTAGTGACTTACTCAATCACACAGCCAGTATGTGTAAAAGGCAGAACCTGAACCCAGGTCATCTAAACCAGATCTTTATATCCCAAGTCCAGTACTTTTTCCCCTATGACTATATTGTCTCTCTTCATACTTTGCGTACAGTTCAAATAACATCATTATCAGCTAATTGTTATAGTAGTCAGTAAACATTTATTAAGCACCTATTATGTGCTAGGAACTGAGATAGATAGAGGAGACACAAGAATAAAAGGAACAGTTCAAGGAATTTACATTCTCTTTGGGGAAGAAAATAATTATATGAGAGTTGCATAGACTCTGGAGTTGGGAGAATCCACACTCAAAATGGCAGACTGGATCTCCAAGAGCAAAGCTACTGCCCTTTTTCCCTTCACGTTCTAGGAGTATCCTTGAGTGCCCATGGAGTCCTTTTAATGCTGTTATTCTGAGCCCCCATTGCAATGTGCCATGTCTTGATTTCAATCAGCAATCCAACTTATTATTTCCCCAGTATCATTTAACCTGTTGACATCTCTTCATTTTTATCAGTAAACAATCAATACCTATTATCTTTACAAAGGGATGTTTACTGAAAAGATATAGCAAGAACAGAAGTCCAAAGACATCCTTCAAATACCGAATATACTCTTCTGGCTCCTGAGGGGCAAGTGAACTCAGCTCTTGGTCAAAGTGAGTTTATAAAATGGCTGTTATAAGCATTGTTTCCATGAAGTTAAATTCTGAATGAGGCATGGCCATTGGCTGAATGAATCTTTTGCTCACAGGACATGGTCTCAGCAGCTGAGTTGATTCCCTTCTGGGCTGTCCCTTAGGTTGCTCATCTCAAGGGGTTCGTCCATCTTTTCAAACTCATGTAATTGTTCTTTCTTTAATACTCCTTCATCTAAAGTCAGGAAAGACTATAACAGAGACAGAAAAACCATAGCACCATGTGTTAGAAGCCCCATAGTGACAAGATAGAGGAGGAGCTGCACTGCCTAGAGACTTAGAGCGTTTTTTTGCCCTCAGTCAAAAACCACAAGAGAGGGGAAAAAAAATTGTTAGAGGCTTTTGTCCACACATGTAGCCCTGGCTTAGGAGCCAATTAAAAGGCTTTTCTTACTCTGAAATAGAGAGGAAGACCCACCATTATATATTCCTGGAGATAGGCTCACCACCAGATTGACAGCAAAGGATATTCCATATGCTCAAAGGCCTGGGTTGCTGCTTGACAAACCCCTTTGTACATGTATTGCCAAGGCTCACCTATTATATGTACCTTTGATTCAGTCTCCCCCCCCCGTTTCCAGCAGATTGTCCCCGTCATTACATTCCTTGTTCAGTCGTCAATTTCTACCTATCTACTGGTTTCTTCAGTGCTTTCTACAAACAAACATACCAGTGTCTCCCCACCATCTTCAAAGAACCCTCACTTGATCCTACCATCCATGTTAGGAATCATTCTACATCTCTCTTTACCTTCTCCACTAAATGCCTTGAGAAATCCATCTATATGCATTTCCTCTACTTCTCATCTCACCCCCTTCAAAACCCTCTGCATTCCAGATTTGGACCTCATCATTCTACTGAAATTGCTTTCTTCAGATTCATCAGTGATCTCCTAATTGCCAAATCTAATGGTGTATCCTTCCATTCTTGTCTGATTTTGTTCTGTTTTAAAATATGTCCCAGAGTTGGGAGATGGAGTGCTTTTTGGGAAGAAGGTCAAGGAGGTCATCATTGCTAGATCACAGAGTACATGGAGAGGAATAAAATATAAAATGACTGGAAAGGGAGTAGGGTCCAGTTTCTGAAAGACTATAAAAGCCGAAGAGAAGATTTTATATTTTATTCTGCAGGCAATAGGGAGTCACTCAAGTTTATTACTAAAAAGAGTATGACATGATCAGGTCTCTGCTTTAGGAAAATTAATTTTGACAGGTGAGTGGAGAATGGTTGGAATGGGATGATACTTGAGGCAAGGAGACCAACCAGAAAGCTATCATATGAAGTAGAATAGGGATGAAGTAATGAGGACCTGTACCAGAGGGGTGGCAGTGTCAGAAGAGAGAAGGGAGCGTATAAAAGAGATGTTATGCAGGTGGAAATGAGAGGACTTTGCAACTTGGATATGAGGATTAGAGAGAGTAAGGAGTTGAGAATGACACCTAAGATTCACGTGAGCCTGTGCTCTAGTCTTTCTTAATAACTGTATTATGTTCTCTTAGAAGGCAAAAGCCATGCCTTACACTTTTTCTACACTTTGTAAGTGCTGAGCTCATAACAAGAATTCAGTGAATACTTAATTGATACAACAGATATTTATTATTATCTGCTATGTACAGGATACTATAAGGGGTATGTGAAGAAATATAAACATTTAAACAATTTCTTCTCAAGAAGAAGAGACTTTTGGTGATACTAATTTTTGATAGTCAAAATCACCCTACTTGTATATGTCCTTATACAATCAGAATCTATAACTTATATTTTATTTCTTTTGCTCCTGCTATCCATTAACTTGCATACAAATGTAATCTCTGATCAATATGTCATTGTTCTTTAATATAATTCTTGTAGAGAACATTTGCTTGTCTAGTTGCAGGATCATCGTTTTCTATTTCGGACTTTAGATAGGCATTGTATCTCTGCCTGGAGAAACGAATAATTAATATTGTATCTCTTATATATATATATCTCAAATGTAAAAGGTCTTACAAAATGTGACCTCAGACCTAAAGGATATTGCTAGTTGGAGTGAACATTTTCTGCCTTACCAGGAAAAATGTTCTTTGGACATTTTATTAAGAGATAGATCATTCTCCTTATTAATCCTTTATTAATGGAATATTTATAGAGTAGATGACCTGAATTTTCTAAAATCTATGCTGTGTGTAATACAAATAGTTCTAATATAATTATATCAAGATTGTGAAATCACAGAATTTCAAAGTTGTAAGGGAACTCAGTAGTCATTCATTCTGAAATGTGAATACCTGAAAAGAATCTCCTCTATAGAATATCCCATCCAGCAGGTTATATAGCTCATCTTTTCTTGAAAACCTCTCTTAAAGATAAACTCATTACCTACCAATGCTGCCTATTTCACTTTCAGTTAAACTATATTGGGGATTTTTTTCTGACATAAAACTTAAATTTACCTTTCTGCAAAGCATACATTGCTCCTTTTCATAACCTGTGGGACAAAACAGAGTAAATCGAATTCCTCTTCCCATTGATAGCCCTCATATACTTGAAGGTGGTTATTAAGCAACTATCAGGTCCCCCATTAGTCTTATCTCCTTCAGGCTAAACATCACCATTTCTTCATTTGATTTCCATATCCTAGTTGCCCTCCCCTGGATGCTTTTCAGCTTATCAATGTCTTTCCTTAACTACAGTGTCCAGAGCAGTACTCTGTAGTACAGAAGACTACAGATGAGGTATAACAAAGCAGAGTAAAACAGGGTAATTGCCTCATTACTCCTAAAAGCTGTATCTCAGCCCAAGATTTCATTAGCACTTTTGACTCATATCAGATTTTCAGTCCACTCTAATCTCTTTTTTTACATTTAATTTTATTTTATTCTCAGTTCTGAATTCGCGCCTTCCCACTTACTCCCACCCATTGAGAAAGCAAGAAAAACAAAACCTATTACAAATATATGTAGTCAAGCAAAACAAATTCCCACATTAGCCATCATATCCATAATATATACTGTATGTATGTAGATATATACACATAGTACATACAAACATATACATAATGTACGCACACATTATATATGTTCTGTCTAGAGATAGCATATTTCTTGCATCCTTGAGCCCTCTGAAGTAGTGGTTGATCATTGTGTTGTTCAGAGTTCCTAAATCTTTCAAAATTGTTTGTTATGATATTGTTGTTATTGTATAAATTGTTCTCCTGGTTCTATTTACTTCACTTAGGATAAGTTCAGTCTAGTCTTTCTAAATTTTTCCAAAACCATACCTTTCATTTCTTGCAGCACAATAGTATTCCATCACATTCATATACCATACCTTGTTCAGCCATTCCCCAGTTGAGAGGCATCCCCTCAGATACCATTTCTTTGCCACCATGAAAAGAAACTACCATAAATATTTTTGTACACATGGGTGAGGAAGAGGAAGGGAATAAACATTATATAGTGCCTACTATGTGCAAGGCACTATGCTCAGTACCTGTTAACAAATATCTAATTTTATCCTAACAACAGCCTATGAGGTGGGCACTCTTATCCCCATTTCCCAGTTGAAGAACGTGAAGCAAATAAGCTAAGCCCAAATTAAGTGCCTAAGGTCACTTAGCTAATAAGGATCTGAGGCTATATTTGAACTCAGGTCTTCCTGACTCCAAGCTTAACATTCTATCCACTGCACCACTATTTGGATCCTTTTCAGCTATTTATTGAATATTTGTTAAGTGCCTACTGTGTGCCAGGCACTCTGCCAAGCACTGGTGATATATAGATAGTCCCTATCCTCAAGGGGGCATGATGAAGTCTTGTAGCTAGGTCAGAAATTATGAGATGCCTCCCTCCTTAAGTGGAGGATCTGGAAAGAGATCTCCTATGGAAAAGGGAATCCACAGGCTTGAGTACTGAGGAAGTATGAGTTTTAGAATTGATATGATCTTGATGACGTGGCTACCTTCCCTTAAATGGAAGATCTGGGAGGAGCTTTGCTCTGATATCCACCTACTACCCTCTGCAGTCAGAGGAAGGGAGAGGCCCCAGGGGCAGGGGTTGCTGAGAAGGAATTAGAGTTGATGAGATGTTGCAGGAAAATGAATTTCTGGAGATAGTGATAAAGTTGAGAAGAGCATCCAGGTGGGAAATCATCTCTTTGGGGTGTAGACCTAGCAATAGTATCACTAGGTCAAAGGGTATGCATAGTTTATACCTTTTGGAGCATAGTTTCCAGAATGGCTGGACCAGTTTATATTTGTACTAATAGTACATTAATATACCCATTTTCCCATATCCTCTCCAGTATTTGTCAATTTCCTTTTGATGGGTGTGAAGTCATGCCTCAGAATTGGTTTTGGGGGGGGGCAGTTAGGTGGCACACTGGCCCTGGAGTCAGGAGGACCTGAGTTCATATCCGGCTCAGACACATAACACTCACTAGCTGTGTGACTCTGGGCAAGTCACTTGAACCTAATTGCCTCACCAAAAAAAAAATTTAAGCAGGCATAATTCAATTTATTTATTTTTTAAAAACATCTGTGTGGTTGCCATAGCAGCTGCCTGGGTCCTCTGGACAGACATGCGAGTGTGAGTCTTCACGAGATGGTTGGTGAATTCCTGATAGGGAGACTTGGTGAACACAGTCTCCTTCCACAGGGCTGGGGTTAGACAGCTGTATGTTTTGGAGATGGCATCAAAGGTAGCTTTAGCAAAGTTACCCAGCGTAGCCGTACAGCCCCTTGCAGATGTGTGGCAGTCATCAATTCCAGCCATCCTCAGGAGCTTCTTAGGCACAGGAGCTGAGACAATACCAGTATTTCTAGGAGTGGAGATCAGGCGCAATAGAACCAATCTGTGGGACAGCTGAGTGGCACAGTGGATAGAGCACCAGGCCTGGACTCAGGAGGACCTGAGTTCAAATCCAGCCTCAGACACATAACACGTATTAGCTGTGTGTCCGTGGGCAAGTCACTGAACCCCATTGCCTCGCCAAAATAACCAATCCACATTGCCCAGCAGGCTTGCCAGTCTTGTTCCCCCAGCAGCCACATCTCACAGGAATGATGGACAGCTTGGCCAGAATGACAGCACCACAAATAACTGTAGCCACTTCCTTGGAATACTTGACACCCCCACCAACATGGCCATTGTAGCCACTGATGGCCACAAGAGCCATGAACCTGATACATTGTCCAGCTCTAGTTTGTTTCTGAACAGGCATGATCTTCAGCACCTCATCTTTCAGTGAAGATCTCAGGAAGAAATCTATGATCTTCCTTGATAGGAAGGGAGAAAAGATAGATCTCTTGAAAACACTTCATCTTCATGTCTTTGACTAGCCAGCCCAGCTTAATGACAGGAACCCACTCCTTGTCTTCAGCCTTTCCTCCTCAGGCCCCACGGCCTGATACAACAGCCCTGAGATTGACCTCAGCCCTCACTACCAAAGCCATCATGGAAGCCACCTCAGCCTCCTACTCCAGGGCCCCAAAAGACCCCCTGCTCCTCCTACAGCCCTACACCATTTAGAGTTCATTAGAAGTAATGAGTAGTATTGTTTTAGTGTTTATTTCTCTGATTAATAGTGATTTAGAGCATTTTTCATATGGCTATTGATAGCTTAAATTTCCTCCTGCAAACTGCTTATCCTTTGAATGACTTATTCTTTACATCTTAGAAATGAGACCTTTATCAAAGAAACTTGCTACAAGAATTTTTTTTCCAATTTCCTGCTTTGCTTTAATTTAACCTACATTGGTTTTGTTTATGTAAAAACTTTTTAATTTTATGTAATCAAAATTGTCTACTTCGCCTTCTGGGAACTTTTCCATCTCATTTTTGCTTATGAATTCTTCCCTTATCCATAGATCTAACAGATGCTTTCTTCCCTACTCCTCTAATTTGTTTATGATATTACCCTTCATGTCCAATTCATGTGTCCACTTGGAGCTTGTCTGTGGTATAAGGGGTAAGATGTTGACCTTTCCTTAGTTTCTGTAGGAGATTGTAGAATTTTTGTAGGATAGTGAATTCTTACCTCAATAGCTTTGAGTTTATCAAGTATTAGTTTGTGGGGATCTTTTGCTTCTGTAAATTGTGTATCTAATCTGTTAACCTGACCAACCTCTATTTCTTACCCAGTACCAAACTGTTTTGATGATTATGGCCTTTCTAGTATAGTATATGATTTGTTACTGTTAGGCCCTCATTCCCTTTTTTTTTTCCCATTAATTCTCTTGATGTTCTTGACCTTTTTTTATTCTAAATGAATTATGTTAGTATTTTTTCTATTTCTCTAAAGTGATTCTTTGGTAGTTTGATATAACACTAAATAAGTAAATTAATTTAGGTAGTATCATTCTTATTACATTATTTCCTCCTCATGAGCAGTTACTATTTCTCCATTTATTTAGATTTATTTTTGTTTGTATTCATATAATTCCTGAATTTGTCTTGGCAGTTAGATTCTCAAGTATTTTTTGTGCTGTCTGTTGTTATTTTAAGTAGATTTTCTCCATCTCTTCCTGCTGGATTTTGTTGGTAGCAAACAGAAATACTGATAATTTGTATGTATTTATTTTGTATCCTACAGCTTTACTGAAGTTGTTAATTATTTGAATAGGTTTTTTGATCGATTCTTTAGGGTTCTCTAAGTAACCATCATATCATCTGCAAAAAGTGATAATTGTTTCCTTATTGCCTGTACTTATTCCTTCCATTTCTTTTTCTTAGGTTATTGAAATAGCTAGCCGTTCTAACATTATATTGAAAAATAACAGTGTTAGTGAACATTCTTGCTTTGCCCCTGATCTTGTTAGAAAGGCCTCTAGATTATCCACATTGCAGATAATTATTACACTATTAAATTATTAATGTTGTTTTTATATTGCAGATAATGCTTGTTCTTGGTTTTAGATAGCTATGTACCTAGGACCCAAGATGATGACCCTCCCCTCCAGCATCTCTAGATATAAGTTCCATTCTCAGTCCACTTTGCATCTGTGACCTGGAATCGAGTAGCGGGCAACAAGAACAGCCAGATAGTACCCACTCCTGCTTCCTACTCAAGTTCAGAGATCCCCTAGAATCTCGCTCTGCCTCAGTGCTTCCTTCTCTGGTGCCCATTCTTTGTTCTCTTTCAGTCCCTGAGCCCTAGAATGCTTAGCACATAGGGGATTCCTGACCAGATCCCACCTGTAGTATATGGAGACCTGTATCTCCATAAGCCACTCTGGGCCAGAAAATGACTTGTTCTTGCATTTCCTTATCAAAATTCATTTTGGTGCATTTTCTATATCTTTGTGGCAGAATTTTAGTGGGGGAGCTCAGCTGTACTTCTTACTAATCTTCTGCCATGTTGATTCCACCTCCAAAGAAGTCAATCCCTATATCTTTTTCAGATGTCATGCTATCTAACCATGCCTTCCCTATCTTGTACTTTGTGAAGACAGTTATGTGATAACTTTAAATTTCTCCTCAATAAATTTCATCTCATTCAATTCAACCTAATATTCTATGTAAAATACCTTTTTTGATCCTCATTCTGTCATCTAATGTATTATCTAACCAACCTAGTTTTTGTCATCTGCAAATTTAGTAATTGTTTCATAATCCATAACCTCCCTCCCCTCCATGGAACTCATAGGGAGCAGGCGTGAGGAATACTAGCAAGAGTGATATATACTGGGGACTTGGTATGGCCTTGGACTGTTATGGTAACTGTGAAGGACTAACAGGAATTGTGAAATAATGGAAAATTAGACCCTGGACATACCACTCATTAAGCTAACACCCAAGTTAGTGTGGTGCAGCTGTTCCTAAGAGTCAAAGGAACAGATAAGGTGCCGTCAAATTTTAGACTGTCCTTCCTCAAAACTGTTGTAATAATCATCTGGATGTCATCATGGAAGTAATGGCATTCTTTTACACTGTGGTACCACAAGGAAGCAGTATACACTAAAACTAAAGTTGAAGAGCTCTAGGGTATCCTGTCAAATAAGAAGAAAGAAAAATTGAAAAGTATGAGGTTGTTGAAAATCTTTACTTAATTCAAACTTCAGAAATTCTACTTAGTACTGAACCAGATGACAAAAATTATATTAATTTCTCAAACAACTTTGAAAAATAGATGGGTGCACTTAGACTAGAATTTCAGAAAGCTGTTTATAGTTTGATAGCAAGAACCCAACTTGCAGAGCAACTATACCTGAACAAAATAGTTCTAGAAAGCTGACATGTATTTTACTCATTGTGAACAAATTAATTCTTCCCAACATATTTATCAAATAGATCTGAAAACATTTTGGGACCTGCACACAAAAATATATGCAGTAGTTTTTGCCGTAAGAGGGAATGTGGAGCTATCACATATGGAGGATCAAATGAGGTAATATTTGTAAAAAGTGATTAGCACAGTGTCTGGCACATAGTAGACACTATATAAATACTTACTCCCTTCCCCCATCAAGAAATACTTTTTCTAAGGACAAAGCATCTTTGTCACCAGGCCACTATGTTACCCGTGCTGCCAAAGTAGCAGTAAAGTAAAAGAATCTTTGAAGATCTAGAGTAAAGCACTACAAGATTGCATTGTATCTGAGTTGCTCACTGAATAGAAAGTATAAACTCCATTTTTAGTCAATTAAAAGGATCAAAAAAGAACTATAGAATGGAATCTGAAACAAAATTACAACTGAACTTTGAGATACTTTAGTTTCTCAGAGCATCTGTAAAACCAAAGTTTAAAGTGATGCAAGGAGGCAAAATAGCCCTAATGGGCAGGGGGTGGGGGACATTCAACATCAAATAAAAAAATTATCCTCTGGAAAAAAAAAACAAAGGAGAAGAGGAAGGATATGGATAATTTCTAACTCATCGATGTAGTCAGAAGAGGTACAATGCAGCAAAAATGAAAATTGGATTAAATACAAACCGAAAGGTTGTTGTCTATTGTTCATTTAACAAATGACAAAATAGTTGAGAGGTGAATGAAACTCTAGAAAGTGGTATAATTATGGGACAGCTAGGTGGCGCAGTGTATAAAGCAACTGGCCCCGGAGTCAGGAGGACCTGAGTTCAAATGCAGCCTCAGACACTTAAGTAGCTGTGTTGCAAGTCCCTTAACCCCAATTGCCTCTAAGAGAAAGAGAGAGAGAGAGAGAAAGAGAAAGACAGAGAGAGAGAGAGAGAGAGAGAGAGAGAGAGAGAGAGAATGGCGAGATTGGATCAGAGCCATAATCATTTTCTACAGTATTTCATGGTGGCACTTGAATTGCTAGCAAAGCTTCATCTCAAATGCATTTCTTTTGATGTTGTTCTCAGAAAACTGTTTATTCTATAATGAATTGTCATTTTCTTTCATAGTAGTTTTAAATTTTTTGATTCAAAACATTTTTATTATCTCTCCTTCCAACTTCCCTCACAAGAAACGAAATCCTCCTCTCCAAAAAAAATGCATAATTAAGCAAAGCAAATTACCGTATTGGCTATGTGTCCAAAAATATATGTCCCATTCTTCATCTTGAGTCCATCCCCTCTCTGGCAGGAAATAGAGAGTAGGGTTCTTATTCATTTCTCTGGAAATGTAGTTTGTCATTGCATTGATCAGTGTTCTTTGATCAGTTGTTTTTCTTTATTATATTGTTACTGTATAAATTGTTCTTTTCATTTTACTCATTTAACACTTCATCAATTTGTACATTTCTTCCAGATTACTCTGAAACCTTCCATTTCATCATTTTTAGGGTATAATTTCATTGCTAATATTCACATTCACATATCATAATTTGTTCAGCCATTCTTCAGTGGATGGGCACCACACTTCAGAGTTTCTAGTTTTTTTCCTCTATAAGAAGAACTACTATAAATATTTTTGTACAAAAGGGTCCTTTTCCTTTCATCTTTTGGGATATAGGGTTAGTACTAGTATCACTAAGTCAAAGGGTATTCATAGTTTACTGACTTTTGTGGCATATTTCCAATTGTTTTCCAGAATGGCAAAATTAATTTATAACTCTTCCAGCAGCTCATTAGTGTTTTTTTTCCCTTCCAGAAATTTTCATTTCCCTTTTTTGTCATCTTTGCCAAGCCTATAGGTGCTTAGATTTGCATTAATTTATGTTTTTCTAATTATTTGTGAGGTCATTTTTTCATATGGATGTTAATCAATTTTTCCTTTGAAAATTGCTTAGATCCATAAATTTATTTTATTCTTATTTTCAGTTCCAAATTCTCTCCTTCCTTCCACACTTTCCTCCCAGCCATTGAGAAAGCAAGAAATATGATTCTCATTTTACATAGGAAGTCATGCAAAACATTTCCACATTAGCCATGTCTCCTACCCCCCCCAAAAAAAGGCAAGGAAAATAAAGGAAGTAATAATATGCTTCAACCTGCGCTTTGAGATCATCATTACTCTTTCTAGAGGTGGATAGCATTTTATGTCATGTGAGTACTTTGAAGTTTTGGTGGATCAGTGTGTTGATCAGAGTTACAAATCTTTCACAGTTTATTATCTTTACAGTATTGCTGTTATTGTGTTCTCCTGGTTCTGCTCACTTTACTTTGCATCAGTTCATATAAGCCTTCCCAGGTTTTCTGAAACCATCCCCTTCATCATTTCTTACAACACATCCATATACCATACCCTGTTCAGCCACTCCCCAATTGATAGTTATCCCATCAGTTTCCAACTCTTAGCCACAACAAAAAGAACTGCTATAAATATTTTGTACATGCAAGTCCTCATCCTTTGACGATCTATATGCTTAACCATTTATCTATTGGAGAGCATCTCTTGTTCCTATGAATTGGACCACTTCTTTAATGTCTTGAAATTGAGACCTTTATCAGAGAAACTTGATGCAAAGGTTTTTCCCAAATTACCTACTTTCCTTATATTTTTTTTCTTTTTATTTTTAATTTACTTCTTAATTTTCACAGTCTGCTTTCTGACTTCATTCAAGCGAAATTACTCTCCCTACAGTTACCAATGCTCTTGACTTATCTCATGGCCTTTTCTTAATCCTTATTCTTCCTAGCCTGTCTGTGGCCTTTGGCACTGTAGATCACAATCTTCTCCTTGTTATATTTTTTCTTCCTCTACCACCTTCCCCAGCCCACCCCTATTCCCACTTTGGGAAAAAGATAAGAAGGAGAAAACACCCTTTGTAACAAATACTTAGAATCCAGCAAAACAAATTCTCATATTGGCCATATCCAAACATTTCTCATTCTACCTACTTAGTCAAATATTTCTCTGACAAGAATTCTTCATCATCACAACTCAGGAGTCATGGTTGATCATTGCATTAATCATAGTCTTAAGTCTTTCAAAATTTTACACCACTCTTGTACCAAGAGCGGGGTCCTTGCTTGGATCAGTAATTTCCTCTGTCCTCCCAGTACACTGCTACAACAACGTGCTCGCATGAGAGGGTCCTTGCCTGAATGAGCTGTTTCTCAGGCCCTCTGAACACAGTGCTTCTCCGCACCAGTTGCCTTGCTTCCTTTCCAATTCTGCCACACCTTACATCTTTCTAACTTTCCACTATACCCTACTACATTAGCTCAGGGAAGACTCCACCCTAAGACCACCTTGATAAGTCCCTGCCTGGAATTTCAGTGTTGTGAGAAGGCCCAGCCTCACTGCTTACTTTCACTTTTAGCTCACCCCCTAGCTTGCCACATCCACTTCCTAAGAACTTTGCTTAATATTTCAGGTTTTTTTTAAAAACGAGACCATTTACATAGAGCTCCCTCTTATCTCATCTCACATCACTCAGATGCTTTCTCCTGCCATCTCCTCCTTCCATACTGTCTCACATGAAAAGCTAGCCTGCATCCTTGCCAAGGCAAATCCCTCTTTGTGCATAAGTGACACCATTTCATCTCATCCTTATCCACAGATTGCTCCCTCTCTAATCTTCACTCTGTCACTAATCTTCATTCTCTTCCTGTCTCCTGGCTCTTTCCTACTGTCTACAAATATGATCATGTCTCCCCCATCCTCAAAAAAGCCTTGATCCATCTATACCCATTAGTTATCATCCTATATTTCTCCTCCATTTAGGCTAAACTTTTTGAGAAGATCACCGACACTCAGTGCCTCAACTTCCTTTCCTCACTAATTAAATTTTCATTGTCTGACTATTGACCTCATCATTCAAGCAAAATGACTCTCCAGAGTTACCGGTGATCTTTTGATTGTCATATCTAATGGTCTTTTCTCAATCCTCATCCTCGCAGACCTCTCTGTAGCCTTTCACACTACAGATCCCCCTCTTCTCCTTTCTATTTTCTTCTCTCTAGGTATTTGTGATTCTACTCTCCTGATTCTACTTGTACCTTCCTGCCTGCTCCTCAGTCTCCTTTGCTGTCATCTGAGCCATGCTCATTTGCAATGAGTGTCCCTCAAGGCACTGTCCTTTGGCCTCTTCTCTTTTCCTTCTGTCCTGTTTTGTTTGTTGATCTCATCGTTCCCATGGATTCAGTTATCATCTTCATTCAAATGATTCTCAGAACCAGCCCTAACCTCTCTTCTAATTTCTGTATCTCCAGCTGCCTTTTAGACGTCTTGAACTATATATCCCATAAACATCTTAAACTCAGCGTGTCCGAAACCAAACTCATTATCTTTCCCCAAAACTTTCACTTCTTCCCATCTCAGGGTAACATCATCCTCTCAGCCATCCACACTCACAACCTACTTTTCATCTTCAGTTCCTCACCCTCGTCCTCCTTCCTCGTATCCTGTCAAGTCCTATCCATTCAACCTTTTTAACGTCTCTTATACATGTGCCCAGCTTCTCTCTTACGCTAGACTATTGCTCCTCAGTATTTGACACCTAGGCTATTGCAGTAGCCTTCCGGTGGTCCTCCCTGTCTCAAGTTTCTGACCACTCCAATCCATCCTCTCCTCGTGTGACCATATCCCTCCTCAGTTATCTTAGTGGTGCATTTTAGGTATAACTGCTAAAAAAAATCATCACTATTTTGAAAAGTTAGTTTGTTCTTAGGTTTTCAAGAATTTCAGCAAAACTAATTGTGAAAATGAGGTTTGTTAATTGTATTACTTGGGATCCAAATGTAATGTTAGTTTAATTATTTTATGGCTACATGTATTTGTGCCTATTATTATCTTATTCATCTAATTAGTACATCTTGAAAGCAGTTTAATAAATAAAATTCTCATAATTCACCAATAAGGTATGAAGTTAACACATTCATTTTGCTAGCACTTCTGCTGAAATTTTTTCTGACTAGAAATTATCACCATTCAGAAATCAATCCGTGGATAAAAAAAAGAACCAGAGTATAAGGTCCTGTTTAGAATTCTAATATCTTTCATCTGATTTGTTTTAATAACCTCTATTCTCTTTTATTGGGCTATCTGGCAGTGATAAATAGTATGTTCTAACTTCACAGGTATATGTTCATTTTTGTATTTGTATTTCCTGTCAAAGAACCAAGAGAATTAGATGTTTTCATATACTGACAATTGTAATCAAAGCATAGACCCTAACTTTAACTTAAAATTGTTATCCTATACAAACAACCCCATCAGCAGTGAATCTGAAAATTGAGGCAACTAGACTGCACAGTGCATAGAGCACTGGGCGTGGAGTCAAGAAAACCTAAGTTCAAATGTGGCCTCAGACACTTACTTGCTGTGTGTGACCCTGGGCAAGTCACTTAACCTCTGTTTGCCTTTGTTTCTTCATGTGTAAAATGGGGAAAATAACAGTCCATGCTCTTCAGGGCTTTTGTGATGATCAAATGAGATAATATTTGTAAAGCACTTAGTATACTGCCTGGCACATAATAGGCACTATATAAATACTCGCTATTACTAGTTTTTGTTTATTCTAGTGTTGATGATGCAGTTTGTGAATTGTACAGGCTGTTTGATTTCCATTTTCTTTCTTACTTTTTGATGACTTTACTATCTATTCATTCCTCAGCCAGAGAATGTGCAGGAAAAGTAAAAGGAGAAAAAAAACAGATGAGTCACTTCTGTCACATTTTAGTAGCTCTAAAAGGAAGCGGTTTCCTGGCCAAGGTAGTTAAAATTAATGATGAAAATGTTTCCAAGTTAACTCAAAGTTAGCTGTAATGTTTGTATCGACTTCTGTGTACAAGTGTAACTATGTGTATCAGTACCAAATGCTGAAATTTATTTTTATAACTTTACATAACTAGCAAATATTTATTAAATATTTGCATGTATCCATACAAGGATATTTTTTAAGATTGAGATCTTGCCCTCAGAGAGGCTTATAGTATCATTGAAGAGACAAAACAGTCACACATGATATAATGTTTATTACAAAAAAATTGCAAACCCCAACCCCACCTCTATCACATTGTGTATGTTATCAATTTTGTCACCTTTCATCATCTGGATCCAAAAGAACTGGTCTATGCATTTAATGTATTCAGATGCATTTTCATTCACATTATAATTGTGTATGTTGTTCACCTAGTTTTTCTTTATGTACTCCATGTCCTTTCCAGTAAGTCTGTCCATGTTTTTATAAAATTATCATAGCATTCATGGTTTCTTAAAGTGTACTAATATTCAATTACATTTATACCACAATTTGCTAAATAAGTACCCAAATGATGAATACATTGTTTCCAGTTTATTATTACTATGAGAAAAGAAGCTGCTATGAACATTCTTTTGTGCGTGGGACCTTTCTGTTTTTGACCATCGAAGAAGTGGGATGACTGGGTCAGGGGGTTCCAACAGCCTAATAACTTTGTTCACATGACTACAAATTGTTTTCTGAAAGAGTTTAGCTGGTGTCCAGCTCCACAAATACGTTGCTGCACCTCCGTCTCATTCATTGTACCAGTCTCCTCAGCAGGTCTTCTCTTCTCAGTCTCTCATCATTTTGGCCAGTTTGATGCATGTGGGGCAATGTCAGGTTTGTCTGAAGTTGCAGTTTTCTTGGTAGACTAGAATTTTCATTTTTCTTGTTCAGAGCATTTTTATGCAGCTATTGATAGTTTGCATCTCAAATGCTCTTTGTCAAAAACAGAACTCATTACCTTTGCCCCAAAACTTTCTCATCTTCTTATTTCCCTGTTTCTTTTGAGGAGCATCACATGTTTTTTATTCACCCCAGCTCACAACCTCTCACCTCTTTCCCCTGACCTTTACATCTAATCAGCTAATAAGCCTTGTCAATTTTGCCTCCATTGTATATTTCCCATCATCCCTCTTTTCCCTACTCACACAGCCACCATTCTCATTCACCTCTTGTCTAGACTATGGCAATAGCCTCTGAATTGGTCTCCCTGCCTCCAGTCTTCCCACCCCTAATTTGTTCTCCACATAACTGCCAAAGTGATATTCCTAAAGCCCAAGTCTGACCTTATTGCTCCCTTACTAAAGATTCCCAGCTGCCTCTAGAATAAAATAAACTCTTCTCTTTAGCATTTCAGGCTCTTCATAATCTGGCTCCCCCTATGTTTCCAGACTGATTGCATATTATTCTCCTTTCCAGCCAGACTAGCACACTTAATGATTATGCACAATATTCCATCTCACGTTTTTGTCCCTTTGCGCAGGCCTGGAATGAACTCCTTCCTTATCTCTGCATTACAGAATCCCTCACTTCTGTCAAGGTTCAGTTCAAGTGCTCTCCCATACACAAAGCTTATCCTCAACCTCCCTAGGTTCCTCAACTTCCTTCTTTTGCTTAGACATCATGGCTGAGCAAGTCACAATCTCAAGCAACTCTATGAGACCAACTGTAAATTGCAGAACACACACCAACCCCCATTGATAAAGGGAGTTTCCTAGACCAAATCAGAAGTCACACAACCGTTATCTAAGAAGAAGCCAGTCTTCCAGCCAGGTTTTACTGACTCCAAGGCCAGTGTTCCATCTACTGTGCCATGCTGTTTCTCTCTCTCTGTATTTTTAGTACATTTGTACAGCATTTAGCTCTTTCTGCCAAAGATATAAGCTACTTGAGAGCAGGGACTGGTTCATCTTTGTGTTGGTATCCCTAGGGCCTTGCTCATAGTAGATGCTTAATACATGCTTTTTGAATTGAATTCTCTTCTTGAAAACTCTTTGTATTCCTATCTGTTGGAGAGTGGCTCCTCAGCTAACATGTCCCATACGTCTTGGACATCATGCTTATCACATAGCTTTTTCCCATTCAATGACTTTTCTTCTTCTTCTAGTTACATTAATTTTCCATCATTTTATTGCTTTTTAATTTTATATAATTTAATTTATTTTAGTTTTATGATCACTGCTTGTTTGCTTATTAATTCTTCCTCTAACTATAATTATGAAAGAACCCCCCTGTCCAACCTTCTGAATTGTTTAAGATGTTATTTTTTTACTTTAGACAGCTTACCTACTTGGAGTTCATTGTGGTGTATAATAAACATTGCTACTCTAAAGACCTGTCTTCTTCCATACTACTTTCCATGTTTCCCACCAGTTCTTTAAAATGTGGAGTCTTTCCTCCCCGCAGTTTTTTTTGGGGGGTGGTTTAGCTGAAACTAGGTTATCATGTGCCTTTGTTTGAGGTCTTACTTATATGTAGCATGTTCGCCAATGTGCTTATTTGTTTTAACCAGTATCAAATAGTTTTGCTAATTACTATCGTGTAATATAGCTTGAAATTTAATGTAGCTTGAGATATGATTATGCTTGGCTGTCTTCATCCCTACTTTTCTTCTTTATTTTCCTTGAGATTTTATATCTTTTGTTACTCCAATATATTTTATGTATTCTGTTTTTATTTTAACTGGAATCTCACTTTATATTGTTTGCTGCAGGATCTGAAGTCATCTTTCTAACCACTATGCTGTGTGGGTGGGCTCTTTTAGGACAATTGATAATATTGGCTAAGAAGAAATAATATTTCCCAATTTACATATGAAGCCATAGTTTGCTTAGAAATTCCAGAGAATCCTTAAGAACCTGAAATGGTTTAGTAAAGCAACAGGTTTCAAAATTAATCCACACAGCCAGGAGCAAACAATGTAAGGTGAAATTCCATTCAAAATAACAACATAAAAATGACTCCCATTTTTATTTTTTTCTTTGTTTTGTTTTTTAATATGCACATTATGCAGAATATCATTACTTAGTCTCCATTTAGGATTCTGCCTTTTCTTTGTAATTACTCTATTATTTAATATTTTTGCTATTAATAGTCATTAAATATGGACTTGATATTTATCTTTTTACATTAATTTATGATTTCTCTGTGTCCAAGACATGATCAGTTTGTTTAAAGCTGCCATATAAATTTCTTTAATTCTGTCATGTAGAATATTCTTGTCTTTCAAATCCAATTTTTCTAAAGATCTGTTGAGCTCCTTGGTTTTTTTCTTATTTAATTGTGAGATAATTTTTTTGCTTCGGAAGAGGAATATTAAAGTCTTTCAATTATTGCTTTGCTTTCCATGCCTTTTTTGCAATTTAACTACTTTCCTCTAAGAGCTTTAACCCTGCTATTTGGTTTATATGTATTAAATGATGGTCTTGTTTTCTTATCTATGGTGCCCTTAAACAGAGTTCCTTTCAGAGTTCATGTTTTTGGTACAGTTAAGTCATTCAAGCTTAAAGTTATAATTGTTATGTTTATATTTTTCTTCTTTTTAATCCTTTTGTATTTAATCTTTCTCCACTTTTAATTAAGCATTTGATCACAGTAATTTATTTTGCTTATGCCTGTTTGGTTCTACTATTTTCCCATAAACTCTCTTTCCCTCCCTTTTTGACTTTACCTTGCCTAAATTAAATTCTTCAAACTTACTTTTGATGTCTTTCTTCCTGTCCTTTCTTTGCCTTTCCCCTTCCTTCCCTTTCCTTTCCTTGTCCTTCCCTTTTCCTATCTTTTCACCCTATTCTTTCCCAACCAGTACAGAACTGTCTGTTCTCTACCACTCACTCTCTTAACTTAAATAGCATTCTTTCTGACAGTACTTTCCAAGTAGTGTTAATTTACTTCATCCCCTTCCTTACTATTTTCTTTTGCCTAGCTACTCCAGACTAATCTATGCTTCCATTCATGGGCTTCGTTTTGCACTGACATGTTCTTTCTTTATTCTCTCTATATTCCTAATAAAAGACAAGGCTTCTAGCAGAGAGAAGCCTTGTTTATTGCTCCATCTCACCTATCTATTAATGTAGTTGGAGATCTCAGCCCACTCCTCCCTTTCCCATTTCCCTTAAAACATACACATACACACACACACAACACACACACACACACACACACACACACACACACACACACACACATACTTACTTCTGAGGAACCTCAATAGAAATATTAATCAGTGGAGGAAGTAGAAAAAGTTACTCTGCATCCTGTGTCAAGTGGTCCAGTCCCATGTACCATGTCTTTATATTCATCTCCTGCCCATTCTGTACTACTCCTTCTAGACCTTTTTTTTCTTCTCTGCTGCATGGCTGCAGCCCGGGGGGAAATCTTCTCTGCCCTAGAGGGAGTTGTTCTTTAGAACTTGACATTTGCATAAAAAAGGTTTCCGAAAACTCTCTCTCTCTTCCTCTGAATGGAATCCAATGTTGGGCTTCCATAGCACATCCTCCTATATCTCCAAGAGATGCTCCCCTCCCCAAAGGGAACTTTATTCAGAAACTTGCCTTTTTTATACTCCCACTGCTGTGCTGAGAGGTCTAGAGACTGAAAAAGAATACATTCTTTTCCTCTCTCAAAGCCCAGTTAAGAGAGGGTGTGGCTTTGTTCTCCCCACCCCATACTGCCAGTAATAGGAATTCAGTGGTTCCCTTCTCCTCACTGGATATTTGGAATTTTAGGTTCTTTCCTTAGATGTTCTCCTTTTATTATATCACTAGCCTTTAACTAACGTGACAGTTTAAAAACAAACAAAAACAAATAACCTTGTCTTGCCATAAAAATATGACAGTTTTGATTTACTTATTATTTTATGGTTAACAGCCTTTTTGTGTAACTCCTTTTTTAAATGTTTTCATGTCAGATGCCAAGCTCACCTCTGCTTTCTGTTATAAATATATGTATAATGAATAACTGAAATGTCTCCTTTTTCTGAATTTTTTATTGACTATTACACTCCCCTTTTCAATATGTTATAGTGCAAAATGATCTCTAGCTTTTTTTTTATTTCAAATTACACTTTTCTTCTTTAATTTTCATAAATGAAAGGTAGTCTTGTGGTGTTTGAACTGATTTTTTTTTGGTAATTGAAGGTTTTTCCTCTTGGTTTCCTGATGTTTTTGTTCTTTATCATTCAAAATCTAAAGTTTGACCATTGTGTTTTTTGAGGTTAACCTTGATGTTTCTATTGACAACCTGTCAATTCAGTCTATACTTTGCCTTCTGTTTCCAAGACATCTGGGCAATTTTCATTTATTAATTCCTTAAGTATGATATACAGCTCATATGTTTTCTTTTCTATCCAATCTTCCTTGATCTATCTCCCACTAAAAGTGACCTTTCTTCCTTCAAATTTTCTTATACCACTTTGCCTGGATATCTCCTTTCCCATTATCACATTCTCCTTTTTTGTCACGCTTTTGTACATTAAATAAGTCTCTCCCACTAAGTTCCTTAAAGGGCAGAAGCTGTCATTTTTCATCTTCATTTCTCCATTAATTATCAACATCTTACTCATTGTAAACACTTGCTAAACATTTGTGGTATTAAATTTAACTAGAGTATTTTGTCAACTATTATCATCATTGTTTTTTTTTTCCATGATGTAAGTATAGTGAGATTTATTACGTGAGTTCTCCAGGAAATTAATCTTGGAGTAGATCTTAACAGAAATGCTAGTCTCATGCTGGTGAAAAGTAAGGAAGAGTTCATATTCCATAAATTCAACTGTATGAACATGGATGTAGGAATTAAAATGTTATGTGAAAAGGACAATCCCTTATATAAGTTTAACTGGAGTGAATGAAAGAGATTGGGAGATAAAAAAAGATAAAGATGGATTAGATATTCTTTTCTAATGTAGAAAAAAGCATGCTAAAAATGAGTGGTTCATTTAACAGTTCTATCTTAGAATTCACACAGTTATTCCTTACCAAAAAAATAGAGTTTTCATACTTATATATGTTTCAGGTTGCATTATTGGAGTTGTGAAGACATGAAAGAATCAGAAGAAAGAATCTGCAACACTTTGAATATGGAACAGAAGATAAAGTTGAAAGAATGTGGCATATAAAGTGGGGTAATACCTGGAAGTATTAATTAGTTGAAAATTGTCAAAATAAGACTCTTTTTCAACAAATACAGAATTTATTAGGCTTCAAGTTTTTGAGACATGCTGTTGAATTAGAAACTTTACTTCCCTCCAGCCCTTTTGAGGAAATATGATTTTCCTAATTTGGAAGCACTCATTTTTACACATGTAGCCTATCCTTAGGAATACACACATGGGAAGTTAAAAAGTCAGCTATTTAATGTAGATTATAATGGGCAACTGACTTAACAATGGCAGATTTCAAGGACTTGTTTCCAAACTGAGCTAAAGCTTCCCAATGCACTTTGTACAGACTGCAAAAAACTGTACTGAATTGGCCTGTTCTTGAAGGTCATGATGCCATGTAATATAAGGATATCATCTTACTGTTGATATCTCTGAGGAGTCCCAAGCAGACACAGAAAATGAATGGAGGAAAGGAGTGTGACGGAGGGGACAAGGATGGAGGCCTGCCAGTACAAGTTCCTGTGGGCTGGCAACGTCGGGTGGATCAAAATGGAGTGCATTACATTAGGTGAGCATTGTTCTGTTACCTCGTTGTTGCCTCTTCTAGTTTGAGTGAAACATATTGCTTTTATGCGTATTGGAGCAAAATTATCAGTACTTGCAAAATTTCTATCTAATCTAAATAAATTACTATCCAAGCAACACACATTTATTGAGTGTCTACTATATACCATGTTAGGTGCTTGTAAGCATACAGACAAATAAAATTTTCTCTGTTAAAAAATATTCAAATGCTTTTATTTCATTTCATAGATCCAGAGCTAGAAGGGACCTTCAAGGCCAACAAATACAACCTCCTTACTTTACTGATGAGGAAGGTGAGGCTGAGGGGGCATAAGTGCTTACCTGAGGCTGCACAAGTAATCATGGCCCAAAGTAGAATTTTAAACCCAGGTCCCAAGACTCCAGAGCCACGACTTTTTCCACTATGACCCTATAGTTTTGTCATTTAAATTTCTTCATATCATTAATGAATTTGTGTTATTTTTGTTTTTAATATTTTTTAAAGCTTGTAAACATCAATGCTACATTCTAGAATATATAGTATTTTAGATAATTCCATAGTCATTTGGTGACAATGTTTTTGGTAATGTTCTGGGTGATTTTTCTGTTGTAATGTTGGATAGTTTCATCTCCAGTAGGTCATGTTAATGACAGCACCTCTTAATGTTGCCTGAAATTGCCAAAAAATAATTATTTTTTATTGTTCTTATGTAGTGTTCATCAAATCATATGTATGTAGTAGAAAAAAATCATGTTATCATTTTTGATGTGGCATTTACATTTCATTTAAACAAGTAAAATTCAGATTATCTTCACTATTACCTTTTTATTCCTTGTGTTAGGTAATTGAAAAGTAGAATTATAAGATAATTGCAGATTCATAATAAGTCTTTATTATAACACTTCATTAAATAATTTAAAGAAGTATTTAACTGTTTTTTAATATTATCCATAAAAAGTTTTTTTGGTATAGACCTATGATTTCATCTCCCAGTATAAAAAAATCCCTTCAATGATACACAGATTAGCAATTCATCTGTAACTGAAAATCTCAAAAGAGTTATCTGGGGAACTGAGGGATCGAGTGACTTAACTCATGGTAATACAGGTAATCTGCATCAGAGGCAGCAATAGAACCCAGGTTTTCCTGATTCTTTTTATTTGTCTGTCTTTCATGAATAGATTTATATCATACGTTTTGTGTAATAGATTTAGAACTTTATTTTTAAGACACTTGTGGGTTTTTTATTCCAAAATATGGAGATCAAGTCACCTTTGCTGATTCTTGAAGGGGGATTTCAGTTTCTGTGTTGATGTATTTGGTTGCGTGAGTATCTGCCAAGTTTTCAACTGTGAACATACAGGTCAAATCCTGTTAAAACGGATTTAAAGGGTTTGTCTCAATTCTGTTTTCATACTTGAAGTTTTGTAAGGTCACTTGCTTCTTGAGGTATATTACCAGTTGAAGCTTGGAAATCTTTGTGTCAGAGAAAAATTTATGTCACAGTGTATTTTTTGGTAAAAGAATGTGTATCTTATATTAATTTATAGTATAAAACCCAAGAAGAGTATGTTGTCATTCTCTTACACAATAAACATGTTGGGTGAGGGCACAAAATATGTTTTAAGTTTTTCATTTTACTGTATGTTGCCACTCTGTCATCAAGCAAAAATATTTGGGTGTGAATTTTCATAATGACAAGATAGGAAGAACCACAGTGTTTTTAAATTGATATTTAACTTTTTAAATGTAATCAATCAACAGGCATTTATTAAGTCCCTACTATATGCTAGATTACAAATATTAAATGCTAAATGAAAAAAAATCTCAGTTTTCAAGGCATTTACAATAAAACCTATTCAATATTTAATAGTAGCCTTTGAAGTCTAAATTACTTTACATTTTCTCTAGCCTACATATACATACATATAGATGTGTGTGTATGTATACATATATATATGTATTCATGTCAGCTTTTCATTTTGCTAAAAGCTGAAAATAAAACTTTAACTTTAAGACTTCACTAGTCATCATATTTCATATTTTTAGAATCACTGATGGAACTCAGTTTTCATATAAGTGCTCTATATAATGATTATATTGGTTTGATTTTTCCAATTCTATAATGCAGTCCTTTTTAAAAAAAATTCTGACCATTACGTCTTTGTTATAGAAAATAAAGAAGAGAGTGACTCTGATCAGATTTTCCTGGTTGAAAAAGTAAAATTTAAGAAGGGGCCTTAAGCTTACATTTACCATTATGGTTTTGAAATGGTTTTAGACATCTCGCTAAGTTGTCATAACTCCTTTTTGTCCACAGTGAATATTTAGATGCCTGCTCTTATTATAATTTGTAAGTTATATCTTCCACCCTACTCTGGCCTGAGGGTGGCATTGATTCTCTATGCTAAACATTCCACCTGCTTCTGATCTTAAGCTATGTCTGAGCTACAGGCTCTTTATCTGTGTTTACATTAATTATTACTACCTCAAGTTAATTAAAAAGCTACAACTGGAGGGGAAAAATTCCCATTGTCTAATTGAGAGGAAGTGTTTCTGAATATATTGGACAGAGTTCTATAAAATAATTTAGGAATCTTGTCTCTGATTTTAACTTTACAGTTATTTTTTTCCTTAATCTAATCCTTAACTATAAAATGTCGGTGATGCCTCTTTTGGCAAGCTGCTTTAAATTTTTTATGTGAAAAGTTAATCATGAAAAGTTAATAATTCAAGCCAGATCAACCAGAATTTATCTGGTTTTTTTCTTGTGAAGTCAGTAGTAGTGTTGCCTTCCTTTGTTACTTATTTGGAGTGAATTGTTATTCACCCCGGCCAAGTGGATGCCTGACTGTCAGTAAGGTTAAGACCCTTTAAGATTTCACATGTAGGTAGTTTGTGTGGTACTCAGTAAAATATTTATCTTCAAAGAGTTTGCTTTTCACCAGCACAAAATCTGGATGCATTTTTATAGTTACAAAGAATATACTGCCCCTAAATGAAGAATTTACACTATATGTAAAAGAATGGAGAACTTAAACTTTAAAATCACATGAATTGAAACAGATGGTTTATGGGAAGGTTTATCTGAAATGGAAGCATAATCTCCTATAATCAATATAGGATCGCTTAATGAAATCTACATTGATCATTAAGTGAGAAAACTTAAATTCCTATTAATTACATGATAGATAAAAATCTAAGCTCTTTTCAGCCATCTGAGCTAGATAGGCTTGAATTTGATCGGGGCATCATGCTTTCAGAAGAGTAAAATCAGGAGTTTCACAGATTTTGAGGAATATAAAAAGTCCAGTTTTATTTGGTTTACTCATTCCAAAGCTATAAGGAAGGAACTTGTAATTCCAACTTTGACAAACCTGTTTAAAAATATTTAAGAAATATCTTCTTTCAAAATAAGAAACTACAGTTTTACAGGCTGTAATTTAGTGACTACCATAATTTTGACAAAACCAAATGCTTTACCTTAGTTGGAAAATATTATCCTTGTAAAAATTATACTTTTTTCATATAATGTATATAGTTGAAATTATTTCCTGATTTTTTAAAATATTTTTACAGTCCCAGTGGGTCTTTGTTATCTTGCTTGGAGCAGGTTAAAACATACCTGCTTACTGATGGAACATGCAAGTGTGGCTTGGAATGTCCTCTTATTCTTCCCAAGGTAACAATTTTACAGTAGGTCTCTCAGTATATTTTCCTCCAGTTTTTATGCTTTATGTTTTTTTTCCCTCATGTGGCATGTCATTCTACATTATTCCTCTAACATACATATTTTAAATATTAACTTAATAAGGCTTAAAGTTTTCTCATACGTTTTAGAGTGCTTAAATGGTTATAGAAAGTGTTTGAACTGAAGTTTTGTTTTTCCTAAGAAGTTTTGTAAATCTAATAAAAAATGAAGGATGTTAGTCTATATGCTATTTTAGATATTTCAGTCAAAATTATTATATGCCTTGTTTATTACAGCCATCACTGTCTTCAGTTTAGTTTTTATAGCACAACATTTTGTTGCACTCCTTTAACTGTTCAAATCTGCTGTGCTATTTTCAGAGATGATGGTGGCAAATCTAACAGATTTTTCTAAAATCACAGAGCAGAGCTGTTTTGTATCCAGAAGGTGAAACTGTTTTTACTAATTGTGCAATGTAAAAAGAAAAAAAATGATACGGTGTCAATCGACTTATTGAAATTTACTATAAGATAATGTGTAGAGCAGCAGTTTTAGGATATGTGTGTTGTTTGGTTTTTTAAGCATATTATAATTTTTTAATTGTATTCTGTTGAGCCACTTTCAGGAACTAAAAACTGGGAGAGAATCTAAGATATAGCTGCTTTGTTAGGTGGTTATTTGGCACAGGAAAATCTTCGTTTAGCTTGGAGTAATAGCAGTTAATTTGCCACTAAAGCTCTGAGTTCAGCAATAGTATTTACTAGGGTATATAAAATTGCTTTTCTGATATTTAAGAATAAAAGAAATGTATATTCATATTTGTAGAAAATAAAATAAAATTTTGTTTTCCCAAGTAGGAGGTTAGCAAGAGGGAGAGGGTGTCCACAGGGAGAAGCAATGCAACATATATTCTAAACTAAGGTTTTGTTCTTTTAAGGTATTCAATTTTGATCCTGGAGCTGCTGTGAAACAGAGAACTGCAGAAGATGTTAAAGCAGATGAAGATGTCACAAAGCTATGCATACATAAAAGGAAAATCATTGCAGTGGCAACACTGCATAAGAGCATGGAAGCCCCTCATCCTTCCCTAGTCCTTACCAGTCCTGGAGGAGGAACAAGTATGTGAATGACTACACATGAATGAGAGGGTTTTTTTTCTTTTTTAGAGAGAGAATCCACAAAAGTAGTTTTGTAGTTCCATTATTTGTTGCACTTCTCACACATACTAAATATTTTCCAAAAAAATGCAAATAGCAAATGCAGTCTTAAGAACCACCTATGCTAATTGATTTCCTAGCCCTCCAATAGTTAGCCTCTAAGTAAACCAAGCAAAATAAAACACACTCATTAGTACCGTTGGCATAACATGATACAGACAAATAAAGTGAAGCTGACATATAAGGAACTGCTACCAGAGAAAAGTTAGAGAAGAGGCCAACCGGCATCTCATACCTGGCTCTGAAGACAAAGTCCTCAAAATGCATAGAAACGACCATCACAAATTAGACTGAACAGCAGGGAATTAGCCAGTAGCCAAATCCCCCTTCTAAAGTGATTCTAGTCCTAAAATCTCCATCTCTTCTCTCTTGCCACACAGCAGAGATTCAGACGGAAGTACCGCTTTGATTCCATCATGTATTGCGTATCCATGGACAAAATATAATTATCCCTTCCACATCACAGGAGTTAGGGGCACCGGCCCCTGTTATCTGGAAAATCTGTGTAAAATTTTTGGCCCTCCCTTTGTACCAGAGAAGAAGTCTAATTTTTTTCTTTTTCTCTAATGGGTTGTTTACAATACTTTATTATAAAATTTGGGTTGATATTATGCAAAACTATACATAATATTTTATGCATTTCTGAGCATCTAAACTTTTTCTGTGTCATCTGCTGGCCTTTGCTTGTTGTCTGCAGCTTGCGTAAAACTCCCCAAAAATTCCCATTTAATTTCTTATGCCAACCCATAATATATCAGAACCACTCTGGGGAAAGTCGTTATGTGGAAAGGGTAACTGCACTCTGTTTAGCCTCAAGGGGAAAGAAGACACACATGTCGCAGAGAGTTGAGTAACACTGTTGAATAGCATGTGTCCAATAGCTGGAATGAACAGTGCACACTGGAAATACTGTCATGCTCTAAAAGTTGAAAGAATGTACAGTTCAGTGTATAATTGAATGGTCAAGGAAGTTGCCATGAAAGAGAGTGATACATGACCTAGCCCTGGAAAGATAGGAAGGCTTTAGGTAAAGTAGAAGCAAAGGTTTTCCAGGCAAGAGAAACAGCATGAGCTGAGTGTTGGAGTCAGGAATGAAAAAGAAGTGGTACTAAGTGGTCAGCCGTAAGAAAGGGTATCCAAGATTGAACTGACAAATGGGATGCATGTGCCTATTTTAAGCTCTAATTTCATAAGTTGTTAGGCTTCATAGAAGCAGAGCTTCTATTTTCATATCTCTGTTTTCAGACACACACTGATATTGATATTGATATATGTATATGTGTGTGTATATATATATATACACACATGTATATATGTGTATTGTATATATACACATACACACACACACATGCACACACATACACATACACAGTCTTCAGAACATTAACAGGTGGTTTTGTTTTGTTTTGTTTTCCTTTTAACATCAGGTGCAACTCCAATAGTAACTTCACGGGCAGCAACTCCAAGATCAATGAGAACTAAATCACATGAAGGAATTACAAATTCTGTAATGCCAGAATGTAAGAATCCTTTCAAGTTAATGATTGGAGCATCAAATACCATGGGAAGGCTTTATGTTCAAGAGCTGACTGGAAGCCAGCAGCAAGAACTTCATTCTGTCTATCCTAGGCAGAGATTGGGCAGCAGTGAACATGGGCAGAAATCTCCATATCGTGGCAGTCATGGTGGACTTCCTAGTCCAGCTTCGTCAGGATCCCAGATATATGGAGATGGCTCAATCTCTCCTAGGACTGACCCACTTGGAAGCCCTGATGTTTTCACAAGGAGTAATACTGGTTTTCATGGAGCTCCTAACTCTAGTCCTATTCACATGAATAGGACTCCTCTGTCTCCACCCTCAGTAATGCTACATGGTTCTCCCGTACAGTCATCCTGTGCAATGGCTGGAAGGACTAATATACCTCTTTCCCCAACCTTGACTACAAAGAGTCCAGTAATGAAAAAACCAATGTGTAATTTTTCAGCTAATATGGAAATACCACGAGCAATGTTCCACCACAAACCACCCCAAGGCCCACCTCCCCCTCCACCACCTTCTTGTGCTCTTCAGAAAAAGCCATTAACATCAGAAAAAGATCCACTTGGCATTCTTGACCCTATTCCTAGTAAACCGGTAAATCAGAACCCTATTCTCATTAATCCTACCAATTTCCATTCAAATGTCCACTCTCAGGTACCTGTGATGAATGTAAGCATGCCTCCTGCTGTTGTTCCTTTGCCAAGTAATCTCCCTTTGCCAACTGTTAAACCTGGTCACATGAACCATGGAAGTCATGTTCAAAGAGTTCAACATTCAGCTTCAACCTCCCTGTCTCCTTCACCAGTAACATCCCCAGTGCATATGATGGGAACCGGAATCGGAAGGATTGAGGCATCACCCCAAAGATCACGTTCATCTTCCACATCATCAGATCACGGGAATTTCATGATGCCACCAGTAGGACCTCAATCTACTTGTAGTGGTATTAAAGTTCCACCCCGGTCGCCACGGTCAACAATAGGGTCCCCAAGACCATCGATGCCATCAAGCCCTTCCACCAAGCCTGATGGACTTCATCAGTACAAGGATATCCCCAACCCATTAATTGCTGGAATAAGTAATGTACTAAATGCTCCAAGCAATGCAGCCTTTCCTACTGCATCTGCTGGAAGTGGACCTTTAAAGAGTCAGCCTGGTTTGCTGGGAATGCCTTTAAATCAGATTTTGAACCAGCACAATGCTGCCTCCTTTCCAGCAAGTAGTTTACTCTCAGCAGCAGCCAAAGCACAGCTAGCAAATCAAAACAAACTTGCTGGTAACAACAATAGCAGCAGTAGCAATTCTGGAGCTGTTGCCAATAGTGGCAACACTGAAGGACATAGCACTTTAAATACCATGTTCCCTCCTACTGCCAACATGCTTCTACCAACAAGTGAAGGGCAAAGTGGCCGAGCAGCACTAAGAGATAAACTGATGTCTCAGCAGAAAGAATCTATGAGGAAAAGGAAGCAGCCAACTACTACCGTATTGAGTTTGCTTAGACAGTCGCATATGGATAGTCCTGCAGTTCCTAAACCTGGTCCTGACTTGATAAGGAAGCAAAGTCAAGGTTCATTTCCCATCAATTCCATGTCTCAGTTACTGCAATCCATGAGTTGTCAAAGCTCACACATGAGCAGCAATAGTTCCACTGGTTGTGGGAGCTCCAATCCTGCTTTGCCTTGCTCTGCTAACCAGCTGCATTTCACAGACACCAATATAAACTCCAGTGTTCTTCAGAATTCATTGACACAGAACTTACCTTTAAGAGGGGAAACCATGCACTGCCAGAATGCAAACACCAACTTCATCCACAGTAGCAGCCCAGGGCCAAACCACCATCTTGCAGGCTTAATAAATCAAATTCAGGCTAGTGGGAATTGTGGAATGCTCAGTCAGCCGGGCATGGCTTTAGGAAATTCATTACACCCAAACCCACCTCAATCAAGAATTTCGGCATCATCCACTCCAATGATACCAAACAGCATTGTTAGCAGCTGTAATCAAACAAGTTCTGATGCAGGTATGGTTTTATTTTAAAATGGTACCCAGTGATGTACAAGAGTTTTCTACTACTTTTTGACCTGTACCTAAACATTTTATTGTAAAAATGAATCCTTATCCATTTCAAAGACACGTCAATATTTTTATTATTTGTGATTTTACTTAATAGAGGGCTAAATATTTGTTTTAAAAATTCAAGACAAGATGATATCATGTTAATAATAATAATATTAACAAATTTTGTAGTACTCTAAAGTTTACAAAATGTTTTGCATACCTTACCTTGTTAGATTCTGACAACAACCCTTGTTGGTCAGGGTTTTTGTTTGGTTTGGTTTTTTGCTTTTTTAAAATAATCTGTGTTGATTTAATCGTTTTGTTTTTTAATTAGTTATGTAGCTTCCAAATTGCTAAAATTCAAAAGGAGCAAGGCAAGGTTTTCTGTTATTTGATTTTGTTCATCCCAACATAAAAACCTTCTTCGCTAACAGAGAGATATTTTCAGATAAATGTAGCTCATCTTGAAAAATTCAAAGAAAAGGAAATAGCTTTATATTTTTATTGATACTAACCAAGAGCAGATAGATAAATAAATGAATATAAAAGATGGTGAAAGGGCTATAGAAATTCATATCTTTTTCCTTTGCTACTCTACTATCCTTTATCCTCATTTTTCTCATAAAATTTGCAGAGAATATTGGCTGTTCATATTATTTTAAAATGCAAAATTGGAGGTTTCCATTATAATGAAAAAGAAGTAAAGGGAAGAGTCGGATTTAAAAAAAAAAAGCAATAGACACCATGCTTAGTAGTACAAAAATAAATAGAGGTAATGAACCAAGGTTTTTTTTTCTTTTTTTTTCTTTTTATAATCTTAAAAAGTAGTGAAATGATGAAGAATCACTTTCAACTACTTATATTAAACATAAAATCAGCTAAGAAATCAGCGAATTCATGCAAATCTGTTAAGCCTTAAAAATGTTGGAAAGAAGAAGCAAAATTAACACTAGGAGCATTTAGGACTTATAGTAGAAAGTAGGCAGGATATCTGAGATATGTATGTATACATATACACATACATATACACACACACATACCCAGAGTATTTTTATGCTTTTTATTTTGTGGTTTAGAATCATTGAGTCATCCACAAGACAGCTTGCTGTTTCATTGTCATTTTCACTTAGTATTTATACTTTCTATGTTTTATGTTTAACTGGTATTTTCTGGAACTGATTTTCCTGGTTACAAAAACAATGGTTTTAGGTAAACAACTGTATATGGGAATCAGTGATGCTGTTACTATTTTAAAAGGTGTATATGTGTTTGTATATTTATATTTTACTATCTTGGAAAAAGTGTCATCAGCTACTTTTATTTGTTGTTACTGCTGAAATCAGATATTTTCTCTCTGTTGTTGTAAGACATGCTGCCATCCACAGCAGTCAACTATATGGTTTTTTGTTATACGGGGTTTTTTTAGATTTTACTTAGAATTTTATTTTTCTCCAGTTACATGTAAAAACAATTTTTAATATTTGTTTTTAAAACTTTGAGTTCCAAATTCTCTCCCTTCATCTCTCCCCACCCCACCTGTCATTGATAAGGCAAACAATTCAATATAGGTTATATATGCAGTGTAGGTCGTCATGTAAAACATATCCATAATAGTCATATTGTGAGAGAAACTATAGATAAGAAAAAAATTCAAGAGAAATAAAGAAAGTTTAAAAAAAAAGTATGTTTCAATCTGTATTCAGACACCATCAGTTCTTTCTCTGGGGATGGATAGTATTTTTGATCATAAGCCCTTCAGAGCTGTCTTGGATTGTTGCATTGCTGAGAATAGCCAAGTCACTCACAGCTGCTCATCTTACAATATTGCTGTTACTTTTGTTGTACAGTTTTTAAAAAGATCTGTTCACTGCCCTCTTGTGTTTAGCTGAAATAGAATATAAGGTTCAAGAAATATCTAAGCATACAATAATCAATTTCATATTCTTGGTGTTTGACAGCATATGAAATGTAGTCTTTGATGAGTTACAGTATGAAAATCCCTAAAGGGATCTTGTCCAAGGTTCATATCCTTTTGCAGATAATTCTGCAGTAGAGCTACACAAATGAAAAACTGGCCCTGTACATAGAATAGGCTGCAGTTACATAAAGTCCCTGACTCCAATTAAAACTATGTAGATAAAATGAACACACATTTCATTATTTAAATCAGGATTGGTTAGTCCTTTTGGGGTACTGTCCTTTTTAGCTTTTAACATTATCTCATCTTCTTTGGTTTTGTTTACTTTTGTTAATCCATCAATGTTTTGGTTTCTCTAATATATAGAACCAACTTTTACATTCTAACTTTCTTTAATATTTATATGTAGAATTTCATTTTTTGTACCTATCTCTTTTTTTTTTCTCATTTTGTACTTTCTTTGAAAAATACCTGACCTATAAGTGGTGATTCACACAGTGTCAGAACATGCTAGTTAAAAATCAGTTATTAAAAGAAAGTATTTAAGTTTAGGAATAAATAAAAAAGACAAAAATAAAAATTATATTAATATATCCAAGCAAATGTCAATTACTGGAAAGCATTTCTTTTATTATATTGTCAGTAGATTTTTTAAATTAACCTAATAAAGTCACTTGCTAATTATCTGTGGACCTAAAGTAGATATTTATATGAAAGTAAATATGTTTAATTACTAACACAGCTCTTTTAACAATCCATATTTGGTAATTGTTTCATGTGCCATGATCTCTTCATTTATAGTAAAGCTACTTAAAGTACTATCATTGTATATAATTAGCTTAGACATACATACAATGTGTGCTACGCTGAATTCCTATCACATCAAAGAGATAGTACTGTAGTTCATGGGATCGTAGATTTATCTGGAAGGAGTTTTAGAGGCCAGCTAGCCCAACATCTCATTTTATAGGTGAGGAAACTGAGGCCCATACATGTGAAGTAACTTGGCCAAGGTCATGTAGGTAGACACAGCTGGAATTTGAAGCCAGTTCCTCCAACTCCAAATCCAGTACTACATTGACTTAATAAAATCAATCAATAAAAAGCATTTATTAAGTAATTAATATATACCACGTTTTGTGCTGAACACTGGCTATACAAAGAAAGGTTAAAATAGCCCCTGCTCTTAATGAGCTCACATTCTAATGAAGGAGATAGCATGTAAATAAGTAGGCAGATACAAAATATATACAGAGAGGGTAGGAGGCAGTGTGCTGACCCCACCAGAACAGGCCTCCTGCAGAAGGGAGGCTTTGAGCTGAAGCTTGAGGCAGTCATTTCAGCTTCCATCCAACTTTCCAAATCTTCACCATTCATCTCTGACCTGTTATGTGCTTAGAATTGGAAAGGGGAGTTTTAGGATAGTAGGTCAATAAAGATAAACTATACTAGAACTTCCTAAAATTGACCACTTGTCAATCCACCACTGTGTTTGAGTGGATTTTTTATCACTGACCTGCAGCACTTACTCAGGTTAGACTTCACGAAGGGTGGCACGTAAGGTGACCTTTAAATGATGCGACTCCGCAGACGATAAAAGAAAGATTGTACTTGCAAGGTAAATAGGAAAGCTTTAAAAAGATCTTAGATAAAAACTGGTCCAACTTCAGTCTTTAAAGGAGCCAAGTTCCAAATAACTGAATTTTGGTGAACTAGACTGACTCCCAGTCTAGCACTCTTTTTACTAACCACATGACTGACTGTCATAAACTAGTCAAGACTTGGGATTTGAGTAATTCTTTGAGCCGGTCTGGAGGCTCTATCATGTACTCTTCCTCCCTTTCTCTGTGGGGGATGTGGATCCTAATTGCTTTCATTATCACCACTGTGGGGACCATTCTCAAATCTACACATTTCCATACCCAGTCTTTTCTCCCATTTTAGACCTACATTTCCAAAGGCCAGTGACAGTGATCCTAAGGCCTTTTCCAGCTCCAAATCTCATCCTTTTCCACCTCTTTATTGTTAGAATAGACTCTGAAAAAGTGTATAGGAATCAATATTCACATTTGACTTCAGTGTTCTTAGTTTATTCACTTTCAGAATAACTCCATGAGGGAGAATTAGTTGCCTTTTCTTTACTCAGATAAGGAGATAAAGGCACAGAAAGGCTAAGTAAGAGTCTGGGTTTGGGCTGGCTGACCTTAGTTTAGCGCCGATTAAGGAAAGAATAAGACTTCATATAGTGATAACTTTTCATTCATTCACATCTAGATTTAGATGAATGAAGGGGAAAGTTCTGTTAGGAATTGGGATTGATCGTTTAATAATTACTGTTGAAAATATTTGCACTCAAACCAAACAGCACCTATAGTTTATCACTGAGTTAAGAATCACTCCTGCTCATTCTTTAATCAAATACTGAAACTACATTTAATCTCATGTATTTAACTATAGTGATAATAAACTTTACAGCTCTGGCTGTGTTTCAAAGTAGTACAAAAGGGGCTATTCTGCCTTTACCTTGGGGCATAATTTTTTAAATTGATGATATTTTGCTACAAACAAACTGTCAAACTGGTTCACTGAATTAATGCAAGATGTATTTCAGAGTCATGTGCCAGTTTTTTTTCACATGCCAGTTGAAAGATGCTAAAATGATATGTGTTTCTTAAGTTTAATGCGTCTTTGTGTTGTGCTTAAATATGTTTATATATGAACCTAGCGTTGTCATTATGAACATTTTTATGTAACATGTATTGGTAAGATAGAATTGATTGTATTATTTTAGTCCATCTGCCTTACAAGAGATAACCAGTAGACAATTGTAGAGTTACTTCAGTAAACACTAGACAGTGCCAACGGTTTTTAGTTTCAGTAGCTTTTGGATGTAAGGTTTTTCCTGTTATTGTCACATGTTCTGAAAGTCAATCAGATCAGCAGTCGGAAAAATCAAGCTTCTTGTTTCATCTGCACCACTGACTAACACAGTGACCTGACTGAGAGAAGTCATAACCTTTCTGGAAATCAGGTTTCTTTACTTCCAGTCTCCTCTAACTCCTTACCTTGCCTCTTACATTCATGTCTTTCCCTAAAGTATTGCAGACCTTATTGGTTCCTTTTCTAGAAATAAACTAGCCATCTTTTTAATGATCCACAAAGGGCATCATGATATTACAAATGCATTTAAACAGGGAATATTGATATAATTAGGGCAGCTAGATATCACAGAGGATAGTATGCTGGGTCTAAAGTCAAGAAAACTCTTTTTTCTGAGTTCATATCAGGCCTTCGACACTAACTATGTGACCCTGGGCAAATCACTTAGCCCCCTTTGACTCAGTTTCCTCATCTGTAAAATGAACTGGAGAAGGAAATGGCAAAGCACTCCAGTATCTTTCCCAAGAAAACCCCAAATGGGGTCCTAAAGAGTCAGATACAACTGAAACAACTAAACCTATAGGTATATCCTATTTTAAGAACAGCATATTAACAAACACACATTGTAAAACCAATAAATTAAGGAGTGATTATAGACATGACAGCTAGTCTTTAAACACTGAGTTGAGGGGCAGCTAGGTGGCACAGTGGATAGAGCACAGGCCCTGGATTCAGGAGGACCTGAGTTCAAATTTGGCCTCAGACACATAACACTTACTAGCTGTGTGACTCTGGGCAAGTCACTTAACCCCATTGCCTAGCCAAAAAAATAAATAAATAAACACTGAGTTTAGGGTATATTTCTTTGATTGCCTATAGGTTACTGCTTGACACAGAGTTTGGAGTCAGAGAAAGTTAAATAGAACAAGCGTTAACTTCCAAAGCAGGAACAATCATAAAATTCCATTTATTTCACTTTTCAGGTACATATTATTGCATGAAGATGGTTATGCTTTTTAGTCTGATCCTTCCAAATATCCTGTTTTAAGTCCCTGTTTTAACGAGTGATTTAAAGAGAAACCAAGAAAAGTTACATAGTCCTTTTCCAGAATGCATTGTGATATAATTCCTAACTTTGACACTTAATACCTGTCTGACCTAGGAGAAATCACTTTATAGTTATCACTTCCACATATGACATGCGTGAGTCAGCATAAGCAATTAAATAAGGGAATTTTGGGGGAGGTTTGTTGCACACAACATGCAAAAGCCAGCAGACAACACAGAAAAAGTTTAGAAACTCAGAAATGCATAAAATATGTGTATAATGTTGTATACTATCAACCCAAATTTTATAAGGTACTATAAACACCCCATGAAAGAAAAAGAAAAAATTCAGACTTCTTCTCTGGTACTAAGGGAGGGCCAAAAAGTTTTACCCGGATTTTTCAGATGGCAGGGTGTGCTGTGCCTCTACCCCCCACAATATAGAAGGGATAACTATACTTCTATGAATATCAGTTTCCTTTTCTGTATAATAAGAAATTGGACTAAATGACATTCACAGGTTCTTCCAGCTCTAAATCTATGGTCCTGTGAAATCACATAAAGCCCTATTAAATGCCCTTTAGTCATTTCTTAAAACTTAACTATGTAGTTTTCCACTGGCTTGGTGGGTTTTTAGTGGGGGTTTTTTTCTCTTTATGGTATTTTGACATAGTAGAAGGAATATTGATTTGGAGCCAGAGGATCTGGGTTTGAATCCTGGCTCTGTGATCTTAAGTCAATCCTTTAACCTCAGTGGGCCTCTCTTTCACCATACGTACAGTGACTGACATATAGTAGGACTTAGTAAATACTTGCCAATTGATTGATGGATTGATGGATTGATTGATTGATTAAGAAGTGAGGGGGTTGGACTAGAAGACCTCTAAGAGGTCTTACCTCTCTTAATGTATGCATCTAGGAGTCTACTTTATCTCCCAGAGTCCACACTTAATTATTAAATAGCGTGTTGCTGCTGGTCTACATGAAACACTATTATAATATTTTGTTTTCTAAAGATTTATTTCAGTCAATCAGTCAACATTTATTGAACATCTACTGTGCCAGGTACTAAGCTTAGTGCTCAAATTGCAAAAAAGAGATAAAAGACAGCCCTTCCCCTGAAGGAGCTACAATCTAATGGGAGAAATGACATGCAAACAGATGTCAATCCAAGTGAGGTTGGAATGTATGTTATGGAGGCATCTATATAACTTTTATAGGTGTATCCTGTTTACCCCACATTTATCAAATAGATACGATAACTATTCGTTAAATGATGAGTTGAGGGTCTACTTCTTTGTTTGCTTATAGGTTACTAACTGCTTGACACAGAGTTTAGGGTCAGAGGAAGTTAAGTAGAAATAGGTATAACTTCCATTGGAGGAATAATCAGAAGAATTATTGATATGAATCCATCAGAAAACATTTCTTAAGTTCCCAGCATGTGTGAGGCACTGTGCTAAATGCTGGGGATACAAAAAGAAGCAAAAGACAGTCCCTGTCTGGAGCTTATAATGTAGTAGAGGATACAACATGCAAATAAATGTCAATCCAAGTGAAGTTAGAATTTTATAGAGGCTATATAAATACACATACATAGGATATGTAAACACATATAGGATATATTAATATGTGTAGGACATATATTTATTGTGTGTGTGCATAGATATAGATATATAGATAAATATAGATAAATAGGAAAAAATTAACAGAGGGAAGGGACTGAAAATAGGAAGAGTTGAAAAGACTTCCTGTACCTCTCCTTTCCTTTTCCGCGCTGCTGCTGCAGCCAGCAGTATGCTCAGGCTTCAGAAGAGACTTGTCTCTAGTGCCCTTAGATGTAGAAAGAAGAAGGTATGGCTTGACCCCAATGAGACCAATGAAACTGCCAATGCCAGTTCCTGTCACCAGATCCAGAAGTGGATTAAAGATGGACTGATCATCCGGAAACCCGTTACTGTGCATTCTCGTGCCAGATGCCAGAAAAATACTCTGACTCGATGGAAGGGCAGGCACATGGGCAATGGTAAGAGAAAGGGTACTGCCAATGCTCGTATGTCTGAGAAGGTGACCTGGATGAGGCAAATGAGGATTCTGTACCATCTGCTCCGAAGATATCGTGAATCAAAAAAGATTGCCCACCGTATGTACCACAGCCTGTACTTGAAGGTGAAGGGAAATGTGTTCAAGATAAGCAGATCCTCATAGAGCACATTCATAAGCTGAAGGCAGACAAGGCCTGGACGAAGCTCTTGGCTGACCAGGCTGAAGCTCGCTAGTCTAAGACCAAGGAAGCACAAAAGCGTCAGGAGGAGCATCTGCAGGCTAAAAAAGAGGAGATCATCAAGACTTAAGATCATCAAGACTTTGTCCAAGGAGGAGGAGACTAAGAAATGATCCTCCCCTTTCTCCTCTGTACATAGTACCCTTCTATTTGACTTACACAATAAATCTTGGCAGATTGTCAAAAAAAAGAAAAGACTTCCTGTAGAAGATGAGATTTCAATTGGGACTTAAGGGAAGCCAGGGAGGTCAGTAATTGGAGCAAAGGAGGGAGAGTGTTACTGAATTCCCCCTCCCATCAGGGATCTAACTGCTAGGTGTATACTAATTAATCTGCATCAAGTAAATAGCAGCCATCTCTAAATATGAGATAAGATGCAAAGATGTTTCCTGAAGCATAGTCTGAAAGGACAAAAAAGTTAGCCTTTCCAGATCACTACCTTTAAAAAAAAAAAAACATTTTAACAGATCACATGAGGATGTTTGAAAAGAGATATGAAATAGTTTTACCATAAAGTGACAGTTCAAAATAAATTGAATGAAAAAATATTCAACTACTTACTAATCATATCTAGTTATTAAAATTCACTCTAGTTGAATACATTGTTTTTAATCTGATAGTAATAATGAACAAGTGGCTTCAGGAATTCACAAGTGGATGACTCACCTGGTGAATTTATCTCTGCATTTTGATTTGAGCTCCTTCAAACATCCTCTCAGAACCTGGATTTTTCTCTTTTCTGATTTTCTAACCATTCATTTTCCTAGTATTACAAGAGGGTTAAATGTCATTTTTCTCCAGCATTCATATGCAGCTCAGATAAACCTCTGAAAGAGCCAATTTTTAGCACTAAAACCCCCCTTTTTCACCACTATTTCTAGAATAGTTTACATTTTAAAGTAAGCTTCATCAAAGTTTTGTGAAGCCATGAAAGATAGAAATGAGACTTCCTTAGTGATTTATAATGATAGTAGTTTGAGTCAGTTCTGGCCCATCGACACAGTCAGATGTAATAATAGAGGACCTTTTCTCTTTTCTCAGAGTTTCAAAAAACAAATTTAAAAGTTAATATAATGAAAATTGGATACATTAATTTATTCTAATCAGTCTGTCAAAAAGTATTTAGTAAGTATTTTCTGTGTACCAGGCACTATGCCAAGCACCTTAGAGAAAAAACGTGCAGATAAGTATAGGGGGGATGGTTGGCACCAAGAAACACCTTTTCCAAAAGATGGGATATGAACAGTCTTGAGGGAAGCCCAGGAGGTGGGGCTAAAGAATTAGAGCCTTCCAGCTACAGGAGCCAGCCATTGCAAAGCCATGGAGTGCTGTTTAAAGAACTGTCTGTGTTACTGTGTTGTAGAATACGCAGAGGGCAATAAGATATTTGAATATGGAAGTAAGGGGAGTCTCTGGAATTTATTTAATAGAGGGGTGACATGGTCAGATCTGTGGAAAAATTGCTTTGACAACTGAGTGGAGGCTGGACTTGTTTGAAGAGAGTCTAGAGACAGGGAGACCAACCAGAAGGCAATTGTAATAGAATAGGCAAGAGGTGAAGACAGCTTGCAGCAGGCTGGTTACCGTGAAGGAAGAGATGGGGACATGTTGTAAAAGTACAAACAATGTGACTTAGCAACAGATCGCGTCTGTAGGATTAGTGCAGGTGAGGAAGCAAGGAGGACACTGAGGTTGGAAGGTGGCCAGAAGGATGCTGGTACCCACCACAGTAATAAGGAAGTTTGGAAGACAGGAGGGTTTGGGAGGAAGGATGGTGAGTTCTGTTTTAAATATGATGAGTTTGAAATTCTGTAGGCTATCTCATTAGAGTTGAAGATATGAGACTAGAAGTCAGGAGAGAGTTAGGGCTAGATAAGTTGATAGAATCATCTGCGTAAAGTTGATAATTTAACCCTTGGTAGCTGATGCGATCACCAAGTGAGGTAGTATAAAGGGAGAGGAGAGGGCCCACAAGTGAACCTTGGAATACATCCAGAGTTAGAGCATGTTACTTAGAGGAAAATCCAGAAAAGAGGATGAGGAATAATGGTTAGACATATAAAAGAACCAGGAGGGGGCAGTGTCAGGAAAACCTCAAGAGAAGAGAATATTCAGAGGGGATGATCAATGGTGTCAAAAAGGGTGAAAACTGAGATGATGTTGCCTACTGTTCAATCATTTTTCAGTAGCGTCCAACTTTTTGTGACCCCATTTAGGGGTTTTCTTGATAAAGATACTGAAGCAGTTTGCCATTTCCTTCTCCAGCTCATTTTATAGATAGGGAACTGAGGCAAACAGGGTTAAGAGACTTGCCCAGGGTTACACAGTTAATAAGTATCTGAATCCAGATTTAAATTCAGGAAGATAAGTTTTCCTCACTTCAGGCCCAGCACTTTATCCACAGCGCCACCTAGCTGCCTAAGAACCAGTCAGTTTTTAATTATCTATGGTTAAATGAAGTCTATTAATGAAATTAAACCACTAGTTTTAAACAGTGGTTTCAACCTCTCCCTTCAAATTTTGCCGAGAATCGCAATGAATTGTTTTGAATTTCATCTCTATTAATTTTACCTGTTTACCTGCTGTAAAGTTTACCTAGCTATGGTATATTACAAGAAATCACAGATAGGACTGAGCATTTCAATGCCTTGAATCCCACCAAACTAGAAGAATCCAGTATTTTAAAATTAGCAAATGTATGTAGTTATACAAAACTCCGGAACCACAGAATCTGAGAGTTGAAAGAGATGTCAGCGCCATCTAGTCCAGACTTTTTGCCCAAAAAGGAATTCCCTTATGTGATCAAGTAGTCATCCAGCCCCTTAGAGAAGACCTTCAAGACGGGAAGACCTGCAGTGTCTTTTTTGTTGTTGTTGTTGTTGGGCAATGGGGGCTAAGTGACTTGTCCAGAGTCACATAGCTAGTAAGTGTTACGTGTCTGAGGCCAGATTTGAACTCAGGTCCTCCTGAATCCATGGCCGGTGCTCTATCCTCTGCACCACCTAGCTGCCCCCAAACCTGCAGTGTCTTGAGGCAGCCTTTTTCACTGTTGAACAATTCAAGTGAACAAATGTTATAAAGGTCCTCCTGACGTGAAGCCCATGTGAACTTCTTTACATCTCCCACTCAATGTTCCCTTTGGGACAAACAGAGCACAGCTAATCCCTCCTCCACATGGCAGCCCTCAAATGACTGATTAACTTTTATATCCATTGGCAGTAACTTAAAAAGTATAATAATCATGGGTGGTGGTATTGCAGTTGTGGTTCAGTCATTTGTCACTCATGTCCAACTCTTCATGATCCCATTTGGGGTTTTCTTGGCAAAGATACTGGAGTGGTTTTGCCATTTCTTTCTTTATTTGGCAGATGAGGAAACTGAGGCAAACAGGGTGAAGTGACTTGCCCAGGGTCATACAGCTAATAAGTGTCTGAGGCCAGATTTGAAGTCAAGTCTTTTTGACTACCAGTGCTCTATGCGCTGCACCACCTGGCTGCCCCTGTAATCATAGGTAGGAAAATAATTATAAGTAATGGTAATGGCCAGATTAAAAATAAAAAAAACACATGTGAGGGCTAGTATAAATCATTATTTTCAGCTAGATGAGGAAACATTTGAAAAGATAAATTACCTCAAAATTATTTCCATAAGTGGTGTTATAAAATATATTTAATTTCCTTATTGGTTTTATAATTACTAAATTATTTATTATTAATTAAAAATATTAATTATTACTTTTTATTGAAAGAGTAGTGTATATAATAATCAACCCCTGAATCTACTAGTTAATAACCCTAGATCATCCACTGAATGAGCAGATGAAATACGTAAGTAGCCATTTGAAAACATATGACAAAAACCACATTGATGAATATAAGACAAAAGTCTGCCCAAGTGATTATATCTTCCCTGGCCTCATTCCTGTAGTAGTTTTGGCTGGAGAACTTTCTAAGTAATATAAAAAAAATTGCTTCTCCTTTGAATCGTAAGTGTGATGGTTTGTTGGTGGCAAAAAAAGGTGAATAAAGTAACTTGTGAAAAATCTTCATAGATAAAACTTTATCCATATACTTGTTATTTTTTTACTTTAAAAATGCTGTGTAGATTTAAATATTATTTTAGAAGATATGAAAAATATAAGTGATAATAATTGCCAGTAAATTATTTTTGTCACATTTTAAAAGATGATTTCTAAAAACAATTTTGTTAAGCATGTATTTATTAAAGAAGTAGTAGACTTTAACATATAATGAAATGTTTTTTTCTTTTATAACAAACCAGAATTAATTTTTAAGGAGCTCTGTACTATATACGCGTGTCAACATTCAGTGGTTCTCTTGTACTATGCCCAGTGTGACTAGAATTATTTCATTTAATAATTCAGAAATATTTATGTATCTGTAGAAAAGGTTATTTTCCTTTTTCTTTTCTTTAAGCCATCTACTTTGTGTGCTTTAAAAAACTTATGACCTGTGGACGTAATATATGTCTTTCCCTACCCTATTCCCTCCAGAGTCCTTCTATAAAAACACTTTAGATATTCCTATTCCTTGCTACTGTTTCCTAAGTACTGATGTCTCAGTACTTCAACAAAAGATGATACATTTGAATTGTCCATTTTTATTGACCTTTTAAGGTAAAACAAATATTTTTAATCTGTTGTTTATATATGTATATATTAATATTGGTTCAACATTATTTTTTAAAAACAGCTGTTTTAATGAAGGAAGCAAAAGTTGTAATTAAAAAATATTGAGGCGTAGGTTACAATTTGATGAAAAAAATAAGCTTCTTTAAAAAATCACACATGCAATAGTAATAAGTCTATGACATGTATATAATATCTATGATATGTAAATTATGGAAAATATAGGCAGAGCTTTTATGGATGACTCTTTAGAAGATTAGTATAACATGTTTTAGTCAATTGTCTATGAAATTATATTTATAAGTATTCAAAGCAACTTTTCATTTTAAAATATGAAATCATCAGTATTCATCAATAAGTATTTATTAAGATAAGAAAGAATATGTAGTCAGACCTTATTAATTGTGAGTATTTAAGGTAGGCCAATTAGAATTAGTGAAACCTGTTAGTCTTACTTTTCCTAAAAATATTTCCCCCAGTAATCTAATTAAATAAATGGAAAAAGAAAAAAATCAGGAAACAGTTAAAAATTTTAAATAATTTATGTGAAACTATTTTAGGACCTAAAGAATGTTAGAAAAAATGTGCTATTTTCTGATTCATAATGGTTAGCTATATAATATTTGATAAAATATGAAACTTCAAATGTACAAGTCTTTACTACCTCACTAAAATCTGTCTACTATTTGAAAAAGTTTGAGGATGGGGCATATGTGCATGGGGCATAAGACAGACGTTTTGTAACAAGTCAGAGGGAAAGAATGCATGTTAAAATTTTGTGAGACATGCAGCATTCCTTTCTTCATAATCATTTTAAGTGTCAAAGTTGAACAACATACTTCACTTACAAATGAACAACTTTTCATAAGTTTACCTATACCCATCAGTTTTTTTTTGTTTATACATATGTACAGCCACTTACCTGCTGGGGGAAAAAACAACAGTTATGCTGTGTTCTTTAAAAAATTAAGTTGTGTTATATCCAAATACATGTAGTAACTTGAACTGCTAACAAAATTCTGCAAAATAAAGGCGCCTTGTCATCTATCCTAAAATTAAAATTTACTTGAAATTACACATTTTGTAATGTGTAAAGTCCTTTAAGACATGTCCTTTGGATAAGTTAAAGTAGCTCTTTCTTTTTCCAAAGAGCAAAAGTAACCTTATTGTCATCATTACAAAGTGATGAGTTCACATTTATGAGATTTTACTGTATTGGATTATTAGAAATGGTTCTCATTTGTAACCATCATGGTGCATTCTCCTTTAATAGTCATAATTAATTTTGGTTGCTTTTGTATTTTAGGAGGTTCAGGACCATCATCATCCATAGCCATAGCTGGCACCAACCAACCTGCCATCACAAAGACAACATCTGTTCTTCAAGATGGTGTTATAGTTACCACTGCCGCAGGAAACCCACTGCAGAGTCAGCTGCCCATTGGGAGTGATTTTCCTTTTGTTGGCCAGGAGCATGCACTTCATTTTCCACAAAACAGCCCTTCGAACAACAATCTTCCGCACCCTTTGAACCCCAGCCTCCTCAGTTCTCTACCTATCTCTCTTCCAGTGAATCAACAGCATCTCCTAAACCAGAATCTATTAAATATCCTGCAGCCTTCAGCAGGAGAAGGCAAGTCTGAGGTCAACCTCAACCCTTTAGGTTTTCTCAACCCGAATGTAAACGCTGCTTTAGCTTTTCTCTCCGCTGACGTGGACGGGCAGGTATTGCAACCTGTTCATTTTCAGCTCTTAGCCGCCCTGCTTCAGAACCAAGCCCAAGCAGCTGCCATGCTTCCCCTGCCATCTTTCAATTTGACCATCTCAGATCTGTTGCAACAGCAAAATAACCCTTTACCCTCATTAACACAGATGACAACCCCACCAGACCATTTGCCAAGCAGTCAGTCAGACAGCAACAGAGCTGAGACCCTTTTAACCAACCCCTTGGGGAACCCTTTACCAAGCTTTTCAGGCAGTGACACTACTTCTAATCCCCTGCTCCTCCCTGCTGTCACTGGGGCCTCAGGATTAATGGCCTTGAATCCCCAGCTGTTGGGAGGTGTCCTGAACTCGGCATCGGGCAACACCGCTAATCATCCAGAGGTTTCCATAGCAACCTCCTCCCAGGCAACCACTACCACAACCACTACATCATCAGCAGTGGCAGCACTGACTGTCTCAACACTTGGTGGGACAGCAGTGGTGTCAATGGCAGAAACATTGCTGAACATATCTAATAATGCTGGGAATACACCTGGTCCAACTAAACTCAACAGTAATTCTGTGGTGCCACAGCTACTTAACCCTCTACTGGGGACGGGTCTGCTTGGTAAGTTAAATGTTTTCACAGATTTTTACAAAAGAGATTTTTTTTTAATTCTACTTTTTTCCTTTTTAAAAACTCCATTTTGTCACACTAGTGTAAGTCATGCTTTTGTTTTGTCACAGATAGCTTACAGACTAAAAACTAAAACACACAAGTGTAATTGTGCACATTTTAAAATGACTTTTTCCCCCTCCCTAATTCCAGCTATATTTAAATATCATTTTTAATTTGTTTTCTTTTGTCCAGTAATTCTAATACCACCTAAATATAATACTCCCATGATTCGATACTTAGATAACTATTGTTTTCAAATACTAAGACACAGGTGCATTTTAACAACCAGCCTTTAATTTTACTTGTATTTATTGTGGCATCACAGGGTTAGTACGAGTCCTGCACTTTGGACCAGGACAGTTTGAAGGCATGTTTGTCCAAAGGAACCTAAAATAAGTAAAATTTAAGTGTGCAGCCTGCAAAATCACATATAAAGCACTTAACATACAAACTTGTACAAGGTAACAGTTAACTGCCCCAATAGATGTTGCCACTAGCCTTCCTCAGACATCTTTTTCGTGTGTTAATTATGTTTTTAAAAAAAAATTATTCATGTAGGTACATCCCTACACAAAAAAAGAAGTGTTAGCAGATAGATTCAGATTTCTAGACATGCATTTTGCATTTAGTTAGAGTAATCTGTTTTTGACATTAAAATCATCTTCATTGAGTCTACTTGTTGAATGAGCTAAAAAGCGTTACAGGGTCAATATTTTTTTAAGATTGGATCTCCCTATCTCATCCAAGGTAGAAGTCACATTATTGATCAGCATGGGAGCTTTGACCTGTTCTATTTCCAGCCCACTACTGTCCCCTCTCTCCAACCTATCACCCTCAGTCTCCCCAGTAGCTAGGCTTATAAGCATATGCTGCCAAGCTCAGCTGAAATCAATATGTTTCAAGCTATAGGAGAATTCCTAAAACCTTGACCTCAGAATCATTGTACATGTATCAATTTTAAATTAGGTTAATTTAGGTTATTAAAAGTAAGTTTAATAATAGATTTATAGTTTCATGAGCAGTCATCTTTTTTATTACAGTATGCTATGGAAATGCTTATTTTATTCCACAAATTAAAAATAATAAATTAACTTTTTAAAAAAAGTAAATGTACTTGCTAAGTTATCCCTACCTGATTACATAATAAATTTTAAATATATAATCATGAAGAAAAGTTTTTTTTTCCTACTATCTCACTTTAAAATATTTTTAGGTGATAACTTTTTTACTTTTCCTACCCAAAATGCAGATTTCTAAATTGTTTGTTTAATTTTGTTTGGCATCAACTAAAGATTGGGGCTTTACCAATGAACTTGATAGGTAAAAGATATTACACAGGTGCATTTTCAAGTGAGGACAAATTGACATGCAGCTTAATATTTTCATAGTTCAATTGACATGCAGCTTAATGTTTTAATAGTTTCTAAAAGCTTTTAAATACAACATCAGAAATTTTAAGGAAGTTTTTAAAATAGTTTTAGTAAAACAGTCCCTTCAGATTTTTACAAGTTTTGGTCAAATGGAAGATTAAAAGCAAGGGTGATCAGAAGTGGTGCCTATAAGATGTGAATAACATGTGCAGTTATCCCTTAAATCTTTCTGAGAGTTGAGAGAGGGAAAAAAGAAATGATTGCCTGTGTAATTCCAGCATTTAGTATTTGATTCAGGAATGGCTCTGGTCTCAAACATAAGCTTGAGAACTTTTCCATAAATCCTGTTGACTCACATTTTTGTGTTTTTGAAACTACAGGTGACATGTCGTCAATAAACAGTACTTTGAATAACCATCAACTGACTCATCTACAGTCACTATTAAACAGCAATCAGATGTTTCCTTCAAATCAGCAACAGCAGCAACTTCTCCACGGGTACCAGAACCTTCAGACGTTTCAAGGACAGCCCACAATTCCTGGTCCAGGCAACAGCTCAAATCCAATGGCTTGTCTTTTTCAAAACTTTCAGGTACTTTCTAGTTATTTTCCTGATACTTGATAACAATACTAGTACAGTTGTGGGGGTGGTAGTGGGGAATCATAGTAGTAAGAGTGGTAATAGTAGTAGCAGTAATAAAATTTGTTAACCCATATTTTATAGGGTTTTTCAGATTATAAAATCCTTTCCTTACAACAGCCCTGAGAATAGGCTACACACGTTTTATGTTCCTCATTTTGCCAAGCCAAAAACTGAAATTCAGAATGGTTGAATAATTTGCTCAAAGTCTAGTGAATATCAGAGCTAGGTCTTGAACTTTAAGCCCTGTAGACTGAACTAGACTGTGCTGCCTTTCCTTCCTAGATAATTATAGTAAGAAACAATGTCTGTGATCAAACATTGAAATGTATTACTTCCTTTTATTAGAATTATTTTTGTAATCTTCTGAGACCTGTTAGTAACTGTAATAAGACACTGATATGCCATTATAAAGTATGCTAATAAGGAAATATTTGTGATCAAAGTGGATAATGTTAGCATTAGAAAAAATAAAATCAAAATATTTGGAAACATTTAATTAAATAAAGAATTGGGTTGTAAATAAAAAGAAGAATCACAGCTTATAAATATTTCAGCCTCTTTTCCGTGTTGGGGAAGAGGACAAGAAATCTAAATTCACAGAGGAATATCCATAATGGGTTTTTATAAAGTTGGAAAAATGTCTTGTCCTTAACCCTCCCTCATTCCCTCACCTCCCAACAGCCTTAAGTATTGTAGGCCATTGTGTAGCCCTAAAACATAGTTGTGAACCTGGCCTGCCTTCACCCCAAAGGTAAGTAGGAGGAGCAGTCCACTGATTGGTCTCCAAATTCTGCATTAACTAGTTCTCTACACCAACTAGTGTAGAGGGTAGTACACAACTTAGGTGTGTTGTCCATAAAGCAAAACAGGAAAACTTAATTGTTTTAGGTTCCAGGGAGCATCAGCTGTAGGGGAAAAGTTAGAATGAATAGAAAAGTTTTATCTTAAATGATAGAAAGGTTTTGTATTAATTGGATTATCAGGTTTTTTCCCTAAGTTTGTAAAATCAGGTCCTTGATCTGATTTTTTTTAATAAATATTTTTTAAAAGTTATCTTTTCTTATGCTTTCCTTATAACTTCTTAACTTGGCACAAGAAATTGATGACAATAAATCAGTGGTAATACAGGGTTGATAACACACTTCTTTAAAACTTGTCACCTCTGTTATAGAACAATTAGGAAAATTGTTAAGAGTATTTCACATTATTTCTATCTAAAAACTTCAGAACTGCAAATGATATAACATTTCACTGTTTAATAAAAGATGATCTAACATTCATTTATTCTAGAAAAACTAGACATTTTAATGAATTAACATTTGTTTCAAATTGCCCGGTCCCTTTTTGAATCTGAACAATGCTGACTTTTTGTTCTTTCCCTCTTAAAACCATTGATCAAAAAGTACATGACAGTGTTTTTAGGGCAATCACTTACAAACATTTTGTATTTATTTCCCTCCAAGTTGATTGCTATAGAGCTGTTAGTCAGAACTAAAACATTAACATTCCTAAAAATAAAATAAAAAACCCTGACCTTTCTTACTGTAATACCTGCCCCATAATAACAAAATATTATCTTACACCTTTCTATGTTGTCATTGTTTCATTTTTTTGAATCTCCTTATTATCTCTGTATTTCCTTCATTTTAACATCCTTATTATCAATTAAAATGTGACAATGTAATTTCTCTCAGTGAGGACCCTAGTGTTTCTCTCTCACTGTTTCTTTTGTGCATTTTTTTAAGGTGAGAATGCAGGAAGATGCAGCTCTCCTGAACAAAAGAATGAGCACTCAAAGTGGTCTGACAGCACTTCCTGAGAATTCTAACACTCCACTTCCTCCTTTCCAAGATACAGCTTGCGAGTTGCAACAGAGGACTGAGCCAACACTGGGACAGCAAGCAAAGGCTAGCCTCAGTGTGGCTGGTCAGGGGGATGCTTCAGTAGATGCAATTTACAAAGCTGTTGTAGATGCTGCAAGCAAAGGAATGCAGGTTGTCATCACCACTGCAGTCAGCAGTACAACTCAGATGAGCCCCATTCCAGCTCTGAGTGCCATGAGTGCCTTCACTGCCTCAATTGGTGACCCACTGAATCTCTCTAGTGCTGTCAGTGCAGTAATTCATGGAAGAAACATTAGTGGTGCAGATCACGACAATAGGCTAAGGAATGTAAGAGGGGCTCGCCTCCCAAAAAATCTGGAACATGGGAAGAATGCAAGCGAGGGAGATGGATTTGAGTATTTCAAATCAGCAGGTTGCAACACACCTAAAAAACTGTGGGAAGGAGAGCAAAGTCCTAGTGGAGAGATAAACAGATGGAAGTGTGAGGAATTTTTAGATCACTCAACCCATATCCACAGTAGTCCCTGTCATGAAAGGCCCAATAATGTCTCCACACTGCCATTACTTCCAGGAGAACAGCATCCAATTCTGTTACCACAAAGAAACTGTCAAGGGGATAAAATGTTGGAGGAAAATTTCAGGTATAACAACTACAAAAGAACTATGATGAGTTTTAAGGAGAGACTGGAGAACACTGTGGAAAGATGTGCACATATTAATGGAAACAGGCCTCAACAGAGCAGAGGGTTTGGAGAATTGCTGAGTGCTTCAAAGCAAGACCTAGTCATGGAGGAGCAATCTCCAAGTTCCTCAAATAGCCTGGAAAGTTCTCTAGTTAAAGACTATCTCCATTTTAATGGAGATTTTAATGCCAAAAGCATTAATGGGTGTGTGCCTAGCCCTTCAGACGCTAAAAGCATTAGTAGTGAAGATGACCTAAGGAACCCAGAGTCCCCTTCTTCAAATGAGTTAATACATTATAGACCAAGGACGTTTAATGTTGGCGACTTGGTCTGGGGCCAAATCAAAGGACTAACTTCATGGCCTGGCAAATTAGTACGAGAAGAAGAAGTTCACAGTTCATGTCAACAAAACACTGAGGAAGGGAAGGTATATCAATCTATGTTATACTTATTTTCAGTGCCAGCCTTGTTTATCAATCAGCTGTTGCTTGATGTCACTGTTATGATTGGTTTTATAATGGTTGAAATTGTGTTTCTTCTTAACTCGTTGCTGTCCCACAAAATTGGAGTATAAATGAAGAGATGATTGTAGTTACCAAAATGACGAGTGTCATTTTAATAAATAATGTCTGTAGAGCTGAGGAGGTTCAAGGGGCCTCCTATCATAGATCCTAATTACTAAGTTGTTGCCAAGTATGCCCACTTCTTCTACATCCACCTAACCCTGGGTGTCATGCAAAGAGACTAGAGGAAAAGTAGGTTTTAATGGTAGTAAATGGCAAAAAGGATTGAGCAGCTATTGGAGACCTAAAGTATTCTGCCCTCCCCAGTTTCATGAGGGGTCAACTTTATTGCCAATTGAGAGTGCCTTTCCATTTATATCTAGCTTGATATTAGAGCAGCAGAGAGGAGTTAAATAACATCATTATTATATACTGGAAGTATTTTCTATGTTCTGAATGATGTCTCTTTATAGGAAAAATCCTAGCCCTTCCTAACATATGGAAGTATTTAGGGGTATAGTCTGGTTCTGATTAACTCAGCACAATCATATAAATTAAATAAAACTTTTTCCTGAAACTACTGTTCAGTTTAGAAAAAATTAGTATGAAACCTCAAACCTTTTTTTTCCACATGTGAAAGCATTGATTCAATTTGTAAAGTTTAAAAAGAAGCTTAAAAACTGGTAGAAAAATGCATTTCTCACTAGAAACAGATAATGGTACAGGTGCCACGTGTATGGTGGGAAAATATATAATTTTGGGTCTCTAAATCTTGCAAGAAGTTCTTATGGAGATAAAAACAATTTGTATTATATCTTTTCTTTAATTCATAGTATAAAACTGATTCAACCTAGCTCAGACTTATGATTCACTTAGATTTGGTGGCAGGAAACCAGAAATATTTCATCCTCACAATAAGCAGTCTGTCTTTCTCCAAAATCCTGACAAATAGTTAAATGTTTTGTATGTAATAGCTAACTAATATACACCTATAAGGACATCGTGTGGTAATGATGGCTCTGGCTTTGGTAAAGAAGATAATTCAACATCTCTTCTATTTGCAAAACATGTTACTCTCCAGTCCTTCTGAGACCAGAGACATCCATTCTTTCATTTGATAAACCCAAACATTTTTATTCTCCAATCTGTACGGTAAATGGAGGCAACTTAAAAAGGCTTTTGTCATACAAATAGAACCACTACACACAAAAGATTTAGAACAGAACATTTTGCTTCGTATGACAAGTCTTTCATATACATGTATGACTTCAGAAAAAAAAATAATTAAATATTAGAGCATTTGCTCTCCCCTTGAAACCCGTTCTTTCAGTTATAGATGTGTAGTTTAAACAATGTTCTTTCTTCTCCACAAAATAAAGGTTTTTATTTTTTAATGTATTTCACAGCAGACATTGGCCCTGGCCCACAGATTGACTTGAATTTACAAACTTATAGCCAGATTTGAACTCTTTGCAGGTGTTAAGGGAAATGAACCTTCCAGGGACATAATCTATTAAACTAAAAAAGAAAAAAATCAGTTGATAAATGGTGTTCTATAAATGGAATCATGTTAGTGAGCAACTATTACTAACTCAATCTATACTAATGCTAGGATAATATTGCCTTCATAAAATACTTTAATAACTAATTATTACAATATTTAGTCATTTGTTTTTTGTAATAAATACATTCCTGAAAAAAAATGTGTAACTATAGTGTTTAGAAATTTTTAAAATTCTTTTAATTTACATTACATTTTTGAGACGGATTCCCAAGGAAAAACTTTTTGTCTCAGTATGATAAAAATATAGCAAGCATTTTTAAAGCACTTACTTAGAGGCAACTGGTGGCACAGGGGATCGAGTGGTAAGCCTGGAATCAGGAAGTCCTGAGTTCAGATCCAGCCTCAGCCACTTACTAATTGTGTGATCCTTGGCAAATCACTTAACCTCTGTTTGTCTCAGTTTCTAAAGACATAAAATGTGGGTAATAGGAGCACCTCCCTCCCAGGGTTTTTGTGAGAATCAAATGAGATAATATTTATTTTAAAAGCACCTAATGGTACCTGGCAAGTAGTAGGCTGTATATAAATACTTATTCTCTTCCCTTCCCTGCCATTTAAAAGAAAACTGTAATTTTATCCCAAATACTCATAATTTAAATAAAATATTTTGCCATTATTAAAAGAGCAGGATGAAGCACTTTACAGTGCTCAAAGGTACCATGCTTTTTAAGAATAAGATATTCACAAGCATGCTCCTCACTTTTGCAGGTTAAAAAAAAAGCATTACACCCCAAACAGCATTCAGTAAGTTTACTTCATTTTGTCTTTGGACTTATAACCATTGCTGCTTCCTATAAAATCAGTAGTAAAAACGCTTACCTTCAAACTTGCCAGTTGTCACTTCCCACTTTTTACCAGAAGGCTAAGTAAAGTGATCCTTATTGAGGTTGACGATAACCCTTTTCAAAGTTCCTCTAACTAGGTCTAAAACTTTTAAAGCAATAAACCTCAACAGTCATGAGAATAGTAATAGTTAGGAATAAAACACTCTATTATAAAGTACCCCAAAACTTCTCACCCATGACTTTAAGTGTGTAAATGCTGGTCTAGAGAGAAAAATTTAAGGTTTTATGGTGAAAAATCATTCTATTATGTACCTGTTTCTGTGTTTTTATGACCAGATACATCCAATATTCTCATTCCACTGGTTAACAGATACTTCTTGAATATTTAAGATGTACTGAGAACTCTGTTAGGTATTATAGGAATTTTCTTTCCAAGGCTTCAACCCATGTTAATAATGCTTTGCTGATGAGATACAATTATAATCAAACTAGAAATTTTAAATAGCAGTTGTGTTCACAAGTCCCTGTCATAATCAGAAGGACTGACTTCTAGTCTTAGCGTCACAAATTTTACAGGATTTATAACTGAAACAACATTTCATTTTGGTAAGATGTATATCTATATTACTTGAATACTTGTATAGTGTTAAATATTCTTAAAGTTTAACATATATTTTCAAGTGTTATATAGGAATAGCTTAGGGTTTTTTGAAAAGAAATTTAGTTGGTAACATTGAAATATTGTGTTGATGCTTTATGAAAAACTCTTATAAGGCTAGAGTGAAGAAAATTATAAAGGACTATGGATTACTAAGAATACTTTTTTCTCATCTGAACTTGTGATTTCTTTTCAATCCCCTTCTTTCCAGCAATACAAATATGTAACTTGACATCTTAGAGAATTGCCTAGGGTACTGAGAGGTTGAGTTTTGCCTCTAGTCATGCAGTTAGGTTTGTTCAAAGTAGTACTTGTACTCTTCTGTATTTTTCTGATTCAAAGGTTCCTGCTGTGCCACACTGACCTTAAGAATCACTCAGACTCCATCTACTCTTATCTCTAGCAGGCTTTCATATAGCTGAAGCACCATAAAAATGTTAGCTATTATTATTTCCTGATACCTACAAAAAGAGAGAGAGAGAAAGATAGAACTATATCCATGAGTCTTCCAAATACCACTGAATAGAACAAAATGTCTTAGCAATTAAAATTGCTAGTTGATACCTGAAGAGCATTACAACTACTCTCTCTCAGTACTTCTCCATATTTTCAAATTATATTTGGTAGTCTCAGATCTGTCTAAGGGAGGATGCCAGTCTTCTTTGCTTGCACTCAGATACTGAGATCACTATACTACATTATGGACAGCATTAGATTTTAATGTTTAATGTAGTAGAATCATTGTTTTCCTTCACATTGAGCTTTTAGAATCCATCATGTTTCTTAGGCTATGGATTTTGAAGTATCGCTTTATCATGTTTTACTATTAGACTGTATTTATTGTACAACAAAATCCATAACCTGGTAACGTTAAATTTGTGATGGTTTGACTTTTACTTTTGCAGTATCTTAATGAAGGGTTTGTTAGGTAATTTAGGCATAAAAAGATTATAGAGCATATATTTAACCTAAGTGAGTTAAGAATAAACTTTTTAAGAACTTCAGCGCATTATACAAGTTGGGAGAATGAATTACAACTGGATCTTCCATATTCATACGATACTCTTCTTGGAAATAATCATAGCAGTTGTTTTAATTTGCTGAGTACATTTAAGAGATTTTTTTAATGATTTCTTTTAATATATTCTAAAATCAAATTTTCTATTAATTCCGATTGGCCTTCCCCATATTTATTTTGCATTATTGGAGTTTTACTATATTCGTATTTATTTATATAAAACATTGTTAGCTAATTGAAACCTCATTGGATGTAACTTGACATCACAGAATTGTAGAATTTGAGAGCTTCGTTTTGCAAAGGAGAGGGGTAAGGCCTAAACAGGGGAGTGAGTCACATACAGTCAATGGCCAAGCCAATGCTAGAACCCAGGCATTTTGATTCCCAAGCGATTGCTCCTACAACTACCCTAGATTGCATTTCACTGACTCTTTACTAAAAAGTTTTTCTCTTTAGTTTTGAGTTTGTGACCAACTGCTTACTGGGAACGACTTGCTACTTATTCTGAAATAGACGCGTTAGGTGTCAGATCTGTTTTTTCAGAGCTTTGTACTGCTTTACAGACAGGAGTTAATTATAAAAGCCAAGATGAGGGCCAACATCTTGCTAGAATATAGAATCATGGGCAGGTGTACACAATTCCAGACTTGGTTACCCAAGTGATACTTTGAGGGAAAAGTTTGATCATCTCTGGTACATGGCATGTGTAATATCCTATGTGTCTGATTTAGGACAAAATAACTGATAAAACTCTGTTATTCATCTCTGGTACATGGCATGTGTAATCTCCTATGTGTCTGATTTAGGACGAAATAACTGGTAAAACTCTGTTATTTTTTGTGTGATTCATATAGTTTATTATAATACCTGTTCTCGTTTTTCTAAAAAAAAAAAGTCATGCTCAACCGCCAACTTGAGGCCCTTCAGGCTACATTATTTAACATTTAAAGATTATTTCACTTTAGTACTTGCAAAGATACACAATTTAATCAATGTGGGTGCTTCTTCCTCACCTTAGGTGATGTTCATGAGATGCTGTGGCCAAAGAGAAAGTAGCCACCTGTTGACACACCTTTTGGTGATGTTATTCTCTGAACTTAGCTGAAATAGTCATTATGTTACAGACATACAATCTATTGCTTAGCCCACATTTGGCACCTTTGCCATTTAGTAGAGCTTAGACTTCCCTGGCATGGTTTTTTGAGAAGCCAGTGTCACCTTCATACAACAATGAAGCTTCAGAATAGAGGATGAGTGGAGAATAGTGTTGCTTAACAAATAATTATTTTTAAAATTAATTTTTTGCCTTCTCCACAAGAATAATTTTTTTTTTACTATTTTGTGTAGGCTTTTTGGTCCTAAAGTTACTCTTAAATTGATCTGATGCATATTTCTATGAAAGCCACAATTGAACAAAACAAGTGGAGATAGGAGAATTAGAGGTTGAGATTGAGCAGTGTGCTAATTGTTTATTTGGAATGAAATTTGGACTGGTTATCTGGTTGGACTATCAAAGACAACTAACCAGTACTGTGAAATATGATGCTTTGCATGTATTTGTAATAGTGCTTGAAATTAGTCATCTGCCTTAAAATGTTCATCTTCTTTAGTCCTTTCTCCTTGTGTACTATATTGTTTCCAAAGTTAAAACTCATGATTATTTTTTGCTAGACAGAGATTGGACTACCAATAGTGTTCACAATTCTAGATAAACATTGTCTCATCATAATTAAAGCCCATAGTGAAGTGGTTTTCTGCCCTGTTTTTAACCAATTCACAGTCTCTTGTGTTGACAATATAGAGAGTATAATGTGTAAGAATTCAACTGACCTCATTCAAGGACTGAGTCACTTTAAAAATTGAGATAGAGATGTTAAGTATGAAAGTTGTACAATGAAGTAATGGTCCAAGATTATGATTTATACAACATTTTTGCTATGTCTTAATTACTGATAATTTCTTTATTAACACATCTGTGTTGAAAGATAGTGTTTTCTTGGTGTGTGTATGAAAAAAATTTACATGTGTTTATGTGTATATAATTTATTTTTTCCCTGTCATCAAGTTATCTCTGAATTCAAAGATTAAGTAGACTTTTTGGAGTAATATTGCATCAACTAGCAGTGAAAACCCAGGTTTCCTATAATTTGGATATAACTTTCATTTTAAGGGGCTATATTCAGAATGTAAGTACAACAGGATCTCCTTGAAGAGGAGATAATCAAGGAAAAAGACTAGGGTGGAAAGTCTAGATTTGGTTATCAAAGGGTAATAGCAAAATTAAAAGAAAAGAAAATTGAGAAAAGATAGAAAAGATTTTAAAAGTGAAAGGCAAGATATCACTGAACCTGATAAAGACTAGAAGATTTATTGTACTCAGCTGAAGAGTTAGCACTCATTGACAGTCATTTTTGAGGCAGATCAAAAAAAATGAATGCACATCACTGCCTGTATGGTTTGTGTTACCCAACACACAATAATGAACACATGTATATTTATATATAGAATTTATTCATGGATACAAACAAATGGAATCAATGTTTGAGGCAAATGCATAATTTTGTTAGATATGGTTATTTGGCAGTCTTTAATCTCTAGGAAGATGAATTGAGATGTACATTTCATCTGTTTTTAAAGGTCTAGCATGAGATTTTTCTTTGTCACTTTAAGATTAGATTTAAACCAATCTCGTAAAAGGTAAAGTCTTTCATTAGAGCCAACTGTCTATACAGGTGCATAGTTATTTGTAAGTATTAAACACAAAATATCAGAATTAACAATGCTGGCTCAAATGTAAAAGTCTGAATTAGTTAAGTTATTTTAGGTGGATATGATTAATGATATGATAGTTCTCTGCTTCATTTCTTACCCAGCCTTAATCGTTGAATGGGCATTGCCTCAATCAAACTGAGACCTGTTAAGGACTTTAGCTTAAATTAAAAAAAAAAAATCTTAGCTTCAAAAGGCCAAGGTCTCCCACTGCATCCAGGGCCATCTCCAGTTGTCCTAATCTATATCCTGCCATTGAACCCAGGTGGCTCTGAAGGAGAAAGTGAGGCTGGTGACTTTGTACAGCCTCTCCCTCAATTAAATCCAATTCATTTGCATGTCATGGCATCACCTCCCTTATGTCATGGTCCTCTTTGAAAACAAAGGACAAACAATAGCAACATTAGTTCATATTATTTTTCCCATTTAAGCCCTGTAAGCAAACATAAAGTCACATATAAATGGCAGATATTTGAATACCCAAAAAAAGATTCATATACATTTCAGAAGAAAATAAAAATTAGTCTTTCCTGGATGTTTAATCATTGGAGAGGCTGGGGTGAAAAACTTAACTGGGGAGCTAGGGTCTGGAATAGGGAGGGACAGTGAGAAGATGAACTAGGCCTAAAAATATTGCCAAAAGGTAAGAAATGTTGAGGCGAGCTCATTAACCGCTGCAACGTACTCAGAACTAGTCTAGAGTCAAGTGCAATGAAGAAGGAGAATTGGACATGTAGCTTTTATGGATATAGTACTAACGGCATTGGTTAACAATGGTCCCAGTCAATAGAAGGAAAGGAAGACTAGAGGAAAATCTGGTTTTTGTGACGTAGTTGATGATAAGAAAGGAGAGTTTCTGCTGCCACCTGGCTGGAACTAAGGAGTTATTTCTAATTAACTCTTCTTAGGTAGTAAAAGTCTGATCAGTTGCCCAATACCTGTTCTTCTAGTTAAGGTTTTGTGAAAGTATTTGCTTCCTAAGAGTTTTGCTTGTTAAGCTTTGACTACTTAATGTTACATTGATGTGTTTTATGTCAAAAGACTTTTTTTTTCCTGATACACTGGACTAAGGAGTTTTTAAAAAATAATGTTCAGGCTTTCTTTTAAATATCACAGTTTCTGTTTTTTTTAATAAGTATCTAAGTTTATTTTGCCTTTTTCTGGGGTCAATTAATTAAATATATTTAGAAACTTTTCCAGGTATATTAATGTTTTCCCATGTAAAAGTACAGTATTTAATACATGGTCTCTTGCAATCTAGTTAGAAGATAAGATATCTTTTAAAATGATGCCTAATAGTATTTACCTCCTAAAATGAAAAGATATTCTTATTCCTGAAGTGAGTCCTGGTTTGTATTCTTCTTAGATTCAAGGAACCGCAGCATTATTGGTACAATTCCTTTTAACGATTAAACATTGCCATCAGATTATTTGTGATCTTTAAACGAAATGTTCATTGTGACAATGTGCAAAAGTTGCATATAAATCAAGAAACTGTGATCAGGAATATGGTGTTCAGAAGATCACCAATAATTGTTCAAAAGCTATACGCAGAGCTTGATTTGTATGATGTATTTTTGTTTATCATTAGTCAAAAGCTTTAGAAAATAAACTCAAATAAATTATTACCCTTCATCCTTGTAAAATATAGAATGACCCAGTTGACTTCAGTGATTTCATCCCAGTATATCCTTTAAATTTGAAGTCTAATATGATTACTTTCATTTACTGTTACTTGTATTGCTTCAAAGAATTGAGTAGATCTGTTCCCTTTTTTATGCTATATGCTACAATTGCACCAGTAATTTCTAAAGCATTCATTTTAATCAAATACAGAAGTACACATACACACATACACACATACATGTGCCCCTTGAAGGCAGGGACTGTTTTGTTTGTATCCCTAGCGCCTAGAGTATTGCTTTGCACATAGTTGACACTTAATAAATATTTGTTTAATTAAATTTGTTGACATAAATATCTGTGTTCTGGTTGTACATGGTTGTGTCAGTTAGACAAGGCAACGCTTCCATACATTCTAAAAGAATGTCAGAGCTGAAAAAAAGACCATCAAGCTCATCTAATGCAACCCTTTATTTTACAGATAAAACAACCAAGCCCTAATTTTTCAGTGACTTGTCTTTGGTTACACAGATTTCTCATTGTTCTCAGTGTTTCTGCTTCCCCATTCTTTCTCTTTCTGTCCTTCCTTCCTAATCTGCTGTTTTGAGTCTGTCATGGGATGAAAAATCAGAGAAGCAAATTTATTGGAATGGCACCTAAAATAAGAGTAAAATAGATTGTAAGTCAAGTGTATGCACTTGAGTGCATGGACTTTTTGACTCCAAGTTGGACTACTTCCTTCCTGGATCTTATCCAAGTGCCAAATGGTTTCGTATTCAGAAGCAATGACATGTGAGAATAGAACATTTAAACTTCAACCAAGTAGATAACAATCTATTTGCCAAAGATTTTGCTGTTATTTAATTGGATCAGTTTCTCAGTGGTGGCCTTTCTGAAACTGTTAGAATATATTTAAACATGAAGAGTTCTTTGTCATCCAGGCATTAATTGCTAAAGCTTGGTGGGTGAGGCAGCTTCAACTGCCTTCGAAATACTCCTATAAATATGAGAAATCTTTGGGGGTCTTTTGAGATAAAATATGGACATTTTAAATTGAGAAACATCTCCCACTTTTTCTACATCTTTATGGTAGAAGTTCTCAAACTTTCATCTCAGGATCCCTTTATACTCTTAAAAATTAATGAGTTTTTCTTTTGTTTATTGTTGATAGGTTTAAATGAATTAATATTTTCAAAATTATTAGTTTTAATTCTGTTGATATTTACCATATTTAAAATTAAAACTGATGGTTTTGACATTTATTAATTTATTTAAAATAATAGTAAACCTATTATATATTAACATAAATAATGTTTTTTGTGAAAAATGATTATTTTCCAAAACAAAATTTAGTGAGAATAATGGCTGTTGTTTTGCCTATTTTTGCAAATCTCTTTAATGTCTGGACTAACAGAAAACTGGTAGGTTTCATATCTGCTTCTGTGTTCATTATGTTGTTCTGGTTAAAGTATGTGAAGAAAATCTGGCCTCACACAAATCTGTTGTTGGAAAAGGGAGGAGTATTTTTTTAAGTAAATAGCATGTTAGTATTGTTATAAAAAGGTTTCTTTTTGCAGAGCTCCCCCCTCAAAAGGTCTCAGCCCGGCAGTCTTCAGGCCACTCTTTGAGAACTACCATTTTAGAAAAAGTGCCAGAGGTATTCACTACAATCTCCTAAAAGTCCAGAACCTTTCCTAAAGTTTCTCATTGTATCTGTTTTCAAGAGATCATATAAGGAGCTGTGGTGGTTTTAAGTATCTCATTTTGTGGGTCATTTAAGAAACTAAAAAATAATGTTTGTCATAACCAGTTTTCTGTTTATTTAGTCCATGCTGTCACATCCCCACCAAATTAAGGCCAACAGCCTACAGAAATACTGTTTATAAGCAAAAACTCACCATATGTCATGCTGTCTACACTTTGTCCCAGTTTATCAGTAATGTAGATTGCAACTAGATTTTAAGCCCCTTGAGGATAAGTTCCATATCTTTGTATCCCTGGGGCCTTCTATTTGTTGTCGTTAACCAAAAAAAAGAAGCAAATGGGCAAAGACAAGAAGGAGCTCTGCTTGGCATCATTTGACAAATTACAGGTTTCCCTCTGAAACGTATCATTTTCTAAGTATTACAGCTTATACTTATCTTCTCTTTGCAGTTTCATGTCCAGATGTTCTTTCATTTCAGTCATTGTTCATACTTGGAGTCACCGAAGCAGGAATCTCGTGGTTGAACGCTAACAGCAGTGTTTTACAGTACCTTGTGGGTGAAAGACCTGCGTGTTCAGCAGTAAAGTAAAAGCAGTGCTTGATAATTGCAGGTCTGGGTAATGTGGTTTGGTCTTCATACCTTCACTTAGGTGGAGCCCGAGAAGTTGAAGACACTAACAGAAGGTTTAGAAGCCTACAGTCGAGCCCGGAAGAGGAACAGAAAGTAAGCACGATTGTTTCCACTTTTCAGAAATATTATTTGCTGATCCTTTTCCAAATATATAATGAAATGCCACCAAGTTTACCAGTGTTATAGTATGCATGCTTTCTTTGAAGAATGTCAGGTAGTACTGTAGGCAAACATCATTAGCCGTTAAATGTGTTATCTTCTCATCCTAACAGTTTGTGTTTATAATTATGTGGGGTATTTCTCCTGATTAGCTAGTGGGGAAAGAAAAGAAGTTTATATGTAAATGTAAATTGTAATGTAAATTAACAAGTCAGTATATATTGAGAGATAAAGTTCCCCAAAATAGAATGTGTAGAATTATAAACAAACTTGGAGGCTAGTGAGTTATAAGTGTACTAATAAACATTTGTGGTTTTCACATGGTTTAATGTTTTAATAACTTTCATTGGTGGTATTGTTATTAACAGCAGCAAAAATAATTGTAGAAAGATGAATCTCAAATGTTTTCTGGACATTTATATCCTGAGTTAATTATTGCAGCAGAAGTAGAATGCTTGGGGCACAATCTATACTTTGGCATAACGGAGTTTTTGGATTGTGTATAGTTACTGATTTAATATTAATGTTAAGAATAAAGTATCATGAACAAGTGCTTGGCACAGTAGATAGAGCCCTGGACTTGGAATCAAGAAGACCTGAGTTCCTGCTTCAGACACTTACAATCTGTATGACGATGGACAGATCATTTAGCCTTTCTCATCTCAGTTTCATCATCTGTAAAATGGAGATAATCAGTCCCTATTTTACAGGGTTGTCATGAGGATCAAATGAGATAATGTATGTAAATATCTTTACAAACCTGAAGGTACCACGTAAATGTTACATATTATTATTGTTATTGTTATTATTAATTTAGATGTTGCCTAACCAATTTTGTAAAACAAAGCTAGCATACCTCATTAGTTGTTAGCAAACACCTAAAAATAACACAATGATTCACATTCAGCTGTGATAATACAGACTAATTTTCCAAAAACATACACACTGCAGAATCTTACTGTCATGATTTTAAAATGTTAGTAGAGTAAGTTTATCAGATTTTCCAAAGTGGAAGTCTAGTGTCTGGATATTTATGTTGTATGTAAATGTCCATGTTCCATTTCTACTGCTACCCCCCTGGAAAAGTTTGGTCCTTTTTCTGACAGGATCCTTTAAGTACCTTATATCTTGGTCCTATACTGCTGCTTCCTCCCCGTCCACTTCAGGAACATTGGGACTACATCATCGACTTGTCACTCTCTCCTCCTTGTGCTTAGCCCTGCCCAGCCCTGACCTTCCTGAAAGCTCTCTCCCCTAGTCAGGCCTGTTGCAGCTACTTCTACTCTGGTATCACCTCTAATTAGGGCCCCTGCTTTGCCAAAAATTTTCTCTTCTTCTATTTTCTGATTAAACCGTGGTATGTTCAATGTCTCAGACCACTGGGGCCCCAGTGGTGATGCCTCTGAGCTTCTCCACACCTTTAGAGAGGGTAGATGCTCCCATAGTGATACAATGACATGGTGCAGTGGAAAGATCACAGAATTTAGAGTCAGAGAATATGGATCCAAATCCTGGCTTTGCTACTTACCATCTGTATGACTTTAGGAAAATTGCCTCCCTTATCTGTGCCTCGGTTTGTTCACATGTAAATTTAGGCTGTTGGTCTATATGGCTGGCCTCTGAGATCTCTTCTAGCACAAAATCTGTGGTATTATGAGCCTTCTGGATCTAAATTTATGGTCTCATGAACTAGTCATTATTTACTAATTATTGTAAAGGAACACTAGTAATAGAAAAAAATTATAACTGGGTTCTCTAGAGATTGGAAAAACCCTATTGCCCCTAATAGGGGCAGACTCTGAGGAAAGTGTCTGAAGGTAGAATTCTTAGCAATAGGAAGACCTGGAACTGGACCACCACCTCAGGATTTCCCCCAGGTTATAAAGCACCAGGATACCTTCTATACCTTAATCAGTTCCATATAGATGAAGGTTCTCTCATCCCTACAAGCTAGTTCAAAGCTTGAAAACTAGTTCCCCAGAATGGTGGCATGATTAGTCAATAAGCATTTATTAAGCCTTTCTATTTTTAAGCATTCTGCTAAGCACCAGAGATTCCAAGAAGTGCAAAAATAGTCTCTGCCCTCAAGAAGCTTACGTTTAATGGGGGAAACAGCATGTAAATGACCAGGTACATACAAGATATATGCAGAGCAAAGGAAGACTACGTAGTCTAAGCGGGGGAAAAACCCTCCCTAGCACCTAGGGAGACTGAGAAGAGCCTCTGGCAGAAGTGGCTAATAATGTCTGTAATCAGTTGAACTGATTCTAGTAGGAAACTGGAGAGAACTAAGAGGCAGAAGAGAAAAGAGTGAGCATTCCAGACATGGGGGAGATCCAGGACAACATTACAGAGACTAGAGATGAAGTTAGAGATAGGATGAACAAGAAGCCAGTGTAGCCGAATTGAGCTCATGAAGAGGAGTACAGTGTAAAAAGACTGGGCAGGGGTGAAGGAGGTAGGAAGGGGCCAAGTTATGAAGAGCTTTAAATGCCAAACAGAAGACTTTATGCTTGATCCTGTAGGTACTCAGTTGAGAGTCACTGAAGTTCATTGAGTTTGGGGTATCCGGCGATGATGTGGACAAAGCTACTCTTCAGAAAAGATTGCTTTCTCAGCTAAATGGAGGCTGGATTAGAGCAGAAAGAGACTTGAAGCAGGGGAACTGATTAGAAGATTGTTATAATAGTCCAGTGAAAAACTGGTGGGGGTCTGAACTAGGATGGCAGCTCTGTGAGGGAGAGATGGGAGCAAAGGAAACTCAGAGAGAGCAGACAGACAGGAGAAGCAGGAGGAAACACTGTCACAAGAACCTAGAGAGGAGAAGGTACCCAGGAGGAGAAACTGAAATGCCATAGAAGTCAAGAAGGATAAGGATTAAGAAAGGGCCATTAGATCTGGTATTTAAGATGTGACAGCTAAGTGGGTTACATTTCACCTCTTCCTCAGGATTCTCTAGTAGCATAGGGGGAGTTAGAGTGTCTAAGCTGTCTGCCATTGTCTCCAGCACCCATCAGTGCTATTCCTCCAATCGTAGAAGGGTCCCTGTACCCCATTTCTATTTAACCACTTAATAAATTAGCTTTTACAAAGGAATATTTGCTAAAAAGGAATAATAGGAGCAAATATACAAATGTACCTTCCCCCCAGCATCTGAATAGGAAAAGGGAATTAGAATTAGGTTCATAGCTTAGTTTCCAAGTCAATGAGCACAATCTCAAGTTACAAATCCAAAGCTCCTCCTAGGCTTGACTTCTAAGCATTCTGGCTTCTTAGAGCTCCCCACTGGGCTAGCTGCAACATCCAGCCTGGAATTCTGGCTCCAAGATTACTAGGTTCAATGGAGATTTTACCTTTGAAAACCTAGATCTGAAAAGTTCATACAATACAAACAAACAAACAAACCAAAAAACCCAAGTCCACTTCTCAGTAAAAGAGAGTAGGAAAAGGTAACCTTTCCTCTTTCACCAATTCATTTGTTTGTTTGTATTGTATGAACTTTTCAGTGAATGATCTCAGACTTTATCCTTTCTAGATGCCACTGGAGAAAAAGTGAGTATCCCAGCCTGGCAATTTTTAAAGATGCAGCCCCTTCTGAGTTCCACCTATGTGGTAGGAAAGTTAAGAGTATCTTCTCCCTAGAAGCACATTCCTGGCATTTCATGGGGTCACTGCCTTTATTTGTAGGTGATCAAAGCAAAGCTAGTTACAAAGAGATCATTGGTAACTTCAAAGAGGGCAGTTTTAGTTGAATGAGATTGGTAACCATATTATAAAGGGTGTAAGAGAAGTGAGAGGAAAGGAAATAGAGGCATTGAGTATAGATGGCTTTTTCAGTGAGTTTGACCATGAAAAGAAAAAGAGATATAGACTAACTAGTGGGGATAGGATACGGTGAGAAGTTTTTAAGGAATGGGAAAACATGAGGGTCTTCAATAGTTTTTACACAAGGGGAATGTATTTGAAATTATGAGCTTAGGACACTAAGGCACACCCCTTATCTTGGATAGACTATCTCTTTAAAAAGCATAAGCAGCTAGCAGATCAATCAATTGGTATCTCCAATGCAATATCGAATATTTTTTCAAGTAGGTTATTTTTATGGGCCACATATAGGTTGCAAAATAGATTTCATAAAGACATAAAAAATAAATAATTTGGTTAGTTATCTGCTGTATTCTGACTAAAGTGGCATTTTCTGTTCAGAGCTGATGAAAATGGCAAATCTTAAGAAATTAATATAATAGTTGGGCAAAAAAGAAAAAATTGTCGAACATCTGTAACACAGTTTTGCAAAGAGATATTAATTATAGAACATTCATTGAACAAATATTTTCATGTAAAAACTCCTCGTGATGTCTTCAGTATTTCACTGCAGGACACATTGTCTAATGTGCTGACTTTAACTGTCCAAAAAAAATAGTTGATAGTACAAGAATGAAATAAATACTTCCAGAATTTTTTTCATACACACACACACACACACACACACACACACACACACACACAGACTGGGTTTCTTTTGCTAATATATACATATCTCTATATACACATATGTATATAGAGATATGTATACATATCTATATATATATACACACTGTTTTTCTCTTATTGATTATGTAAATGGAAGTATCTAGAAAGGAGAAATTTTCTCTTGAAACTGTAGATATTCAATAAACGTGAGGGTAGGTAAAGAGGTGCCCCAGAGTAGTAAAATGTAAAACAAATGTAGTTGTCTTGAAGTTCCTGGTGTACCTGTAGTTTCCTCAAAATGTCATTTGACCTTGGCAAAGCAAAGCATTAGAAATTTTTAAAATTTGAGATTATAATGTATCTATTATTAACTAATATATACATATGTTTGCATCTCCTGGACACAGTAAACGAATTCTTTTTTACACATTAATTCATTTTTTTAATTAAAAATTAAAATAATAATAATAGCTTTTATTTTCTTTTTTAATTTTCTACCACTTTAAGATCTGTTACAAATAGTCAGCTTTTAATTTGCAAAATAAGTCTACCATCCAGATATCTCATTAAGAATGTGGATACTTAATGAGTTAAATAGTTAATTTCCTAATTAGTCAACCGTTGACTCTTTTCTACAATTCATGTATGTTTATATTTAGGAAGTATTTTAGAATCATAAAGTCATGGATTTTATAGCTGAAAGGGGCTTTTTAGATTAGTTAGTCTAATCCCTCAATTTTATAGATGAGAAAACTGAGTTCCTGAGAAGTAAAGTAATTTGCCCAAAGTCTGACAGCTAAATTGTGGCAGAAATTACATTAGAAGCCAGGCCTTCTGAGGCCTTTTATTCAAGAAAGAAGCACCATGGTAGAATGGAAAAACCATGGGATTTGGAATCAAAGGAATT